>NW_027206290.1:46184702-46784702 GCF_024711535.1 Dipodomys merriami | reverse complement strand
AGTGGCACTGTGGCTCAAGTGGTAGAGCGCCAGCCTGGAGCTGAAGAGCTGAGGGACAGCGCCCAGGCCCAGAGTTCAGGTCCCACGACTAGACCAAAAAAAAAAAAAAAAAAGTAAAGCAAAGGCCTGCTGCTAGTGGCTCACATATGTTGTCTCAGCTACTCAGAAGGCTATGATCTGAGGATCTAGGTTCAAGGCTAACCTGCATAGACAAATTCAAGACACTAATTTTCAATTAATCACCAAAAAGACAGAACTGGAGGCATGGGTTATTTGGTAAAGTTTATTCTTTGAATCTTTGAGTTTTGAGTTCAAAGCCCAGTTATCACCAAAAGGAAAAAAAAAAAGGAAATTACATTGGTAACTATACTGTTAACTAAACTACAGGTCTTATTCAAAGTCTACTACTATCCCCACTGAAGCAGAAGAAAAGGTCTGACCCATGATCAATCCAGATCATATACTGCATTTGGCTATCATGTGTTTGCTCCAGTCCTCTGACATTTGAACTTTATGTCTTCAGCTTTACATTTCATGATTTCAAATTTTCTTAAGCATGTAGGCCAGTTACTTATAAAGTATTCCTATGTCTGTCTGATGTTTCCTCATGAACAAAATCAATGCTAGCATTATCCCCACCTCTGGTCCTCAGCTCCAACCAGACCTGAGCTCCTCCCTACCGTAGAGTTCCCACCATAGAGCTGGCCACTCCCTCTTTTCCCCTACACCTACCTGTGCACGCCACTTGCCCCAGAGCTACCTGCCAGGATGAAGGCAGATGCCATACTGCTGCCTCTTCAGGGGGATATATGGCCCCTCTAATAAACCTTATAATAATCTTTCTCCTGTGCCTGCCTACCTCTGCATGGTCTTCTGGGATGGTCATGATGGATCCTAACAATAAGGATATAAATTCTATCAGAACTGACACAGGAGTGATACGGGGCTTTTCTTGGTATATCTCATCAGGAAGCCTGTGGTACTCACCTGTCTGATTTCTGGTGATGCCTACAAGTCATCTACTTAAGATGCTCTGCCCGACTGCTTTGTTATCATTTTTTTTTTTTTGGTGCCAGTCATGGGGCTTCAGCTCGGGGCTTGGGTACTATCCCTGAGCTTCTTTTTGCTCAAGGCTAGTACTCTACCACTTGAGCCACAGCGCCACTTGTGGCTTTTTCTGTTTATATGGTACTGAGGAATGGAACCTAGGGCTTCATGCATGCTAGGCAAGTACTCTACCACTAAGCCACATTCCAAGCCTTTATTTACTATTTTTACCTTGGAAATTAGTTTGTATCTTGTGGGAAGATTATTTGAAACTATATAAATTCTGTTTTTCACCCTACATTTGTATATCTCATTACTTCTAAAATTGGTAAAAAGAAAAAGAATCAGGCATTTAACCTTGCATTTATTTAAAAAAAAAAAAAAAGCTAGGTGCCGGTAGCTCATGCCTATAATCCTAGCTGCTCAGGAGGCTCAGATCTGAGGATCATAGTTCAAAGCCAGCCAGGGCAAGAAAGTTTGTGAGACTCTTTTTTTTTTTTTGGGGGGGGGGGTCTGGTCTTGGGGCCTGAACTCTGGGCCTGGGCGCTGTCCCTTAGCTCTTCAGCTCAAGGCTAGTGCTCTACCACTTGAGCCACAGCGTCACTTCCGTTTTTTTTCTTTTTGCTTATGTGGTGCTGAGGAATCAAACCCAGGGCCTCAGGCATGCAAGGCAAGTGCTCTACCACTGGGCCACCTTCCCAGCCCGTTCGTGAGACTCTTATCTCCAAAAAACATTAAAAAACCAGAAGTGGTGCTGTGGCTCAAGTGGTAGAGAGCTAGCCTTGAGCTGAAGAGCTGAGGGACAGTGCCCAGGCCTAAAGTCCAGGCCTCACAACTGACCAAAAAAAAAGCCCCAAAACACAAAAAACCACTAGGGCTGGGAATGTGACTTAGTGGTAGAGTTCTTGTCTAGCATGCATGTAGCCCTGGGTTAGATTCTTCAGTACCACATCCACAGAAAAAGCCAGAAGTGGTGCTGTGGCTCAAATGAAAGAGTGCTAACTAACCTTGAGCAAAAGAAGCTCAGGGACAGCATCCAGGTCCCAAGTTCAAGCCCCAGGACTAGCACAAAAATAAAATAAAATAAAATAAACAAGCCGGGTGCCCAGTGGCTCATGCCTGTAATCCTAGCTAATCAGGAGGCTGAGATCTGAGGATCATGGTTCAAAGCCAGCCTGGCAGGAAAGGCCGTGAGACTCTTATCTCCAATAAATCATCAGAAAACCAGAAGTGGTGCTGTGGCTCAAGTGGTAGAGAGCTCGCCTTGAGCTGAAGAGCTCAGGGACAGCGCCCAAGCCCAGAGTTCAAGCCCCATGACCGCAAAAAAACAACAACAAAAAACACTACAATAGAGATGGGCACCTGGGGCTGGGAAGGTGGCTCAGTCTGAGGTAGAGCGCTTGCCTTGCATGCATGAGGCCCTGGGTTCCATTCCTCAGCATCACATAAACAGAAAAAAAAAAAAAAAGTCAGAAGTGGTGCTATGGCTCAAGGGGTAATGTGCTAGCCTTGAGGTGAAGAGCTGATGGACAGCACCCAGGCCCAGAGTTCAGGCCCCACAACCAGACCCCCCCAAAAAAAGAAAAAGTAAGACAACAAAAAGAAATGGGCACCAACATAGATATTAGAGACTATAAAAGTATTCTAACTGATTAAGCAAAAACAAGATTAGTTAACTGGAACCTCTCTGAATATCAACTTTACAATAAAATTAAATTAAAAAAAAAACAGGATCAGTAAATCAGATTTTCAGCCTCAATTAATCAATGATTTAATACTAATGTTCAACAGACACTAGTAGCTTAAATAAGAGCAAAAATGATACAATACATATGCATACGTGCATTTAAAAATGCATATATGCATAAATTTATACACATGTATATTTACATACCTAGAAGAACTTGCTTATAACAATAGAACTGTATGGGGTAATGAGGGAGAGAAGAGGAGAAGGAAAGAATGGCGGAGGGGAATAATACACAAATAGTTTGCATATCTGTATGAAACGGGAAAGAAATCTCATTGAAAGCTGTTAAATATAATATAGTAAAAATAGCCATACTGCCAAAATTAATATACAAATTCAACGCAATTCTTATGAAAATCCCAATGATGCTCATTACTGAAATACAGAAAACAGTCCAAAAATTCATATGGAACAACAAAAGACCTAGAATAGCTAAAACAATTCTAGGGAATAAAGACAACATGGGAGGGATCTTAATGCTGGACTTCAAACTCTACTATAGAGCTCTAATAACAAAGACAGCTTGGTACTAGCATAAAAACAGACCCGAAGACCAATGGAATAGAAGATCCAGAAATAAATTCACACACCTGCAGTCAGCTGATATTTGACAAAGGAGCCAAAAACATACAGTGTTGAAGATGCACAGCCTCTTCAACTACTGGTGCTGGGAAAACTGGGTGGCCACATGCAGAAAACTAAAAGTGGACCCCAGCCTGTCACCATTCACTAACATCAACTCAAAATGGATTAAAGACCTTAACATCAAACCTGAATCTCTGAAACTACTGCAGGACAGAGTAGGAGAGACACTTGAACTTAAAGGCACAGGCGGGAACTTCCTGAACAGAGTCCTAGGGTCACAACAAATTGGAGAGAGACTCGACAAATGGGATACCTTAAAGTAAAAAGTTTCTGCACAGCTAAAAATATAGTAACCAAACTAGAAAGACATCCAACTAACTGGGGAAAAAATATTTACTAGCAATGTATCAGATAAGGGGTTAATATCCAGTATATACAGGGAACTCAAGGAACTAATCCCTCCCAAACCCAACAAACCAATTACTAAATGGGCAAGGGAACTAGAGAGAGACTTCTCAGAAGAGATAAAAATGGCAAAGAAACATATGAGGAAATGTTCACCATCCCTGGTAGTAAAGGAAATGCAAATAAAACAACCCTGAGATACCATCTTACCCCAGTCAGAATGGCCCACATCCTAAAGTCAGCCAATGACAAATGCTGGAGGGGATGTGGAGAAAGAGGAACCCTACTACACTGCTGATGGGCAGACACTAATATAACCATTTTGGAAAGTAGACTGGAGAGTCCTCAGAAAGCTAAATATTGACCTCTCTTATGACCCAGTCCAGTCCTTTTTACCTGGGGAGCCTGGTTGGTGTTTCAGGCTACTTCCTTGAAGATTAACAAAAACCTAAGAAAATCTGATTGCATATTTAGACTTAGGTACCAACCATAAACTAGTATATAACAGTTGATTGAAACAATGAGAAAGAAGTCTACAGATTTCTACATTTGAGTTCAACCACATTGCAATGGTACCATGTTGTCTAATGCAAGGTAAAAGAAAAAGAAAAAAACAATAAACAAAAGAGAAAAAAAGACTTTAACTAGAAGACTACACAGATGTTTAAGCTCAAAACTGCAATGTGTGTCCTCCAAAGAGCATCTTGCCTGATGGGCTACCCTGGCATATATAAAGCAGAAAGCATCACAGACAGCAAGAGGTAGAGGTTCCAGTCCTTTAAGGTACATGGAGTACTGAAAGCAACCAGCAGGCAAGAACACTCACTCAATGACATCCACACAGGAACAGGCCCCTCACCTGCACTCTCCCCAGGCACCCATGGTTACATACAGCACTGGGCTGTATATCTTTGTCACTCCAGCAAAAATCACAATTATTTTCACTTTTCACTCACGGGACTGGCTTGCAAATTTGAGAAAATTTGGAAAATGTACTTTCATTTTATTATTTACAATGGCAAACTATTAAAACCATCAAAGGAAGCCAGGCGCCAGTGATTCATGCCAGTAATCCTAGCTACTCAAGAGGCTGAGATCTGAGGATTGTGGTTCAAAGCCAGCCCAGGCAAGAAAGTCCCTGAGACTGTTATCTCCAATTAACCACCAGGAAACTGGAAGAGGTAGTATGGCTCAAGTGGTAGAATGCTTGCCTTGAGCTAAAAAGCTCAGGGGCAGTACCCAGGCCAAGAGTTCAAGTCCCACAACCGACAAAAACAAAAAAACCAAAGGATGTGGAGCTTTCTTGTTGTTTTTTGTTTTTTTGTTTTTTTAATCACTAGAACTATTAGGCTCAGTGGAGGCAATCCAATATTCCCTCACCAAGCCAGCACACACTATGAACACTTACTTGGGTCATGTAGCCATGTAAGTTTAAAAAGGAAACAGTGGGGATGTGATTTTCATAACTGTATCTCATGAGAAGTTTCTTTTACTATTCCTTATCACTAACAGGAGCATTGTCCCCTGTCAATACAGGTATGGCTAAGCCCCTATGGAGGTTATCTCCTAGAGGAAACATAGCATGAGGAGATATTGTGTCTACACTTGATTTTTAATGGGAAAGCAACTGCAATAAAAAGTTAAGTAATTAAGGTTAAACACAATCATATTAAAATTTACAAGATGAGCTTTAGGCTAATGAACTCAAGCAAGACATCTTTCCTCAGAAAGAGAATGATTCCTTCCAAGAGAACTTCTTATAATACAAAGTAATTATCATTTATCATACCCACCCCCCCATACCAATCTGCTTATGCCCCAGTAGTTGTTGGTTTAATATAAGATGATAGAGTCCAATTTCCACTGAAATTGAATTGGTCCAGCTGGATAAAATGAAGCACTGGCTCCATGAACTTCCATAGTAATCAAATTCTTTACTGATATGATTCTAGCACTAGCTTATATTCAGATCCATATTAAGACTGTTTATCAATTATTTCCAATAAAACAAATAGCATCCCCAAATAGTATTTATTAAATATACAGGCAGCCAAGCTGATATTAACCACAATAAGACCTAACACTTATTTAATGCATCTTCCTCTGTCAGGCACACTAAGGACTGGAAACAACCCCCAAAGAACTATTAAAATTCCCATTTTACAGATGGGAAAGTTAAGGTCAATAAAGTAACTAAAAGCACATATAACAAATAAGACTGAGGGGCTGGGAAGGTGGCTCAGTGGTAGAGCGCTTGCCTTGCATGCATGAGGCCCTGGGTTCGATTCCTCAGCACCACATAAGCAAAAAGAAAAAAGCCGGAAGTGGCGCTGTGGCTCAAGTGGTAGAGTGCTAGCCTTGAGCTGAAGAGCTGAGGGACAGCACCCAGGCCCAGAGTTCAGGCCCGACAACCGGACCCAAAAAACCCCAACAACAAACAAACAAACAAAAAAACAATTAAGACTGAGCTCACAATACAGAAAATTTGGCACCAAAAATAATATAGACAATAGTGATGTAGATAATTAGGCAATCTATGTTACTGATATAGATTACAACAAATATTCCCATCACTATGATCAGTATATAACTGACTTCCCAGGGAAAGTGAAAGTCTGTTTATAGAGCTGTGTTGAGTTCACAGGGCAGAAAGAACTTGGCACATTTAGCTTATGAGTAAAAACTGGGTAGAAAAGGTAAACTTACAGAACTTAGCAACAAACTAAAAATGAGCAAGATAAATATGTGAATAACATTAAGCATTCTTAATGTTAGCAATAATCAGATAATTCTAGTGAATTCAAAATCAATTGTGGAAGGCTGGATGTGGTGGCTAGCACGTCCCAGTATTTGGAAGGTGGAGGAAGTAAATCATGAGATGAATCATGAGTTCAAAGCCAGTATGGGGTACCGAAGCAACACCCTGCCTCCAGAAAAAAGTGATAGTTAAAGATGAAAAGCAGCACATTGTTCTAGGTTATGTTTGTTGATGGTCCCAAAGGGGAAGCTGGGGCTTCACCTGATGTGAATGTAAATGTTAAAAGAGTGGGCACAGATGTAGTCAAGATGCAAAAAGAGAACGTGGCCTTGACTGAAAGCAAATATGACTATTATAACATCAGAGAAATTAGCTACTGCTGAAGTGAGAGCAAAAGAGAACAGGAACACAGATCAGAATGAATAGTCATCATCACAAAGAAGGCTGTAATATAAAAAGTATGAAGACCAAAATATGAGGGCATCATAATCAGGACTGAAGATCTATGAGATGGGAAGCATGTGGTGTTCCCTGTAGTGGAATTAAGTACTGTGAAGATGGCTGTATGCTGCCTAGCCTGGTACAAAACCTTTCTTCGAAGTATGGTTAGAAAGGTAGATGGCTGGGTGATGGTGGCTCACACCTGTAATCCCAGCTACTCAGGGGGCTAAGATCTGAAGATCATAATTCAAAGCCAACCCAGGCAGAAAAGTCTGTGAAAACCTTTTATTCAGTTAAACACACACACAGAGACACAAAAAGCTGGAAGTGGAGCTGTGGTCTTGAAAAATGCTGAGATACAGTGCCGAAGCCGAGTTCAATCCCAGTACCATCACAAAGAAAAAAAAGAGAAAGAAAAAAGGGAGGGAGGGAGGTAGCATGAAAGGAGAAAGCTATTCTTACTGTGAAAGGAAAGTCTATGATGTAATGGCAGAAATGACTTCAAAGGCAGCAAATAGATAAAATTTGAACTGAAATACCATCGTTGGTGAGAGTTAATTGTGAGACTTACAAATCAGCAAACACTTGTCTTGGCAATACATTATATTTTAATTTGCCCTTACAGATTCCAAACTAAGAACAAAAGTGGAAATGCACACCTATGGAAAGATATGTTGTGAACAGTTGCTCTGAAATGGTGATTCTTTCAGAGAAAAGGTCTAGGTCTGAGCCTTCTGTCATGATTTCAAAATCATAACCAGGATTCTTCATGACAGAGGTTACCATAGATCTTCAAGACAACAGAAACGTCTAAGAGTACAGTTCCAAAACAGCACTACCATAGAAAGTGATGTAATTCCTTGGCTTTTTTGTTGTTGTTGTTGTTGTTTTCATGTCAACTGACAGAAACTATTCCATGGATGAGTACAGAAGCTAACCCCACCACAAGGGGAAATATTAAGTTAGCAACCTTAAGTTACATATGGAGGCAGTACCAATGAGAAGGTGGTTTACTCATTCCTAACAGTGAATGACTCATATGTTGGCTGCCTGAAGCTGGTTACAATTCCTCAGAGTCAGGATGAATATTCGCACAGCAACTTGAGGCCTGTGCTAGATACATGCATGTTCACACTGAGGCTAGAAGCACCTTGTAATTCTAGAGACACCACCCACAGAGTGGTCTGTTTGGAGGGTGACCCTTGTAGCTGCACTGCGAAAACTTGTCCACCCCTGGCTCATACACACTGCTTCCAATACCTTCCTACATTTGACCAAAGCCTTTTAGGCTTATATGGCATACATACCTTCCTTCCTTGTCACCACTTGGTTTAAAATGGTTTAAAATACCAAAGAGTATTCTCTCATTCAAATAACTAACTTATTGTAATAAAATGATTAGTCATTTTCACATAATCCTGTTTTTTTCTTTTCTTTCCTTTTCTTTTATCTTTCTTTCTTCCTTCCTCCATTCCTTACTCTATTTGTGTATGTGTGCACCAACATGAGGCCTTGAATTCGTCCTTTCTTCCTTCCTCCATTCCTTACTCTATTTGTGTATGTGTGCACAACAATGGGGCTTTAACTCGTCCTCACACCCTCACTGGGCTTTTCAGCTCAAGGATGATATTCTACCACTTAAGCCACAGCTCTACTTCTGGCCTTTTTGCTGGTTAACTGGAGATAGACTTTTCTGCCCAGGCTGGCTTTGAACTGTAATCCTCAGATCTCAGCCTCTTGAGTAGCTAGGATTACTGCGCCAGTATCCAGCTAGTTTTCTTTGTTATTAAGTGAAAAGAATGAGCTCATGACAACTGAAATACTCCAAAGCCCCAGAATGTGATCATTGCCCAACTAAGCCAAGTTGTCTCTCTGCTGGTAACCCAAGATGAAAAGATGAAAGGATGTTATGTGGCATCATAGGATAACTCTAGTGACCTAGGGAAGACAAAATTACTCTCAATATTTAACCAAAACTCATTCTTAAAATGTGAAAATGAAATTTAGTCAGCACGGGTGGCTAGCTACCAAGAAGGCTGAGACCTGGAGGATCAAGGTTCAAACTCAGCCCAGGTTTAAAAAAAAAAGTCTGAAAGACTTCATCTCCAATTAATTATCAAAAAAGATGGGCTAGAGGCATTATTCACTGGTACAGCACCAGCTATGAGTTAGCAAGCCAAGGCAAAGCGCAAGGTCCTGAGTTCAAGCCACAGTACTGGCATATAGACACAAAGAGTATGTCCATGGTTGGGCGCCGGTGGCTCATGCGTGTAATCCTAGCTATTTAGGAGACTGAGATCTGAGGATCTCGGTTCAAAGCCAGCCTGGACAAGAAAGTCTGCAAGATTCTTATCTCCAATTAAACACCAGAAAACAGGAAGTGGTACTGTGGCTCAAGTGGTAGAGCACTAGCCTTGAGCTGAAGAGCTGAGGGACAGCACGCAGGCCTTGACTTTAAGCCCCACAACCAACAACAAAAAAAAGTATGGCCAGGGAATAGTCTCATCTGGCCTATGTCTTACTATATGTCCTGTTTTTTTTTCTAGAAATTTTCAGTAGAATAGTGAAAAGATTCCATTGTCAATAGGTTTCAATGCCACAACTACCCACACTGGAGCATCATCATACACAATGCCTGTTCTCTATGAAATCATGCGGTAATGACATTGGTTTTGTTGACCTACAGCTTCCCATTCTTTCTTTCTTTCTTTTTTTTTTTTTTTTTGCTTTTTTTGGGGTCCGGTCGTGGGGCCTTAACTCTGGGCCTGGGCACTGTCCCTCAGCTCTTCAGCTCAAGGCTAGTGCTCTACCACATGAGCCACAGCACCACTTCCGGCTTTTTTTTTCTGCTTATGTGGTGCTGAGGAATCGAACCCAGGGCCTCATGCATGCAAGGCAAGCGCTCTACCACTGAGCCACCTTCCCAGCCCAAGAGCTTCCCATTCTTATTTGATCACAGAACTTGTTTCTTTGTTTTGCGGGATACAGTTATAAGAGAAATCATTTTAAAGGAAATGCCAAAGATTGCCAATGATTACCATGTAATCCAAAGCTAAAATAAGATTCTTGGATGAGCACAGAATACTAAAACCTACAGTGCCTAAGAGTCAACAATTAGTTCATAGTGTTATTTGGTTAAATGAAAATGAAAATAACATTTACCATGTATCCAATGATGCTACAAATAAAAGACAAACGGCACTTTTATAGTATGCATTATCACTTTACATATCTTTCTCAGAAAGTAGACAAAAATATATCAATATTTGGGCTGATGGCATTTAAGCATTAAGATCACTTATTTAACTGCACTTATCTTCTACATTTTAAAACCCATCTTTTAATTGTTGTTGTTCTTATCATTATTATTGTCGGTACTGGGGCTTACCTGAACTTGGGGCCTGTCCCTAAGCTCTTTTGTTAAAGGCTAGCACCTTGAACCACAATTCCACTTCCCGTTTTCTGGTGGTTAATTGGAGGTAAAGAGTGTCACGGGCTTTCCTGCCCAGGCTGGCTTTGAACCACGATCCTCAGATCTCAGCCTCCTAAGTACCTAGGATTATGGGCATGTATCACCAGCACCCAACATAACTATTATTAAGGTGATGTACAGAGGGGTTATGATTTCATATCAGATAATGAGTATATTTCTTTGGAGCAATGTCATACCTTCCTTTGCTCTCTCCCACTTTTTACCTCCCATCCCCATTAAAATACATTTCTCAGAAAACATCTGAAGTCTGACTTTTGGAGCTCACAACTTGAGCAGTTATCCTATCCTACCTTACATTACAATGATGTACTCATACCCAAACATAAGCACCTGCTGAAGATTACTACAATACTTACCACAGAACAAAAAGAATTCACATCAATGCTATGAACATACTGAGTACATTCTGTATTAGAGAAAATTAACAACAAGCTCAACAGTATTCTATAAAAGTATTCTATAAAAACAAAAAGTTAGGATAAGTCTGGCTCTTTTTCCTGCTCTGGACCCACAGAGCAAGAAGACAGTCTTGGACTCTGAGGACTCAACCAAACCTGATCTCATTACCTAAAATTTCTCTCTACTTACCTTAAGAGAAGTTCTTTGGGCAACTTTTTGTTAATAAGGCCTTCATCATTGTTTGAGAAAACCTGAAAAAGAAAAAGGAGAAATTGGTAAACTGATCTTTATTTTTTTGTGCCAATATTGGGACTTAAATTCAGGACCTGGGCAGTGCCCCTTATTGTTTTACACTCAAGATTGGTGCTCTACCACTTGAGCCGCACCTTTACTTCTGGATTTTTTGCTGATTAATTGGAAATAAAGAGTCTCATGGACTTTCCTGCCAGGCTAGCTTCAAATCTTGATCTTCATATCTCAATCTACAGAGTAGCTAGGATTACAGGGGTGAGCTACCAGCATGGGGCTGAAACTATTCAATCAGTTAAAAAAAAACCAAGTTCCATGTTTTTTATACTAGATCAGAATAATGATACTAGATACAGAATAATCAGTAGGGAATAAAAAGTATTTTATACTCTATGATCCTTTCATAAAAATGGCAATAAACAGCCACTCACAGTCTATATTGTAGTGGAGGCTCTGGCCAAGGAAATTAGACAAGAAATAAAGAGCAATCAGAATGGGAAGGAAAGATAAGCATGATTGTATACAGAAAATCCTAGAAATCCATGAAAGTCAATTTAGCAACCTTGCTGAAATACTTGATACAATATACAATATGTTTATTTAAAAATAAATTGTGTCCAGGCCTGTAAGCAGTGGCTCAGGCCTGTTGTAATCCTAGCTACTCAGGAGTCTAAGAGCTAAAGATTGAGGCTTGAAGTCAGATAGATGGAACAGACAAACTCATAAACTACAGACCAATTTCCGTGATGAACACTGATACAATGCTCCTCAATAAAATATTAGCCAACAGAATCCAGACACAAATTTTTGTTAAAAAACCATACGTCATGACCAAGTAGGCTTCAACCAACAGATGCAAGGCTGGTTTAACATATGCAAAACAATCAACGTAATTCACCACATTAAAGAGCAAAGGACAAGAACCACATGATCATCTCAATAGATGCAGTAAAAACCTTTGACAAAATACAACATCCATTTATGTTCAAAGCGCTGGAGAAACTAGGAATAGAAGGAACATTCCTTAAAACAATAAAAGCAATATATGACAGACCAACAGCCAACACAAAACCATTTCCCCTAAAATCAGGAACAAGGTAAGGATGCCCACTCTTCTCCACTATCTTCAACATAGTTCTGGAATTCATAGCAAAAGCAATCAGGCAAGAAAAGGACATAAAAGGGATCTACATAGAGAAAGAAGAAATCAAACTATCCCTGTTTGCAGATGACATGATCTTATACCTAACCGACCCTAAAAACTCCACCCCCAAGCTCCTAGGGCTAAACAACCATTTTGGTAAAGTAGTAGGACTTAAAATCAATCCAGAAAAATCAGTAGCTTTTCTGTATGCCAATAATGAACAAGTAAAATGGAAATTATTAGAAAACAACCCTATTTGCAACAACCTCAAAAAAAAACCAAAAAACCTAGGAATCAACCTAACCAAAGATGTAAAAGATCTCTATAGCCAAAACTATGAAAATCTAAAGAAAGAAAGCAAAGAGGACACCAAGATATGGAAAGACCTACCATGTTCATAGACAGGTAGAATCAATATTGTAAAAATGTCCATACTGCCAAAAATGATATACAAATTCAATGCAATCCCCATCAAAATCCCAATGTTATTTACTGAGAAAGAGAAAACAATAAAAAAAATTTATATGGAACAACAAAAGACCTAGAATAACCAAAGCAATTCTAGGGGAAAAAAAAAAAAGCAATGCAGGCAGTATCACAATACCAGATTTCAAACTCTACTACAGAACCATAATAACAAAACAGCTTGGTATTGGCACAAAAATAGACCCGAAGATCAATGGAACAAATTAGAAGACCCAGAAATAAGTCACTTATGTACAGTCATCTGTAAAAAACATGCAGTAGGAAAAAAAAAAACAAAGTCTCTTCAACAATTGGTTCTGGGAAAACAGGGTAGCCATCTGCAGAAAACTGAAAGTGGATCCCTACTTGTCACCAGGCGCCACCCTTATAGTGGATCAAAGACCTCAACGTCAGACCCAAAACTGAAACTACTGCAAGAGAGAGGAGGAGAGACAGTAGAACTTATAGGCACAGGCAGAACCTTACTTTCTTTTCTTTTCTTTTTTTTATTGTCAAGGTGATGTTCAGAGGGGTTACAGTTACATAAGGTAATAAGTACATTTCTTGTCAAACTTGTTACCCCTTCCCTCATTTTTCTCCTACTTTCCCTCTCCACCCCCGCCCCACCCCACATTTACAGATCATTTCCAATATAATGTCTTGTGTATATCGCTGTTGCATTGGTTCCCCATTGTCCTCTGTCTCACCATTTGGTTGTTCCCTTTCCCTACCCTAATTCAAATAAACATATATATAATACAAGGGTAGCAAAATCAAATACAGTGACAACAAAAGATATACCATAGGGGGAAGAATATACAAAGGAGACAACTTTTATGCATAGAGTCCTGGGGGTGGGCACAACAGATAGAAGAGAGACTTGACAAGTAGAACTACATTAAAATAAAATAAAGTTTCTGCACAGCTAAGGACACAGTTACTGAACTAGAAAGACAGCCAACCAAGTGGGAAAGATCTTTACCAGAAATATATACAAGGAGCTCAAGAAACTAACTGCTCCCAAACTTAATAGACTAATTACTAAATGGGTAAGGGAGCTAAGGAGAAACTTCTCAGAAGAGATAAGAATGGCAAAGAAACACAGGAGGAAATGTTCTTCATCCCTGGCCCTGAAGGAAAAGCAAATCAAAACAACCCTGAGGGCTGGGAAGTTGGCTCAGTGGTAGAATGCTTGCTTTGCATGCATGAGGCCCTGGGTTAGATTCCTCAGCATCACATAAGCAGAAAAAAAAGCCAGAAGTAGCACTGTGGCTCAAGTGGTAGAGCGCTAACCTTGACCTGAAGAGCTGAGGGACAGCGCCCAGGCCCAGAGTTCAGGCCTCACGACCTACCCAACAACAACAATAAAACAAACACACACACACACACACACACACACACACACACACCATTACATACAAACTCTGTCAATGGCCCTAATTCTCCAATCAACAGACACATAGACAACCACTTGTTGTCTACAAGAAACACACCTCCATCACAAAAAAAAAAAAAAGCTTAAAGTTAAAGGATAGTAAAAGAGGGCTGGGAAGTTGGCCCAGTGGTAGAGCGCTTGCCTTGCATGCATGAAGCCCTGGGTTCGATTCCTCAGCACCACATAAGAAAAAAGAAAAAAGCCGGAAGTGGCACTGTGGCTCAAGTGGTAGAGCGCTAGCCTTGAGCTGAAGAGCTGAGGGACAGCACCCAGGCCCAGAGTTCAGGCCCCAGGACTGGACCCAAAAAAAGAAAAAAAAAAAAGGATAGAAAAAGATTTTCCAAGTAAATTCAAGACTGAAAGCAAGCAGGAGTAGCCATACTCATATCTGAAAAAAAAAAAAAAAAAAAAGTCAAGCATCAAATCAAAACTAATCAGAAGAGACAAAGAATATCACTTCATACTAACCAATGGAACCATTCATCAGGAAGATTTAACTGTTGTAAACATATGCACCAAATGCTGGTGTACTCACTTTCATAAAAGAAACACTCTTAGATTTAAAAAACTCTCATAAGCCAGGTGCCATTGGCTCACGCCTGTAATACTAGCAACTCAGGAGGCTGAGATTTGAGGATCATAGTTCAAAGCCTGCCCAAGCAGGAAAGACCTTGAGACTCTTATCTCCAATAAATCACCAGTAAACCAGAAGTGGCACTGTGGCTCAAGTGGTAGAGCACTAGCCTTGAGCTGAAGAGCTGAGGGACAGCACCCAGGCCCAGAGTTCAAGCCCCATGACTAACAAAAAACAAACAAACAAACAAAAAAACCACATAGATCCAAGCACAATAATAGTGGGTAAAATTAATACCACAGTCTCATCAATAAATCCCCACCCCCCCAAAAAAAAAATCAAGGAAACTTCAGAATGCAAATGAACTTAAAAGTCATTAATAGATATTCTACGTTAATAGACTATTTCACCCAACAGCCACAGGAAACATATTTTTCTCAACAGCCCATGACACTTTCTGTAGGGGTTGGAGACATAGCTCAGTTGGTAGAGTGCTAGCCAGTAAGCAAAAGCATCAGGTACCAAGTTTGAATCCCCGTCTCAAACAAAAAAAAAAAAAAGAAGAAGAAACTTTCTCTATAACAGCTCATATATTAGGACATAAATCTTAACAAATACAAGAAAACTAAAATAACTTCCTGTGTTTTATCAGACCACATCAATAACAAGAGAAATGACAGAAAATATTCTAACTCACAGAGACTGAACATTTCACTTCTGAATGATCAGTCAATCACTGAAGAAAAAAAGGAAAAAAAAATTCCCTGAAGCAAATGAAAATGAAAGCACTACTAATCAGGACCACTACTAAGATCAGGACAAAGAGGAAAGTATATAGTGATGTGTGTCAACGTTAAACACACACACAAAAAGAAAAGTCATGCCTTGATGGCACATACCCACAAACTTAGCTACTCAAGAGGTCAAAACCTGGAGGACTACAGACTGAAGCCAGCCTAGTCAGAAAAGTCCATAAGATTCCATATGCAACCATTCAGGAGGTGTGGCTCAGTTGGTAGACCATCTGTGCAAAAAAGCCAAGCAAGCATAAGAGTCTGAGTTCAAACCCTGGTACCAGCCAATACATAAACATGCACCCAGAAGGGATGGTAGGGGGAAAACAAAGGAGGAGACAACAATGCTGGATAAGAAATGTACTCATTACCTTGCGCATGTAACTGTAACTCCTCTGTACAGTATTTTCACAATAAAAAACTTAATTAAAAAAAAGCCAATCTGGAAAAAAAAAACAAAAAACATGCACGCCATGATCAAGTTGATATATATGTAATGAATGAATTCCTAGATATACATGATTTACCAAAATTGAGCCAAGCGGATATAAATCGCTGAGGCATGTTTCTAACAAGCTAGTAAAGGGAAACAGGAATAAAAAGTCTCCTAATAAAGAAAAATCCAGGTCTGGATGGATTCATTGCTGAATTCTACCCAACCTTTAAAGAAGAATTAATGCCACTGCTCTTCAAACTAGTCCAAAAATTAGAAAGGGAAGATTCACTACTGAACTTATTCTGAGAAGCCAGTATTATTACCCTGACACATGGTAAGGACATGACAAAAACAAGTATAGACCAATTTCCTAACATAAATGTAAAAATTTTCAAGAAGCCAGGCACCAGTGGCTCATGCCTATAATCCCAGTTCCTCTAGAGGCTGGGATCTGAAGATCACAGTTTGAAGGTAGTCTACATAGAAAAGTTCATGAGATTCTTATCTCCAATTAACCACCAAAAGGCCAGAAGTGGAGCTATGGCTCAAGTGGCAGAGTGCTAGCCTTGAACGCAAAAGCTCCAGGACAGGTCTTAGGCCCTGAATTCAAAACCCAAGACTGGCACAAAGAATTAATTATTTTTTTAATTTCAGAAAAATACTCACAAACCTAATTTAACACATTAAACATATACATCAGAAGCCATACACTGGTGGCTCATGCCTGTAATCCTAGCAACTTAGGAGGTTGAGCTCTGAAGATTATAGTTTAAAGCTAGTCTAGGCAGGAAAGTCCATGAGACTCCTATCTCCAGTTAACCACCAGAAAACCAGAAGTGGAGTTGTGGCTCAAAGTGATAGATCACTAGCCTTGAGCAAAAGTGCTCAGGGCCAGCACCCAGGCCCTGCATTCAAACCCCAGGACTGACCAAAATACATATATACATATACATACATACATATGTATGTATGCATATACACAATATATATAGACATACATATATATACATACACACATATATAAGGCTCCTGAATATACACACGAGTGCACACACATGTGCGTGCATGCACACATAAGGCCCCTGAATTCAAGGCTAAGTACTAGCAATAAACAAATAAAAAATAAGCAGGTATGTGTATGCACACATGCATGCATGCACACAACATAATCAAGTCCAGGAGTAGGATAGTTCAAGATATTCAAATCAAGTAACAAATAGCTACAGAAAAACCCTTTGAAAAAATTCAACAGCCCTTCATGACAAAAAGACTGAAGAAACTAGGAACGACATAATAAAAGTTATATATGATAAAGCTATACACAATATTGTCCTAAATAAGGAAAAACTGAAACTATTTCCTCTAAAGTCAGGAAGGAAACAAGGGTTCACACTTTTTATTTTTTTTTTTGTCGGTCATGGGCTTGAACTCTGGGCCTGGGTGCTGTTCCTGAGCTCTTCAGCTCAAGGCTAGCACTCTACCACTGAGCCACCTTCCCAGCCCTCACCCCCGCCTTCTTTTTTTTTTGGCAAGTCCTGGGGCTTGAACTCAGGGCCTGGGCACTGTCTCTGAGCTTCTTCTGCTCAAGGCTAGCACCACTTGAGCCAAAGTGCCACTTCTGGCTTTTTCTGTTTATGTGGTACTTAGGAACCAAACCCTGGACTTCATGCCATGTTAGGCAATCACTCTATCACTAAGCCACATTCCCAGCCCCCTCTCTACTCTGAATATAGTGCTAGAGTTCTTAGTCACAGCAGTAAGAGAAAAAGTAAAAGGGATACAAATAAGTTAAATTATCATTATTTACAGATGATATCTTTTTTTTTTCTTTCTTTCTTTTTTTGTCAGTCATGGGGCTTGAACTCTGGGCCTGGGTGCTGTTCCTGAGCTCTTCAGCTCAAAGCTAGCACTCTACCACTGAGCCACAGCACCACTTCTGGCCTTTTCTGCTTATGTGGTGCTGAGGAATCGAACCCAGGGCCTCATGCATGCAAGGCAAGCACTCTACCACTGAGCCACCTTCCCAGCCCAATATTCTATTTTTTTTTTTTTTTTGGGTCCGGTCGTGGGGCCTGAACTCTGGGCCTGGGCACTATCCCTCAGCTCTTCAGCTCAAAGCTATTGCTCTACCACTTGAGCCACAGCGCCACTTCCGGCTTTTTTCTTTTTGCTTATGTGGTGCTGAGGAATCGAACCCAGGGCCTTGAGCATGCAAGGCAAGTGCTCTACCACTGAGCCACCTTCCCAGCCCCCCAATATTCTATTTTTAAAAGACCTACAAACCCTACTTAATCTTTTCGACCTGATGAAACACTTCAACCAAGTAGCAAGATAGAAACTCAACATTTAAAAAATCAGTAGCAGGGGGCTGGGAAGGTGGCTCAGTGGTAAAGCGCTTGCCTTGCATGTATGAGGCCCTGGGTTCCATTCCTCAGCACCACATAAGCAAAAAGAAAAAAAAGCCAGAAGTGGTACTGTGGCTCAAGTGGTAGAGCACTAGCCTTGAGCTGAAGAGCTGAGGGACAGCGCCCAGACCCAGAGTTCAGGCCCCATGACCAGACCCAAAAAATAAATAAATAAATAAAAAATCAGTAGCAGCTAGGTATTGGTGACTCATGTCCACAATCCTAGCTATTTGGAAGGCTGAGATCTAAGGATCACCATTTGAAGCCAGCTCAGGCAGGAAGGTTCACATCACTTATCTCCAATGAACCATCAAAAGAGCCAAAAGTGGAGCTGTGGCTCAAGTGGTAAAGTGCTAGCATTAAGCAAAAAAGCTCAGGAACAGTGCCTAGGCACTGTGTTCAAGCCTTAGGACATGCACCAAAAAAAAGCAGCTTTTTATGTACAGAATAAGGAAGCAATCCCATTCACAAGTACTTGAAAAAATTACATGCCTAAGAATAGGCACTGAAGAATGAAATTGAAAACGACATTAGATAGAAAAGATCATTCGTGTTAATGGACCACAGCAATCAATGTTGTAAAAGTGGCTGTAGTGTTGAAAGCAATCTATGGTTCAATATAATCCCCAACAAAATTCCAATGTCATTCCTCACAAAAATAGAAAAATCAATCATAAAATCCATTAGAAACCAGAAAAGACCTTAAATAGCCAAAGCATTCCTAAACAAAAAGAGTAATGCTGAAGGTATCAAGTTTTGGCTTCAAATTATACTACAAAGCACTGTACTGGTGGTTCATGTCTATAATCCTAGCTACTCAGGATAAATAGAATATCATCTGCAAATAGTAATAATTTAACTTATTTGTATCCCTCTGATCTCATGATCAGTTTGAAGCCAGTCCAGGCAGGAAAATCCATGAGACTCTTATCTCCAATTAACTTTCAAAAAGCTAGAAGGGGGAGAGAGGATCCAAGATGGTGACAAAACAGCAAGGAAACACCATAACTCTCTCCAACCAAATAGAGTTCGAATTCCAACACACAGTTCCCCCAGAGATCGATGACAACAAAAAGATGAACAACCACAGAAATACATGGACTGAAACAAAGAAAAAAACCTCAGTGCAAAGACCCCTTGTTCACCTCTGGCCGGCAGACAGCTCCAGGCCACCAAGCCTCGAAAGGGGCCCAGCCCGAGGCTGCCCGGGACCACAGAACCCAAACACAGAAAACTCCCACCATGCTGGACTCTGACAGTGTAGACAGAGACAAAAACCAGAGGCAAGGTACCATGAAACCCAGACCTGGAGCTCCCACTGCCACACTGCTCAACCCACAATCATCGCAAAGGAGCACAGTGGCCACAGGCAACCAGCAAACTACAGCACACAGATACAGAGATCTGCCTCAGCCCTTAACCAGTTCCAGAATCAGTGAGTACCACCCCACAGGGCACACCCCCCCCACCACCTCAGGAAACCATCGCAGGGGGTGACCCCCTTAGACCTCTCTTCTTCCCACCTGGGCTACTGGTCCCACAGAAGATGGGAATTGTGCATATGCCCCAGTAGCTGGTGGAGCACACACAGCCTGCCAGGTTTTGCCAAGAGCGCCCCTGGGAGGGAGCTCGAGCAGCCTAGGCTGCAGGTACCCGGCTAAAGTCGGAACTGGACTCCGGCAGCCGGTGAAGCAAGCCCCACCTGTGTGCCCCAGGAGGGGGACTGAGCAGCCTAGGCCACCAGTCCCTGTCTGAAGCCTGGAACTGCCTGTGGGCTGGAGCCCCACCTGTGCGCCCCAGGCGGGAGCTTGAAAAACCTAAGCCACCAGTCCCTGACGGAAACAGAACTGTGTGTACGCCCCAGCAGTGGGGGGAGTGGGTCTGCCCACTAGAATCTAACAAGAGACTGCCCTAGACAGGAGCTCCAGCCATCTGGGCCACCAGTCCCAAACGAAAATCAGGAACTGTGTGTGCAAACCAGCAGCCGGTGGAGTGTGCCAAACCCGTGCGCCACGGGTGGGAGCTCCAGATGCCTGGGCCATGAACCCCTGGCTGAACTCAGGATTTGCACCTACTGCCCCAGTGGACCGTGGAGTGTCCCCTACCCCCTACCCACAGGATAGTGCCTTAAGCGGGAACTACAGAGGGCCCAACTGAAGCCAGGAACTGTGTGCTTGCCCCATAGCTGGGGGAGTGGACCCCACCCACGGGGATCTACCAGGAATGCACCCTAAGTGGGAACTCCAGCCACCTGAGCCACTGATCCCTGACTGAAGCTGGGAATCAGGTGTGCCACACAACCAGTGGAGTGTGCCCCACCCACCAGGAACTACCATGAATACACCCTAGGTGGGAACCCAAGCTGCCAGGGTCACTGGCCTCTGAGTGGAGCCGGGTGCCCCCAGCCTGCTGGGAACTGACAAGCAAGCGCATCCCAACTGGGATCCCAAGCTGCCTAGGCCACTGGATCCTGACTGGTATTGCAAAACACTTGCGAGCTCCGGCCACTGGAGAAGCACCCACCAATACCAGGGCTGCCAATAGAGTACTCACAGTGGCCCTAAGGTTAGGCAGCCCACTGGGAACCAACCCCGGGCCAAGCAAAGGCTCCCACCTGTTGGACACCAACAGGCAGAGTTTGGGCCACAGACCTCACAAATCCTGAACCTAAATGCGTAAATCACAATGAAAGATGACAAGATTCATGAACAACCAAGACAACAAAACTAACCCAAAGGCAGAAGCAACCCAGGAGAGAACTCCAGTGAGAGTGAAGAAATGGACGACAAAAAAACAATTAAAGAGATGATGGCAGAAGTGGTCAAAGGAATAAAAGAAGAGATAAAACAGCAATTACAAGAGTACAAAGAAGAAATATCAAAGGAATTCCAAGACAAAAAAAGAGATGTACTCAAAAATAGACACAGATACATATACCCTTTAAAAGATAAAATTAACACTTTGAGAACTGATATAGAAACCATAAATGGATCCGTTTCTGCAATGCAAACCACAATGGGAGCTATTGGTAACAGAATGAATGAGATGGAAAACAATGTCATGAGCTGAAGATAGAGTAGCTAGAGAAGAAAGTATTAGATATGGAAAAAACACTCAGAAGTTACCAAAGGGAATCCAAGAACTGGCAGACAATGCCAGAAATCTAATCTGTATAATTTGGATCAATGAAGGAGAGGAATAACAGAAGAGAGGAATGTAACACTTATTCAATGAGATTATTACAGAAAATTTCCCCAATCTCAAAAGAGAAAATCTCACCCACATAACAGAAGCATACAGAACATCTAGTAGACAGGATCCTAGAAGAAACACTTCTAGACACATTTAGTAAATACAGTAGACAGGAATTGCAAAGAGCTTATTTTAAATGCTGCAAAATCAAAGAAGGAGCTATACTATAACAGAAAGAAAATCAGAATCACTGAAGCCCTCTCCAAACCCTCAATGCAAGGAGAGCCTGGAAAAGTACCATCCAAGCCCTGAAAATCAACAACTGCCAACCCAGAATGGTATATCCAGTGAAGCTAGCATTCACAGTCAATAGAGAAACTAAAGCTTTTAATAACAAAGAACACTTAAAGGAATTCATGAACAAGAAACCATCAAGACAAAAAAATACTAAAAGGAGGAATACAACCCAAAGAAAACAATCAAGACCAGAGAACCACATTAGGTAGAAATCACTAGGAGATCAATTTAATAAGCATAGTAAAAGGAAAGTAGCAAAATGTAGGAAAGCAAGAAAATGGCAGGAAATATAATGTATCTCCCTATAATACCCATGAACATTAATGGACTCAATTCACCAATCAAAAGAAAACAAGCTACACAATGGATCAGAAAGCAAGATCCATCTTGTCTCCAAGAGAAGCATCTCACAGCCAAAGATAAAAACAAACTTCACATGAAGGGATGGAAGAAGACCTTCCATGCAAATGTACCCAACAAAAGGCAGGAGTCGCCAGTTTGATATTTGACAGAATAAACTTCTCATTAAAATCAGTACAAAAAGACAAAGAAGGTCACTACATATTAACACAGGAAATGATCCAAGAAGAGGGTATCACCATCATCAATTTATATTCACCAAACAATGGAACACCTAAATACATTAAACAAACACTCAGTCTTATAGAACAAGACAGACCCAAATACAATAGTAGTGGGAGACTTTAATACCCCATTCGCACCAAAGAACAGATCAACCAAACAGGATAAGCAAAGAAGCCTCTGAACTAAATATCCCAGATGGACTGAGCATACACCTACAGAGTTTTCTACCCAACCACAAACCCAATACACATCCTTCTCAGCAGCCCATGGAACTTTCTCCAAAACAGATATCATAGTTCACACAAAGAATTTAAGCAAATACAAGAGGATAGACATAATCCTTTGTATTCTATTCGACCAGAGTGGAACCAAACTAGTTCTCAACAACAAAGCACATTGCAGAAATTACTCAAATACATGGAGGCTGAACAGCATGCTACTGAGTAACACCTGGGCCACAGAACAAGTTAAAGAAGAAATTAGTAAGTTCCTACAATTAAATGACAATGAAAATACATCACAAGGGAACCTCTGGGATACAGCAAAAGCAGTCCCAAGAGGAAAGTTCATTGCTCACACAACAAATAGAAAATAGAAGCAGCTCAAGTAAATAATTTCATGATGCAACTAAAACTACTAGAAAAGCAAGGAAAAATTGAATGTAAAATTACTAGATGGAGCAAAATAATCAACAGAGAAATTAATGAGATAAAGATTTTAAAAACTATAAATAAAATTAATGAAATAAGAAGCTTAACAAAAGAAAAAGAAGAGAGGAGACCCAAATCAGTAAGATCAGGGATGTCACAGAAGAAATTAGAACATCCAAGATATCCAAATGATCATAAAGAACTATTTCCAGAATCTATATTCACTAAAGAAGGAAAACCTAGCAGAAATGGATGAATTTCTATAGACATATAAATTGCCCAAATTGAACCAAGAAGAGATAAATCATGTAAATAAGCCAATAACTTGCAATCAGATAGAGGAAGCAATCAGAAGTCTTCCAATAAGGAAAAGCCCAGGTCCAGAATAGCTAAAGCAATTCTACACAAAAGAAGCAGTGCAGGAGGTATCACAATACCAGATTTCAAGCCCTACTATAGAGCCAAAATAACAGAAACAGCTTGGTATTGGCACAAAAATAGACCCAAAGACCACTGGATTACATTAGAAGATCCAGAATTAAAACCACATACTTACAGTCAGCAGATATTCAACAAAGGAGCCAAAAACATATGGTGGAAGAAACAAAGCCTCTTCAACAATTGGTGCTGGGAAAACTGGGCAGCCACATGCAGAAAACTAAAAGTGGACCTCAGCCTGTTTTCATTCACTAACATCAACTCAAAATCGATTAAAGACCTCAACATCAGAGTGAAACTACTGCAGGAGAGAGTAGGAGAGACACTAGAACTTATAGGAACAGGCAAGAACTTCTTGAACAGAGTCCCAGGTGACAACAGATTGGAGAGAAACTTGACAAATGGGACTATCTTAAAATAAGCTAAAGACATAGCTACCAAACTAGAAAGACAACCAACCAATTGGGAAAAGATACTTAGAAGCAATATATCAGACAAAGGCCTAATACCCATTATATACAGGCGAACTCCTAAATCTAACAAACCTATCATTAAATAGGTAAGGGAGCTAAGAAGAGACTTCCCAGAAGAGATAAAAATGGCAAAGAAACACATGAGGAAATGTTCATCATCCCTGTTCATAAAGGAAATGCAAATAAAAGCAACCTTTAGATACCATCTTACCCCAGTCAGAATGGCTTATATCCTAAATTCCAATAAAAGCAACCTTTAAGATACCATCTTACCCCAGTCAGAATGGCTTATATCCTAAATTCCAACAATGACAAATGCTGGCGGGGATGCAGAGAAAGAGGAACCCTACTGCACTGCTGGTGGGAATGTAAACTAATACAACCACTATGAAAAGCAGTCTGGAGGTTCCTCAGAAAACTAAACACAGACCTTCCATACAACCCAGCCATACCACTCTTAGGCAGCTACCCTGAGCAACAGGAACCAGGATACAAGGACACATGACCTCCATGTTCACTGCTGCACTGTTCACAATAGCCAAGATATGGAAACCTCCCAGATGCCCCACTACAGATGAGTGGATCCATAAATTGTGGTATTTACATACAATGGAATGTTACACAGCCATTAAAAAGAACAAAATAATGTCATTTACAGGGAAATGGATGGAACTAGAACAAATCAAGTTTAGCAAAATAAGCCAAGATTAGAAAGACAATGGCACATGGTCTCCCTGATATGCAGACATTAATTCAAAACGCAACAGAGATATGACAAAGTAAACAGGACTCAAGAAACAAAGGACCTCTTCTTAATTTGTCCAATTGTTTTTAAATGACTATGTTCTTGACTCTACATATGGTATATACATGTGCATATATGAGGGAAGCTAAGAATCAGAAGGGGTCCATCAGCTGTACTGGACATTGATGAAAGCGAACTAAGCAACTTAAGGGCAGCGATGGGAGGGAATGAGAAAAAGGGAACAGCTTACACTAAGCAAAAGGAAATAAATGTACTTATCACCTGATTTGGAAGAAATATTTGTATTGTCAAAGTTTGTAGAGTTCACAAGCTTTATAGACCATGATAATGACAACTCGCCTTGTGAAGGTTGAAATGTGTTTGTGACTTTAGCTAAGTATCACTATCCCACAATATTGTGAAAGGTGTATAATCACTTAATCTCAATAAAGAAATTAAAAAATAAAAATTCAAAAAAGCTAGAAGGGGCGCTGTGGCTCAAATGGCAGAGCACCACCCATTTTGAGTGAAAAACTAAGGGAGAGCACCCAAGCCCTGAATTTAAGCCCCAATAGTGACACACGCACAAAAATTATACCACAAATCCCTAGTACTAACACAAAACAGACATGAAGATCAATGGAACAGAAGATCTAGAAATAAGACTGCGCTGCTATAGACATCAATCTAATAACTTTTTTTTTTTTTTTTTGCCAGTTCTGGGCTTGAACTCAGGGCCTGTGCACTGCCTCTGAGCTTCTTTTACTCAAGGCAAGCACTCTGCCACTGAGGCCACAGTGTCACTTCCAGCTTTTTCTGTTTATGTAGTACTGAGGAATCGAACCTAGGGCTTTCATACATGCTAGGCAAGCACTCTACCACTAAGCCACATTCCCAGCCCTCAATCTAACTTTTGACAAAGGTGCCAAAACTGACATTGGAGAAAATAGTCTCTTCAACAAATGGTGTTAGGAAAACTGGATATCCACATGTAGAAGACTGAAATTAGATTTGTCTCTCACCTGGCATGACAACCAATTCCAAATGGACCAAAGATCTCAACATAAGATTAGAAACATTGAAAATGTGAGAGAAACACAGGGAAATACTTGAGGGTACAGCCATATGTAATGCATTTTTGGAGTAGAACACCAATTGCTCAGAGTAACAATTGGAAATAACAAAGCACCAAATTCAAAGGCTCTGGAGAACAAAAGAAACAATTTCTAGAATCAAAAGAAAACCTACAGCCAGGCTCTGGTGGCTCATATATGTAATCCTAGCTACTCAAGAGGCTGAGAATTGAGGATCAAGTTCAAAGCCTGCTGGAACAGAAAAGTCAGTGTGACTCATCTCCAGTTAATCAGCAAAATGCTGGAGATATGAAGATATAACTTAAGTGATATAGCACCAGCCTTGAATTAAAAAAAAAAAAAGGAAAGGGGATATCACAAAGCCCTTGAGTTCAAGCCACAATACCTGCACAGAAAAAGGAAAGAAAGGAACAAAGAAAAGGAAGAAAAAGCAAAGCAAAGCAAAGGAAGGAGGGAAAGAAGGAAGGAAAAGGAAGGGAAGGAAGGAAGAAAAAAGAAGGGAAGGAAGAAAGATAAACTCCAAAAAAAAAGAAAGAAATGAAAGATTCAATATTCTTAGCCATAACAAAATGCAGGAAGTGACACTGTGGCTCAAGTAGTAAAGTGCTTGCCTTTTGCTGAAGAGCTGAGGGGCAGTGCTCAGGCCCAGAGTCCAAGCCCCATGACTGACAAAATAAATAAGTAAATAAATAAAATTCCATCCATGCAGGGCTGGGAAGTTGGCTCAGTGGTAGAGTGCTTGCTTCCCATGCATGAGGCCCTGGATTCAATTCCTCAGCAACACATAAGCAAAAAAGCTGGAAGTGGTGCTGCGTCTCAAGTGGTAGAGCACTAGCCTTGAGCTGAAGAGTTGAGGGACAGTACCCAGGCCCAGAGTTCAGCCCCCATGACCGACAAATAAATAAATAAATAAATAAATAAAATGCAAAGCATCATCGCAATTCCATCTCACTCCAGTCAGAATGGTTATCAAGAAAACAAACAAGCTGGACACTAGTGGCTCACACCTGTAATCCCAGCTACTTAGGAGGCTGAAATCTGAGGATCAGGTTCAAAGCCAGCTCAGGCAGGAAAGTCCTGGAGACTTATCTCCAATAAACTAAAGATAGGGGCTGGGAAAGTGGCTCAGCAATAGTGTGCTTGCCTTGTATGCATGAGGCCCTGAGTCCAATTCCTAAGCACCACATAAGCAGAAAAAGCCGGAAGTGGTGCTTAGTTCAAGTAGTAGAGTGCTAGCCTTGAGCTAAGGAGCTGAGGGACAGTGCCCAGGCCCAGAGTTCAAGCACCATGACAGACCAAAAAAAAAAAAAATCTAAAGATAAAACTACCATAGATACTGCTATCCATTCCTGGGCATATATCCAAAACAATGTAAGGTAATATACAGTGGTGATACCTGCACACCTGTGTTTATAGAAGCACTATTCACAATAACCAAAATATGGCATAAGCCAGTATCCACCAATTGAATGGATTAAAAAGGCATATGTATACATAGACATACACACATGCACATATATACATATGCATACAAACATACAATGGAGTATTATTCATCCACAAAGAATGAAATTCTGTCATGTTCAGAAAAATGGCTAGAACTAGAGATCATCACGTTAACTAAGCCAGACTGAGAAATACAGAGTGCGTTCTTTCTCATACAAGAAATTTAGTCTTTAGGTGGCACCAGTGGCTCACACCTGTAATCCTAGCTTTAAGGAGGCTGAGATCTGAGGATCATGTTTCAAAGCCAGCCCGGGCAAGAAAGTCTGTGAGACTCTTATCTCCAATTAACCACCAGAAAATTATTAGTGGTACTGTGGCTCAAGTGGTAGAAACCTTGCCTTGAGCTGAAGAGCTCAGGGACAGTACTCAGGCCCAGAGTTCAAGCCCCATGACCGACAAAAAAAAAAAAAAAAAAGACTAGTGGATGTGGCTGGGATGTAGCTCAGTGGCAAAGAACTTGCCTAGCAAGCATTCTGGGTTCAATCTCCAGCACAAAAAAAGAAAAGAAAAAAAAAAGTTTAAAAAAAAATGCCGTGGCTCACGCCTGTAATCCTAGCTACTTTGGAGGCTGAGATCTGAGGATCGAGGTTCAAAGCCAGCCCAGGCAGGAAAGACTGTGAAGCATGAGTATGAGTGTGAGTGTGAGTGTGTGTGTGTGTGTGTGTGTGTGTGTGTGTGTGTGTGTCAGAGAGAGAGAGAGAGAGAGAGAGAGAGAGAGAGTGTCATGGGGCCTAAACTCTGGGCCTGGGCCACTTCCAGCTTTTTCTGCTTATGTGGTGCTGAGGAATCGAACCCAGGGCCTCATGCATGCAAGGCAAGCACTCTACCACTAAGCCACCTTCCCAGCCTGACTATGAGACTCTTATCTCCAATAAATACACCAGAATACCAGAAGTGGCACTATGGCTCAAGAGGTAGAGTGCTTGCCTCAGGGACAATGCCCAGGCCCAGGGTTCAAACCCCATGACTGACTAAATACATACATGCTAGTGACAAAGATGTAAAACAGGTCTGTTTGGGAGTAGGTACAAGGAAGAGTGAATGGGGAGAGAGTCCAAGGGGGATAGTATGGAAGTATTCTATACACATGTATGAAAATAGAAAAATGAAACCTGTCCTGAGAGTATGCAGGAGGGATGGTGAGGAGAGATAGAGGGTATGGATTTGATCAGGGTACACTGTATACATATACATAAACATTACAGTGAGAACCCTGAAACATGCTAATAAAAATGGGGGAAAAAATTCTGGCAAGGATGAAGGGAAATGGACCTTCATACTCTGTCGGTAAGAATGTAAATTAGTATAGCCATTATGGAAATCAGTATGGAGTACTATTCATCCATAAAGAAAAAATAAAATTATGTTGCTTACAGAAAAACAGATGCAAATCATAATGTTAAATGAAGTAAACTTAATTCAGAAAGACAAATACCAGTGCCAGGGGATGCCAGATATTATCAGGAGAATAATATCTTGAGTACCTCAGTTTGAAAGTCCAAGAGATCCACCTCCAATTAACCAGGAAAAACAAAAGCTAGACTGAAGGTAGTTAGGCACAAGTGGTAAAGCAACAGCTGTAAGCAGGAAAAAAAAAGCAACCAGAAAGACCCAGAGAAAGACATAATTGTACGTGCAACTCTGAAAACTCAGCTAAATCCTGATACTGACTGCATGAAAACATTTCCAAAGATTGCCTTTTTTGCAGTCCTACAATTCTCTACAACACCCTACCTCTTACACTCACCCCAGTATTACCAAAGACAGTGGCTGACAAAGACTACACAGGGTAGAGTTGGGATTCAAAGAAAACAAAACAGTCAAAGTGTAGCCCACCCAAAGGTATCCATATCTGAGCTCTGGTGTAAGTGCTGAAAGAAAAGGTCATATAAGTCTTGCAAGATCTCATTAGACAACACTAATGGAGTTTTAATTTAAAAAGAGAAAGTGGAGCCGGGTGCTAGTGGCTCACATCTATAATCCCGACTACTCAGGAGGCTGGAATCTAAGGATCAAGGTTCAAAGCAAGTTCAGGCGGGAAAGTCCATGAGACTCTTACCTCCAAATAACCACCAGAAAACCAGAAGTGGCACTGTGATTTAAAGTGGTAAAGTGCTAGCCTTGAGCAGAAAAGCTCAGGGATAGCACCTAGACCCTGAATTCAAGCCCCATGACAGACCAAAACAACAAAAACAAGAGAAAAGTGGTTTGAACTTAGAGCCTTGCCTCAAACTTGCTCAGCTAGTACTGTACCACTTAAGTCATACCTCTAGCTTTGTTTTTTGCTAGTTATTTGGGAGATGGAGTCTTATATACTTTTCTGCTTGGGTTGTCCTCAAACCATGATCTTCCAGATCTCAGCCTCCTTAGTATCAAGGATTAGAGGTATGAGATCCATTTTTTTTTTTTGAGCCATAGTGCTAATTCCCATCTTTTCTGAATAATTTATTGGAGATGAGAGTCTCATGGACTTTTCTGCCTGGGCTGGCTTCAAATTGCAATCCTCAGATTTCAGCCTCATAAGTAGCTAAGATTACAGGTATGAGCTACCAGCACCATGGGACAGTGAGATTCCTAATGATGTTATACTACATTTGTGCTCATACTAGTAAAACACTTCAGTTTGGAAGGCCACAGCATAATGGGTAAGATCTCTGACTTTGAAGGAAAATTGCTTGAGTTTAAATCCTGACTGTGGGGCTGGGAAGGTGGCTCAGTGGTAGAGCGCTTGCCTTGCATGCATGAGGCCCTGGGTTCGATTCCTCAGCACCACATAAGAAAAAAGGAAAAGGCCGGAAGTGGCACTGTGGCTCAAGTGGTAGAATGCTAGCCTTGAGCTGAAGAGCTGAGGGACACTACCCAGACCCACAGTTCAGGCCCCACAATCGGACCCAAAAATAAATAAATAAATAAACAAATAAATAAATCCATCCTGACTGTGATCTATGTGATCTATGGGCAAATTGCCTACTCAATCTAGGACTACTAAATAGGTTCAGTAACATCCTTCTCATCGGAATGTTAAGAGGATTGAAGGATGTAAATGTGATCAGCTCAGAACTGAGAGTTCTATGAAAGAAAACTACTGCTCACAATTACTTGCACCTACTCTGTACCACAACAGTACAGATCAAAGCAGGACCAACACTGTCAAGAGTAGAAATTATATTTACATAATATGTACATAAAATTTTATTATATATTATCCATCAGTTATGTTATATAACTATATGTAATTATCTATTTGTGACTTATATAGTTCAAAAAATGATTTTTAAACTATTTCATCCTCCAAATCTAAAAGGTTTTATATAAAACACTAGTTTTTGTGATTCACCAAAGCAATGGCAATTCCTGAACATAAACTGAAGTGACAGGAGAAACTCTTAATACTGATAAAGCTAGAAGTATGCGTTCTGCCTGTTCTCCTGACTTTGTGAAGAATACAAAAGGAGGAAAGAGAAAGCTAGCATTCCTACTCTGTTCTACAGATCTAAATCAATGCCAGGAACAACTAAATACAAATCATTCATAACTGTTCAAAACATCAAAGTCCAATAAGAAAGAAATCTTCTTATTATGTATGGCCAGTCTACAGAGAACACATCATGATAAACTATGCATTACAGATCCAATGATAGCATAAACAGATTCTGTAACAAACTGCTTGCTTGCAAAATGTAGCACTATTATTAGCTGAGATATCTGGGTAAGTTATTTCAACCTCTTTGTGCTTCCTGTAAGTGCTTCAGTGTCATCATCTGTAAAATGGGAAAATTGCACTTTCCTCATAGGACTGGTATAGTTTGAGGAACATTAAGACATTTTGAAAAGTGTCTCACATATAGATTACACATAATAATGAATACAATATTAGCTGTTGGGTTGCATGTAGTGGCCCTTGCGTGTGACCCCAGTACTCAGGAGACAGCAGGATCATGAACTCAAGTCCAGCTGGGCTACACACAGAGCTGTCTCAAAAAAATAAGTACGACAAAAGAAACCCTCCGAATAAAAAGAAACATACAAAATAAAGATGGTAATGGTGCTATTATGGGCGATGTTCTGTTCCTGCTATCAACAAGACCCATACTTGGTACTGGTAGAGTTAATGAGAAATACAGATCATCTACCTTCTCTTAGCACAGATTTCTGCTTAACTATAAGAAAAAACTGGCCAAGATAGATGGCTTCTACCTATAATCCCCAGAAGTGGAGATTAAGAAGATGGTGGGGGCTGGGAAGTTGGCTCAGTGGTAGAGCGCTTGCCTTGCATGCCTGGGTTCGATTCCTCAGCACCACATAAGCAAAAAGAAAAAATCTGGAAGTGGTGCTGTGGCTCAAGTGGTAGAGAGCTAGCCTTGAGCTGAAGAGCTTAGGGACAGCACCAAGGCCCAGAGTTCAGGCCCCACGACCGGACCCAAAAAAAAAATTAGAAAAAAAAAAGAAGATGATGGTGGCTCAAGGCCAGTCTTGGCAAAAAAGCTAGTGAGGTGCCATCTCAATTTAAAAAAAGAAAAAGGGCTGGGAGTGTACCTTAGTGCTAGAATGCTTGCCTAGTATGCATGAAGCCCGGGGTTCGATTCCTCAGTAACACATAAACAGAAAAAGCTGGAAGTGGCATTGTGGCTCAAGTGGTAGAACGCTAGCCTTGAGCAAAAGCGCAGGGACAGTGCCCAGGCCCTGAGTTCAAGCCCCAGTACTTGCACCACCAAAAGAGAGAGAGAGAGAAAGAGGGGGGGAGAGGGAGGGAAGGAGGGAAGGAGGGAAGGAAGGAAGGAAGGAAGGAAGGAAGGAAGGAAGGAAGGAAGGAAGGAAGGAAGGAAGGGAGGGAGGGGGAGGGGGGGAGGGGGAGAGGGGGAGAGGAGAGGGAGGGAGAGAAGGAGGGAGAGGGAGGGAGAGGGAGAAGGAGGGAGGGAGGGACGGAGGGAAGGAGGGAGGGAGGGAGGGAGAGAGAGGGAGAGGGAGAGGGGAAAGGAGTGGAAGGGATGGAGCAAGCAAGCTAGCTATTTGTGGTATCCCATGTTTGCCATCCCAGCTATGTAGGAAGCACAAGTAGGAAAAAGGTTTGGTCCAAGTCAGCCTTTGTTAAGATCCTCTTAAAAATAACCAAAGCAGCTGGCACACACCTGTAACCCTACTCAGGAGACTGAGATCTGGGGATCAGGGTTGGAAGCCAGTCTGAGCAGGAAAATCTGTGAGACTCGAATTAAGCACCAAAAAAAGCCAGAAGTGGAGCTGTAGCTCAACTGATAGGGCACTAGCCTTGAACAAAAAAGCTCGAGGACTGCCCAGACCCTGGGTTCCAGCCCCAGAACTGGCCAAAGAAAAAAAAAAAAGTTGGGTGCCAGTGGTTCACCACTATAATTATAGATCCTCAGGAGGCTGAGATCTGAGGGGTTTGAAGCCAGCCCAGGCACACAAATCTGAGAGAATATTATCTCTAACCAAAAATCTGGAAGCAGAGGTGTAGTACAAGTGGTAGAGTGCTAGCCTGAGCCAGAAACCTAAGGGAGAGTACAAGGTCCTAAGTTCAAACCCAGTGAGAGAGAGAGAGAGAGAGAGAGAGAGAGAGAGAGAGAGAGAGAGAGAGAGAGAGAGAGAGAGAGAGAGAGAGAGAGAGAGAGAGAAATTGTATGTATATATAATATACACATATATGTATATATAATATACATATACATATATATGTATGTATAATAAAAAGAAAACCAATTCAAGCCAGGAGCACAAACAGTTCTAGTCCAGGCCTGCTTGGGCAAAAACAAATAAGACCCTATTTTAAAAAAATAACAAAAATAACTAAAAGGCTGGGAGCATACCTCAAGTGATAAAGTACCTGACATGCAAGCTTGAGACCCTGGGTCAACCTCAAAAACCACAAAAGGAAGGGGGGAGGGGAATCCTTATTAACCCTTAAATATTCCTTTACCAAGGGCGTATCCCCAAGAGGGAGTCCAATTCTCCTCTCTGACGTCCCTTAGAAGACTGGGGGGTGGGGTGGATGAGCACACCTTGCACAATGCATTCACACCAACACCTCCCCCAAGTTGTTATTTTATTTTTTGTAAGTTAGGTTTTAAAAACCAACTTAACGAAGGCCAGTTGGCATGCCCAACGACTTCCCCAGTTTGCCAAAGATTAAAAAAAAAAAAAAGGCTGAAGACGTTTCCAATGTACTCATTGTGAATTAAATACCTTCACGGGGGGCGGGGGGCGACACTCGGAAGGAAAATACATAAATGAAACTTCCAGGTCAGTGTCCCCCATTTTTGGATTAAAAAATAAAAAGGTGAGGGGTGGGGTTCTCTCTCCAAAACTACAACTTTCAATCCTCCCCCCCCCCCGTCCCCCCCGGACCCCCCCCCCCCACGGCTGGGCAGCAATCCTCTCTCTCTGTTGCGTGACGAACACGAGAGCGACCCATCGGGTGGCCCTGGCATCTCACCGCACGGAAGCGGGGCTGGAAGGACCCACGGCGGCACCCAGCAAAAACAGGACTCGGTGTCACAGCCACAGACACTCCTCTGACAACCACACCCTCCCGGGGCCGGTGGCCACCCGGGCCCAGAGGCGTCACGCGGGCCGCGGCCCACTAGGGTCGGGGTCCAGCCGGGCTGGGATCCCGCGGGAGACCCGCACCCGAGACGGCGGGGAGCGCGGCGTCGCGGGGGCCCGGGCCCCACACCTCCCCTCCCCGCTCCTCCAGGCCCGCCCCGCAGGCCGCCGCCCGCCAGCCGGGGAACCCACCGCGGGGGGGAGGGAGGGGGGGGAGGAAGAGCCGTCAGGGGCGCCAGGGCGAGGCCGCCCAGCCAGCTCGGTCCTCAGACTCACCATGGCCGAAGAGCCGGGAGAGCACCCACAGCCCTCAGTCACACGGCGCCGGCGACGCCCGTTGTCCTGGTGACGCCAGCCCGGCGCCCCGCCCCGTCCTCAAGGTGGGCTTGGAGATGCCCATTGGCTGCTCGGGGTCACGTGACCCACTGGCAGCGCCCTGGGGAGCGCCCACTTCTCGCCCTCACGCCGCTCTGGGGCGGGGCCTCTTTGCAAAGCTTGCTTTGCATCTGGTCCACGCGCCGACAGATCACCTTTCTACCCCGCACCTGAGAGGTGGCCCAGGCGCGGACTGTCCAGCTGGAAGAGACCCTCCGTGCCGTCATGATGCTCTCGTTTAAAGAACGAATTTCGCGGGTAGTTCATAATCACTGAGAACATGTCAAATTACCAATAACAAGGATTATAAAGAAGGAAACGTCACTAAATCGCAACACCTGCGGTAGCCACTGCTCACACCCCAATCTATCTGTCCAACCTTCCGATAAACTATATACTGAGGCAAGGCAGCGGTGTAGTCCCAGCTTCTCAGGAGACTGAGGCAAAAAGATGTTGAACCCAGGAGTTCAAGGCAGCCCGGCCAACATAGAAAATCCCCAATATAAAAATGAAAAATATATGATCTTTCATACTAATAACAAATAGCATTGTGTGTTTGACCTCGAAATAAACTTAATCACCAGCACAACAGTTTTAAGAGATAGCCTTTTATTGAATCAAACCAGTAACTTGCTGGAGTTTTCAAGTTGTGTGTGCATGTGCAAGCACACATGTGTGCACTAGTCCTAGGGATTGAACTCGGACTGGATGCTGCCCCTGAATTTTTTACTCAAAGTTACTATTCTACCACTGGAGTCATAGCTTCACTTCCAGCTTCTGTTTTGGGTAGTTTATGGAAGAGTCTCACAGACTTTCTACACAAATTGGTTTTGAACTGCAATCCTCAGATCTTAACCTCTTGAGTAATTTGAATTGCAAGCATGAGCCATCAGCAACCCAGCTTTTATTTCATCTTTAACTACCATAGTACAAAGAGAATTTCATTATGAAAATTCCATAGATGTGTACATTGCTCTTTGAGCAAGTTCACTCTATTATATTTCTATTCCTCCTTCTACTCTATTTTTCTTTCTTTCTGTCTTTGTGTGTGTGTGTGTATGTGTGTGTGTGTGTGTGTGTGTGTGTGTGCACTAATAGTGAGAATCAAACTCAGGCACGAGGTGCTGTCCCTTAGCTTTTTTGCCCAAGGCTGGCCTCTACCACTTGAGCCAAAGTGACATTTCTGGCTTTTGGGTGGTTAACTGGAAAGAAAAGTCTCATAGACTTTATTTCATGGCCTGGCTCTGAACCTTGAACCTCAGATCTCAGCCTCCTGAGTAGTTAAAATTACTTTTCAAACAGTGTTTGATGGCTTTCATTTGGCTGCTTCATATGTGTGTGTGTTTCTTCATATGTGTGTATATCTGTGTCACATACATGCATCACATATCTGTACATATGTGTGTATCACACACACATATATAATATACATGAATACTTTTCACCTCTCAGTACCCTCCCCGCTGGCCCCATCTCCTGTTTCACATACTGTCTGTTGGTGTTTTTGATATGGTTAAAGAGACTAGATTTCTTTGACTGCAACCTGTTAATGTTTCTTCTATGAACATTGAAGAGCTAATCTGACATCTTCCCTTGAATACTAATAGGCATCACAAACTTACTATGCTCCAAATAAATCTCTTGATTCAAGTTCCTTACTCTCTAAGTTTGTTATTCTCCAGTCTTCCTCATTTCTGCAAATGTCCCTACTGTCCTCTTGGCTGTTTGGGACAAAAATCCAGGAATTATCATTAACAAATATCATCAAATTAGTTCTAGTACCTTATTCTTGTAATCCTAGCTCCTCATAAGGCTGAGACCTGGGGGTTGTAGTTCAAAGCCAGCCTGGGCCAAAGTATGTGAGATTTTTTTTTCCAGTTGTGGAGTCTGAACTCAGTGTTTGGTACTGTCCCTTAGCTTTTTTACTCAAGGTTGGCATTCAACCACTTGAGTCACAATTCCATTTCCAACTTTTTGGTGCTTAGGAATAAGATTCACATAAGCTTTCCTGCCTGAGCTGGCTTTCAATTGTGAGCCTCAGATCTCAGCTTCCGGATTAGCTAGGATTTCAGGTGTGAGGCACTATCCCTCAACTTCTGCCTCCATTTTGCCCCTGTCTCCTTTACTCTGGGTCATTGCACTTCAGGAAGGAAAAGTAGATAAGTATCTTGTGACAAGAGAAAAGACTCCTCCTTTTTCCTTCTGAAAACAGGACTAAGGACACTGGCCCTTTGTCTTATAGTATAGATATACTGATTAAAATTCTTGGGTTTTGCTTTGTTTGTTTTACCATTACCATTTTTGTTTAGCTTTCTGGGGTGACTGTCCACACCTGATTTTGGGGAATACTGCCTTCCAAGTTGAGCCTGTAGACTAGGATTCCAGTAACATCACCACACAACACATTTCATTTCCTGAAAACCTCAAAAAAGCTAAATGCTGTTCAATTGACAAGTCCAACAACTGTCTCAGCCTCCCAGTGCTGGAGTTTACAGGTGTGCAACACCACACTCTACCATACAGTACTGACTTTTTTGTTTTGGTGCCAGGACTGGGGCTTGAATTTAAGCTCCAGGTACTTTCCCTTGAGTTTTTTTTTTTTTTTGGGGGGGGGGTCCCGTCGTGGGGCCTGAACTCTGGGCCTGGGCGGTGTCCCTCAGCTCTTCAACTCAAGGCTAGCACTCTACCACTTGAGCCACAGTGCCACTTCCGGCCTTTTTCTTTTTTCTTATGTGGTGCTGAGAAATGGAACCCAGGGCCTCAGGCATGCAAGGCAAGTGCTCTACCACTGAGCCACCTTCCCAGCCCCATCCCTTGACTATTTTTGCTCAAGGTTGGCTCTCTACCAGTTAAGTCACCGGTCTGGCTTTTTAAACCATTTTTTTGGGGGGTCCAGTCATGGGGCTTGAACTCTGGGCCTGGGTGCTGTCCCTCAGCTCTTCAGCTCAAGGCTAGCGCTCTACCACTTGAGTCACAGCGCCACTTCCGACTTTTTTCTTTTTGCTTATGTGTGCTGAGGAATCGAACCCAGGGCCTCAGGCATGCAAGGCAAGCGCTCTACCACTGAGCCAACTTCCCAGCCCACAGGTCTGGCTTTTTGATGGTTAATTAAATATAAGAATCTCATGAACTTTCCTGCCCCCAGCTGGTATTATACCATAATCCTCAGCCTCCTTCGTAGCTAAGTTTATAGATGTGAGCCACCAACACCAAGCATCATTACTGATTTTTTAATAGATTATCAGGCATACCAGATGCCTATAGCTCTTGCCTGCAATCCTACTCAGATGGCTTAGATGGAAGCTAACCTGGACAGGAAAATCCATGAGACTCTTATCTCCAATTAACCATCCAAAAGCTGGGGAAGTAGAACTGTGGCTCAAGTGGTAGAGCACCAGCTTGAACATAAAACCTCAAGGACAGAGTTCAAGCCCTAGGACCAGCAGAAGAAAAAAAAATTGAAGTCTTTACATGGTTAATCTGGGGCAAAAACATTATATTTCCCAACTCAAAGAGCATGGCTTACAACTTAAGGTATGTAACTTACAGTTGTATAGTATGTAGATTTTCAAAGCTGTCCATGCTGGCCTATCTGAAAAATAATCAGCTGGACACCGGTAGTTCATGCCTATAATCTTAGTTACTCAGGAGGCTGAGATCTGAGGGTCGTGGCTCAAAGCCAGCCCCAGCAGGAAAGTCCGTGAGACTCTTATCTCCTTTTAACCACCAGAAAACCAGAAGTGGCGCTGTGGCTCAAGTGGTAGAGTGCCCACCTTGAGCTGAAGAGCTGAGGGACAGCTTCCAGGCCCAGAGTTCAAGCCCCATAACTGACAAAAAAAAAAAAAAGAACATCTACCTTGATACATACTTCTGTATCTATACCTATGAAAATCAAACTTGTTTAGCTATTCCAATTTTATATTCTTAATTTTTTAGGTTAGTACTGGGGATTGAACTCAGGGTCGCCAGCTCTTACTTGTCTTTTTCACTTAAGGCTGGATCTCTAACATTTGATCTACCCCTCCACTTCGGCATTTTTGCTGATTAACTGGACATAAGAATCTCTGAGATTCATCTGCTGGGCCTGCCTTCAACCTGGGATCCTCAGATCTCAGTCTCTTGGTAGCTAAGATTACAGACATGAGCCACCAGCACCCAACTATATTCTTATTTTTGTCTGAATAATTGATTTTTTTTTTCTGGTCATGGAGCTTAAACTGAGGGCCTGAACACTGTCCCTGAGCTCTTTCACTCAAAACTAGTGCTTTACCATTTTGAGCTATAATACCACTTCCAGTTTTCTGGTTGGTGGTTAATTGGAGATAAAAGTCTTATGATGGTGGTGGGGGGGGGGTGGTCGGTGCTGGGAAGGTGGCTCAGTGGTAGAGTGCTTGCCTTGCATGCATGAGGCCCTGGGTTCAATTCCTCAGCATCACATAAGCAGAAAAAGCTGGAAGTGGCGCTGTGGCTCAAGTAGTAGAGTGCTAGCCTTGAGCTGAAGAGCTGAGGGACAGTGCCCAGGCCTAGAGTTCAGGCCCCACAACTGACAAAAAAAAAAAAAAGTTTCATGGACTTTTCCTATCCAGGCTGGCTTTGAACCAGAATCCTCAGATCTCAGCCTCCTGAATAGCTGGGATTACAGGTGTGAGCCACCAGCTCCTGGCTAATTAATTGAATTCTGAAAGATGTGTTTTATAAATCTACTATGAATATCAACTTCTTTTATAACCTGTGTCAACTTTTGTGTTATGTTCAAGCTCCCTCCTTATCTTCTAGAGATACAGGAAAAGCCTGAAATCAAGGTTGAGACTCAAAGCTATATACAGTATGTTTTCCCTAAACATACATGTCTATGATATAGTTTATAAATTATGCATAGTAGGGGAATTATGACAGTGGTAATTAAGAAGAACCATAATAACAATAGACTGGAATAGGTAATATGAATGCGGTGATTCTGAGTAGCTCATTGTAGTGTACTTGCCCTTCTTGTGATGATGTGGGATGACTCCATCTCTACAAGAGGAAAGGAAGTGAATAAAATGACACCAGCTTTGTAACATAGCATTAGACTCAACACAAGTGTCACGTGATTAGAAGCATGGTCATAGTTGATCTGCTAACCAAGGTAGCTAAGTGTTTAGCAGGTGGATGCCATGTAGTGTGGATACCTTGGACAAAAGGATTATTTCTGTCCTGCTGCAAGCAGGGCAGAACAAAATGGCACAGATTTCATCAACTACTCAGAAGACCCTGCCACTTAAAACTTACGAATTGTTTAGTTCTAGAAATTCCTATTTAAGACTTTTGGACTGTGACTAACCACAGGCAATTCAACTTGAAGGGAGTAAAACCAAAGATAAAGAGCAGGACTCCTGTGTATTGCCAAGAGATTAATTTGGAAAGAAACAACATGTACGGTCAATTGATTCCAACATGGGGTCAAAATCATTCAATAGGAAAAAATATTTTCAACAAAGAATGTTGACATAACTGGATATCTACATGCAAAAAAAAAAAATATGATGAAGCCTGGGTGCCAGTGGCTCACACCTATAATCCTAGATACTTAGAAGGCTGAGAGCTAAGGGTCATAATTCAAAGCCAGCCAGGCAGGAAAACTCATGAGACTTTTATCTCCTAATAACCAGCAGAAAACCAGAGATAGATCGGTGGCTCAAGTGGTAGAGCACTAGCCACTCACACACACACACAAGCTGAGATATTACTCAACCATAAAAAAGAATGAAGTAGCCAGGCGCTAGTGGCTCACGTCTGTAATCCTAGCTAATCAGGAAGCTGAGAATTGAGGAGTGCATTTTGAAACCAGCCTGCAGAGAAAAGGCCATGAAACTTTTATCTCCAATTAACCACTCCAAAACCAGAGAGAGAGCTGTGGTTCAAAGTGATACAGCACTCGCTATGAGTAAAAAGAGAGCTCAGGGACAATACCCAGGCCCTGAGTTCAAGCCGCACAACTGATTAAAAAAAAAAAAAGGAACGAAGTAGTGATTCATATGTTAGCATGTGAATCTTGATAATGTTGCACTAAGTGAAAGAAGCCAATTATAAAAAATAATTATTGGCCAGGTGCCAGTGGCTCATGCCTGTAATCCTAGGTACTCAGGAGGCTGAGATCTGAGGATTGGTGTTCAAAGCCAGCCTGGGCAGGAAAGTCCGTGAGACTCTTATCTCCAATAAACCACCAGAAAACCAGAAGTGGCTCTGTGGCTCAAGCGGTAGAGCGTTAGCCTTGAGCTGAAGAGAGCAGGGACAGCGCCCAAGCCCAGAGTTCAAGCCCCATGACCAAAAAAAAAAAAGAAAAAATTATTGCATTATTCCCTTCATATGAAAGCTCAAAAATCTATAGATGCAAGCCAGGCACTGGTTGCTCACGCCTAGCTACTCAGGAGGCTGAGATCTGAGGATTGCAGTTCAGAGCCAGCCCGAGCAGGGAAGTCTGTGAGACTCTAATTTCCAATAAACCAACAGAAAAACCGGAAGTGGCGCTGTGGCTCAAGTGGTAGAGCGCTAGCCTTGAGCTGAAGAGCTGAGGGACAGCGCCCAGGCCCAGAGTTCAGGCCCCACAACCAAAAAAAAAAAAAAAATCTATAGATGCAGAGTTGTTAAAAGTAGTTTAGGGCTGGAGGAAAAGTGTGATGGGAGAATGGCAAAGGGCATAGAGTTTATTTACAGGGTGATGAAAATGTTCTAAAAGTAAGAGCTGAGATATAGCTCAGTAGCAGAGTACTTGCTTAGTTTGCATGAGGTCTTGAGTTCAGTCCTCAACACCACCAAAAAAAGAAAACTAATCTAAAACTGATTGGCAATGACTGAACATATCTCTGAATACAAGCTAAAGAACGCTGAATTATACATGTTAGATGGATGAAATGCATGATATATTAATTGTACTTAGTAAAATTGATGTAAAGAAAAGCTACATTGGTTCCAATGTGGTGGTTCACAGCTGTAATTCAGCGACTCGGGAGGCAGAAATTGAGAAAATGATTTTTCAAGACCAGTTTATGCAACATGTTAGTGAGATTCCCCATGGCAACAAACAAGCTGAACAAGGTGGTGCCAGCTATGTGAGAGGCATAGGTGGAAGTATTGCAGTAAGGTAGAGTTGGAGCAAGATCAGCCCTGGACATAAAGCAAGACTGTATCTGAAAATGAATTGAAAAGCAAATGGAGCTGGGAGTATGGCTTAAGAGTACCTACCTAATAAACACAAGACCCTGAGTTCAAATCCTACTACTGAGAAATAAAAAATTAAATTAAATTTCAAAAGTAGGAGGAGTGTTAGAGAGGGAGGAGCTATGTTGTTAGTAGCAACACACTTTTTGAATCACTATTTTTTTTTTTTTTGCTCACTTAAAGCATTACCAAAGGTAGGACAGAAAGTTCACATATATGTTTTGTTTTGTTTGACAGAGGGTCTTGCTATGTAGACGAGGCTGGTCTCAAACTCACAATTCTTCTGACTCTGCCTCCTTCACATGAGCCATGCTTCCAGCCCTTCTTTTGCTAGTTTCTTAGGAGATGGAGTCTCACAAACTTTTCTGTCTAGGCTGGCTTTTAACTGCAGTCCTCCAGATTGCAGTCTCCTAAGTAGCTAAGATTACAGGCATGAGCTACTGGTCCTTGGTATATTTTTTTTCACACTGATATTATAGAGGTGATGTGCAGAAGGGTTACATAAGTCAGGTAACGAATACATTTCTTTTTGCACAATGTCATCCCTTCCCTTGCTCTCTCCCATTTTTTCCCACTATATTTTTTAAGCATTCTTTTTTTTTTTTAGCATATATTAGTTGCATAGGGGGAGTACATTGTGCCTTTTCTATTAACAAATATTCTTTATGCCCCTGAAAGCTAACATCTTACATAATCACAATATAGTTATCAAAATCATGAGTACTGGCACAACAATTCTAACCTGTAGCTTTACCCAGATTTCACTAGTCTTCCACTCTATATCCTTTATGTCTTCCAGTGGTAAATATAGGATCTCACATTATATTGGGTTACCATGGTTCATTAGTCCTTTCCAATCTGTGACTCTTTCCCAGTCTTCTCTAGTTTCTCATGACCTGAACACCTTAAAAGAGTGCTGATCAGCTATTCTGCAGAGAAATTCTCAATTCAGGTGTGTCCACTAGCTTCTCATGATTAGAGTTACAGATCTGAGGGAAGAATACTACTGAGGTGGTGGTCTCTAATGCAGGATAGAATATCAAAGAGCACATGATATAGTATGATGGTCATTTGTCTAAGGCGGTGGTGGCTTGCTTCTCCACTAACATGTCCTTTGCTTTTGTTTTGTTGTTTAGTTCATTTTTGGGTTTGGGTTTTTTTGTTTGTTTGTTTGTTTTTTGGTCATCTGAGGGGCTTGAACTCAGGCCTGGGTACTGTCCTTAAGCTCTTTTGCTCAAGGCTAGCACTCTACCACTTTGAGCCACAGCACCACTTCTGGTTTTCTGGTGGTTAACTGGAGATAAGAGTCTCCCAGACTTTCCTGCCCAGGCTGGGTGTGAACTGTGATCCTCAGATCTCAGCCTCCTCAGTAGCTATGATTACAGGGATGAGCCACTAGCACCTGACTACTTTTGGATTATTATATGTATGCCAGTACTGGGGCTTGATCTCAGGGTCTAGATTCTGTTCCTTAGCCTTTTATTCCAGGCTAGCCTCTACACTCAAGTCATATCTCTGCTTTCTGTACTTCCTTATGTTCCTAATATATATTGTATGAAGAGAGACTTTGAAGATATGCAGAAGAGTATTGAATTATCAATGAGAGTAGATTTATCTATTTCTTCTTTCCATCATATATCCAGAAGCTCCAACGTTAAATAGACACTTATGATTGTCATGTATGTTAGATTGTTTGTCCATTATTATGTAATGTTTCCCATTGTCTCTCATACTATTGATTACTGTAAAGTGTAATATGTTTTGTTTGTTCATCTACTGCTTGCATGGTATTTCTTCATCTTGTTTCTTTCATGGGGTAAGGGGTGCCAAGCTGGGCTTGAACTCAGGGTATGGTATGGATGGTATACCTGAGCTTTTTTTTTGCTCAAGGCTAATGTTTTACTACTTGAGCCAACCTCCAATTCTGGTTGGTTTTTGTTGTTGTTGTTGGGGGTTTTTGTGTGTGTTTTGGTAGTTAATTGGAGATCAGAGTCTCACAGACTTTCCTGCATGGACTGGCTTTGAACAGTGATCCTCAGTCTCCTGAGTAGCTAGGTTTACGGGCATGGGCCACCAGCACCCAGCATATCTTTTTACTTTTTCTTTTTTGGTCTTGGGTTTTTGTTTTGTTGGGTTTTTTTTTTTGTCTTTGTTGTTGCTGTTGTTATTGTTGGTGGTGGTGGTTTGGTGCAGGTCCTAGGGTTTAAACCCAGGACTTCAGCACTGTGCCTGAGCTTTTGTGCTCAAGGCTAGTACTCTACCACTTTGAGCTACAGCTCCATTTCTGGCTTTTTAGTAGTTAATTGGAGATAAGAGTCTCATGGACATTCCTGCCTGGGTTAGCTTTGAACCAAGATCCTCAGATCTCAGTTTCCTGAGCAGCTAAGATGACAGGCTTGAGCCACCAATGCCCAGATAGCTTTTTACTTTTAACCTACATAAGTTTTTGTTTCTTTGTTGTTGTACTGTGTTTTGTTTATGGTTCTTGGACTGGAACTCAGGACCTTGTACATACTAAGCAAGGTCTCTCTATGAAACCAAGGCTGCCCTTGAATTTATAATGTAGCCAAAGCAGAACTCAAATTTGTGTTCCTCTTGCCTCAACTTCCCAAGTGCCAGGATTACAGGTATGTACCAGCATGCTCTCTTGTGTCCTTTCATATAGAGATGTTTTTACCACACTGGGTTCAGAGTCACTTTTCCCTTGCAGCATTTCAAATGATCCTACTGCCCTCTATTACCCCAGTGCTTTGATCAACACTGCCACCTATTCAGTCTATACAGCACCCTGTGTGCAGGGACACGTCCCAGGGAAAACAGTCATTCGTTCCATCCTTTTCTCCCTCCCACCTGTAGGTGCATATCATATTCATTTGTAGAACACGGAGAAGTTGAAGTAAGAGTGTATTGTTCTTATGTGACTAGAGATAAAGTTCCTTAAAAACCATGTCCAGGCTGGGAATGTGACTTAGTGGTAGAGTGCTTGCCTAGCATGCAATAAGCCCTGGGTTCAATTCCTCAGAACGACAAAAAAGCTGGAAGTGGCACTGTGACTCAAATGTTAGAGTGCTAGCCTTGAGCACAGGAGGGTCAGGGAAAGGTGCTTAAGCCCCAGGATTGGGGGGGAAAATGTCCAAATAAAGCTGGGCACTGGTGGCTCATGCCTGTAATCCTAGCTACTCAGAAAGCTGAGATCTGAGGATCACTTCAAAGCCAGCCTGGGCAGGAAAGTCCATGAGACTCATCTCCAATAAACCACTAGAAAACTGGAAGTGGTGCTGTGGCTCAAGTAGGAGAGTGCTCGCCTTGAGCTGAAGAACACAGGGACAACGCCAAGCCCAGAGTTCAAACCCCAAGACTGACAAAAAAAAAAAAAAAAAAAAAAAAAAAGAGTCCAAATAGCTACAAAGCAATCCTTTTATTTGATCACACAGACTTTTTGGCAGCCCCCACCACTTAAAAGTCAGTAGACAGGAAAATATGCTGCCTTAAATATAATGCAATGGCTAAGTGCCCTTGGCACACACCTGTAATCCTAGCTACTCAGGAGGCTAAGACCTGAGGATCATGGTTTAAAGCCAGCCTAGGCAGGAAAGAGCTCAGGAACAGTGCCCAGGCCTGAGTTCATGCTTCGTGATTATACACACACACACACACACACACACACATATGATAGATATATAGATATATAGATATAGCCAGACATACAATGAGGAATAGTGCACTTCTTGTCATTTTCCCAAGTCTATTCCTACCCTTAACAATGTTAATGCAACCTTTCAGGGTTAGCATTAAGGGATAAACAGGGACAGAGATAACAGCTGGCAGGCCTTGAAATCCAATATTGATAATAGAAGTCTTCCCAGAGCACATCTTTGTGCAGAGTTTGACTAGGCATACATTTGATGCCTGTGAGGTCCCCCATGGCAACTATATGCCTGCCCTCTCTAGATTCCAAGATTCAGTCCTCGATTTTGGCTGTCAACTTCTTGGAACCTGAATGTTCCTTGTGGTTGCTTCTCAGTTTCTTATCTCCCCATAACTGGTTTATTGCATGCTTAAATGAATGGGAACTAAGCACAGGATTTCTCAATAGCAAGCAGTCTTTTCAGTACTTCATTATCCACTGCAGTGGAAACAGACTCTCTCTCCTTTTCCTATTACCTACCTGGGTCTAATTAACTGCATTGTCATATTTCTATAGCTATGTAGCTAGATTTCTATAAGTCTTTGCCTTCCTTCCTTCCTTCCTTCCTTTTCTTTCTTTTTTTTTTGTGTATGTTTGTGTGCTGGCATTAGATCTTGAACTCAGGGCCTAGGCACTATTCCTGAGCCTTTTCCACTTAAGGCTAACACTCTACCACTCGAGCCACACTTCCACTTCTTGCTTTTTGGTGGTTAATTGGAGACTTTCCTGACCAGGCTGACTTCGAATGGGGAATTGTCAGAGCTAAGCTAGAGCTCCTGAGTAGCTGGGATTACAAGCATGAACACTGGCACCCAGCTATCCTGTTCTTTTTGGATGTCTTAACCTGATAATTATTGATTTGTTAACTCAGCAGTGAATGGTTTTAGCCTCTAGTATATAATACTAAAATGAGACAATATTTTACACAGTTTCTTATATAGAGACAGAAAACTGAGCATCCAAGTAAACATACAAATGTTTAAGGTACATGAGTTGATATGTTCAAAAGAATATGTGGATTATAATCAAAATTAAATATTGCTTAATGAAATAATTGTTCTACTGTAAGGTAATTTTTTTTCTACTGTAAGGTAATTGTTGTACTGCCGTTTTAATTAATCACTTATCTAGAGTTACTGTAATTTGAACTCAGGGTCTTTTTGTTTGATGGGCAGATAGATACTCTACCACTTAAGCACATCCCTACCCCAGCACTGCTAGTTTAAGTTACACAGTTTTGCTTCAGCAATTGGCACTTAAGAATTACAGTGCTCAAATTCGCTTGATGTTAAGGCTTCTCCTTTCTATTGATGTGTGTGTGTGTGTGTGTGTGTGTGTGTGTGTGTGTGTGTGTGTGTGTGTGTGTGTGTGTGTGTGTGTGTGTGTGTGTGTGTGTGTGTGTGTGTGTGTGTGTGTGACCAGTATAAGAACTTGAATTCAGGGTCTTAGCGCTGTCCCTTAGCTTTTACCACTTGAAGGTCTACTTCTGGCTTTTGGATGGTTAATTGAAGATAAGAGGTTCATGGGCTTTTTCTGCCCAGGCTGGCTTCAAACCTCGATTTTCAGTCTCAGCCTCCTGAAAGCCTAGGATTACCGGCATGAGCACTGGCACCCAGCTAAGTTTGGATTCTTATGTCTGTTTGGATTCCTTATTCTTGGCTCTGAGCATTGGACATAAAGTTCTGTCTTCTTCCTGTAGAAGTCTCTTTGTCTCTCCAGAAACTTTGTAGGGCAAACCAAGATAATCAATCCTTGCCAACTCTCTAGGATGACCCAGGTTGGTCCCATACTTTGACAGACTTTGAGAATATAAAATAAGATACTCCAGAGCTGGGGAGGTGGCTCAGTGTAGAGTGCTTGCCTTGCATATGTGAGGCCCTGGGTTTGATTCCTCAGCACCACATAAGCAGAAAAAGCCGAAGTGGCGCTATGGCTCAAGTGGTAGAGCACTGGCCTTGAGATGAAGAGCTGGGGGACAGCGCCCAGGCCCAGAGTTCGAGCCCAGGACTGGCAAGATAAATAAAAAAACAAACAAATAAATAAGTAAATAAGAGACTCCAGTACAGCCAATAGAAAGCACCTAACACCAAGAAACAGCAATGTACAAGAAGAGTAGTCTTTGTTCCCAAACAGAATAATGAAAATCTCCATAGAAGTCACTGTTTGCTTGCCTTTATTGAACAAGACTTGGATGGCCAAGGAATAACCAAACAGTAAGATAATGCTAAAATGAGAGGAGAATCTAATTTTACCAAGGCCAGACTTGGTCATGATATCACTGTTCTTTTTGTAGGTTCTGAATTTAATCCCCAGTGCTGAAAAAGAAAAGAAGACAGAAAAAAAATTAAACAGAAAAGAAAGAAAAAAAATGAGGGACTGGGATGGTGGCTCAGTGGCAGAGTGCTTGTTTTGCATGCATAAGGCCCTGGGTTTGATTCCTCAGCACTACATAAGCAGAAAAAGCCAGAAGTAGCACTGTGGCTCAAGTGGTAGAGCGCTAGCCTTGAGCTGAAGAGCTGAGGGACAGCGCCCAGGCCCAGAGTTCAAGCCCCATGACCAATATATATATATATATATATATATATCTGTGTCTTTGTTAACTTTTAGTGAAAAGCCAAAATTGACATATGGTCTCAGATGAGTGATTTTTTTATTTTACATTTCTTCTATACTTTCTTTATTTTAAAAATAAATGTCCAGGGGCTGGGAAGGTGGCTCAGTGGTAGAGCACTTGCCTTGCATGCCTGAGGCCCTGGGTTCGATTCCCCAGCACCACATAAGCAAAAAGAAAAAAAAAGCCGGAAGTGGCACTGTGGCTCAAGTGGTAGAGAGCTAGCCTTGAGCTGAAGAGCTGAGGGACAGCACCCAGACCCAGAGTTCAGGCCCCACAACCGGACCCAAAAATAAATAAATAAATAAATGTCCAAGCCAGGTGTCAGTGGCTCACACTTGTAATCTTAGCTACCAGCCAAGGTAGAAAAGTCCCCGTGAAACTCTTATCTCCAATTAATTCCTCAAAAGCTGGAAATAGAGCTGTGGCTCAAAGTGGTAGATTGCTAGCCTTGAGCCAAAGAGCTCAGGGACAGAGCCCAGGCCCTAATTCAAGTCCCACAACCAGGCAGGGGGTGAGAGGGGGAGGTCCACTGGGCACTGGTGGCTCACTCCTATAATCCTATCTACTCAGTAGGCTGGGATCTGAGAATCAAAGCCAGGCCAAGCAGCAAAGTTTGTGAGACTCTTATCTCCAATTGACCACCCAAAATCTGAAAGTGGAGTTGGGATTCAAAGTGCTAGAGCACTAGCCTTGAGCAAAAGAGCTCAGGGAAGCCTCCAGACCCATGATTGACAAAAAAAAAAAAAAAAAAAAAAAAAAAAAATTCCAAAGTGTATAATCAATAATCCTGATTTTACGAACATTTTATAGTTATCAGAAAGTTCCAGGTTGAGTATATATAACTGAAATTCCTAGTACATATATCTAGTTAGTGTATATGTTTGAAGTGCAGTAACCTGACTACATTAAAATAGGGATACAAAGAAAAAGAAACGCGATTGTAACTAAAGTATTATGCATTGGTCCCAAATGTACAAAAAAAAGCAAATGAACACATTACATGCAAAAAATTAGTGATATCACTTAATATCCTAGAGCTCAATGCAGCACAGTAAATCGTAATATAAGTGGTTTATGGGTAAAAGTGATTTCATATGTCAAGAACTTTTAAAAGTTCTACATACATAATACACAATTGTAGCCAACCACAAATTAAACACCATAGGAAGTGGTGCTGTGGCTCAAGTGGTAGAGCACTAGCCTTGAGCTGAAGAGCTGAAGGACAGCGCCCAGGCCCAGAGTTCAAGCCCCACGACCGACAAAAAAAAAAAAAAAAAGAAGAACTTAGATGGAAACACAGAATACACTTAATTTTAGTTTTGAAATTCCCACCAGGTGCCAGCGGTACATACCTGTAATCATAGCTACTCAGGAGGCTGAGATCTGTACATCACAGTTCAAAGCCAGCTTGGGTAGGAAAGTCCATGACTCTTATCTCCAATTAACCACTAGAAAACCAGAAGTGGCTCTGTGGCTTAAAGCGCTAGCCTTGAGGGGAAAGGCTCAAAGGCAGTACCTAGACCCTGAGTTCAAACCTATGCTTGACCAGAAAAGAAAGAAAGAAAGAAAAAGAAACAAATTCCTTAGTCTTTCTATACAAGAGCCTTTGCTGAAACTTCCCACAAAGGTAGCAGTGAATTTTCGGAACATTTTACATTTCCCACTCCCCTCAGCAAAAAAAAAAAAAGATAAATCACTGAGCAAATTATTTCCTGCTATCATCTTTAGCTGGGGTTAGACCTAGAAATTGTTGACTAGCAAACAATTATAGCCAAATGTTACTAGTGCTTCTCAGGCCCTTAAGCAACGCAGGAAGGAATAGTTCAAATTAATCTCTATTGAAGTACCTCAGCATGACAGCATATGTAAGTACCACAGATATGACAACATTAACTTTCTTAAACTTTACAGACCCCAGGAAGTAACTTCCTTAAACTGTATAGACAAATGGAGGGGTGGAGGAATCTACTAAATTAGCTTGGACTATTACACAGCAATACATACTTGTTATAGTCTCCACAAAACCAGAAAACTCTTGACCTTAATGGCAAGTAGCAATTTCTGTTTGCGAATCTGTTTAGAGGAATAGGGTGGAACATAAAGGGGAGAAATACAAGCATTTGCAGTAGGAAGATGTTGGTCATCTGATGGTTTTATTGTGATTGAGGGCATAGGCTGAAATCTTTCTTTATCTGGCTGCTGATGAAGGGCTTGATGTCCGAAAGTAAACCCTCTAATGCATCGTCTGGGTTTGCTGCCAGCCTGCCCTGCACTTCTCCTCGCTGGTCCATGGAACCAAGAATTCGATGACTTGCTCCTTCATTTGGGCCATGCCTCCCTCCAGTCTTGGGAGAGGGTCAGTGTCACATGACATCTAGCAGGCCACCCATAGTGCCACTTCCTACATACTCCCCTCTCCGATGAGTGATTTTAACGTATGTCATCTTTAGATTGACTTTTTCCAAGTCCTATCTACATGATAACCACCCTTCTAGAAATGAATGGTACCAGGCATGTAACCTGACATCAGTGGCTACAATAAGACTATCATCATGGACTATCTGGGACCTGTATGGGATAAACAGTCCCCAGAAGGGCGGTCATCTTGTTTAATAGCTGAGTGCAGTGTGGATTCAGTGGGGGTGGCCACTGGACAAGATTTTAGGCATGAACCACCCACACCCAGCCTGCCTGCCTTCCTGCTTTCTTTCTCTCTTCCTTCTTTCTTTTTTCTTTCTTCTCTTTCCTTTCCTTCCTTCCTTCTTTCCTTTCTTTTTCTTTCTTTCCTTCCCCTTCCTTTTCTCTTCCTCCTTTTCTTCCTCTCTTCTCCCTCTCTTCCTCCTCTTCCTCCTTCCTCTTCCTCCTCTTCCTTCCCCTTCTCCTTTTTCCTCCTCTTCCTCCTCCTTCTCTTTATCCTCTTCCTTCCTCCTCCCTCTCCTCCTCCTTCTTGCAGCACTAGCGGTTGAACCCAAGGCCTATGTACTGCTGAGCCTTGCCTCCAACTCTGAAATCCTGTCTAAAAACAACCAACAAAAGCTGAGTGCCTAGCAAGCTCTGAGTTCAAGCTCTCTGATCCTGAATTTAAAAAAACAAAAAACAAAACAAAACAAAAATACCTTGTGTGTTAGGGGGCATTATCATCTGTCTTACAGGAAAGCAACCAAGTCTGGAAGATGTAACAGTACATGCTCATGTTTCTAAGGATTAAAACTGCAAAAGCCCAAATTAAACACAGTTCATCTGATTGCTTTCCAGAATTGTCCCTCTCAGTGCCATTTACATTTCAACAGGAAACAAAGAAAGCAGCCAGCTGCCATCTGGAGACTGCAGGAGGTATTTGGGAGATTGGGGACTTCCCAGAGTCCCTGAAATACCAGCACAGAAGCAGCTGAGAAAAACACACCTGGAAGTCAGTCCCCTCCTGGGGAGCAGTAGTACCCCAGCCCCGCTCCTCCTCGACAGTACAGAAGTGCTTTTTCACCAAGTCCAGACTGGACCTGTTTTTCTCTGGGCCCAGGCCTTCTGCATTGTCTTCTAAGAGTTCATTTCTATTTTTTTAAAAGCAGATTAGGTGCAAACACTGAATAAACAAACAGGCAAAAATTCCTACCCTTGGCAGCTTGCTGCTAACGGCTTCTCCCTGGATTTTTTTTTTCAGTTAATTAAAAAAAAAAAAAAAAGACAAGGAAGGGTAAGTTGAGGGTTGGGAGGATGGGGGAGGGCTTGGCAGTGACTTGGTTCCAGCTGCAAATCAACTTCAGACCCCAGAGGAACTTAAAAAAGAACTCCCAGCACCCACAATGGCTCTTCAGTGCCGCCTGTGTTTACCCAGGACCCAGCCCACAGCCTCCACAGCCCCACAGGCAGGCTGCATGTAAATGCCACATTGTGCAGCGATTTTTTTTTTCCAGTTACTTCAGTGGCCTCAGGCTGGTAGCAGATGATTTGTGAGACTGCTTCAAATCCAACAGGCTTTGAAATTCTAACATTGGTTGGCTGGTATAGCTTGCCTTTGAGGCTCATGTATCTATCCTTCCTTTTGGCGCTGCTTAATCTGATGCCTACTACATGTTGGACACTGCAGTAACTATCAATGGTGCCCACCAGCGAGAGAAAAACATAAAAGAACATGGTTGTCCTCCAAAGAAGATTCTAAGAGCCAGCAGATTCCCTCAGCAAGATCGAGTGGTGTGGTGATTTCATCTAAAAGACCTAGTGATACAGTATAGATTGGTTTAAGAATATTTAAGGATTTAATGAAAGGTCTCTATTTTGACATAAAGGCTTTTTCTTTAGAGATAGGGTTGTCATCCTATGTAGCCCGGCAGAGAAGAGAAGAGAAAGGTAAGGAGAGAGGAATAAAGGAAACTAGCCAAAGAAAATGGCAACCTGATCCAAAAGGACTAATAAAATAGGGATGCATAGCCGGGGGGGGGGGGGTGCATGAGAGTTATCTCAGCACTCTATAGACAGAGCCAGACGGATTGCAAGTTCAAGGCCAACATAGGATACATAGAACTAAGCATATGGCTGTCCTTAGAAGTCCCAGCCCAGCACCTTAACTCAAATAACTGGTGCACCTGGGGGCAGCAGGAAGTCCCCAGGTTCTAAGGTCACTTCCTCATCCTCTGAGGGCACTTTCTCATCCACCCTGATTATTTCCACATTTGCTTTGGCACCTCCTCCCCACCCTCCCCTACAGAATCTCTCTCACCATGAGTTCTCTGCATGCATGCATCTGGCGCAGGCTGGAGGTTTGGTTCTCCTAATAAACTCTCTTCTGCCTGAACCACATGGAGGTCTCTGTTCTGGTGCTGAGACCCGGGAGAGGATAGTGTCAGGAGTCGCTGGATCCCCTCAGTGTCTCTTTCCGAGGGTCAATCTGCCTCCTAGTCACCCCTCCTCGAACCCAAACTGATGAAGGAAGGAACCCCATGTTGGACCTCTCGCCTTTACCATTGCTGGCCACTCATTCACTACACCATCTCCTGTCTACCTTTGGTAGACATCTATGGGTTCCTCTGTTCCCCCACACACACACCAGAGGGATCCCCTGTGCTTTTTGGCCACCCGCTTTACATCCTCAAGGACTAGTGTCTTCACCCAACTTCCCCCAAAGGACACAAAACACCTTGCTCTCAGCGATCTGGACAATTCTGCCAAGACAATGGTAAATAGTCAGAGGATATGTTCAGGCTTTCTTTGTTCTCCTTGCTTGTCCTTCTCTCTGTCTGTTTCTCTAAGCAAACTCCATCTGTCAAACTTCACCCCTACCAGGCCTATGTGGTTGACACAGAATGGGGATGGGCATAAGCCTCCCAGCCATCTCCTCTAGAAAGGTATCTTTCCTGGCCTTATAGCAGTTCAATGTCTCTCTCTCTTTTTCTCTTCTTCCCTCCCTTTGAGAGCACCCACACTGTGTTAAAGGACGGCCCTTCCTTTCTGCTTGTCTGCTTGTGTGCTTGCTTACTTGCTCAATAAAGCTCCACCAAATTTTCTTGCCATCATGTCTTGTCCAAAAAGTTGCCATCTTGGCCATGTGGGTGGGTTTTCGTGCAACCCTCACTCTACTACCAAGCTTTCCCAAATTGTTTTAAAGGTTTTCTGTTCTGGTTAATCAATGTTTGTTTAAGTGTGGAGATTCTGTCAAATTTTGTCTGTTGGAAAAAAATTTGCATCTTGTGTTTTGCCTTATATTTTGTTTGGTGTTGCCTGTTCTTCTAGCATTGACCACATGTTTCTATCATGCAATGGGCAAAAATGACTTTAGCCACTGGAATTCCAGAAAACTTATGCCAACTTTCATTTTTAAAACCTAAGTGTGCCTTAACTACTTAACTGGTTCTACAAGCCAAAAGAGCAACCAAAAAAAAAAAAAAAAAAAAAAAGGAGGGGAGTTTAAATTCAAGAAGCTCATCAGATTTGGGTCCTTCCAGATGTGTCTAAGGGTTATTACCTTATATTAATTGCTTGTGTAATACGAAGCTTGTCAAGTTTTACATACCTGAACTAAAGTTCACTTAAGTGTTTGTTTATGTCAAGGTCCTTCAAATGAACACCTTTTAACCCAAATGCTATTTTTCGCTGTGTAATGTCTGTTTCCCTAATATGTAAGCCACCTTGGGTACAGTGCTAACAATGGTTTCCATCTTAATTAGTATCCTAAAGTGCTATATTCAGTTAAATTAACTAGGTTGTTTAATCAGTTGCTGTTTCATCATGACCATTATTGAGTTTTGTCATTACAGATTTGATCCTCTACAGCATTTTCAGTAGGACCCACAGAAGGATAAATAACTCTTACAAGTATTTATTGGTCAAATTTAACTCTTGTTCTTGATAATTTTCAGGTTCACTCTGCTTGAAAACTATTTCTATTGATTTCCTTGTTGCTTCAGTTGGAAATAAAAAGGCTCTCTTGGCATCAGCTCTCTTGTTTTCTATGTGAAACTGCATGTAGATCCCCTCCCCCTTTGTTCTCCATGTGGGATCTCACATGGCCCTCCCTAGAAGTCCCAGCCTAATCCAGGCGCTGGTGGCTGACACTTGTAATTCTAGCTACTCAGGAGGCTGAGATCTGAGGATCGAGGTTCATAGCCAGCCTGGGCAGGAAAGTCCATGAGACTCTTATCTCCAATAAACCACTAGAAAACCTGAAGTGGTGCTGTGGCTCAAGCGGTAGAGCGCTAACCTTGAGCTGAAGAGCTGAGGGATAGCGCCCAAGCCCAGAGTTCAAGCCCCTCGACTGACAAAAAAAAAAAAAAAAAAAGAAGAAGAAGAAGTCTCAGCCTAGCATCTATAACCCAGATACCTAGAACAGGTGGCCAAAAGGCATAGAGGATTCCCTCTGGCATGGAGAGGGAGTGACACGAACAGAAGGACACATAGATCAGGGTCACTCACCAGATATAGACAGGAAACAAGACATGGTGTAGTGAATGAGTGGCCAGAAGTGGTAAAGGTGAGAGGTCTGATATGGGGCTCCTTTCTTCAGCAGTTTGGGTCTGAGGAGGGAGGCCAGGAGGTAGACTGACCCTCAGAAAGAGAGAGAGGAGGGGAATCTGGTGATTCCTGGTGATTCCTGACACTATCCCTTCCTGAGTTTTGGAACCAGATATAAGGGTTGGAGAAAGGAGACCTCCACATGGTTATTCATGGCCTGCACCAGATGTAGATGGAGGTGTGCAGAGAACTTATGGAGGGGAGATTATATAGGGGAAGGTGGGGAGGAGGCGTGGCCACAGCAGATGCAGAAGTGACCTCAGAGCCTGGGGAACTTCTCACTGTCTGAAGGAGTTGTGACTGAGGCGGTTCAGGAAGTGACCTCACAGCCTGGGGGCCTTCCCACTGCCCCCCAAGAGCATGGCAGGGACTTCTAAGGAGGGTCATATGTGGTCCTGCATGGAGAACAAAGTGGGAGGGATCACGTGTGGTTTTGAATGCAGAGAAAACAGAAAAAGGACCATTTTCCCCAAATGGACCTCATAAGATCCTGTCTTAAAAGGAAGCAAAACCTTTTTTTTGGGGGGGGGTTCCGGTAGTGGGGCCTGAACTCTGGGCCTGGGCGCTGTCCCTCAGCTCTTCAGCTCAAGACTAGTGCTCTACCACTTGAGCCACAGCGCCACCTCTGGCTTTTTTTTCTTTTTTGCTTATGTGGTACTGAGGAATCAAATCCAGGGCCTCAGGCATGCAAGGCAAGCACTCTACCACTGAGCCATCTTCCCAGCCCCAGCAAAACCTTTTTGAGATAAGGTCTCTCTGTGTAAGCCCAGGATGATCTTAAATTCATGATGGCCCTGCAGTCTCCCTAGTGCTTCAATTATAGGGGAATACTACTACACCCAGTCTGAATACCTCCTGGAGGTTGTGGTGGGGGAACTACATTTAGTGGTGGGGAACTATGGGGAGCAGGCTAGTGTAATATAAGGGTTTTACATTAACTAATTATTTTCTTTCTTTTTCTGAGTAGGAGGGAGGTCGTGGATCATGGGGCTTGAACTCAGGACCTGGGCGCTATTCTGAGCTCTTCTGCTCAAGGCTAACACTCTACCACTTTAAATTACAGTGCCACTTCCAGTTTTCTGCTGGTTAATTAGAGATAAAAGTGTCATGGATTTTACTGCCTGGGCTGGTTTTGAACTGTGATCGTTGGACTTTCCTGCCTCATCTGGCTTTGAACTGTGATCCTCAGATCTCAGCCTCCCAAGTCACTAGGATCACAGTCATGAGTCACCGGCGCCCAGCTTTAACTGATTATTTTCATTGTCTCATCTTCCCCAGTAAGGGAGTCTCATGTAGGTTATGAGGATGTCTGAGCAGATGATACCCGATGCTGGACAAATGAGATTGACAATTTATTAGGCACATGTATTTACAGCCTAGGTGAAGATACCAATGCCCCACAGGGCCACACAGTGGGTGCAATTAGGAAAGGAAAATAGAATGAAAATGGAGGGTGTGGGAATAAGAGGGCGGTGTGTGACCCCTGGATCTAGTGAAGGGATGTGATTGACAGGCTGGCAGAGAACTGAAGCCTGTTCTCCAGAGATAAAAAGACCCTGTGCCTGGATGCAATGATAAGGGCTGTTTGGCTTGGGGTGAAGGGGAGAGGTCTCATCCTTGAAAACACAATGGAATGGAGAATTTAAGATTAGGCCATTTGAGGTACTCCTGATATTACCAGATGTTATGATTTGGGAAAACCATGTAAGCACTGTATCTCCCATTCCTGTTTTGTTAAGTGAGGATAATAACACTGAATCCAGAAAGTTTTACTATTATTAAATGAGAGTATATGATTAAATGAGAGCATACTATAAGCACAGTGAAATGATTAATTCAGCAAAAGGATTGTAATTCTCTTTGTGGGGCCCAATGAGAAAAGAAAAGTGACCTAAGAAAATCTCCTGGTAAACAATGGAATGGTTTTACTAGCTAGTGGAGTGCTTTGAGCAGTATATGCCTGGTTGTCTAGGATTGCTTATGGTAAATCAACTTGTCATCTCTGTAGCATGGATCTTTGAAATATCACGTCATCTTTGAAAATGCCAAAGTATAAAATGAACTTAGTTGGCTCATGACTTAGTGGGTTCCTTGTGTGTAGGTGTTGTCTTAGCACACATGCCTGGTTCATGAGCAGACTGTGCAGGATCAACTAGACTTTTGAGTTAAATCTCTAATAAAATAGATTGAAAAACATAACCAAGAAACAGGGGAAATAAGAGAAACCCAGAAGAAACCATAAAGAGACAAAAATCCTCTCAAAACCATACTTTACTCTCTTTGGGGAGATAATACACTGTTCTGAAGACTATGGAACAGAGCTAGGCGTGGTAGTAGTGTGTATCTGTAATTCCTGGCTTACTTAGGCAAGAGGACCATTTGAGCCCAGGGGTTTTTGACTGGCCTGGGCAATATAACAAAACCTCATCTCAAAAAAAGAAAAAAGGCCAGGTACTGTTATAATCCTAGCTACACAAGAAGCTGAGATCTGAAGAACACAGTTTGAAGCCAGCCTGGGCAAGCCCATGAGACTCTTATCTCCAATTAATCACCAAAAAGCTGGAAGTAAAGCTGTGGCTCAAGAGGTAGAAAACTAGTCTTGAGCAAAAAAAAAAAACTCAAGGGCAGTACTCAGGCCCTAAGTTCAACTTCCAGGACTGGCACGTACACACACACACACACACACACACACACACACACACACACACACACAGACACACACCCCTACTTAGAAGTCTGAGACTGAAAGGATTTAGAAGTTCAAGGACAGCCTAGGTAGACTGAGATCCCTTCTCAACCAACAACTGGATAGGATGTCATGTCTGTCATCCCAGGCCAGTCTAGGCAGAAAAATCCATGAAATTCATCCCAACAGAAGTCTGGAACAGTGGCTTGTCATCCTAAGCTGTGTAGGAGGCTAAGATTGGTTGTGGTTCCAAAAGCCTATGAGACTTCATCTCAATTAAAGGAATTTAAATGTGGTAGCATGTGCCTGTTATCCCAGCAACTGTGGGAAGCCTAAAATAGGTGAATTGCTGTCTATCTCCATGCCCAAGCCGGAAATGAGATCCTCTTTCAAAAATAACCAGTGAGAAAAAAAAAATAACCAAGGAGAAACAAACTTCAGTGGTAGAGTACCTCTCCAGCAAGTGTGAGGCCCTCAATTCAAATTCCAGTACTGTCAAGAGAGAAATATTGAGTACAAAAAAAAAAGAATTTCTAACCAACTAAAAAAAATTAAAACAGATGGGTTAAAAGATAATGTTGAAATCTTCCAGAAAGACAAAGAGAAGATAGAAAAGAAAAAAAAAAAGAATATTGGATAACTATTTTGGGAATCAGCAGGTTAAAAGAAGGAAATCAAAAGAGAGAGAGAGAGAGAGAGAGTGTGTGTGTGTGTGTGTGTGTGTGTGTGTGTGTGTGAGAGAGAGAGAGAGAGAGAGAGAGAAAGGGGGGAAGTAGAAGGGGTGTGGAGAAGACAGCAAAGCTAGAATACAAAATCAAATACTACCATTTTGACTTCTGTCAATATTTCTTTAAAACCATGAAGAATCTGAAACTGGATGGCATGCAGGAATGCTAAATATAAACACAAGGTCTAAACCAGGGTACTTGATCATTCTATCCTTTCCTACATACCGGGGGGAAAAAGCCAGAAGAGTTTGGGAAAATATTAGTTGCTTATCTTTAGCTTAATTAGGCCTTGATTTCAACTGTAGCTACTCTTCCATGTATATTGTCATTACAAGAATAAATCAATGTGTTCTCTCACACTTTTTTTTTTTTTTTTTTGGGGGGGTCTGATTGTGGGGCCTGAACTATGGGCCTGGGCGCTGTCCCTCAGCTCTTCAGCTCAAGGCTAGCGTGCTACCACTTGAGCCATAGCACCACTTCTGGCTTTTTTTTTTTTTCTGCTTATGTAGTGCTGAGGAATTGAACCCAGGGCCTCATGCATGCAAGGCAAGCACTCTACCACTGAGCCACCTTCCCAGCCCTCTCTCACACTTCTGATGTAGCCATCGACTCAGTAAATAATTTATGTTGGACTGACCAGCAAAGATAATCAGATGCAGTTTGCCTTCACCTAGCACAAACAGTACAGGTTGATCCAATCCCAAGACTAAATGCAGAGACAAGTTGATGACTATGTGTTGAGTGAGAAGACCCAATGTTCTAAGACCATAGTGATTCAGAAGGCTTATGATTTGCAGATCAGGAGACATTTTTGTACTGTGCTGGATACAGTGTGAATGATCATACCACTTTGGCTTAATTTTCCTTTTTTTTAAAAAAAATGCAGGTACTGGATTTGAACTCAAGGCCTTGCTCATTTGTTGTTTTTGGCTCCTGGCTGGTGCTTTACCACTTTGAGCTCTACCACAAGCTTTTTGCAAGTTAATAGGAGATAAGAGTCTTACTTACTCTTCTGCCCAGGCTGGCTTTGAATTACAATCATCAGATCTCTGCCTCATGACTAGCTAGGATTACAGGTGTGTGCCACCAGCACTTGGCTTTTGGATTTATGTTATTTTAAAAGGCACAATACTTTTTTGTGTATGTGCCAGTCCTGGGGCTTGAACTTGGGGCCTGGGCACTGTCCTTAAGCTTTTTCTCAGCCTCTTGAGTAGTTAGGATTACAGGCATGAGCCACCCACTTCTGGCTAAGTCTGTGGCAGCTAAGAATAATTGTGGAACACTTGATCTACCCAAATAAAACAACAGTACAGACTTCTAGAGTTTTTGGGTTCATTCAACTATTCTCTATTTAACTAAGAGTCCTTTCTTGCCACTGAGCCTTGTAGAGATTACCCAGTTGCCCACAAGATGCCACATGAGTAGGAGACTTGCCCTGGATTAATCAATGGGGTAGTATGAACCATAAAGGAGAATATCACTAGTAAGTAAAGTTGGCATGTACAAGCATATAACTGGAAGGAACACATAAATTGTGTGACAGGATGGTGCATGCTCCCATGGCACCTGCTTCTAGTGTTCTGCTGCTTCTCCATAAGATGTTTCCCAGGTTAAAAATGAGGAATACCAAGAAGCTCCTGGGTTGTCCATGATGTGACACCAATTGTATCCACTCTGTCATGAGCACTAGGAAACAGCAGTGACACTGAAGGACAAAGAGTCTACCATTCTTCTTATATATAACGATACCTAGAACAGACAAATTCAGAAAAAAAAGTGAAAAGAAGGCTGCCCAAGAAGGGAGAGAGGAGGAAATATCCAGTTATTGTCTTTCAGGGGCTTTGGTACTAGAGATAAAATCCAAGCCTTTGCATGTCAAGAATGTGTTGTGTCACTGAGATGCGCACCCAGCCTAAAGTGTTACTTTGAAATATTTGTGAAGTTTTGGATTGAGGTGATGAAGATGTTTTGGAGATGGATAGTGGTGATAGTTGTACAATGCGAGACCACTTAATGCCACTATAATGTATCTTTAAAATGATCAAAATTGCAAGTTGTATTTTACCACAATAAACATTTATTTTTATTATTTTATTTTACCTTTTGTGCTGGTACTGAGATGTGAACTCAGGGCCTCATGCTCTTACTTAGCTTTTTTGCTCAAGGCTGATGTTCCACTACTAGATCCACACCTCCATTTCTGGCACTTTGCTGGATAATTAGAGATAAACATCACTTGGATATGTCTTCCCCAGGTAATCTCAGTCCTCAAATTTCAACCTCTTAAGTTGCTAGCATTATTGATGTGAGCCATTGGTACATGATAATTTTCTTAATTAAAAAGGAGGGAGGACAAGTCGTTATGTCAAAAAGAACTTTACAACTTTGGAGGGGGGAGAGAAGAGGGTTGGGTGGGGGGTGAGGGGAGGATGGGATGGGAAGGAGAAACAAAGGAGGAGGCTACAATGCTTGATAAGAAATGTACTCATTATCTTGCCCATGTAATTGTAACCCCTCTGTACAATATTTTCACAATAAAAAAAAATTTTAAAAAAAGGAGGGAGGAAGGAAGGAAGGAAGGGAGGGAGGGAAGAAGGATGGAAGGGAGGAAGGGAGGGAAGGAGTTTGGAAGGAAGGAAGGAAGGAAGGAAGGAAGGGAAGGAGGGAGGGAAGAAGGGAGGGAGGGAAAAGGGAGGGAGGGAAGGAAGGAAGAAAGGAAGGAAGGAAGGAAGGAAGGAAGGAAGGAAGGAAGGAAGGAAGGAAGGAAAAACAAAAGAAAAATCCAGGGCAAGGAATGTGGCTTAGTGGCAGAGTGCTTGCTTAGCATTCATGAGGCCCTGGGTTTGATTCCTTGGTACTACATAAACACACAAAAACTAATTTAAAAATAAATCGCTTTTTAAAAAGAAAAATTCAGTGAGCTTTGGTTTATAAAGAAGGTAAAATGGTCTCATTATTAGCCCTTTTACTAATTTAGGGACAGCAAGTTGAAATGTTCAGAACTAGAAGATTGATCGCAATGATGGGCATCTTACGGTGGGCACAGTTCGTGGATACATGTGTATCCTGTGCTCAGAAAAGGCAATTGATGGAAACGATGCTTCTAATAATCTGGCTGTCAGTGAGTCCTTCTGCAGCCCCATCAGTGCTTGTGTAATGGGATCATATATACTGGGAATGTACTGGGATGGAGGCTGTGCAGCAAGGCAACAATCCAAGCTTCTGTTTAGATTTCATCTGAAGACTATCACTGCTGAGTGTCAGGGATGGGAGGTGGGGGTAATGGTTGAGGTCACCACGATTCTCTAGATAACATTATTCTGAACCTGGCGCCGGTGGCTCACGCCTGTATTCCTAGCTACTCAGGAGGCTGAGATCTGAGGATTGCGGTTCAAAACCAGCCCAGGTAGGAAAGTCCATGAGATTCTTTTTTTTTTTTTTTTTTGGTCGGTCGTGGGGCTTGAACTCTGGGCTTGGGTGCTGTCCCTCACCTCTTCAGCTCAAGGCGAGCGCTCTACCACTTGAGCCACAGTGCCACTTCCGGTTTTCTAGTGGTTTATTGGAGATAAGAGTCTCACGAACTTTCCTGCCCAGGCTGGCTTTGAACACCGATCCTCAGATTTCAGCTTCCTGAGTAGCTAGGATTACAGGTGGGAGCCACCGACACCCGCCTTCCATGAGATTCTTTTTTTTTGCGGGGGGGGGGGGGGGTCTGGTCGTGGGGCCTGAACTCTGGGCCTGGGCACTGTCCCTCAGCTCTTCAGCTCAAGGCTAGCACTCTACCACTTGAGCCACAGCGCCACTTCCAGCTTTTTTCTTTTTGCTTATGTGGTGCTGAGGAATCGAACCCAGGGCCTCAAGCATGCAAGGCAAGTGCTCTACCACTGAGCCACCTTCCCAGCCCCTTCCATGAGATTCTTATCTCCAATAAACCACCAGAAAACCAGAAGTGGCACAGTGGCTCAAGTGGTAGAGTGCTAGCCTTGAGCTGAAGAGCTGAGTAACAGAGTCCAGGCCCAGAGTTCAAGCCCCACAACAGACACAGTAACAAAAAACAAACATAAAAAAACACATTTCTGTTGGCTAAATAGAAAAAGGGTCCCCCTTTCCACAGCTATTTCTCCTTATTTGAATAAATTCTGATTTTACTTTCCTTGCCTGCTCTCCTTCTACTATCACTATATATATATATACACTCATCAAATGTTCAAATGTTTCATTTGTCACACATGATATCTACACTTCTTTTGTTGTGTGCAGGTGTGTGTGTGTGTGTGTGTGTGTGCGTGCACTACTAGTGGGGCATGAACTCAGGACCTGCATGCTGTCCCTTAGCTTTTCCACTCAAAGCTGGCACCCTACCACTTGAGCCACAGCTCTACTTCTAGCTTTTTTTTGCTGGATAATTGGAGATGAAGTCTCACAGACTTTCCTGCCAAGTCTGGCTTCAAACCACAATCCTTAGAACTCAGTCTCCCAAGTAGCTAGGATTATAGGCATGAGCCACTGGAAACTGGCTAGATCCAACCACACTGTTGCATAATTCATTGAATACATCATATCCTTCTTGTTGAATGCTATTCCATTGTGTGGACATGACAATTGGTTTTCCTAGTCACTCATTAATGACATTTGAGTTGAGTCAACCTTTTGATTATTGTGAATAAAGCTACTATGAATGTTTTTATATGACTCTCTTTGCGGACAAATGTTTATTTCTTTTGGAAAGATGCTATGCTCATCCCTCTGTCACCAATGCTTTATTTCTTTTGGATATAACTTTATATGATATAGCTTGTCATCTTCCCAAGTTAGGACAGACCAAGACAGATCTGAACAGATAGTGTTTAAAAATGTCATTAAGATTTGGGAATCATAGTTAAGTAACAGATCTACAAACATTTCTAGGGACAGTTCTTGAGTGGTCAGTTGTTAGCCACTGCAGATGCCTTTTCACCCCTTCCTCTCCATTCTTATTAAGTAAATTTGCAATGATCCCTCAGGTCCAGACATGTGAAGTCTGGCTCCTCAGGTGACCAATCTAACTGTTAGAAGGAAAAGCTAAGGAAATTCATTGATACTTACATGCCTCACTACAGTTAACACCCTGGAGCATCTGGTTTTAAAGGCAAATCGTAGAGGTTGGGAAGAGACAATAAAGGTTCAGGCATGTAATCCTAGCTTCAGGAGATTGAGATCTAAAGGATCAAAATTTGAAGCCAGTAGGCTCCAAAATAATAACCAGTAAAAAAAAAAAAAAAAAAAAAGCCAGACTGGAGGCACGGCTCAAGTGAGTGGGCGCCAGCTTGGTAAGCAAGCCTAATAAGTGAGAGGCCCTGAATTGAACTCTAGTACTCAGGGAGGGAAAAGCAAAGCTTAATGACCTAAAGGAATTACTCACAAAATGGAGTTGATGATAAGAAGAGGTATCTTTTCAGTATACTTCAAAAATTACATAAGCTGAAAAATGACACTTGGAGTAAATCAATGTCGGTTCCATTCCCAGTCTTTCAATGTCTAAGTCCTAGTACACTGACGTAACAATTATCTGCCCATTTCACCAAATCTTTATTCAATTTTTAGATCTTTGTTGTTTTATTTTGGTGTGTGTGTGTGTGTGTGTGTGTGTGTGTGTGTGCTACTCAAGATTTCACTCTCCCCTAGCCTTTTCCTCTCAAGGCTAGTGCTCTTCCACTTGAGCAATATCTCCAGCTTTTTGGTGGTTAATTGGCCATAAGAGTCTCACAGACTTTTCTGCCCCCACTGGCTTTGAACTGTCATCCTCAGATTTCAGCTTCCTGAGTAGCTAGGGTTACAGACTTGAGCCACTAGAGCCCATGATAGCTCCATTTTATTTAAGTGGGTAAATTTTTGTTTAGGACAAATGGCCTCATTACAGACTATCAGTAGGCAAGCATGTTATAGGTAGGCGCAGGCACAGGGATTTATAAACTGAGTGCCACCGGAGTCACAGTTCTAATAGTGCTTATCTTTATTACTCTTCCCATCCCAGAGCACTTACCTAGAGAATATATTCTCAGAAAGACATCCAAATCCCGGACCCTCTAAGAGCTGGGCTTCTGGACGTGGGTGGTGATAGAAGCAACCCTGTTAACACTTTTTGCGTTCTTGACCAATACTGTGTTGTGTTAGGAAAAGTGATGAATGAGGCGCCCCATTAAGATGCCCTTTTTTGTGGGAAAGAGAACTTACCACTCCATGTGTTTCATGTCTCAGATAGAGGTATGTTATATGCTTCCTTTTTCATTCAAAATAAAATTTAAAAACTGCTACACACCGGTAACACTTGCCTATAATCCTAGCTACTCACAAGGCTGAGGTAATGAGGATCACGGTTTGAAGTCAAACCCGGGAAGGAAAGCCCATGAAACTCTGATCTCCAATTAACTACCAAAACAGACTGAAGTGGAGCTGTGGCTCAAGTGGTAGAGTGCTAGCTTTGCGCACAAAAAGCACCGGGATAGCGCCCAGGCTCTGAGTTCAAGTCCCATGACCCGTATTAAAAAATTATATTTAAAAAAATTCCACTTCAAGTGGATGCCAAGACAAACCTTTCCTCTTGGAAAATCAAGAGGCAAAGGACAGACTCGAGCATCGGTTTAACGGTTCCGTGGGAGGGGCTCGGCGTGTCAGCCAGCCCTGCGTCCCCTCCCCTCCAGGGGACCCCAGCTAGGCGAAGGTTCCTTGGGGGCTCCACTCTCTCCGCCTCCCCGAGCCTTCATCCTACATCCCAGCGGCACCCGCGGGCCGCAGCCCTTTTTGGCACCGAGGTTTCCAGGTGCCCAGCACGAAGGCGGAGCCGCCTTACTGCCGCCTCCCCGGCGCCACGGAGAAGACCCCCGGGAGTTGGGCGACCACAGCACTCCGGCCCCGCAGTGTCCCCGGGCTCCACCGGCTCTGCGCGCGCCTCCCCTGTGCGCGCGCCGGGTGCGAAGCCCGCGATCAGAGCGCAGCGCCAAGCGGCGCGCACGCACGCCCGGCGGTGGCTCCCGAACCCCGAGCGCAGCCAGACCATCAGCCGAGCCCTCCAGGTCGCACTCGCCAGGACCATGAGCGCCCCAGCGCCCCGCCGCCTGCCTGCGATCTGGGCGGCTGCGCTGCTCCTGCTCGGCCTGCCGCGCCTCTCGGTGCGGGCGGATGGTGAGTGGCCCGGCCAGGCGGAGTGGAGCGTGGGGACCGGGGAGGGAAGACGAGGTTCACCAGAGCGGCTTCTCTGCCCTGGCGGGGTGAAACCCGCGAGGTGGGCGGGTGGGGGGCACCAGCGAGGTCCAGCGACCTAGCCTCCCTCTCCCACCCCGGATCCTCGCGCCGGCCCCGGGCGCCTGGATCCTCGCTGCGTCCCTTCCTCCAGGAGCGCACGGGGCCCGCGGTGCCGCTGCCAACTTCCCAAAACGCTCCGGAAAAGTTCTTTCGGATGAAATCACATCTAGGGGTTCTGGCACTTCCTCCGCTGGGATGAATTGTCCACCGCCCCTCAGTTTCTCCACGTCTATGGACTAGCCTGACTAGGCTGCTGTCTAGAAAACTCCCGTTCAATACTTTTAGCTTGGTTGGCCCAGAAAGACATGGACGATGGGTGGTAATCCACTAGACAGACGGGGAAAGAGAGTCCCGGGGTGGAGGAACAGCTTGTGCAAAGGATCTAGGGGTGCAGGGAAGAGGGGGGGCAAACGATGAAATCAAGGCGGTAGAACGGATCGTGCAGGGTGGGGATGGGAAAGAGGAAGGGAACAGATTGGAGCAAATTCTCCCAGAATTGACCCACTTTGTTTTGAACCTGAATTCAGCTTTTAATACCTCCTTAAATTAGGATCAGGGCTCTGTATCAATTCCATTTTTGAAAAGGGAATTCAGCTGTGTTTTGATGTTGGAACAAAACCTCTCTGAACTTGGCACGGGAGGATCTGAAAGGAAGCAGACTCAAGATGCCGATGAGGAGTTTCTGGTAGGTCCATGGTTAGGACAATTTAGACTAACAGAGGACAAAGCTCTCAGCTGATCCGGTATATCTGACGAGGGCATTCATGTCTGGCAAACGTGAGGGACAAAACTAGAAGCAGAAGGGACGTCTCGTGGTTAAGGTAAGAGAGAAGCCAAAGAAAAACATAAACCCTGCAGATAGTCTCTTAGAATTTTTTTGCTGTTTTTTTGTTTTGCTTTTTGCTGGTCCTGGGGCTTGAACCCTGGGCGGTGCTGTTCCTGAGCTTCTCTTGCTCATGGCTAGTGCTCTACCACTTGAGCCACAGTACCACTTCCGCCTTTTTCTGAGTAGTTTTTTGCGGATAAGAGTTTCACAGACTTTCCTACCCGGTTTGGCTTGAAATTGAGATCCTCCTATCTCCACCTCTGGGGTAGCTAAGATTCCAGGTGTGTGCCACGGGGGCCTGGCTTCTCTTAGAATTTTTATGTGGCATGTTGAAATGCAGGATTGAAGAACTCTTCCTAATTAAGGATGGCTGTCTTATTTCTCCATATCTTCAGAGTTTGAGACCAAAATTTTTAAAAAATTTTAAAGCTGTTGGTAACCCTGTTAATTAATTAGTTAAAATGAATTTTCCGGTGCTGGGAGTGGGGGGTTGAAATTGCTATGGAATGCTAAATGCCCAACCCTAATTTTTAAAATTGAGATGTAATTCATAGTCAATAAAAACTGTCCAATTTAATGGATTTTAGTATAGTCATTATGTTATGTAAACTATGTTTGTGCATCTAATTCTAGAACATTTCCATCAAACCCAAAGGGAGCCTTATGCCAAACGGGTAATGCTTTAGTATTCGTGGCCTGATGTTGAGTTATGAAAATTAAGCTGATTTAAAGGAGTGCAAGTAGACTGAATTGGAGCTAGTATTAACAGGGGAACAATATATACTTTTGTACCTATTTCAATTCTTTGCAATCCATGAGGTTTTAGAGTTTCACCCCATTATGACTGCTTAAGTGGAATGTCACATGGATAAGGATCAATGTTTTGTGGGTTAGAAAATTGAAAGCAGATAGGTCATTGGACAAAGAGAAAGTGAGGATGACACCCAAGCCTACTTCTTGGTCCTGTTTGCTAGAATGCTTCCCCCTCCGGTCTCTTCTCCCTTTTCTTCTCTCCTCTTCACTTACTGACAAGTCTATTTCCTTTTAAGAAATTCCCTGATGAGCACTGGTGACACACACCTGTAATCCTAGCTATTAAGGAGGCTTAAATTCTGAGGCTTGCAGTTCGAAGCCAGTGTAGGCAGACAAATCAAGAGACTCTTATCTCTAATCTCTAATTAACCAGCAAAATGCTGGGAGTGGAGGAGTAGCTTAAGTAGTAGAGTGTCAGCCTTGAGCAAAAAAGGCCTTGTGAAAGCATGAGATCCTCAGTTCAAACCCCAATACTGGCAGAGAAAAAGAGAGAGAGACAGAAATGGAGACAGAGACAGAGAAAGTCCCTTTCTGAGCTCTTAAGTTTTACAATAGAGCAACTCAGGAATTATATGCTATAGGTTAAAGGACTCTTCACTAAATGTATGGTTAATTAACCATACCACCTCTTTCCTCATTTAATTATTTGCATGTTGCACGATGGCAGGAGGAAGAGCAGCTCATGTAAACTGTGATGAATTACAGATATTTTGATGAGACATGTGAACAGAAACTTTCTAAAATGTTAAGTCAAGAAAAAATCCAAATGAAAAACATTTAAGGACTAACTAGACACGCATGCCATACACAACAGAGACCTGCTACTGTAGTTTAAAATATTTTTGTGAGGGAAAGAGAATTTCATATTAACCAAAGGCAAAAGAGCAGTTTGGGTGATGACTAAAAAAAAAAAATCAACAGGTATTTATTGAGTAGAATTTATATTCACCAGCTCTTGTGCTTGCTGAGAGACAGTGAATGATGAATGAATGATGAAGAGAAATAGCTCCTGTCTATCACGGAGCTTAACAATTCCGTGGAGCCAGGCAACAGTGGTTCACGCCTGTAATCCTAACTACTCAGGACTGAGATCTGAGGATCCAGGTTTGGAACCAGCCTTGGCAAAAAGCTGAGACTCTGAAGCTAACCAGCAAAAAACCAGAAGTGGAGATATGGCTCAAGTGTTAGAGTACCTACTTTTAATAAAAAAGCTAAGTGGCAGTATGAGGCCTGAGTTCAAACCCATACTTGCACCAACTAACTAAATTAATTAATTAAATTTAGAAACATCTACAAAAGATCCCTTGAAGTTTCAGCAAATAATTCTCTGAATGAAAGGTGAAATTGCATCTTTGGTAATCCATAAAACTTAAAGGGTAGAACGTTCTCTGAGAACATAATGAGCAAATTTTGATTTGGTATAGGATAAGCTCAAAAAATGTGTAAGAATTAACTAAAGAAGGAAAGAAAGGTGTCCTTGGAGGAGAATTGCATTGAAAAAACCTGTGAGCAGTAGGAAAATGGGACTTGTGATAAGAAACAGAGTCTGGAGCCGAAATGAAATGATGCTAGAGAAATTGGCAGCACCACAATAAATCTCAGCCAGGAGAGGAAGCTGTTGAATGGTTTCCAGCAGTAGAGCGATCAGATTTGCATTTTGAGAAGATCATACCAACTCTAATGCGGGGAGGGTAGATGTAATGGGAAAAGACTGCACCAGTGGCTCACGCCAGTAATCCTAGCTACTCTGGAGGCTGAGATCTGAGGATCAGTTTGAAGCCAGCCTGGGCAGAAAAGTCTGTGAGACTCCTATCTCCAATTAATCACAGAAGAAAGAAAGAGAGGGGGGGAGGGAGGGAGGGAGGGAAGGAGAGAGAGAGGGAGAGAGAGAGAGAGAGAGAGAGAGAGAGAGAGAGTCACAGAGTCACAGGACAGGTGCACACACACACAAAAGACTGAATATAGAGGGATTGTGTAAGGTATCATTTCAGTTGTCCAGATGAGGAATGGGGTGGATGGAATATATAGAAAGAATCTAGATTGAAAAGAAAACTATCCTTTTTGTAAAAGCAGTGGCTGAAACTGTGAATGGTTGTTTTTTAGGGCTTTTGTTGTTGTTATTGTTTATTTTTGTTTCTTGCGCCAGTATTGGAGCTTGAACTCAGGGCCTGGGCACTGTCCCTCAGATTTTTCACTCAAGGCTAGTGCTCTACCACTTGAGCCACACCTCCACTTCCCACTTTTTGTTGATTAATTAAAAGTTTCAGGAACGGGACTGGGAAGGTGGCTCAGTGGTAGAGTGCTTGCCTTGCATGCATGAGGCCCTGGGTTTGATTCCTCAGCACCACATAAGCAAAAAGAAAAGGCCGGAAATGGCGCTGTGGCTCAAGTGGTAGAGCACTAGCCTTGAGCTGAAGAGCTGAGGGACAGTGCCCAGGCCCAGAGTTCAGGCCCCACGACCGGACCCAAAAAAAAAAAAAAGAGTTTCAGGAACTTTCCTGTCCAGGCTAGTTTAGAACCAGCTGGTTTGTGGATGAAATCCTAGTGAACAGTTTTACCCAGAAGAGGCTTAGAACTGAGTCTGAAGTCCAGTAACAGGTTTAGAATTAGTGAACTGTGATTTTTATTTCTTTTTTATTTTTTCATTATTATCTTTAAGCAGTTGTATAGAAGAGTTTTAATTCAACAAATCAGCATATTAGTACAATGCATTTTAATCAGTGCACCCCTTGATTTTCACTTGTTGAGTCTTGGTATCAGGGTTTTTGGTGGCTCCTGACTAAATGGGAGAGTTCTTTCTCTGCCTGTTGAAAGGATTTCTTTGTTGTTGTTGTTGTTCTTTTTTTAAAAATATATGTCTTTATGGCTGGGAAGGTGGCTCAGTGGTAGAGTGCTTGCCTTGCATGCATGAGGCCCTGGGTTCGATTCCTCAGTACCACATAAGCAAAAAGAAAAAAGCCAGAAGTGGCGCTGTGGCTCAAGTGGTAGAGTGCTAGCCTTGAGCTGAAGAGCTGAGGGACAGCACCCAGGCCCAGAGTTCAGGCCTCATGACCGGACCCCCCCCCAAAAAAAATATATATATATATGTTTTTATTGTAAAAAACACTGTACAGAAAGGTTTTAGTTACATGAGTAAGGTAATGAGTACATTTCCTATTGAGTATTGTTGCCTCCTTCTTTGTTTTTCCCCTACCATCCCTTCCCTCCCCACCTCCCCAACTCCTCCCCCAACCCCAAAAGGATTTCTTTAAGATGAAACTTTTTTTGCTTTTTGATGTTAATCCTGGGGCTTGAACTCAGGGTCTGGGAGCTGTTCCTAAGCTTTTTGGCTCTAGGATAGATCCCTACCACTTGAGCCACAGCTCTACTTCCAGCTTTTTGGTGATTAATTGGAGATAAGAGTCTCACAGACTTTCTTGCTTCGGCTGGCTTTGAACTGTGATCCTCAGATTTCAGCCTCCTGAGTAGCTAAGATTACAGGTGTGAGCCACTGGTACCCAACTTTGCTTGGTTTTTTATTTGCTGGTTGGGTTGACTGCTTTGGTAGTTAAGTCATTTGTGTTTGGGGGTTTTTTTTCTTGTGAGAAGATTTTAAACAATTAGTTTATTTTCTTTAGTAAAGAACTGTCAAATGTTTTCATTCATTTGTGTCTGTTTGACTCAGTTACATTTGTCCAAAAATTTGCTCATTTCATCGAAATCATCAATTGTGCTGGCATACATAACATGATAGTCTGTAGTTACATATCCTGAGGAGCTACAGAGAGGTTGCCTTTCATCTTTGATATTGGCAATTTATATTTTCTTGCTTTTTGTCTTTTTTTTTTAGATTTTTAAATTTTTTATTGTCAAGGTGATGTACAGAGGGGTTACAGTTACATAAGTCAGGTAATGAGTACATTTCCTTCCGAACAGTTACCCCCTCCCTCATTCTGTCCCAATTTTTCCCCTCTCCATTTCCCTTTCCCACTTTTTGTCTTGATCAATCTTACTAATTATTCCTCTGAGTAATCTTATTATTATTTTGGGGGAAAAATATAACTTTTGGCTTTGTTTATTTTCTCTGTTGTCTGCCTGCCCTTCTAGTCCATTGATGTCTGTTCTATATTATTTACTTCTTTATACTTCTTTGGAAGTTTTGATTTATGTGGTCCTTTTTATACATATGTGTATATAGATAGAATCTTAGGTCATTGCTATGTTAACGAACACTTCTTTGGTAATTGAGCCCTGGAGGCTATAAATTTCTCTTAAATCCGGAGTGCTCATAAGGGTTTGATGTTTCGTTTACAGTGTTTTATTTCAGCTGTAGTTTCTTCTTTAACTATGTGGTTCATGTTGCAGTATATTTTATAATTTGCATGCACCAGGGGATTTTCCTCATTGTCACTTTGTTTTTGAGAGTCAATGTAACACAATAATTAGCATCACACAAGAGTAAGCCAAACTACCTGGTTTTGCATCTCAGCTATGAGATCTTGAACAAATGTTAATTCTAAGCCTTATCTATAAAATGAGGATAATGCTAACACACCATAGAATATGGTGTAAAGCAAGACAGGTTCTGGTGGCTCATCCTTGTAATCCTAGCCACTTAGGAGGCCAAGATCTGAAGATCATGATTCAAAGCCAGCCCAGGCAGAAAAGCTCAGGAGACTCTGATCTCTAATAAACTACTTAGAAAAAGCCAGAAGTGGCACTGTAGCTCAAGTGGTAGAATGTTAGCCTTGAACAAAAGAAGTTTAGGAAAAGCACCCAGGCCCAGGGTTCAAGCCTCAAGACTGGCTAAATGTGTGTGTGTGTGTGTGTGTGTGTGTGTGTGTGTGTGTGTGTGTGTGTGTGTGTGTGTAAATTTGAACATCACTTTATTATTTTTATTTATATATATTTATAAATATAAGTATATAAATATATGTAAATTTTAACATCACTTGTAAGTATCTTATCCTTTTTTTAAATTTAATGATACTGTGTTTTTGTTTGTTTTTTGCTGTTCTTCTCTTTTTGCCCATACTGGGGCTTGAATTCATGGTCTGGATGCTAAGCTTTTTCCACTCAAGGCTGGTACTGGCTTTTTGCTGCTTAATTGAGAATAAGAATCTCATGGACTTTCTTATCCAGGATGGATTTGAAACTCAGTCCTCAGATCTCAGCCTCCTGAGTAGCCACTGGTGCCCACCTAGTACTGTAGTTTATCTCAAGGGCCTGTGCTTGGCTAGCCAGGTGTTCTACCATTTCAGCTATACCTCTAGCCCATGATTTTAATGCTAATAAAATCAATACATTGTAAAAAGAAATGCTGACAGATAAAGTATGTTATTCCCATGTTTGTTGTTTCATTTCGTTTTGGTGTTAGTACTAGGGCTTGGACTCAGGGCTTCAAGCGATAGCACATTCTCACTCATCACTGATGGTCTACAACTTGAGCCATGCCTCCAGTTCTGTTAGGTTTTTTCTTTTTCTTTTTTTTTGCTGATTATTAAGCTTAAGATTACAGGAGAAAAGAGTCTCTGGGATTGTCTGCCCAGGATCACTCAGAACTATGATGCTTTCAGCTCTCAACCTCTTGGATTATAGGTATGAGTCATTGGTGCCTGGCCTAATGTTTTTTTCTATCTTCCCTGCCTTTACCTTCAATTTGATAGGTCCACTTAAGGGACTGCTTTTTTCTTCCATGAGGCTTGTGGGGTCAGAGGCACCCTTGGCACTAGTTTTCTTCCTGAGTTTTACCCTGCCTGGGTTTGCATTCTAATACCTGTTTCTAGTTCACATTCTTTGAGGCCCACTCTCCACTCAAATCTCAAAGTGCTGAAGGCTTTGTTATCTATGAACTCTGATGCTTGTCCAGTAAACACAGCAAGGGGAAGAAAGAAGCAACAACCAGCTGTGTAGGTAATTACCCCAGGCCATGGGGCAGAAGAAGAAAGAGCTGAGGCTTGCCTGCATCATTGAATGCCAAGTGGCCCAGTTCAGAGGGGACCTAGAACTGCCCCTCTCCACCTCTTTTTAAAAGGAACATTTGAAGGGCTGATCTACATAGCAGGTCAGAGCAGAGCCAGCTTGTTATTTTATTCATTCATTTGTTCATTTGTGCTGTATCAGGACTTGAACTCAGAGCCTCGGCTTTTTTTCACTCGGCTTTTTTTATTCATGGCTAATGCTCTGCAACTTGAATCATACCTGTAGTCTAGCTCTGTGTGTGTGTGTGTGTGTGTGTGTGTGTGTGTGTGTGTGTGTGTGTGTGTGTGTGTGTGTGTGTACACACTGGGCTTGAATTCAGGTCCTGGGCCTAGGTACTGTCCCTTGGCTTTTTTCACTCCGGTGCTTTACCAGTTGAATCATGGCACCACTTCTGGCTTTTTTGTGCATGTGTGGCTAATTGGAGAAAAGAATCTTTGGGACTTCCTTGTTGAGGGTGGCTTCAAATCTTGATTCTCAGATCTAAGCCACCTGAGTAGCTAAGATTACAGGTGTAAGCAAATAGCACCAGCTCAGCCTTTCTTTCTTTCTTTCTTTTTTTCTGCATAATTATAGGTGTTTTGGGATCTTTCTGCCCAGGTTGGCTTCAAATCACAGCCCCCCAGATCTCAATCTTCTGAGTAGCTAGGTTTGCCAGTGTTAGCCATAAACACCTGGCTAGCATTTTGTTGAGTTTTTTTTTTGTTTTGTTTCTGTTTTTTTCTTAAAGAAGAGCAAGCAAGCTAAGTGAATGACTATAATCCTAGCTCCTCTAGAGGCTGAGATCTAAGTATTGTGGTTCAAAGCCACCCTCTTATCTCTAATTAATCACAGAAAAAGCCAGAAACAGCACTGTGGCTCCAGTAGTAGAGTGCTAGCCTTGAGCAAAAAGGAGTTCAGGGACAGCAAGTTCAGCTTGAGCCCAGAGTCTGAGCCCCAGGATCAGAAAAAAAAAAAAAAAAAAAAAAGAGCAAGCAAGGCAAGAGTTGTGGTAAACTTTGTGTTCCCCCAGCTACCAGGAGGCTGAGGCAGGAGGATGGTTTGACTCATGAGGCTAGTCTGGGCAAAATAGCAAGTTCCTCTCATAAGAAAACAAAACAAAACCCGAAAAACCAAAAAACCAAGCTGGGCATTGGTGGCTCATACCTGCAATACTAGCTACCCAGGAGACTGAGATCTGAGGATTGTGGCTTGAAGCTAGCCTGGGCAGAAAGGTCTATTAGACTCTTATATCCAATTAACTACCAAAAACCTGGAAGTACCTTTGTGGCTCAAAGTGGTAGAGCACTAGCCTTGAGCGAAAAAGCTCAGGGACAGAGACCAGGCCCTAAGTTCAAGTTCCACGACCAACCAAAACAAAGAAAAAAAAAAGAGAAAAAAATGAATAAAAACTTCAAGGTAGGGCTAGTGGTGTGGGTCAAGTGATAGAATGATAGTCCTACAAGCCCAAGGCCCTGGCTTCAATTCTCAGTACCACAGAAAGAAGACCCCAGTGTAATCATTGTCATCTGGACCCACAGATATATGCAATGGTCATGTGCAACGTTTGGGTCTTGATGCAGTTTGGTTCTGGTGTGTGTCTGCCAGATAGTGAAGATGCACTTTCCAAGGATCTCCAGTCTTCCTGTTTGTGCTTGTCTGCCTGCAGGCAAGCTCTTCGTACTGGAGTCTCAGAACGGCTCTCAGGGACTGGACTTGGAGGAGGCTCGGCTTTCCTGCAAGAGCAGGGGTGCTCACCTGGGTTCTGCAGAAGAGCTGAGGCGGGTGGTCCGGGACTGCACCTTCACCGTGTGTACCACAGGGTGGCTGGAAGATGGCACTCTTGGGTAAGTCAAGGCAGCTGCCCTACCAAGGCTTTTATAGTTGTTTAGTAATTATGTGAGAGTACTAGGATAGGCAAAGTGGAACCATGGCTGGCTTCCAGGATGTTCTCATTATGAATTTTTGTAAAAAAAGCATTTTTTCAGCCAGGCACTGGTGGCTCACACCTGTAATCCTAGGTACTCAGGAGGCTGAGATCTGAGGGTGGCAGTTTGAAGCCAGCCCAGGCAGAAAAGTATGTGAAACTATCTCCAATTAACTACTCAGGAAAAGCCAGAAGTAGGGCTGCGGTCCAAGTGGTAGAGTACTATCCTTGAGCACAAGAAGCTCAGGGACAGCACCTATACCCCGAGTTCAAGCCCTAGGACCAATATAAAACATAATATTAAAAAAGCATTTTTTGGAGTTTTGCTGCAGTGTTTTCCCACCACCCTTTACTTCGTTATTTTGAATTTAAATTGCAAAATAATATATATGGGTTGTAAAACTTCAAATGATATAGATATGCATAAAGTGAGTTTTCCTCTATCCTGTCTCAGATAATAATTATTCATTGAAACTCTTGGAGGTCGCTCTGCAGGCAGCAGGACAATAGGGCTATGGAAGGAGGGAGATGTGAAAAAAAATGAATGGGGCACTAATAATTCTACATGATGGAATAGTATATTAGGCAGGAAGCATTTTAAATATGTTCACATATTTTAAGTTGTATTATTGGGAAAGAAAATGGCAATAATATTAAATTTTAGTAAGTCCGGGAATCATGTTATAAACCTATTGGTTCTACCTGAAAGAATAATAAAAGATAACTTTCAAATCAATACAAAGGAAAAAGAGAATACCCCTCTCCAATCCAAATAACCCAAAATCAGATCAAAGAAAGCATATGATGAGAAGACTGATGGATGGAATTGATGGAAAGCATTTGTAAGATGGCAGATTGAAATCCAAAGAGATTGGTGATTAAATCAAATATAAGTAGATGACATGCCTATTAGAAAACAAAGATTAGGTAATATTGATTAAGATGTATTGTACTTATAAAGTGACATGTTGAATTGAAACCCTTTTGTACAAATACTTAAAGATAACTTAAAAAACAGTAATGTGTTAACATAAAACCATTGTTGGTAAGGTTTAGCTATCCTTAGCTAAAGTGAGTAAGTGTGTGGCTTGAAAATGAGCCTCTCAGTCAGGCATTGGTGGCTCACACCTATAATCCTAGCTACTCAGGAGGCTGAGATCTGAGGATTGTGATTTGAAGCCAGCCAGGATAGAAAAATCCCTGAGACTCTTATCTTCAGTTAACCAACTAAAACTCTAAGTGGAGCTGTGGCTCAAAATGGAAGAGTAAGCCAGGCGCCTGTGGCCCATGCCTGTAATCCTAACTACTCAGGAGGTGAGATCTGAGGATTGTGTTTCAAAGCCAGCCCAAGCAGGAAAGTCCATGAGACTATTATCTCCAATTAACCTACAGAAAACTGGAAGTGGTGCTGTGGCTCAAGTGGTAGAGCCCTAGCCTTGAGCTGAAGAGCTCAAGGACAGCGCCCAGGCCCAGAGCTCAAGCACTATGAACGACCAAAAAAAAAAAAAAAAAAAAAATGGGGAAGAGGAGCTTTGAGCATAAAAGCTCAGACAGTGCCCAGGCCTTGAATTCAAGTTCCATGGCCAATAAAATTTTTTAAAAAGAAAGGAAGAAAAGGAACCTCTCTTATTTAGAAAGTGTCCAGATTGAGGAGAGTAGAAAAAGAAACAGACCACATCTACGTCTATCAATCTGTGGGTGCATAGGAACCAGCCAAGGGGGTATGCCTAAGGGAGGATAAAAAAAGATTGAGGCTGGGCATGTGGCTCAGTGGTAGAGTGCTTGCCTCCCATGCATGAAGCCGTGGGTTCCATTCTTTTTTTTTTTTTTTTGGGGGTCCAGTCATGGGGCCTGAACTCTGGGCCTGAGCGCTGTCCCTCAGCTCTTCAGCTCAAGGCTAACGCTCTTCCACTTGAGCCACAGTGCCACTTCCGGCTTTTTTCTTTATGTGGTGCTGAGGAATCGAACCCAGGGCCTCAGGCATGCAAGGCAAGCGCTCTACCACTGAGCCACCTTCCCAGCCCCGTGGGTTCCATTCTTCAGCACCACATAAACAGAAAAAGTCAGAAGTGGTGCTGTGGCTCAAGTGGTAGAGTGCTAGCCTTGAGCAAAAGAAGCTCACAGACAGTGCCCAGGCCCTGAGTTCAAGCCCCAGGACTAGCAAAAGAAAGAAAAAAAAAAAGAAAAAGATTGAATACCATCAAAATAGACTACTAACAATTACGAAAATGGACCAAGGGAACCTATTGGGGATACTTTCTTAGAGGGAAGAGTGCAGGGAATGTAGTACAGGGGTAAAATTGCTTAGAATGTAGTATAAATGTGTGGAGATATAATAAAATCTACTCTCCATATCACTATATAAGCCAGAAAGAAAATCGCTAACAAAAGCCCTTTGAAATATTTAGGCAAATTACTTGGGGAGGGGAGGAGCAGTGTTATACCTAGAGTAAGAGGCAATTTACTTAAAGTTCTGTTCAGTAGCTTAAATGAATTTCTATTATTTTAAGAATTTTTTAGGGGCTGGGAAGGTGGCTCAGTGGTAGAGCGCTTGCCTTGCATGCCTGAGGCCCTGAGTTCGATTCCTCAGCACCACATAAGCAAAAAGAAAAAGCTGGAAGTGGCACTGTGGCTCAGGGGGTAGAACACTAGCCTTGAGCTGAAGAGCTGAGGGACAGCACCCAGGCCCAGAGTTCAGGCCTCACGACCGGACCCAAAAAAGAAAAAGCCGGAAGTGGCGCTGTGGCTCAAGTGGTAGAGTGCTAGCCTTAAGCTGAAGAGCTGAGGGACAGCGCCCAGGCCCAGAGTTCAGGCCCACGACCAGACCAAACAAAAAAAAAAAAAAAAAAAAGAATTTTTTAGTCTTTTTGTACCTTGCGAAACCAAACCTTTCAAAAACTCAACTGATTGATTTTTTTTTTTTCACCAGTTATGGGACTTAAACTCAGGGCCTGGTCACTGTCCCTGAGCTTTTCTGGTCAAGGCTAGTGCTCTACTACTTTGAGCCACAGCTCCACTTCCAATTTTCTGGTGGTTAATTAAAAATGAAAGTCTTACAGACTTTCCTGCCCTGGTTAGCTTTGAACTAGGATCCTCAGATCTCAGCCTCCTGAGTAGCTAGGATTACAGATGTGAACCACCAGAACCTGGTGGTAAATTTTTACAATGTACAACAAAAACAACAAAAAATCCATATAATAGAACTGATCAATTATATATTGCGAAGCTGAGCACCAGTGGTTTACAGTCATAATCCTAGCTACTCAGGAATCTAAGCTCCAGAGGATCATGGTTCAAAGTTAGCCTGGGCAGAAAAGTGTGCTAGACTCCATCTCAAAATAATGAGTGAAAAAACAAGGTGGGAGGTATGGCCTAAATGGTAAAATGCAAGTGAATACCAACAAGTTAAGTTGAATAAGCAAGTAGAGCAAGCCCAGAGCTCTAAATTCAAACCCCAGTACTGGGGGAGTTAGGGAGGCTAAGGCAATATCTCTCCCTCTCTCTTTCTCTCCTCTGAAACTTGAATTGATACATATGCCTTCTGACTTCACCTCCAGCATTGTCTGTCTTCTAGGCCTTTGTTGAGAGAGTATGTGTCCATATTGATGGTTTCTACCAAAGCTTATGAAGCAGCAAAATCAGGGCTAATTCAGAAGTGAAGGCAGAAAACAAATGATTCTTTCCTGCTTTTAAGAATGTCTTTGTTGTTATGGTAAAGGTGAGGTACAGAGGGGGTTTGTTTCAACCCAGTGGCGGATCCTCACCCACTGTCCTTGTTTCAGGACGACCGTGTGTAGCAAAGGGAGCAGTGAAGAACAAGTCATGAGAGCTGTGGAAGTGAGAATTGAGAGCCACCCAGCGCCTGGCGGCACATACAATGCTCTTTGTGTTAAGGATGAAGGTCAGTGCCACAGTCTTTCTACAGGTCCTGGGGGTGTGATCTGGGCATGGATGGCTCACGTCTAGTTCTCTACCAGAAGACCTGGATTCTCTGAGCAAGCGTTGTCCAGAGGTCCTCCAGGAAGTATGGCTCCAAGTAGTCAAGTGACAGCCTTGAGCAAAAAAAGCCAAGTGAGAATACAGTGACCTGAGTTCAAGCCTGATGCTGATACCAAAAACAAACAAACAAACAAAAAACCCAAGCAAACAAAACAAGACAGATCCTCCAGAGAAAAGCCAATCGAGACGTATAGAATCGGACAGGAAAGAAAAGGCAGCCAAGCAAAGGTGCATTAGTAAGCAGAGTGGTGAGGAGAGAGTAACGCTGGTCTGGTTTCTCAGGGAATTTCTGGAGATGGGTCACATAACTATGGTTTTCCTCATTGAGGGTGAGGAAGTTGGGGTACTTATTCCTCAGTACTGCACCATTAGCTATTGGCAACCTAGGCAAAGGTTCTGGTAGCCTGAGTGCTACCTCTCTAACAGAGACAAAGGTGCCCTCCAAGAGCTGGTGGGTGGGAACCAACTGGGTCCCTACGGAATATTGACAGGTCAACATCTGTTACAGCTGCTGGTGCTCACAGCTTGTGCTCCAATCTCACTTCATATGCTCAAAAGAAAACACACATGCACGCACGCGCGCGCGCGCACACACACACACACACACACACACACACCTTTACCCAAAAAGAAAATTTATAGGATTTAGGAATCTGGTCCTAAAAAGGAAAATTTCACCTCCCTTCTGGAAAATCAGCTGAGTGGTGGGAAGAAAACCATAAAGAAGTCTCCGGACAGCATTTCCTATGCACCCAAATAAGTATACCTTCATGATCAAAAACACATGCCGGTGAAGGGGTCCATTCATGAGGGCGGAGAAAAGAGCAGTTTCTTCTTATTCATCGGTTATAGGCATCCATGCAGGTTCTACTTGGCTGCACACTGGACTCATCTGGGAAGTATTAAAAAAAATAATAACTGATGCCTGGGTGCCAGCCCTAGAAAAATCTAAATGTTCTGGGCATTGAGGGTTTTAAAAAAAATCCTGGTAATTTTTAACATGAAGCCTGGGTCGAGAGCTACTTTTATAAAGCAGGGTTTCTCTAATCATTGGGAATACCAGAGGAACTTGTTAAAAGTACAAATCCTCAGGCTGTATCCAGATGCTCAAATCCTTCTCTCCAGGGAAGAAGTCAGAGGAGCTAGTAGTACAAAAGTGATGTTAAGCACAAAGGCTCAGGAAGATACTTGTCAGGTGCTTATTTAATAGGCCTCTCTTCTCTGTGGGCTCTCTGCCCAGGAAGGACTCTTCATTTTCATGGAAGAGTCTCTTGGTCTGTTCAATTAAGTAACCAAGAAATATTGCCTTGTAGCTGTTAACTCACCTGTAATCCTAGCTCCTTAGCAGGCTGAGATCCAGAGGATCAGTTTGAGGCTAGCCTAGGCAAGAAAAGTCCACAAGACTTCATATCCAATTAACCAGTAAAAGGCTGGACTAAGGTATGATTCAAGCGGTAATGCATAAACCATGAGAGAGCAAGTGGAGCAACCACACAAGGCTCTGAGTTCATGACTTGGTTTTTGGAAAGACTCTAGGATAGCAAGATTTTTAAAAACCATGTAAGTGTCAAACATAGAGAGTCAGATCTCTGAGAGAGACAGGACAGAGCCAGAAGAAAAACAGGAGACTATGTCTCTTGAGTAGATCTCAAGTGACTATGATTCCTATCACTTTCCTTTGGTAGATAAAAGGCATCAGTTCACTTTTGGATGCAGTATACCAGCCCAAAATCTAATGATTTAAATGAACGATTTAGTTAGCCACAATTTTGTGGGACCACCCACATATGTTGCTTTTTGGCCATTTTTGTCTGGGCTATAGTCAGTGGATGATTAGCAGTAGCCTTGTTTCTTGGGAGCTGATAGGCGGCTGGCTCAATGAGGTGGGTGGAGGAGCCATGTGTTCGTTGTCCCGAAGGTTGTGTGAAGGCCAGTGTGAGTCCCTTTTGTCTACCACGGTTGCATGAGAAACCAAAGATAGGAAGCGTCTATTCATGTGCGGAAGGGCAGAAAGATCAAAGCCACAATAGTCACTCCAAATCTGAGTCATCATGAACCAGAGCTATATAAATCCTAATGTGCTGCACTCAGAGTATCACTAACTCCGTGATACTACATTCCTGCCACAGAATGTACCTTGAATCTCATCATGAGGAAACAATAGCCAAACTCAAATGGACACAAATTCTGCTCTTTAAAAAGAAAAGTTGGGGCTGGGAAGGTGGCTCAGTGGTAGAGCGCTTGCCTTGCATGCCTGAGGCCCTTTTTTTGATTCCTCAGCACCACATAAGCAAAAAGAAAAAAAGCCGGAAGTGGTGCTGTGGCTCAAGTGGTAGAGCGCTAGCCTTGAGCTGAAGAGCTGAGGGACAGCGCCCAGGCCCAGAGTTAAGGCCCCATGACCGGACCCCCCCCCAAAAAAAAAGAAAAGTTGAGCCCTGGTGCCTATCATCTAGCTACTCAGGATGCTGAGATCCAGAGGATTCTAGTTCAAGGTCAGCCTTGCAGGAAAGTCCACCAAACTCCATCTCCAAAATAACCAACAAACAATAGGACTGGTGGTAAAGCACCAGTGGAGGAAGTTCAAGTCCTGGATTCAAGGTCTGGTACCACCAAAAAAAAAAGTCTTGAATATGTTGAATATAAGAAAGAAAAAGAAAAGTTAAGGAACTATTCTAGAATAAAATAGAATATAAAAATAAAAGACTTGACAACATCATGCAATTTATAACGTTGGATTGTTTCCTGGACTGGGAAAAATAGCCATTAGTTGATGAAATTGGAACATGGATTGTGAATTAAATCATAGCATGCTACCAATATTTAATTTTTCTAATTTTTATAACTGTACCGCATCTTCTATGTGGGAAAATATCTTTGTTCTTAGGAAAGCACAGCAAGTTCCATCCACACTTTACTCTCAAATGGCTCAGAGAAGAATGAATAGCTGTAGATACATACATGAGTTCACATGTATGTATACACACATATGTGTAAGTACACGAATGTGTACAAAGAGGGAAAAGGGGAGGGGGCTGGGAATGTGGCTTAGTGGTAGAGTGCTTGCCTAGCAAGCATGAAGCCCTGGGTTCGATTCCTCAGTACCATATAAACAGAAAAAGCCAGAAGTGGCACTGTGGCTCAAGTGGTAAGAGTGCTAACCTTGAGCAAAAGAAGCTCAGGGACATTGCTCAGGCTGAGTCCATGCCCCAGGACTGGCGAGAGGGGGCGGCGGGAGTTGCAGTAAGATGAATATATTGGTGACCCTGAATAATGTATAAGAATTCTTTATTCTACAATATTTCTGTAACTTTCAAATTAAGTAAAAACAACATTTAAGTAGGGCTTGGTGATGTATGCATGTAATCCCAACATTTGGAGTGCTGAAGCAGAGGATTGAGAGTTCTAGTCCATTTGGGCTACGTAGTGAGAACCTGTATACTCCTTTTAAAAAACAATAATAACAGCCGATACAAATAAACTGTCCAAGCTGGATGTAGTGGCTCAAGCCTGTAATCCTTACTACTTGGGAGGCAGAGATCAGGGGCTTTAGGTTCAAGGTCAGCATTGGGCAAAAAGCTTTCTAACAATGGCTAAGGTATGGAGGCATATGTCTGTATCCCAGCTGCAGAAGAACAATGGTTGGACACCTTGTCAGGCACCTGTCTTCCCTAGTGACACAGGGAAGCATAAGTAAAAGGACACAAGCCCAGGATGGCAGGGGCATAAAGTTAGACCCTACCTCAAAAATAACCAATGCAAAAAAGGTGATGGCTCAAGTAGTACAGCATCTGCCCAGCAAGTACAAGGCCCTAAGTTGAAGCCCTAAAAAAACTTTCTGAGAGTTGGAGGGTCAACCTTGATGCAAAATTAGAAGGTACAGTGAGGGAGGGCCCAGTATCCCACAGTCTGTATGTGCTTGAGAAGCTGATAAATGATTGAGTGACAGCAGTTGATGCTGGCGCTGGTCCATGGACCTGTCTGTCTGCATGTGCAGTAGCTGCGCATCTAACACAAAGGGCACCATGTTTGGGTTCGTCCACAAGGACTCGAAACCCAGAGTGGATTGCCTGAGCCTTTCCTGGTCAGGAGAACTGCTGGGAGGCCCATGTGGGGAACAGGGAGTGGGGACACTGAAGTTTTGGTCCTGGCAAGGAGGTGTTAGGTCAGCAAAGAGGGACACTTGGAAATGCCTCTCTTTTCTGGCGCTGTCTGGAAAAGCAGGATTAATTCAGGCAGAAAGAGAGAATTCTGTCCCCATCTCTTTCCCCTCAGAAAGCAGTGTGCTCCCCAGGTACTCCCACTTCCCATTTTCTGGTGGTTTCCCAGAGATAAGAATCTCATGAACTGCTGGGCACTTCCAGTAATCCTAGCTACTCTGGAGGCTGAAATCTGAGGATTATGATTCAAAGCCAGCCCAGGCAGGAAAGTCTGTGAGACTCTTTTTTCTTTTCTTTCTTTCTTTCTTTTTTTTTTTTTTTGTCAGTTGTTTTTTGTCAGTGGTAGAGTGCTTGCCTTGCATGTATGAGGCCCTGGGTTCCATTCCTCATCACCACATAAGCAGAAAAAAGCCGTAAGTAGCGCTGTGGCTCAAGTGATAGAGTGCTAGCCTTGAGCTGAAGAGCTGAGGGACAGCACCCAGACCCAGAGTTCAATTCCCACCACCACCAGCAACAACAACAAAAAGAATCTCATGAACTCTCCTGCCCAGGCTGGATTTTAACCAGGCTCCTCAAATCTCAGCCTCCTGAGTAGTAGCTAGGATTATAGGTATGAGCCACCAGTTTCAACTCCACTTTCTTGATGAAGTAGCTGCTTTTCCTCAGTGGGACCTTTGGTGGTGGCACAGCCCCCAAAGGCAATCTGTTTACTGAGAGAAGGTGGAGGAGGTGAGGCCCTGCCCAGGAGACCCAGCACCACATGTCCAGAAGGGTCCCCTCACCCAGGAGGCTCCACAGCCTTCCTCCCTGGACTGCTGCTTCCCCTATTAGGACAAAGACTGAAGAATACTAACTCCAAAACCCTCATGAAGAGCCCAGAGGGAAAACAAGGCCCCGCAATGTTCCAGCAGCAACTCCTACATTTCTTTATTGAAGTACGTTCATCGGCAATGTCAACTTTTCTTCTTTTCTTTCTGTTTCTCTGTCAGTGAATTTCCAGCCCTGTGGTGATCTCACTTAAACTAATAAGTGAAGTTATTTTTAACCAACTGAACACTGATGAAATAGGCCACCTCCAACTTGAGGTTTTGACTTTGCTGCTCTTGGCAGTTGGTCTTGGGGGGAGGGGCGGGTCAGTGGCTTCCAGTTTCTTCTCTCCTTCTGTCTATGGCACTTCAGGTGTCCACCAGGTTTGTATTTCTCCCTGCAAAGACAGGGCTGGCCTGGTCTTCCTCCCCAACATCATCCTCAGCTTCTTGATACTGCTTCCCTTTCCCCCTGAATACTTGATAGCCACTGTATTTCCCACCAAAACAGGAATGAAAGCTGGGCACTGGTGGTTCACATTGGTAATCTTAGCTACTCAGGAGGCTGAGATCTAAGAACTGTGGTTAGAAGTCAGTCTGGGCAAGAAAGTCTATGAGGCTCTCATTTCCAATTAACCACCAAAAAGTCAGAAGTAGAGCTGTGGCTTAGCGTTGAGCCAAAAAGTTCAGGCCCTGAGTTCAAGCTCCTGGACCAACACACACACACACACACACACACACACACACACACACACACACACACACACACACACACACACACACACACACACACACACACACACACACACACACACACACACACACACACACACACACACACACACACACACACACACACACACACACACACCAAAACAGTAATGAATTGCTTTAGATCATCAAGAAGAGAGCTGGATGCTCACCTGTGAGTGATCAGAAATGTGTGTGTGTGTGTGCACGCACGCCAATGTGGGAACTTAAACTCGGGACCTTGCTCTCTCATTTGACATTTTTACTCTACCACTTGAGCCACACCTCCACTTTTGGCTTTTTGCTGGTTAATTAAAGAGTCTCATGGGCTTTTCTACCTGGATTGGTTCTGAACCATAATCCTCAGATCTTAGCCTTCTGAGTAGCTAGGATTATAGGCATGAGCCACCAGTACTCAGAAGCTCAGGAACTTTTGCGAGGAGCCAATTTCCAGATCTGCCTGGAGGAGACCCTGGGCCTCAGGACTGGCTTTAGGAGGATTCTCCAGCTGCCACCATGAGATTGGGAGTAAATAATCATTTTTTGGAATAGCTAATAGAACGTATTTAGTGCAGGATGAACCTAGGGAAGGTCAGAGACTGAGCTCACTACCGCTCAGTGGGTGTCCATCATTTGTTTATTTGTCCAGAGCTATACAAGGTCCAGTGCTTCTTATTCAAGCAGTCAGACAGGCAGGACTCATCCTCTCCCTCTAGTTAACAGGGCATCATGATAGGGAGGAAATGAATGTGTTTCCATGACACCAAAGAGAACGTGGTTATAGAGACTTCATGAAGCAGTGGCATTTGAGGTGAGCCCTTATGTTTGCCTTTTTTTTTTTTAATGGCCCAGACAGCATTCAACTCTAGCCACGCATCCTGCCATTGGCTGTCTTTGCTTTAAGAAAAGCACAAGGCTTGGAATGTGACTTAGTGGTAGAGTGCTTGCTTAGCATGCATGAAGCCCTGGGTTCGATTCCTCAGTACCATATTAAGCAGAAAAAGGCAGAAGTGGTGCTGTGGCTCAAATGGTAGAGTGCTAGCCTTGAGCACAGAGAGGCTCAGGGACAGAGCCCAGGCCCTGAGTTCAAGCCCAGGACTGGCAAAAAAAAAAAAAAAAAAAAAGCACAGCAAGGTGTATCTTTACAAGTCCTTGGGGGAATATTGCTGTGCAAGTCTGTTTGAGAAGCACTGCATAGAAGATGTAAGAGCTAGTAACAAAATTGAGTAGGATGCGAGAGCATTGCCGGTGCTGATTAAGCAAGGGGGAAACGAGAGGGTCCTGGACAGGGACACTGAAGATAGCTTCTCAGCCAGGCACTGGTGGTTCACCCCTGTAATCCTAGCTAATCAGTGGGCTGACATCTGAGGATCATGGTTCAAAGTGAGCCCAGACAGAGAAGTCTATGAAACATCTCCAATTAATGACCAAAATGATGGAAGTGGAGATATTACTGAAGTGGTAAAGCACCAACCTTAAGTGGAAAAGAAAAAAGCAAAAACACAAGGCCCTGAGTTGAAGCTCCCCCCCCCCATATGCACACATACACAGCTTAGGTAGCCCCAATAGAAGGGAAGAAAAGTGAAGCATTTGTGTCAGAATTTCCACATCTCACCTACGCACTGGTGGCTCACAGTTATAATCCTAGCTGCTCAAGAGGCTGAGATCTGAGGATCACAGTTCAAAGCCAGCCCAGCTGGGAAGGTGGTTCAGTGGTAGAGTGCTTGCCTTGCATGCATGAGGCCCTGGGTTTGATTCCTCAGCACCACATAAGCAGAAAAAGCCGTAAATGGCACTGTGACTCAAGTGGTAGAGCGCTAGACTTGAGCTGAAGAGCTGAGGGACAGTGCCCAGGCCCAGAGTTCAGGCCCCACGACTGGACCCCAAAAAAACAAACAAACAAAGCCAGCCCAGGCAGGAAAGTCTGTGAGACTCTTATCTCCAGTTAACCACCAGAAAACTGGAAATGGAGCAGTGGCTCACAGTGGCATAACACTAGCCTTGAACAAAAAGAGCTCAGGGACAGCTCCCAGGCCTTAAGTTTAAGCCCCTCAACCAACAACAACAACAAAAAGAATTTCCACATTTGGTTTGTGAATACATGAATACTAAAGGAAATTTTCGAGCTCTTCTTTGAATTTTAAAGGTTAAGATGCAGATCTTATAGTTTCTCAAAAATTGCTGTATCATCTGTCTTTGTCTAAGTTCTAAGCCATTTGTGAGAAAACTGCTTATCAGAAACTCTGATTAGGATTGGGGGTATTGGCTCAAGTTCAAATCCCAGGCCTGCCAAAGGAAAATAGAAGAAGCTCTGATTCAGTAAATGTGACCTTTGAAATTAAAAATAATGAGGGCTGGGAGTGTGGCTTAGTGGTAGACTGCTTGCCTACCATGCATGAAGCCCTGGGTTTGATTCCTCAGTACCACACAAACAGAAAAATTCAGAAGTGGTGCTATGGCTCAGGTGGTAAAGTGATAGTCTTGAGGGAAAAAACAACAACAATTAGACACAGCACCCAGGCCTTGAGAACAAGCTGAAAGACCAGACACCACCAACAAAAGTTAAATAGATATGTTTATTAGCACACAGTGAAACTGGAGATTTAGACTTCAGGTCTAAACTCCTGGGCTTCCAAGTGTCATGTCTGGCCACTCACTCTTATATGTCAAATAAAGAGACATGGCAAAGGGCAGATAAAAGAGATTTATGACGTGACACAAGATGCCAGGGGAAGACAGCACTTCAACTCATCTTCAGCCATTTGTGAGTTATAGATTTAAATAGACACAGAATAAAAGGCAGAGGTAGAGAGAGCTGCATGTAATTAAATAGTCCCCAGTACAGGCCTGTTTCAGAGGTGACAAGACTTGGCCTCAGAATTGTCTGACAGTCCATTGTCTCAGGAATGGTCTACTGGGGTGTTGTTACAATAAGAGTTACTAAAGCCTTTCAGCTGGTCTGGTCTCCTGTCTCTTCCTTCCTGGCTTCCAAGATGGCTTTAGAGTGACTTCAGGAGAAAGTTGCTCAGGGCAAAGGATTCAGATACGACATGGAAAAACTTGGGAGGTTGAATTTTTATCCTTTTAGTCCAAATTGGGCCCAAACAAAGAGCCCAGCAAAAGCAGATTTTAAGCACAATATTTGTTGGATAAACAAAAGTTTTTAATTTTAAAAAATCTCAGGAGGGGAAGTGGCGCTGTAGCTCAAGTGGTAGAGCGCTAGCCTTGAGCTGAAGAGCTGAGGGACAACGCCCAGGCCCAGAGTTCAAGCCCCACGACCGACAAAAAAAAAAAAAAAGATACATTGGGCTGGGAAGGTGGCTCAGTGGTAGAGTGCTTGCCTTGCATGCAAGAGGCCCTGGGTTCAATTCCTCAGCACCACATAAGCAGAAAAAGCCAGAAGTGGCACTGTGGCTCAAGTGGTAGAGCGCTAGCCTTGAACTGAAGAGCTGAGGGACAGCACCCAGGCCCAGAGCTCAGGCCCCATGACTGGCAAAAAAAAAAAAATCTCAGGAGGGAAGAATAGTAGGAGAAAAACAAAGGAAGGGGTAACGATGCTCGATAAGAAATGTACTCATTACCTTACTCATGTAACTGTAACACCTCTGTATAGCATCTTTACAATACAATAAAAAAAATTTTTTTAAATCTTCTCTCCTTGGAAGAGAAAATAATACTGTTGAAACTCAGTTCTAAGGCCTGAGAAATCCATTAGAATAATTATTAGAATAATTGAGAAATGGGTAAGACAAGTGAGCATCCATTTCCCTAAAGAGGAGAAGAAGCTTCCGGTATGTAATTGCCAGGGTTTTTTTTTTGATTGTTTGTTAGTTTGTTTTTGTTTATCTGTTCTTTGTTTTTTGTTTTTTAATCATTTCCTCGATGGGGAAAGAAGGGAAAGAAATGACTTCCAGTTGCACCTGGATATGAATGGCATTTGGGGCACACATTCAGTTGTTCTTGTTCATGCAAAGAGTTCTTATTCTGGAGCTCCTGGCTCTCACACAGCAATGGGAAGAGTTTGGGAGGTCCAGAAACACGAGCCTTCATTTCCAGACTCTCTGGAGTGTCCTTGTGGTTTTCCTGAGCCAGATTCTACCCTCCTTTCAACCAGGAAATTAACTCTGACAGAGAACTCCTGAGTATGAAAGGGTGTGACTTTGTTCTGGGGTTCCTCTTTATCCGCTTTCAGAACTTTTAGCCTGATCCTGTTTTTTTTTTTTTTGTCTCCATGGAACTAGTGCTTTCTTCTGTACCTAGAGCTATGTGAGATGGATTTTTTTTTTCTGGTTATAGGGCTTGAACTCAGGGCTGGGGTGCTGTCCGTGAGCCTTTCTGCTCAAGACTAGTACTCTTATCACTTTGAACCACAGCTCCACTTGCAATATTCTAGTGGTTAATTGGGGATAAAAGTCTCATAGAGGGGGGGAAGGAGAGAGGCGGGGGGGGGAGGGAAGAGATAGTGGGACAACAACAAAGGAGGGGGTAACAATGCTTGACAAGAAATGTACTCATGGGCTGGGAAGGTGGCTCAGTGGTAGAGCGCTTGCCTTGCATGCCTGAGGCCCTGGGTTCGATTCCTCAGCACCACATAAGCAAAATGAAAAAAGCCGGAAGTGGCACTGTGGCTCAAGTGGTAGAGCGCTAGCCTTGAGCTGAAGAGCTGAGGGACCCCAGGCCCAGAGTTCAGGCCCCACGACCAGACCCAAAAAAAAAAAAAAAGTACTCATTACCTTACTCATGTAACTGTAACCCCTCTGTACAGCATCTTTACAATAAAATAAAATTAAAAAAAAAAAAAGAATCTCATGGACTTTCCTGCATAGGACAGCTTTAAATGGCAAGCCTCAGATCTTAATCTCCTGAGTAGCTAGGATTTCAGGTGTGAACTAACAGCACCCAGCTGATATGGAAAAGATTTATTTGTTTTTGACAGCACACGTTGAAGAGCCTCCATTTCTCTGGAATTATATCCTGAAGAAAAAGAAAAAAAATAGGATAGGGTATTCAAGTAAGTTGAGGTAGTAGAGCACAATAGAAAGAAAGGATGAGCCTTTTTCCCCTGAAGGGTCAGCTGGACTTTGGTTTGGCCTGGCTTGGCTGAGGTTGATGCCCTAGATAATGTGAAGATGTTCCTACCCCCACTTCTCCATTAAGAGTATCCCTAGACACTGTACGTGACACATGTAAATGTAGCCCCTCTATATATCACCTCTGTAAAAAAAAAAAAAAAAGAAAAGAGTGTCACTAGCTAGATGCTGGTGGCTCATGTCTGTAATCCTAGCTACTCAAGAGGCTAAGATCTGCAGATCATGGTTCAAAGCCAGCGCTTACAGGAAAGTCTCTGAGACTCATCTCCAATTAACTATCAGAAAATCAGAAGTGGCACTGCAGCTCAACAGAGCTCAGGGACAGTGCCCAGGCCCTGAGTTTAAGCCCCACGAGCAAAAAAAAAAAAAGTCCCTAAATTGTGTCAAGGTGTCTGTTTGCCCCTACATGCCACATAGGTAAAATACAATCAAAGTGTAGGTTTGTTTGTGTTGAGACAAGGTCTCATGATGTATACCCTTGGATTCACAGTCTTCCAGCTTTAGTCTCTGTAGTCCTGGGATTACAGGTATATACTACCATGACCAATGCTCAAGGTAGTTTGAGTTGAAATAAAGATAGGCATTCTGTGCTGACTTCCTAAAATGTGTTTATTACACACACACACACACACACACACACACACACACACACACACTTTTTTTGTTATTTGTTTTTTGTTTTCTTTGTTTTTTTGTCAGTTATGGGGCTTGAACTCTGGGCCTGAGCGCTGTCCCTCAGGTCTTCAGCTCAAGGCTAGCACTCTACCACTTGAGCCACAGTGCCACTTCCGGTTTTCTAGTGGTTTATTGGAGATAAGAGTTTCAAGGCCTTTCCTGCCCAGGCTGGGAACCTCAATCCTCAGATCTCAGCCTCCTGAGTAGCTAGGATTACAGTCGTGAGCCACAGCTGGGCATGGTGGCCCACGCCGGTAATCAACGAGGAGGATGAGGCAGGAGGATCACGACTTGAAGACCAGCCTGGGTTACAGGCGTGAGCCACTGGCACCCCGCTATATATGTATTTTATATATGTAATATATATATATATATATATATATATATATATATATATATATATCCCATATCTTTCTTTTCTTTTCTTTTGTGATCAAGGTAGGTCTTGGGCGAACCCTAGACCTTACATTTTTTTTTACATTTTTTATTTTTATATCTTTAAGTAGTTGTACAAAGAAGTTCCCATTCTACAACACAGTATATGAGTACAAGGTGTCTGACAACATGTTCACCCGTTGCTCCCAACCCATCCCTTCTCTCACTTTTTTTTTTTAAATTGAGATTAGGTGATTATATAAATTTCACCTATTTCACAGTATTGTGGAATAGTGATACTTAGTTAAAGTCACAAAAACATTTTAACGTTCACAAGGCAAATTGTCATTCTCATGGTCTATAAAGTTTGTGAATTCTATGACCATATCTTTATTTTCTTGCAAAATATCTCTTTAATTAAGGAGTGTGCACAATGGTGAATGTCTTTGGAAAAGTGCTCCCCAAACTACAAGTCATCAGGCAATTGGAAAGGAAATCTCAAAAAATTATTTGCTTATTTGTTGAAAAAAATTACTGCAAACTGGGCACTGGTGGCTCACACCTGTCATCCTAGCTACTCAGGAGGCTGAGATCTAAGGATCACTGTTGGAAGACAACCTGGACAGAAAACCAGAAGTGGTGCTGTGGCTCAACGTGGTAGAGTGCTAGCCTTGAGCAGGAAAAGCTCAGGGACAGCACCCAAGCCCTGAGTTCAAACCCTATTGCCAAAATCTACAACAACAAAGATAGACTACTGTCAAAATAGACTATTTACAACTATGAAAAAGGAACAAGGAAGGCTGTTGAAGACACTCGTTTCTTAGATGGAAGGGTGCAGCAAGTGTGATGAAGGGGGTGAAATTCACTGGATACGTTGTAAACATGTGGAGATGAATCCCCCTACTATACAACTGGTACCAATAAGTAAATAAATAGTTTGCTTTCTCCCAGACGTAGTTGAGAAATGCTGACTGCAATTCTTCTTCTTCAGAGAGACCCTGTGGAGACCCGCCCTCCTTCCCACACACCATCCTGCAAGGCCGCACAGGCCTGGAGATGGGGGATGAGCTCCTGTACGTGTGTGCTCCAGGCCCCACCGCTGGCCATCGGGAACCTGCCTTCACCTTGCTGTGTAACAGCTGTGGGGAGTGGTATGGCCTGGTACAGGCTTGTGGAAAAGGTGAGTGCTTCTGGGGCTGGCCACCTCCCATGTCTAAGACTGAGCCCATGTAAGGCATACAGTGGGCTCCTCTTTGCCATGGAGCCCTACAGAGGAGGCTTTCAGGCTGGCCTGTGCTGTGCTCTGGACCTGGCAGGCCCCTTACTTAGGGTCCCTGGAGGCTTTTAAAGGCAGTGCCCCTGCCACAGAGCTCTGCATCTTCTTGGCTGAGAGTAAAGGGTTAAAGGAATCTTCCTTTCTTCTCTAAAGAGTTGACCCTAGGTTATCTTTCTTGCTTATTTCTCTGGAAAACTGGTCAGAGTGGAACATCAGTTGTGGTACCTAAGCAACATCACTTTTTATTTTGTATTTTTTTTTATTTTCTTTTTTATCAGTCATGGGGCTTGAACTCAGAGCCCGGGCGCTGTCCCTGAGCTTTTTCCACTCAAGACAAGCACTTTACCACTTTGAGCCACAGCTTCTGGTTTTCTGTGGGTTAACTGGAGATAAAAATCTTATAGCTGGGGCTGGGAAGGTGGCTCAGTGGTAGAGTGCTTGCCTTGCATGCATGAGGCCCTGGGTTCGAATCCTCAGCCCCACACAAGCAAAAAGAAAAAAGCCGGAAGTGGCACTGTGGCTCAAGTGGTAGAGTGCTAGCCTTGAGCTGAAGAGCTGAGGGACAGCGCCCAGGCCCAGAGTTCAGGCCCCACGACCGGACCCAAAAAAAAAAAAAAATCTTATAGCTGGGCACAGGTGGCTCATGCCTGTAATCCTAGCTACTCAAGCAGGCTGAGATCTGAGGATCTTGGTTCAAAGCCAGCCAAGGGCAGGAAAGTCCATGAGATTCTTATCTCCAATAAACCACTCAGAAAAAGCTGGAAGTGGAACTGTGATTCAAGTGGTAGAGTGCTAGCCTTGAGCTCAGAGAGGCTCAGGGACAGCCCCCAGGCCTGAGTTCAAGTCCCAGGAATTGGGGGGGGGGAGAATATTATCAACTTTCCTGCCCAGGCTGGCTTTGAACCACGAGCCTCAGATCTTAGCCTCCTGAGTAGCTAGGATTACAGGTGTGAGCTACCAGAGCCAGCTTATTTATTTATTCTTTAGTTGTTTTATAAGTGATATACAGAGTCTTTTTTTAAATTTTTGTACCCATCCTGGGGCTTGAACTCAGGGTCTAGAACCTTCCTTTTTTTCCTTTTTGTTTTTTTTTTTCTTTTGGCTTTTTCTACCACTCTCACCACAGCTGCAGTCTGGCTTTTTGTTTGTTGATTGGAGATAAGAATTCTATGGACTTTTTTACCCAGGCTGACTTTGAACTTTTGATCCTCAGATCTCAGCCTCTTGAGTTGCTGGAATGAGCTACCAGTGGCTGGCTGAACATCACTTCTGATAAGTGTGTCTGACTAGTACACTGGGTTGGGAGGGCTGTGATGAACACATGAAAAGAAGCTCCCTATTGGACTTTGCGAGTGTGGTGATTCTGGTATCCAAGCATGACCCTTCAGGACCTCAAGAGCTATTGTATTTCAGGTTGCAACAGAGAATTGTCCTTTGGGAATGTTCTAGACACCGTGTATCCAGACCCACTCCTGGAGTCCTGCTTGCCTCAGAGCAATCATGGGTGAAGGTGGGGTAAGAAAACCTAAGTCTGGACAGCCGTAAAAGCTGCCACAAGGGCTGTGCCAGGAAGAAAAGCTACCCACCATGACTGGCACGTTGCTTGCTTTCTTCCCACCTGGGACCTTCTGAGGGCCAGATGTGGGAGTCAAGTGTGTCTTCGATATTTACAGACACTAAAAACAGTCCCAGAGAACACTGAGTGGCCAAAAGCCAACGGCATCCCCAGATGTTCCCATTCCATTTCCACATTCCCAGGGTTGCAGGTTCTGCCGCCCCTCCTCTGTCCAATCCTCTGTCTATCTTCAAGCTACGTCTCTAATCCCTGCCATGCCTGGCCTCCTCAAGCCAATGGCGCCCAACACCTCAGACAGGTCTTAGCAAGCTCCACTGAAGACTCTGAGAATCCTTTCCTCAGACCCCTTGTCACACCCAGAATTATGCCTAGTCACTCAAGACTTTTCTTACCCAAACCCCTTCAGGGTCCTGTCCCTGACCTTCCATGACACCTGAGTACCACATAGAGGCTGCTTTCCTGAGGAGAGTGACCATGGTGTCACAGCATTACTGGGTCAGTAGGACAGTTTGTCCTTGAGTGTCACACAGGTCCCTGGAGGTGATTCCTAGGGTACTGTCAGGTTCCCCAAGGTTTATCTCCCCTGTCTAAAGCTGTGAGTTGTCATTGTCACTGCTGTTTACTATCCACAGTGTAAATACATCTCTGTGTATCCAGTGCTATTGGGAGACACTGGTTTGTTCTCACCTTGGGCTTGTCAGCAGTTACATGGCCTGGTACCTGTGAGCATTTTCTCTTCTGTTATTATGGAAGGAAGCAAGTGTCTGGGCTTAGATACTGCAGGTGTTTCCTCCACTAGTCGGATCCATTTATTCTCCCTCTAGCTGTGTTTGGAAGCTTGGTTCAGATGCTCATCAACCTTTAGGCTTTGCCACGTGGTGACTGCTGAAATGGTAACTGCAGTTACAATGTTCATTTCTCTAATAATAGTGAAGTTGGCCGCTGGTCACGTGACAACCAGGTATTAAAATGTCCTTATGTTAAATACCTTTAAATATTTGTTCTAGGGCTGGGAAGGTGGCTCAGTGGTAAAGCGCTTGCCTTGCATGCCTGAGGCCCTGGGTTCGATTCCCCAGCACCACATAAGCAAAAAGAAAAAAAAATCCGGAAGTGGCGCTATGGCTCAAGTGGTAGAGGGCTAGCCTTGAGCTGAAGAGCTGAGGGACAGCGCCCAGGACCAGAGTTCAGGCCCCACGACCGGACCCCCCAAAAAAAAAAAATATTTGTTCTAAAGCCAGGTGTGGATTGCTCACACCTGTAATCCTAGCTACTCAAGAGACTGAGATCTGAGGATCACAGTTTGCAAACAGCCTAAGCAGACAAAGCTGAGAGACTCTTTTCTTCCAGTTAACCTGCAAAAAGCCAGAATTGGAGGTTTGGCTCCAGTGGTAAACAGCCAGCCCCTTTAGTGGAAAAAGCTGAGCAAGACAGGGCCCAACACCACACACAAAAAGAAAAAGAGCTAAAAAATATTCTTGGGTGGCTGGGAATGTGGCTTAGTGGTAGACTGCTTGCCTAGCATGCATGAGCCCTGGGTTTGATTCCTCAGTACTACATAAACAGAAAAAGCCAAAAGTGGCACTGTGGCTCAAGTGGTAGAGTACTAGCCTTGAGAGAGGAAAAAAAAAAAAAAAAGGCAGCTCAGGAACAGTGCCCAGGACATGAGTTCAAGCCCCAGGACTGGAACCCAAAAAAGTATATATTGTTTATCATTACTTGTTTGATATCTTCCCATTCTTAGAAGATCTTTGTTTGTTTTCTTGAGATCAATATGTAGCCCTGGATAGCCCTGAACTATAAAAAAGAAAAGAAAAAAAAATCCTTCCGTTGAGATTACAAGGGTACACCACAATGAACTTGGAATAACTTTTAAAAAGTTTATTGTCTGTTTAATGAGTTTCCAAGTCTGTGAACTGTTACAATTTTTTCTAGTCATTGGCAGACTGATACTTCAATAAATGCAATAAAAATGAATGATTACAGAACTAAAGTAGATTTCAAACATAAGCACAATTTTTGTTAAGGTGAATAGACATAACATTTTCCTATCAGATTGCTGCAAAGCTTCTAAAAACTGTGTGGGTATACCTACCTGCCTTCTGGTACACTAGGAATAAAACGTTACAGGTAAGGACAAGTGCTAGAAGGACCATTTGAGCAATGGGCTCAACTCTTAGCCTCACTCTGAGATTGCTAATGTTCTCCGCTGAAGTCACACCATCTCGTGAGTCACGCCTGCCAGACAAATGGGTTGTTTACTGGCCCCAGTAGAATGAGAGCTAAATGCAGGTTTTGTGTGTTTGAAATGATGTTTATTTTCTCACTGCAGTGCAGAATTGCTAGAGCTTTCAGCTGCTGGGTAGGAGTTCTGGCTTCTACACTTGGCTGGGTACATAGACTGTTAGTGTTCTTTACCCTGTAGATGTAACATTTAAAGTAGATGTGTCATTATAAGAAATGTGTGTGTTACAAGAATATTATCATCAAATATTTTGCTTCACTTTGCACATTAATTGTGTCCATGAATATCGACTTTTTTTTATAGAGAGAGCTGCTTTTATATAGGGTCAGCACCCTATTCAGATTGGAGAGAAAAGTCATTTTGGAGGAGAAGCTTAAACAAGGCTTGGATGGGGCTGGGAAGGTGGCTCAGTGGTAGAGCGCTTGCCTTGCATGCATGAGGCCCTGGGTTCGATTCCTCAGCACCACATAAGAAAAAAGCTGGAAGTGGTGCTGTGGCTCAAGTGGTAGAGCGCTAGCCTTGAGCTGAAGAGCTGAGGGACAGCGCCCAGGCCCAGAGTTCAGGCCCTACTACCAGACCCAAAACAAAACAAAACAAAAAAACAAGGCTTGGAGTTGGTCAGATCTGGGTTGGAATATATATATATATATATATATATATATATATATATATATATATATATATATGTGTGTGTGTGTGTGTGTGTGTGTGTGTGTATGTAATACATATATATGTGTGTGTGTTTTATATATACGTGTGTATGTGTGTGTGTGTGTGTGTGTGTGTGTGTGTGTGTGTGTATGAAACTGTAAAACTGGGGCTTGAACTCAGGGCCTTGTGCTTTCACATGGCTTTTTTGCTCAAGCCATACCGCCACTTCTGGCTTTCTGCTGTTTTTTTGGGTTTTTTTGTTTTTTTTTGGGGGGGGGGGAGGTCCGGTCATGGGGCCTGAACTCTGGGCCTGGGCGCTGTCCCTCAGCTCTTCAGCTCAAGGCTAGCGCTCTACCACTTAAGCCACAGCGCCACTTCCAGCTTTTTTCTTATGCGGTGCTGAGGAATCGAACCGAGGGCCTGGAGCATGCAAGGCAAGCGCTCTACTACTGAGCCACCTTCCCAGCCCTGGCTTTCTGCTATTTAATTGGAGATAAAGTCTCTCAGATTTGTCTGCCCAGGCTTTTCAGCCTCCTGTGTAACTAGGATTACAGGTGAGAGCCACCAGCACCCAGCTTAATAATATTTGTCACACATGCTGATTGGTCCTTAATCATTCACATCCTATCATTTGGCAGGACCCTAAGTACTGACTGAAGGTAGAAAGCCTAACCCTAAGGCAAACACTAGTTAATGGTCACAGGAATGCAGAAGATGAAGAGGTAGCAGGGAAGTTGGAAAGAGAGATGTTGCAGTTTAGAGGAAAGTGTACACTTCCAGCAGAAGTCCTTGATCAACTTAAAACCTGACGAAATCAAGGGAATGAAGGCTAAAGTGTGCCCTGCTTTCCCGTCTGCAGGCAGTTCTGGTGGCCATGTGTTTTCAATGTTTGGTACATGAGGGGTGCCACACAGCCATGCCATGGTGAGAGGATGAGGAGGAGTGAGGCAGGGGCCAAGACTCCCTCTCATACTCCTGCTGTTCATGATGAGGACCAGAAGGGACACAAAACAATACAGCTAGAAGAAGATCAAGATTCCAAATCGCTTGCTTTGTTATTTCTGAGATGATTTATATAAGAGATTTGAGTTTATTTAAAAGGATGAGAAGATTCAGGCACCAGTGGTTGGTTGACTCCTGTAACTAGATATTCAGGAAGCTGAGATCAGAGGATCATGGTTCAAGGCCAGCTGGGGCAGCTAAATGAGAGAGCAAACATCAGAAGTGGAAATGTGACTCAAAGAGTGCTGTTCAAGCCAAAAACAAAACCAAAAAACAGGGCTGGGAAGGTGGCTCAGTGGTAGAGTGCTTACCTTTGTATGCATGAGGCCCTGGGTTTGATTCCTCTGTACCACCTAAGTAGAAAAAGCTGGAAGTGGCACTGTGGCTCAAATGGTAGAGTGCTAGCCTTGAGCTGAAGAGCTGAGGGACAGTGCCCAGGTCCAGAGTTCAGGCCCCACAACCGACAAAAAAAAAAAAAAACTAAGCAAAAGCCAGGTACCAATAACTCACGCCTGTAAATCCTAGTTATTCAGGAGACTGAGATCTGAGGATTACAGTTCAAAGCCAGCCCAAGTAAGAAAGTCCGTGAGACTATCTCCAGTAAACTACTCAGAAAAACTTGGAAGTGGCACCGTGGCTCAAGTGATAGAGCACTAGCCTTGAGAAAAAAACAAATGTAGGGACAATGCTCAGGTCTTGAGTTCAAGCCCCAGGACTGGCACCAAAACAGAAAAAAGAAAAAGCTAAGCAAGAGTGTAAGGCCCTGAGTTCATGCTCCAATACCTGTAAAGGAAGAAAAGAGGAAACAATAATTTTCTTGACTCTCCTGAGCCTTAATTTACTCTTATAAGTACTGATGATTACTATTTGTCACACATGGTTCCCGGATTTCCTTTAACCTTGGCCCCTGCCCTATTTTCTTTCTTCTCTGTATTACTTTTCCTCTAGCTTTGTATTGGATTCCTCTGGAATCCTGTCTGGGTCTGGCCACGTAGTCTTCCATTCTCCTGTCCAAATCCACACATCTTCTTCTTGGTTTCCATTCCCAGCCTGGGCAGCAGGAAATGTCTGGCATACCTCTAGTGTGTTTAGTATCTAACTGTGATTGGTTACTGCCCTAATTACAGAAAAAAACCTCATGCTTTGCTCCTTAAAGCATGTGTGCGGCAGACTTCCACAGTGGGTCTGCTTTTCTCCTAGGCTGCTTCATATGTCTACCTTCAGGGCCATGTTTCCTCCTTGGCCACTGATACTTTTAGTCTCTAACCCTGGCCACACAATATCAGTATCTACTCCTGTTCTTCGCTCAGATTATCTTCAATACCCCTGCTCTCCTGGCTTCAGTGCATACAGGTCCTGTGGCCTCTGCTTTGGGTTCCGCCCATCTGTGGGGTTGGAAGGGAAAAGAACAGTTATTGAGCAGAGAAGCCCAGGCAGCAAGACACACAGACTTGAAGACTTGCCAAAAGCCATCTGCTACTAAGTAGTAAGACCTGCTGAAAGCCGGGCACCAATGGCTTACGCCTATACTCCTAGCTACTCAGAAGGCTGAGATCTGAGGATCATGGTTTGAAGATAGCCCAGGCAGAAAAGTCCCCATGAGATTTTTATCTCCAATTAACCACTCAAAAACCAGAAGTGGAGCTGTGGCTCAAGTGGTAGAGCACTCACCTTGAGCACAAAGAGGCTCAAGGACAGTGCCCAGGCTCTTAGTTCAAGCCCCACAACTGACAAAAAAAAAAAAAAGTCAGCCTCAGGGTGGTGGTTCAAAGCCAGCCTGGGCAGGAAAGTCCATGAGACTTATCTGCAATTAACCACCAGGAAAGTGGAGGTGGCACAGTGGCTCAAAGTGGTAGAGCTCTAGCCCTGAGCAAAAGAGCTCTGGGAGAATGTTAGGCACCAAGTTCAAGTCCCATACTGACAAAAAAATAAAAAGGCTCAGAGCATGGTGCCGGTGGCACATACTTGCAATCCTAGTTATTGAGGTAGGAGTCTGAGACCTGAGGATTGTGGTTCAAAGCTAGACTGGGCAGAAAGTCTATAAAACTCTTAACTCTAATTAACCACCAAAAAGCCAGAAGTGAAGCTGTTACATAAGTAATAGAGCTCCCGCGTTGAGTAAAAAAGCTAAGGCACAAAGCCTAAGCCCTGAGTACCAAGCCCCAGTACCTATAGGGAAAAAAAAAAGACAGGCTCATAAATGCCATTGAGACCTCTTGTCCCAGATCCCATAGGTTCTTTCTATGCTTTTTTTCTAGTATGAGTCAGGAAAATGATGATAGCAAGGAGGACCTCCCACCAGCCCCATGCCCCATCTCTGAGACAATTAACAAGTATCTAGACTCCCTTTTTCTTTCCCTGATCTGACTCAGCCATGGAAACAAGACACACACCCCAGTCAGGCCCTGAGAACAGAGATGTGCTAAATCAAACACAGCCCACGCCATCTCTCTCCCAGAAGTTTGGGATTTTTTTTTTTTTTTTTTTTTTTTTTTTTTTTTTTGTCGGTCATGGGGCTTGAACTCCAGGCCTGGGCGCTGTCCCTCAGCTCTTCAGCTCAAGGCGAGCGCTCTACCACTTGAGCTACAGCGCCACTTCCGGTTTTCTGGTGGTTTATTGGAGATAGGAGTCTCATGGTCTCTCCTGCCCGGGCTGGCTTTGAACCGCGATCCTCAGATCTCAGCCTCCTGAGTAGCTAGGATTACAGGCGTGAGCCACCAGCGCCCGGCTGGGATTTTTTTTTAAAGAGCTTTAAGATTAAATTTATATGTCATACACCCATGGGAAGTATACAATGTTTATTTAAGTAGTTGTACAAAGGGGTTTTGATTCAACAAATCAGTTAATGAATACCATGCATCTTGATCAATGTAAAATGAGTGATTTGAGTTATCTGAGTTATTACAGGTAGTTACACTCCTGAAACTACCACAACCAAAGTACAGGACATTTCCATCATCATGAAGTCCCCCATGCCCCTTCCTTCCTTCCTTCCTTCCTTCCTTCCTTCCTTCCTTCCTTCCTTCCTTCCTTCCTTCCTTCCTTCCTCTTCCTCCCTCCCTCCCTTCTTTTCTTCTCTTTCTGTGCCAGTACTGGAGCTTGAACTCTGGGCCTGGTTGCTGTCCCTTAGCTTTTCACTCAAGGCTGGAGCTCTACCACTTGAGCCACTGCTCCACTTCCAGCTTTTTGGTAGTTAATTGGAGATAAGACTAATGAACTTTCCTGCCCAGATTGGCCTCGCACTATTGATCCTCTGATCTCAGCCTACTGAGTAGCTAGGATTACAAATGTGAGTCACCTGGCTTCTCCATGCTCTTTTCTATAAGAATTTTATAAACTTTGTTTTATTCTTCCCAAGTGTAGGAATAGAAATTGTTAGTTCCAGTTCACAGATGGGTAAACTGAGGTACTGGATGCTTTGGTGACCTGCCTGTGTGACACAGCCAGAAAGAAACAGAGTGAGGATTTCAACCAGGCGAGTGTCACCTCAGTATTGATATCACCTGAATGTGCTTTCTCCCAGGGGTCCCCAAACTCTGGGTAGAGCAGTGCATTAGAGCCATGCACCCAAACCAGTTTTAGTAAGTTCATCTGTTCCTCTCCCTCATTTCTAAAGGCATTTTTTGGTTTTCTTAAATTAACTGCAGTCTGTGTTTTTCTCCAGTTTTTGGATTTCATTTGCTTCATACAATCAAGCATGAGACTCAAACTGAATTTAGAACCTCCTTGTCCATATGACCATATTTGTTCAGAACCTAACTAAACCGCTGGTTATTTCTGGCATGTCTGGTTGTCTTTTTTAAAATTACTATTTTTAAAGTCTGTGCAGCCAAGACTGGAGGAAAGAGGAAGGTGTGTGTGGGTTCCTAAAATGCAGCAATGAACAACATGGATCATGGCAGAGTTAGGAGTTGCCACCCCAGGGCTGTAGCTGGTCCTGTGTACTTCAGGCCCTGAGCCAAGTCAGGTGATAAAGTTACAGAGGAAGACAAACAACAACAAAACAGTGGCTAGAAGTGAAAGGGGGAGAAGAAATTAGAAGATGTAGGTCAGAGGACACAACACAGCAGCTATGTGGGCTGAACAAGTCTAGAGACTGATTGACTGACTGAAATGGGAATCTATGTGACCCAGGTGGGCCTTAAACTCCTGGACTCCAGCCATTCTCCTGCCACAACCTCCTTATAGCTGGGATTGCAGGGCAGCATTGCAGTACCTAGCTCAATTTAGACATGAGAACTGCAAGTAAGAAAATTGTATTCAATGAGCCAGGTCACTGGTATCTCATGCTAGAAAGCCTGGCTACTTGGGAGGATAAGATCTGGGGATTGTGTGATTCAAAGCCACCTGGGTAGAAAACTCTGTGGGACTATTTAGCCAGCAACAACCTAGATGTACAGATATAGCTTAAGTGGTAGAATGCCAGCCTTGAAAAACAAAAGAAGTAGAGCACAAGGCCCTGAGTTCAAGTCCCAATACTGGCGCACACACACACACACACACACACACACACACACACACACACACAAATAGATATGAAATTTATGCTAAATATGTTTTCATATATTTATGAAAATAAAAAATCCGGTAATTGGGCTGGGAAGGTGGCTCAGTGGTAGAGTGCTTGCCTTTGTATGAGGCCCTGGGTTCAATTCCTCAGCACCACATAAGCAGAAAGAGGAAGTGGTGCTGTGGCTCAAGTGGTAGAGTGCTAGCCTTGAGCTGAAGAGCTGAGGGACAGAGCCCAGGCCCAGAGTTCAGGCCCCAGGAACGGCAATAAATCTGTATCTATATCTATATATCCGGTAATTATGTAAGATGTTGGATATGGTGAATGTGATTCACTATGTATGTCTCATAACATCATGTACTTTAAATATACCAGATACAATTTATTTTTTAGGGAAAGGAAATGAGAAAGAAAAGCCAGCAGCACACCGGCCAACTTTCTCCATTTGCTCCAGAAATCTTTTTTTTTTTTTTTTTTTTTTTGTCAGTTGTGGGGCTTAAACTCAGGGCCTGGGCGCTGTTCCTGAGTTCTTTAGCTCAATGCTAGCACTCTACCACTTGAGCCACAGTGCCACTTCTGGTTTTCTGGAGGATGAAAGGCATGGACCCCCCAGCACCTGGCTGTTCCCAACTTATATTTCTTCTGTTTTCCAAGAGTAGCAGTCAAATATAAGTGCACAGATACCTGTAGTGTTAGCACAGGTAGGGGGTGGGCGGGGGATGGCGGGAGCAAAGGGTGTAGAGGCTGAGGATGTTGAGGAATGGAATCAGAGCCATGGAGTCCAAAACACCAGGAGAGAATAGACACATCTCACCGCCATGCAAAGAGCTGGGCTTCTCTAGCTTGTGTGAAGAATTTGCTTTTTTGGATGAAATTCAGTGAGTAATTTCACTGTTCCTCAATAGGTCAGAAGCAGGAAGCTTGGGGTATTTTCTCAGAAAGAGGGTGCTGGTTCTAAACACTCACGGGACTTTGTTCATTTGGGGTCTCAGGAAAACTGAACCACATTGAGAATCTGTTAACTGAGCAGGAGGCAGGAAAAGCTTGGCTCAGGGGCCTGGACTTCCCTCTGGGAAGACTTTGAGTAGCTCAGCATGCAGGATGTGCACACACATTCACACAGCAACATGAGCTAAGTCTGGCCTGAAGAATCCAGAAAGAGGCAGGCCTACCCACAGCCCTTTCCCAAATTCTAGCTGTACCCTTATAGAGCTCGAATTCCTAGACTTGAACATAGGGCCTTGTACTCTCACTCAAACTTTCTTGTTCATAGTTGGCACTCTTATCCACCCATCCAGCATTTTGATAATGAGTGGAAGGTGGAGTCTCAAGCATTTTTCTGGCTAGACTGGCTTTGAACCATGATCCTTCAGGTCTCAGCCTCCTGAGTAGCTGGGATTACAGGTGTGAGCTACTGACACAGAAGGAGGACTTGTGCAGACAGCCGCTGTCCTCAGAATGGGAACTCAGAGGTCTTTATCATGTGTTTGCATCTGTCTGTCATGAATGGAATGATGACACTGGGGCTGATGGACTCCCAGACTAGATAAAGCTTTATAAAAACTGGAGTTCATCACTTCCCTTTCCCCTCTTCACTCACTCATTCACTGAACAAACATTAATGGACTGTCTGGTACCTTCCAGTACCTTGCTATGTGTTGTTTCATGGAGGAGCTGGGCAGGCCACAGGCATGACCCTGTTCTGGGTGTTTGCTGGGTTACGCATCAGTCTCCAACTGAGTCCACACGGGGTCCACGTGCCAAACCCTACTGGTATCTAGATGGGTTTTACCCTATCTATTTAGGGGTATGAAATAGCCAAGCATTGGTAGCTCATACCTAGCCTACCGACTCAAGAGACTGAGATCTGGGGATCGCAGTTCAAATCCAGTTCAGGCATAAAAGTCCATGAAATTTGTATCTCCAATTAACCAGAAAAAAACCCAAAGTGGAGCTGTGGCTCAAGTGGGAGGACACTGGCTTTGAGGGGAAAAAAAATAGCTAAGGGACACCACACAGGCCCTGAGTTCAAGCTCAATACCACCACATACACATACCAAAAAAAAAAAAAAAAAGAATTATAGACTCACTGGGCACCAGTGGCTCATGCCTATAATCTTATCTACTCAGATGGCTGAGATCTGATAATTGAGGTTCAAAGCCATCCCGGGTAAGAAAGTCCTTGAGACTATCTCCAGTGAAACACCAGAAAACCGGAAGTGGAGATGTGGCTCAAAGTGAGCAAAAGAGCAAAAGAGCTCAGGGACAGGGCCCAGACCCTGAGTTTGAGCCCCGGGACCAACCAAAACCAAAACAAAAAACCCCACAAAGAACAATTAGCAGAAAAGTGAGATGACATTCCAGAGGAAGTCTTCGCTTTGTGATTCTCAGAGAGAAATGCTGTGAACTGCATCACCTCTGCCTCGCTAACTCCCAGTACTCAGTGAGGACAGCGGGTGACAGGCACTTCCTCAGGCACTTGAGAATAAGAAGATAATTGACCAGGGGAGGCCCCCTCCCTTCCTTTGGCTCAAACTCCCAGCATCCTTGTTGAAGACACCTGCGAGGAGCACCCCCTGCCCTGATGCAGGAAGTGTGGGTTTTGTTGAGAATGTGTTTGCAGTGCCGTGGGTCTCACAGTGCACACCTGCAGCCAGCTCATTTTCATGAATTGAGGGTGGCAGCCAGCGTGGCCTTTGGCCTCTGAGTGTGCCTTAGAACCCATGTTTCCTCTGCAAACCTCATGCTCAGCAGGTCCAAAGAAATAGTGCAGAGCGCTGAGGGTGACAAGCCCCGACGGCAGGGCCCAGGGCAGATTCCAGCCCAGTCTGGGGAGAAAAAGAGGTAGTGTTGGTGGAAACTGGCTTGACTGTTAAAATATGCCTTTATCTTTTTCTAGAATTACATTTGTGAGCCACTGGCACCTGGCTTGTGTTTTCATTGTCTCTGAGCTCTTTTTGCTCAAGGCTAGCACCCTACCACTGAGCCACAGCTCCACTTCCAGTTTTCTGGTGGTTAATTGGAGATAAGAGTCTGATGGACTTTCCTGCCTCTGTCTAGCTTTGAACCACGATGCTCAGATCTCAACCTCCTGAGCCACCAGCGCCCATTGTACTTCTGTGACCAGGAATTATTTAGATGTTTGGTATTTCTAAATGTATAGAAATGTCCTTATCCAGGTGCTGGTGGCTCACGCCTGTAATCCTAGCTACTCAGGAGGCTGAGATCTGAGCATTGTGGTTCAAAGCCAGCCTAGGCAGGAAAGTCCGTGAGACTCTTTTAAAAAAAAAAATAAGTTTTTGTATTGTGAAAATACCATACAGAGGGGTTATAGTTACATGAGCAAGGTAATGAGTACATTTCTTAGCAAGCATTGTTGCCTCCTCCTTTGTTTTTCCCCTACCATCCCTGCCCTCCCATCTCCACGACTACACTCCCCGACCCTCCGTCCCTGAAACTATCTCTAATTACCACCAGAAAACTGGAAGTGGCGCCATGGCTCAAGTGGTAGATCCTTAGCCTTGAGCTGAAGAGCTCAGGGCAGTACCCAGGCCCAGAGTCCAAGCCCCATAACCGACATAAAAAAAAAGTCCTAGAAGGTTTTTGCCTGGTTGCTGCCCTCAAGCTTTTTGTACAAGGCTATCACACTATCCTTGGAGCCATAGCTCTACTTTTGGTTTCTTGGGAGTTAATTGGAGTTAAGAGTCTTGTAGACTTTCCTGCTTTGAACTGAGATCCTCAGATCTCAACCTCCTGAGTAGCTAGGATTATAGGCGTAAGCCACCAGCACCAGGCTGACTTTTTCTTGAGACAGAGATCTCACTATGTTGCTGGCCTTAAATTCTTCATCCTCCTGTCTTCATCCTCCTGCCTTCCTACTGCTAGGATTACAGGAGTGAACCACCAAACCTGGAAAAATTGTATTTCTTTATCTAGGCCAACAGTCTTTGTCTTTTGGTTGTAGCACTAATCTATTTATAGTTAAGCATCAATAGATTCGAATTTAGCACTACTGTCTTCATTATTTTCAGTCCCATCTGCTCTCTGTCCTTTTTTCCCCCTCTGTCTTCCTGCCTACTTGTGAAGCTTTTCTTTTCTTTTTCTTTCGTTTGATAGTACTAGAGTTTGAACTCAGGGTCTTCTGCTTAATAGGCAGGTGCTGTTTCTGAAACACACTTTTATCCCTTTTTGTGCTGTTTATGTTTCAGAGTCTCACTTTTTGTGGGTGAATGCTTGGATCTCAATCTGCCTATTTTAGGTTTTCCATCGTAGTTGGGACAACAGCACACACTACAGCACTGGAGTCCTGCAGACTTTTCTGCCCAGGACTAGCCTGAACTGTGATTTCTATGTAATTTAGAATGACAGGTATGCTAAAGTAACTATCAGTTGAGAAGCAATCTTGTGACCTTTTTTCACGTAGGCTGCTGGGCCTCAAACCACTATCTTCTTGATTTCAGCCTTCCAAGTAGCAAGGATTACAGATGGGAGACATTAGCAGCCAACTTTGCATTTCAGACAGGGGCTCCCTAACTTTGCCCAGACTGTTCTTGAGAGGGAACTTTCAAGCTTCCTACATCCACTATGTGAGAAGCTGGGATTATAAGTATGTGCAACCACACTCTGCTCCGCATATTATTTTTATTTATTTACTTATTTATTTGGCTAGTCCTGGGAATTCAACTGTGGGCTTAGGCCCCTTCCTTGAGGTCCTTTTGCTCAAGGCTATCACTCTACCACTTGAGCCACAGCTCCACATTGGGCTTTTTTTTTTTTTTTTGCCAGTCCTGGGGGTTGATGGGGCTTGAACTCAGCCTGGGCACTGTCCCTGAGCTCCTTTTGCTCAAGGCTAGTACTCTACCACTTGAGCCACAGAGTTACATCTGTTTGTGTGATACTGAGGACTTGAACCCAGGGTTTCATGCATGCTAGGCAAGCACTCTACCACTGAACCACATTCTCCCAGCCCTGCTTTTTTAGTGTTTAAGGGAGGTAGGAATCTCACAGACCTTTCTGCTTGGGCTGGCTTTGAACTGTGATCCTCAAAACTATCTCAGCACTCTCAGTAGCTAGGTTTACAGGCATGAGCCAACTGGCACTCGGCTTTGACCTTTTGTTGTTTTGCTTGTTTTGTTTTTGGTGTTGGTCTTGGGCCTTGAACTCAGAGTCGGCCTTGTCTCTGAGCGTTTCTTCTCAAGGCTAGTGCTCTATAACTTCAGCCACAGCTCTGCTTCTGGGTTTATTTATTTATTTTGGTCATGGGTCTTGAACTCTGGGCCTGGGCACTGCCCCTGAGCTTTTCAGCTCAAGGCTAGTGCTCTAGCACTTGAGCTACAGGACCACTTCTGGTTTCCTGGTGGTTTATTAGAGATAAGAGTCTCACAGACTTTCCTGCCTGAGCTGGCTTTCAACCATGATTCTCAGATCTCAGCATCCTGAATAGCTAGAATTACGGGACTGAGCTACCAGCACTTGGCTGACTTCTGGATTTTTGGTGATTAACTGGAGATGAGACTCATTGACTTTCCAGTCCAGGCTGGCTTCAAACTATAATCCTCAGATCTCAGCCTGAGTAGCTAGAATTATAGCTGTGAGCTGTAATTGACTTTTAATTCAGATTTTACATTCATCCGCAATTCATTCCCAAAATTCAAAGCCATCCTTTCTATATTCTGTTTTTTTGTTACTTTCCTTTGAGCTAAATAATGTACACTTTGTGTAAACTATTCAGGTCTGTAGTGGGAAGCAATGGCAAAGAATTTTTCCTGCTCCTGAGCTAGTATTTTCTCTGTTAGGCTTATTGCCTTTCACAAGCATTTCCCTTCCATCTTGAAGAAAGAATGATAGTCACAAGACTACATGGCTGAATGACGAGTAGTTTTACCTTGGTTTGTTTTAAAAATTGTGGTCTCAGTTTTTCTTTCAAAATGTCCTACATCAAACTTCCTGGTGCCTGCACAGTGTGAAGTCTAAATATTTTGAGTTCTATCCGAAAAAATTGACCCTCCTGATTATTACCTGTCTCGTCTCTCTCCATACTTTTCTTCTCCCAGGATGCATCTATTCCCAGCACAGCCTTTTTTGATCAGTCGTGGGTCTTGAACTCTGGGCCTGGGCACTGTCCTTCAGCTCTTCAGCTCAAGGCGAGCACTCTACCATTTGAGCCACAGCACCACTTCTGGTTTTTTAGTGGTTTATTGGAGATAAGAGTCTCACGGACTTTCCTGCCCGGGCTGGCTTTGAACCATGATCCTCAGATCTCAGCCTCCTGAGTAGCTAGCATTACAGGCGTGAGCCACCAGCGCCAGGCTCCAGCACACCTTTTCTTGAGGGGGAGAGGGTGGAGGAAGGAGACAAGGATAGGCTAAGAGTTGAAGCAGGCCTCTCTCTACTTGGCTCTGGAATCTTCTGCTTCTTTTCCTGGAAACTAGATTTTGGAATTTGCTGCAATATACTATTCCCTTTTCTTTTCCTTTTTTTTTTTTTTTTTTGTCAGTCATAGGCCTTGAACTTGGACCTGATCACTGTCCCTGGGCTCTTTTGCTCAAGGCTAGCACTCTATCCCTTTGAGCCACAGCACCACTTCCAGTTTTCTAGTGGTCTCATGAACTTTCCTGCCTGGGCTGGCTTTGAACCATTATCCTCAGATCTCAGCCTCCTGAGTAGCTAGGATTACAGGCGTGAGCCACCGGTACTCAGTTCCTTTCCCTTTTCTATGTTTGTTTGCTGTGGGTAAAATTTCTTTACTATGTTTAGTATAGGTTCTAAGTTTAAAATATTCATATTCAACTGACCTTGGTAGCGCATACCTATTATTGCAGCTCTACTTGGGAGGTGGAGATTGAGAGGATCACAGTCCAAGGCCAGCCTGGATATAAAGTTAGCAAGAACTGTCTTAAGCAATAGTTGAGTGTGGTGGTATATGCCTGTCAACTAGAATGGGAAACATGAATAGGGTGGATGGCTGTCTAGGCTGACCTGGACATAAATGCAAGACCCTACCTCAAATCTAACCAGGATTCCGGGTGCTGGTGGCTCACACCTGCAATCCTAACTACTCAAGAGGCTGAGATTGAGGATTGTGGTTCAAAACCAGCCCAGGCAGGAAAGGCTGTGAGACTCTAATCTCCTATTAACTACCAGAAAACTGGAAGTGGCGCTGTAGCTCAAGTGGTAGAGTACTTTCCTGCAAGCACAAAGTTCAAATCTCAAAAAAATTGTAATGTCCCTCCCAAATTTCATATTTACCCCCCAATGAAATTTTATAAGAGCCAGGTACCCTATAATCCTGGTTATACAGGAAGCTGAGATCTGAGGATCACAGCGTGAAGCCAGCCCAGGCACACAAATCTTAGAGACTCTTATCTCCAGTTAACCAGCAAAAAGCCTAAAGTGGAAGTGTGCCTCAAGTGGTATAACACCAGCTGTGAATGGAAAAACCCAAGTGAATATGAGGCACTTTGGGCTCAAGCCCCAGTAGTAACAAATAAATAAATAAGCCTTGTTTCTGTGTGTATTTGTATGTGTGTGTGTGTATGTGTATGTGTGTGTGTATGTGTACTTACACACATGCTTTTGATGGAATTTTCTTCCTTCCTTCCTTCTTTCTTTGATCTGCAGATCTCAGCCTTCTGAGTAGCTAAAATTGTAATCATTGGCCACTGGCTCTGAGTTCATTAATATTTCTACTGTTTCTTGTAGAAGTCTTCCAAACTTTTTGTTAAATTGTTCTCATGTGTTTTATTTTTTTATGTAGTTGTAAATGGCATCCTTTAAATTTTTGTTTTGTTTTCTCTTCATTGCCACCATAGAGATCTGCTTAGTGTTTTATATTTCATATAGATCCATATAGTCCTGGGTAAACTCACATACAAATTGTAATGTTCTAGATGTGATTCTTTACGATTACCAGTGTGCACAGTCATCGCCCGTGTGAAAGATGGCCGTCCTGGGCATTCTCTTCCAGTCTTGTGCTTTCTTTTTTCCCCTGCAATCACTCTCTGCCTGATGGGTTTTCCTCTTTCTTTGCAGGTGAGACTGAGGCACATATCGATTACGAAGACAATTTTCCCGATGACAGATCTGTTTCATTCCGAGAGGTCATGGAAGATTCCAGAGCAGAGGCTGAAGAGGACAGGGGTCAGGAAGACACATCTGAAAAGATACCCAAACAGGACCGCCTGGTCCTAATTTCTATGGGGAAAGAAAATGTAGCCCAAGAAAAAGCCTATGTGCCAACCACAGGCTTGCCTGGTGCTGGAAGCAATGTCCCCACAGACTTGCCACAATCCCAGCTGAACCAGAAATCCTCCATCTGGTTTCCTGCAGAGACTTTCCATAAGTCAGAGTTGGAAAAGGAAGCCGACAATGGCACTACAAAGCAATTTTCTACTGGAGACAACCACACTGGGATCAGCCTAGTGACAGGTGAGCCTGAAACCAAGCTGATCTATGGTCATACCGATGGCCCCTCAGGACCATTTGTGGACAGGAACGACAGTAAAGCAGGGGACCCAGTGGTGAGCAGCAGTGATGAATCCTGGTTAGATGGCTACCCTGTGACCGATGGGGCTTGGAGGAAGGTAGAGGCAGAAGCAGAGGATGATGGGGACAAGAGTGATGGGTCAGTAGGACTGGATGAGAATGTTCCTGTGACTCCTGATCAGCTCATTCTTGTAGAGGTTAAGAAGCCCAGAAGTACCACTCACATGACCCACAGTTCAACTCTTCCACTGGCTCCCATGAATGTGTCCGAGAATGAGCATCCTTATGATGGAGATGGGGATTTGACCACATATAAGTCAACTATTCCTTGGAGACTCACCACAGAGAAGTCTCCTCCAATGGCCACCCTGCCCAATGAGCACACCAGTTCTACCCTGGACACAATAACAACCATCACTGTCCAACAGGTTCCTAGCCACATGTTCTCAAGCAGCATGGCATCCACACAACTTCCAGTACAAACCACAGCTTCTACGACCCAGGAGAGCTTCCCTTACCTGTTGTCTGAGGATTTCCTGGGCCAGGAAGGTCCTGGGCCAGGTGCAAGTGAAGAGGAGTTTCTTCCAACCGTGGAGCCATGTGTGGGGGATGCATGTCCCAACCTCAGCAAAGGCCCTGTGATTGCTACCATTGTTACCATCCTGTGCCTGCTGCTGCTCCTGGCAAGCGTGGGAGCTGTGTGGGGCTACCGCAGGTGCCAGCACAAGAGCTCTGTATACAAGCTGAATCTTGGCCAGAGGCAGACCCGGCACTACCATCAGCAGATTGAGATGGAGAAGGTCTAAGTTGCCATTCTTATGGGCTCTCGGTGAGCCACTGGGTGCAGAATGAAGTGGGAGGCACACATCACACTGATAATTCACAAGAGTGCGGGTTGAGTGGGGCTCATCTTTTCTTCCTCAGGTTTTATTCTACAGGCTGAGTTGTGACTCTGGAGGCAGGTAGTGGGGCAGGAAGGTTTGATGGCATCATTGATGTCAGCATCTCCTTAGTCATCTGGCCTGGAACTGATGCCCTAATCCCAGGTCAGGGTTTGGACCTAATTCCAACATAAGGTTAAAAATCACTTCTTGTTTCATCCAACTATTGTCTTTGATTTTTAAAGAAAGAAGATCCCTGTCCTGAAACTAGTTTTGTTAAACAAAGCCTTTGAAGGAAATGTTGTTTAGGATATAGATGTTTAGTTGTTGAATGGGATATGAAAGAATAATGAGTTATTTCCTTTTAATGTTGTGATATGGCTGAGGCAAATCAGCTAAGAACCAAGACATAGTCTAGAAACTAGGTTTCTTTTCACAGAACTGAAGGGTTTTTTGAACTTCTTGTTTTTATTTTTTTTGTCAGTTCTGGGGCTTGAACCTAGGGACTGGGAGCCATAGCTGAGCTTCTTTTGCTCAAGGCTAGTGCTCTACCACTGGACCCATAGCTCCACTTCCAGCTTTTTGGGTAGTTTATTGAGATAAGGCTCACAGACTTTCCTGCCTGGGCTGGCTTTGAGCTGATCCTCAGATTTCAGCTCCTGAGTAGCTAAGATTATAAGGTGCCAAGCCTTGAAGAGAGTTTATGACTAACATTTTGCTTTGGAGAGGTGAAGATACACACTCATCCTTGTCTCCTCCATTCTGTAGGACAGCCCATCATTTTTCAAAACCAACGTGAGCTTTGTACCAGTAAGGACTATTTCTATTCACTCTCCTGGAACAGTCTGTATCTAGGCAGTGGACAACTAGTAGAAATTTCTATCAAGACTTATAACAAAACTCAATCTAGTTTTCCTCTCTCAGAATTAACTATTTCTAGGCCAGAGGCGTACTCACTGCCTAGCAAGCATGAAGAACTGAATTCAAACCCCAGTACCACCCCTCATAAATTAACTCTTTCTCCAGTAAAAGGGAATGACACGGAGGAAAAAATGTTTGAAGATGGTCAAAGGCTAGGATTTAAGGATTGGTACCCACTTGATGGAAAAGAGGAGGATTTAAAAGGGATATGGATGATCTGGACTGATCTATTCTTCACCCAGACATTGGGTTGTATCTCAGAAAGTATTCTAACATTAAATCTCAAACGGTGGTTCCCTAACCTGCAGCATCAGTACAACCATGGGGCTTGTTGGTGATACAGAGTCTCTAATCCCACCCCACTCAGGAGACAGAAAACCTGGGAGTGGAGCTAGCTCTGAGTTTTTTTGTTTTTATGCCAGTCCCAGGGCTTGAACTCAGGGCCTGGGCACTGTCCCTGAGCTCCTTTGCTCAAGACTAGTGCTCTACCACTTGAGCCACAGCACTATTCTGGCCTTGTAGGTAACTAATTGGTGATGAAATTCTCACGGATTTTTCTGCCCCAGTTGGCTTTGAACCGTGATTCTCCTATCTCAGCCTCCTGAGTAACAAGGATTACAAGTGTGAGCTACAAGCCCTGCTTAGCTCTGTGTTTTAACAAGCCCCTATGGGTGGTTCTGATATGTAGTAAAATTTGAGAGCCATTTGGCTACCCTGAGCTCTCTCTTCTGTGCAACCTTTGGAAAAATAATAGACTAAATAGTCAGGAGAGAATATCGCATAATCAAAGATCTTAATCACCACAACTGGGTAAAATGAGGGACTGTGGAGGTAAGGTGGAATACTATGCATCAGATGAAATCTAGAATAAGGAACACTTTCTGTGTGTAGCCAAAGCAGAACACAACAGAATAAAAGCCAGAGTGTACATATTCTTAAATCAAATTCTAATCTATTGCAAGATAACATTTCTATTTGTAACTATATAAAAATAACCTCTGTCTCAACGATGGGATTATTCCAGTAACTATGATTATATAATAATTCAAAATACTGAATTTACACCAGCACACAAGTAATATTAATTAAAATGTGTTAATAAATTTATTGCAAATTATTAATCCATATAAAGTATTATTTTGAAGACTCAGATGGCAAAATAAATCCAGCACATCAGTTTGGAAGTTTTTATTGATTTGGTATAATGTAAATGTTACAGGATCTAAAAATACGTATCAAAAGGGAATGACTGAAATACTATAAACCTACATAGTATGTCATTATAAACGCTTGAGACTGGTAAATGTTTAAGGAGGTTTCATTAACACAAAGCTTCTGATATATTTAAAATAAAAAAATTATTTCGCCAAACAGTTGTTAGCTTATTTATTTAATTTGTTTATATATGTTTAGGGTGCTGGTCCAGGGCTGAACTCTATTCTTGAGCTTTTTTGTTCAAGGCTAGCACTCTACCACTTGATCCATAGATCCACATCTTGCTCTTTGGTTGTTAATCAAAGATGAATCTCACAGACTTTCCTGTCTGGGCTGGTTTTGCTCTGCAATCCTCAGATCTCAGCCTCCTAAGTAGATAGGATTACATGAGTGAGCCACCATCACCTAGCACTAGATTTATTTTGTTTCTGGGTTAGCTACAAGAGAGACACTCTACCATTTGAGTCGCACTCCTGACTTTGCTTTAGTTATTGTTCTAACAGTTTCTTATGTTTTGTCTGAGCTGGCCTAGACTGAGATCTTCCTATTTATACATGCTGTACTGCTAGGATGGCAGGCACATCCTATCATGCCCAGCTTTTAGTTGGGATGGTATCTCACTAACTTTTTGTCCAGGCTGCCTCAGAACACCATCTTCCTGATCTTTGCCTTTCTATGAGCCACACTCAACATACTCCTTTTGTTTGAAAGACTCTCTAGTAATCTTGAAAAAAAAAGTCTTAATACCTGCTGTATTAAATACCACTTTTGGAGCTGGGAAGGTGGCTCAGTGATAGAGTGCTTGCCTTGCATGCATAGGGTCCTGGGTTTGATTCCTCAGCACCACATAAGCAGAAAAAGCCAGAAGTGGTGCTGTGGCTCAAGTGGTAAAGCACTAGCCTTGAGCTGAAGAGCTGAGGGACAGCGCCCAGGCCCAGAGTTCAGGCCCACAACCAACAATAAATAAATTAATCAATCAATCAATTGATTAATTAAACTACCACTCTCTTGAAGCCAAACCTCAGCTATATTACCTCTTGCTGCAGGATTTCTGGGAAGTCTATAGAGTTCTTGCCCCTCTTCCTTCTGTCTCTTCCTCACCCCAACCATAGAGGTATATGCCTGTGGGCCAGGAGGGTTAGATGGAGAGGATGTCAGCAAAGGTTGTGGGCAGGATTAAGAGAAGCATCAAAGAATAACAAAGGGCTGGGAATGTGGCTTAGTGGTAGAGTGCTGTCTAGCATGCATGAAGCCCTGGGTTCAATTCCTTGGTACCACATAAACAGAAAAAGCTGGAAGTGGCACTGTGGTTCAAGTGGTAGAGCTCTAGCCTTGAACAAAAGAAGTTCAGGGACAGTGCCCAGGCTCTGAGTTCAAGTCCCAGGACTGGCAAAAAAAAAAAATAGCAAAGAATCCAACCACAGTTTCAGTAACAGAAAGATGCTCAGGACTAGAACTCTGGCTTTTCTATAGCTGTTTTTAAAAGCCAAATTGCTGTAGTAAATTTCTGGGCATTCTCAATACTTGAATATGGAACATGTACATAGGGAAAAATATAAACATTGCACTTTATAAAGCACTGTATTGTAAGTGGAAAATGCAATGGCTTAAATAAATATATTTAAAATTGGCAAAAAAAAAAAAAAAAAAAGACTTCTGACTTGTGGAGAAAAAGCTACTGTCTAGCAGTGGCTTGAAAGAAGCCAATGTGGCTAGGAATGTAGCTTAGTGGTAGAGTGCTTGCCTAGCATGTACAAAGCCCTGGGTTCAATTCTTCAGTACCACATAAACAGAAAAAGCCAGAAGTGGTGCTGTGTCTCAAGTGGTAGAGTGCTAGCATTGAACAAAAGAAGCTCAGGGAGAGTGCCCAGGTCCTAAGTTCAAGCCAAAGAAAGAAGGAAAGAAAGAAAGAAAGAAAGAAAGAAAGAAAGAAAGAAAGAAAGAAAGAAAGAAAGAAAGAAAGAAAGAAAGAAAGAAAGAAAGAAAGAAAGAAAGGAAGGAAGGAAGGAAGGAAGGAAGGAAGGAAGAAAGAAAGAGAAAGAAAGAACGAAAGAAAGAAAAAGCAAGCAAGCAAGCAAGCTAGCTCAGGGACAGTGCTAGGTTCTGAATTCAAACCCAAGACTGGCAAAAAAAAAAAAAAAAAAGGAAGAAGCAAATATATTGAGAACCCAACTCATCCCTCACTCTGCAATCTATTGTAGGCATGTTCCATTTGCAATAAGTTAGAGGCAAGGGGTCTCAGCCAACATGGACATAGGAATCAGGTAAAGGTAGAAAAAAAAGCTCAAAGACTGCCAGCATCAATGCCATATGCACTGTGGCACCAGTGAGCATCTATGCCTGCAAAGCCTGCATGTGTGAATACTGTAAAGATCCCACCCAGATCCTCACCAGGCAGCTGAACCCTTTTCTAGATTCCCTCAGTATCTCCTATTGAAATGCTCATTAGTGCTGGCAGCTGGTGGCTCTTGTCTCTAATCCTAGCAATTTAGGAGGCTGAGATCTGATGATAACATTTGAAGCTATCCCTGGCAGGATGAGACTATCTCCAGTTAATCACCAGCCAGAAGTAGAGCTGAGGCTTAAGTAGTGTAGTGCTATCCTTGAGCTAAAAAGCTAAGGGACAGTGTCCAGGCTCTGAGATCAAGCCCTAGTACCAGACCACACTAAAATATTTATTAGAGCCAGGTGCTGGTGGCTCTTGCCTGTAATCCTAGCTACTCAGGAGGCTGAGATCAGCGGATCATGGTTCAAACCAGGCCAGGGCAGGAAAGTTTGTGAGAATCTGATCTCCAATTAACCACCAAGAAACAAGGAAGTGGAACTGTGGTTCAAAGTGGTAGAGTGCTAGCAGAAAAGCTCAGGGACAGTAACCAGGCCCTGATGTCAAGCCCCATGACCAACCAAAAACCAACAAAAAAAATTCCGTAGTTAAGCACCTAAGAATACCCATTTACCTGGCTAGACTGATTGCCCAGGGGGATACAATAGGCCAGCTCTTTAAGATGGGGCTTGATTTATGGTATCATCCATGCACTAGGCCACAGTGAGATAGGGCTGAAGCTGAACCAACAGAGAGCATCCTTGCCAGCTAGGCCTGCATCCTGTCTACATACCGTCTGTTGAGAGCACTCCACTTGCTCAAGGCTTCTGATACAGGACACTAATCAGTGCTCAAATTCATTCCCTAAACCTCCATTCCTGTCCAATCCACTTTCTCCTGCAACCTTGGGAACTCCTGGGATGAAGTCACCAACATCCCTGTGTTGATCTGTCTTCTAAGAGCTGACATCTAAACTAACATGGACTTTTTTTTTTTTTTGGTCGGTCATGGGGCTTGACCTCAGGGCCTGGGCGCTGTCCCTCAGCTCAAGGCTAGTGCTCTACTAATTTGAGCCATAGCTCTACCTCTGGTTTACTGGTTGTTAGTTGGGGATGAGTCTCAGGGACTTTTCTGCCTGGACTGGCTTTGAACTGTGATCCTCAGAGCTCAGCCTCCTGAGTAGCTAGAATTACAGGTGTGAGACAGCAGTGCCTGGCTAACATGGACTTTTTTCCTTCTTTCCACCTGCCTCCTCTTTTCTGTCCCCTTGCTTGCCCTTTAGGAACACATGGATCTGCTACTGTTGGCAGTCATGTCTGAAGATGTTTGAGGTCCTTTTTTGAAACAGATCCAAGATCTCCTGTGTAGGAAGAAGTTTGGCTGCCTTACCAGGTCCTGGCTAGTTCAGGACTAGCAGGAGTGACCACCTTCACTTTCTGAGTGCCAGTATTCCTTAGTGCAAGGTTCTGCTTTGTTAAATGAATGTCAGATCTTTCATGGATTTGAGAAAACAGAGCTTACTTATTACATGTGTCCTGGAATGGCTGGGTGTGGCTAGGAAACTCTCATCCAGGGGATAGAAAGGAAAACAGCAGGAAATAAGCAAAGTGAAACATTTTTAAGTGATTTTTTTAAAGTTTCTATTTTCAACTATTTTTCAGGTTCTAATTTCCTACAGAACTTAAGACAGTTGTATATATTGCTACAACTCAAAGACCCCAGCAATAACATTCATGGTTTGGCTTCCTCATAGCTACCCTGAGTGAGAGAGAAAACTGCTGTCTTCTATCTTGGCCACATTGCTTCTTTCTTCTTTTCCTTGTTCATATGGTGGGAGTGGAGACTGTACTCAGGGCTTAATGCTTGCTCCAGCCTGAGCTCTACTACTTAAACTATGTCCCTAATCTTTTTTCTTCTTAGCATTTTTGAGAATGAGGGGTTCTCACTGAATTTTTACGTCTAGATGCTGTCAAACCACGATCTTCCTGTCACTATCTCCTGTGTCGTGTGGATTACAGGTATGTCCACCACACACACTCAGCCCTATTTGTTTTGAGACAGACTCTTACTGTATACCCCAGACTAGTTTAAAATGTATAACCGTTCAGCTTCAGCCTCCTGAGTGATGGGATTACAGGCATGTAACACCACACCCAGCTCCTGTTGTTGCTTATAAAATGAAGTTCCAAGATCTTACCTACTAGCTCCAAGAAAAAAAAAAAAAATCAAACCAGATCAACATGCAACCAAAGCCAGATAGCTGTGGCAGACAGCATTAGGTACTAGGATCTGGCCACTGCTGTGTGTGCTCTGAAGACAAAAGCACTCTTATCTACCGCATCAGAGCTCCTGACTTTTGTTTTTGCAATGAAAGTGGGTCAGTCAAGGCAAAGGTGGATTGTGGTGCTGTCTCCTCCTGCAGGGATATGCCACAGAAACAGGCGTGGGGACCAGCCTGGCTCCTGGCTGCAGACACAGGAAGATCAATGCATAAAAACCTTTGGCTGAGGCTCACTTAAGTTTCCTTCCTCTCCCCACCCCTCCCTTGTACATAGTTTAAACTCTCCACACTAGGTCATTCAAGCCTGGAGTCACCAGAAAAAAAGAAGTCGCTGTTTGGGGGATGGCAGATGATCAAGAGTTCAGACAGCTGCGATGAAGGATTAGTTGTGGTTTCTTCGCAGAGCCTCCCTACAAACTGGGTTGCAGTCCCATGTTCAAACACTATTAAATGAGAATGTTTTCTCTGGCACCCCTCCATCTTCTCCCCACAGTTTAAGTATTGAAAAAAAAAAATTCTTAACTGAGGTAGCTTCGGTTTACAGTTCACATTTAAAACTAAAAAAAAAAAGGTATTTCCGTAAAGGTTGACAGAAACTGGCCACTGTTTATACCACCAGCAGACATAATAAACTCTCTTCCCAGTGACAAGCTAACAAATCATTTTCTGTTTTGTCACTGAGTTGGGATTCAATAAAATTTTTGTGTTCTTAAAATGAACTTCTGAGAGCACACATTTCCTTCCTTAGGCAGCCTTTGTGGTCAGTAACTAGGGATGGTTCTGGATTCCAGGGTGAGCAGAACAGGTTAGTGGCAGACATTAGGATCTCAAACTCAGATACTCATGTTGAATCTGTTAGCTGGTATTATATTCAGCCCATGAGTCACTTTTACATACATGTGTATTCACATCTCCCCTCCATCCTTCGCAATGCAAGTGGCCCCATGAGTACTCTTTAAAACACTTCCCAGTGGGCACCAAACAATTATGTGACTGGACAGATGGCCCATCATGCATGGCCATGGTTTCCATGGGACCAGCCTGAGGAAATCCAATATGGCGGCCATTAAGGGTCTTCTCAGATGGCATCTACTGAGGACAAGTAGGCCCTGGAAACTCCCACAGAACTTCAAAATCAAAATGTGCTTGTTTAAAAATCAAAAACAATAACAACAGCAATAACAACCAAAAACACCCCCAAAACAAAAACAGGGCAAACCACTGTTGATCTTACGGAATTTCAGTCCATAAAATGTTTAGGCTCTTCCAAGAAACTCAGGAAAGGAAGCATTGCATGAAGTTCTTGAATATAGGTTCCAAGATAGGTTTTTTGTTTGTTTTGGTAGTGCTGGGGCTTGAACTCCAGGCCTGGCCAGGGTCCATGAGCTCTGTGTGTGTGTGTGTGTGTGTGTGTGTGTGTGTGTGTGTGTGTGTGTGTGTGTGTGTGTGTGTGTGTGTGTGTGTGTGTGTGTGTGTGTGTGTGTGTGTGTGTGTGTGTGTGTGTGTGTGTGTGTGTGTGTGTGTTGTTTTTGTTTTTTGTGCCAGTTTTGGGGGTTGAACACAGGGCCTGGGTGCTATCTCTGAGCTTTTGTGCTCAAGGCTAGTGCTCTACCACTTGATCCACAGCATCACTTCTGGCTTTTCTGGTGCTTAATTGAAGAGTCTCATACTTTCCTGCCTGGGCTGGCTTTGAACCATAATCCTCAGATCTCAGCCTCCTGAGGATTATAGGTGTAAACAACCAGTGACCATACTGTCCTGAGCTTCTTAAAGCTAGTTCTCTACTACTGGAGTCACAGCTCCACTTCTGGATATTTGGTAGTTAAAGATAAAAACTTAAAGGACAGGCTGGGAATGTGGTGCAGTGGTATAGTATTTGCCTAGGATGCATGAAGCCCTGGGTTCAAATCCTCAGTACCACATACATAGAAAAAGCCAGAAGTGGTGCTGTGTTTCAAGTGATAGAGTGCTAGCTTTAAGCACAGAAAGGCTCAGGGACAGTGTCCAGGCCCTGAGTTCAAGCCCCAGGACTGGCCAAAAAACAACTTCATGGATTTTTCTGCCAGGGCTGGCTTCAAACAAGGTTTCAGCCTCCTGAGTAGCTACGATTACAGTCATGAACCACTAGTACCTAACTCATGATAAGCTTTTTTGGTGTTTTTTTTTCTTTTTCCCAGTCCTGAAGCTTGAACTCTGGGCCTGGGCACTATCTCTGAGCTTCTTTTTGCTCAAGACCAGGACTCAAACTTAGTATCTGAAGCTTTCACTGAGTGCTGATACTCTACCATCTGAGCCACACCTCTAGTCCTCCCTTTTCTATTTCAAAGGTTGATTTCCTTTGAAATAAAACATACTGACTTAGTTCACAGCCTTAATCAAAGCAAAGTGCTGTCAGTGTTAGCCCTATTGTCACTAGGTGTCTTTCTCAAGTGACATTGCCTGAGTGAGGGAGAGAGTGCCTTTCCAAGTCCCAGTGTAAAGGGTCAACGTCAGAGGGTGATAAGGACTTTTCTATACCCCAATTCAACCCCAACCCCATCAATGACAACCACATCACCCAAGCTCTGAGAAGAAAGGGGGGGGGAGTGGAAGGGGAGGAGGAGGAAGGTTAGTGGGAGAAAGGATATGTATGGGATGAGGGCTCTGCAGGGCACACAGAGGCTTGAGCATGAGCCCACAGCCCAGGCTGGGCCCTGGAACTGTAGCTTCACATAGCTGGGAAGGATGGCTGCAGTCAGGAGTAAAGTCAACAACTGTCAGGGCCAGGTGGCAGTGAATCATATCTTTAATCCTCCTCAGGGAGCTGAGATCTTAGGAACAAGGTTCAAAGTTAGCCTGGACAGATGTATCTAAGAGACTTTTCTCACCAAGCAAACAGAATAAAGCCAGAAGTGGAGGTATGGCACACACACACACACACACACACACACACACACACACACACACACACACACACACACACACACACACACACACACACACACACACACACACACACACACACACACACACACACACACACACACACACACACACACACACACACACACACACACACACACACACTACCAGGCAGTCTGCACAAACTCAGGAGCCCTAGAAGAATGCCTCATGGCCTTCTTCCCCAGGGACTTCAAAAGGAAAGTTCTCTAGAAGAATGGAGGGTGGGAAATGGAAAGCAAGGAAAACCCAGCATTTTCTGAAACAAGGACTATCTCTCCACCAGGAAGCCACATAAAATCCAACTCTCTACTGGGCAAGAAGGTACCCAACTGCAAAGATGCTGGGGCCATGAGCGTTCCAGTAATGAAACCCAGTCTTTTGCCCAAGACCCATATTGGCAGGGATAGGTGCTGCCAAAGACAGACATTGGCAAGGTACTGCATGGAGTTAGGCAACCTACAAGGAAAACTTGCCATAAAGACTCTTATACAGGAGAACAAGGATGAGCTCTCCAGAGGACCAAGGCCTGAGGGAAGGAGAGAGTTTGAGAGAAAGGAAGGATGTACCAAATTCCCAGGAGGAAGGAATCTAGGAAAAGCATGAATGTATGGGCTTTCCACTCCCATTCATTGTTCATGGTACAAAGGCCCCAAACACTGTCTGCTTTCTTTCTTGAAAAATCCTGTCTCCCAAATGCTGGGCCTACCTCTACCTGTGAGGGTCCTGTCTTATTTGGATGAGGGAATAAGTCGAAGTAAAAAAAGCTCAACTTGCTGCATGCTGGTGGTTGATGCCTGTAATCTAAACTACTCAGGAGGCTGAGCTCTGAGGATCTGTCAATCTGGGCAGGAAAGTGAGACTCTTATCTCTAACTAACCACCAGAAAACTAGAAGCAGAGCTGTGGCTCAAAGTGCTAGAGCACTAGCGTTGAGCAAAAGAGTTCAGGAACAGCGCCCAGGCCCTGAGTTCAAGCCTTATAACCAACAACAACAAAAGAAGAATGTAAGCTCTGTAAGGGCGGGAATTTTATTTTATTCTATGAAGTATTTGTTTTATTCTGTGAAGTATATCTAGTGTCTAGACCAATGCCAGGCACAGAACACACTCAACATTTACTGAAAAAATGAGTAAAACTACAGAGCCCAAGCCCAGAGTTCAAGCCCCACGACAAAAAAAAAAAAAAAAAGATGAGAAAACCTTTAAGCTGGGCGCTGGTGGCTCACGCCTGTAATCCTAGCTACTCAGGAGGCTGAGATCTGAGGATCGCAGTTCAAAGCCAGCCCGGGCAGGAGAGACCGTGAGACTCCTATCTCCAATAAACCACCAGAAAACCGGAAGTGGCGCTGTAGCTCAAGTGGTAGAGCGCTCGCCTTGAGCTGAGGAGCTGAGGGACAGCGCCCAGGCCCAGAGTTCAAGCCCCACGACTGACAAAAAAAAAAAAAAAAAAAAAGGTGAGGTTGCTGGACTACTCAGGAGGCTGAGCTCTCACAAACTTTTTTGCCTGGGTTGGCTTCAAAGCATAATCCTCAGATCTCAGCCTCTTAAGTAGCTAGAATTGTAGACATAAGCCATTAGCACCTGGCCTTTCTTTCATTTCTAATTCAAGACTTATCTGAGTTTTGTTTTGTTTGTTTTTTTGTCGGTCATGGGACTTGAACTCTGGGCTTGGGAGCTGTCCCTGTGCTTTTTAGCTCAAGGCGAGTGCTCTACCACTTGAGCCACAGCGCCACTTCCGGTTTTCTAGTGGTTTATTGGAGAGAAGAGTCTCACAGACTTTCCTGCCCGGGCTGGCTTTGAACCGTGATCCTCAGATCTAAGCCTCCTGAGTAGCTAGGATTACAGGCATGAGCCACCAGCACCCAGCTTGAGTATTGTTCTTAAATGAGATTGTATAACCTTTGTAAGACTTTCAGTGTTAGGCCAAAGCTATAGTTCTGTATTTAACACATCTATTCAGTGTGCCTGTCACTGGGAACAAAAGTAGTCCAGTCTGCCAAAGTCTATGAGAGGGCTGGTAAGGTGGCTCAGTGGTAGAGTGCTTGCCTTGCATGCATGAGGCCCTGAGTTTGATTCCTCAGCACCACATAAGTAAAAAACAAAACAAAACAAAGCAAGCCAGAAGTGGAACTGTGGCTCAAGTGGTAGGATGCTAGCCTTGAGCTAAATTGCTGAGGGATAGCGCCCAGGCCCAGAGTTCAGGCCCCACGACTGGCAAAAAAAAAAAAAAAAAAAAGTCTATGAGACTTTTATCTCCAATTAACTGGCAAAAAGCCAGAAATGCAGATGTGGTTCAAATGGTGGAGAACCAGCTTAGAATGAGAAAGCTAAGTGAGTGCTTGAGGCCCTAGAGTTCAAACCCCAGTACTAGCACCAAAAAAAATAAAGTGGTACAGGTTGACCCAGCAAAGACCATCACAAGACTTGGAGAACTTTTACCCTTTGTCTTCTGCCATCTTTCGAGGATGAGCAAAAGGAGATTAAAATCTGGAAAAGCAAAGAGACCCAAGGAGGATTTCACGATTGCCATCTTTGAAAAGTATTCTTTTTCCTTATTTAAAAAATAATACTGATTTTTCTCAGTGGGGAGGAGAGGAACAAACCATGAAGACCATCTTTCCTACCACAGTAGTGAGAAAGGAATGTATGGACATGAGAGACAGGTGTAAACAGAGGACAGGTGTGAACATGAGACAGGTGTGAAGATGGAAAGATGGATATGAAGAGGGGGAGACCAATATGAACCCAGGGAGGCCAGGCCCCTGGTTACTCATAATGGAAGAGATGGGGGTTTCCCTTACACTATTTAAAGAGAAGTCTTTGAGGTATCAGCACCAGGGCTCTTCGGAAAAGGAGGATAGAGAACATTTCCTGAACACTGCAGAGCAGTCTCTGGCTCCTGGGGATTAGGCAGTCTCCTCTAAGTCCAAGAGATCATCCACATATTCCACAACTTCTCCCTGCGAGAGACAAGGCAACATCTCTGTTGGGTAGGTCCACTTTGGCTACCAGGCAGATTGTTCCCAAGAGGTCACTGGTGGCTCCCTGCTTGGGCTGAAGCATGTGTTCTCTACTGACTTGACCCAAAGGACCTGATTTCTTTCTCCCTGAGGATGGGAGCTCAGATTCTCCATGTGAACTCAGTGGTTTTGTTTGATAGTTTTGCTTCGTTTTGTTTTATGCCAGTGTTAGGGCTTGAACTCAGGACCTGTGCTCTGTCTCCTTAGCTTTTTTTTTCTCTCAAGGCTAGCACTCTTACCACTTGAGTCATAGCTCCACTTCCAGCTTTTGGGTAGTTTATTGGAGATAAGAGTCTCACAGCTGGGTGTTGGTGGCTCACACCTGTATTCCTAGCTATTCAGGAAGCTGAGATCTGAGAATTACAGTTCAAAGCCAGCCCAGGCAGAACATCTGTGAGACTCTTATCTCCAATAAACCACCAGAAAACTGAAAGTGGCACAGTGGCTCAAGTGGTAGAGCACTAGCCTTGAGCTGAAGAGCTGAGGGACAGCGCCCAGGCCCAGAGTTTAAGCACCATGACCGACCAAAAAAAAAAAAAAAGAGCCTCACAGACTTTCCCCCACTGGGGCTGGTTTAAACCATGATCCTCAGACTCAGCCTATTGAGTAACTGGGACTACAGGTGTGAGCCACTGGTGCCAGTCTGAACTCAGTGTTATGTGTATGATACCCTATAAATGGCCTATATGAAGTAGACAGTCCAGCCTCTCTACCTGGTGCCCTTGTGTGGGCATTTCTACATCCCGTCCTCTCTCTCCATCCACTGACAAATCTCTCCTATCCGTATCTGTCCCCTTCCTTCCACAACCATCAGATCACACTTCCCAAACTGCGGCAGCTAATTTTGTACATATGTAGCTAGCATTCTTCCTTCGGGGACTGGCTCCCACAGTATCCCAGTGACTCTAACAGGCTCAGCTTTAAAGAGACCCAATCCAAAGTGGGAGTGTGACTTTTTTGTTGTTGTTGTTGTTGTTGGGCTTGAACTCTGAGCCTGGGTGCTGTCCCTGAGCTCTTCAGCTCAAGGTGAGCAATCTACCACTTGAGCCATAGCATCACTTCCAGTTTTCTGGTGGTTAATTGGAGAGAAGAGTCGGGGGTAGGGGGGTGTCTGGGAAGGTGGATCAGTGGTAGAGTGCTTGCCTTGCATGCATAAGGCCCTGGATTCAATTCCTCAGCACCACATAAGCAGAAAAAGCCAGAAGTGGTGTTGTGGCTCAAGCGGTAGAGTGCTAGCCTTGAGCTGAAGAGCTGAGGGACAATGCCCAGGCCCAGAGTTCAGGCCCCACAACCAACTAAAAAAAAAAAAAAAGTCTCATGAACTTTCCTGTCCAGGCTGGCTTTGAACTGTGATCCTTAAATATCAACCTCTTGAGTAGCAAGGATTACACTGGAGCCCAGTGGAGGTGTGACTTAAATGTTAGAGCACCAGCCATCGGTAAAAAAGCCAAACCAGAGTGCAAGGCCCTAATTCAAGCCCTAAATGAAAGCCCCAGGGTTGCTGGGTGACTCCTGTGGATTTCTAGACCATCACTCCCAATACACTTGGCCAGCAGGAAATATGACACTTCAGCTGGGCTTCCTAGAAAGCTGTGATTTTCCATAGCAGGGATCTGGCTTTCATTAAAACACCCATAGCAAGTGTCTTTCTCAAGGCTGCCTTCTGTTTCTTATTTCAGGGACAATTCAGCCTTCAAGTGACGTTAGCAAAGATGTGAGTAATAGTTTCTCTCAGCAGACGTGTGCTAAGCATGGAAGCTTACCTCATCATCATCCATTATATTTTCCTTAGCGAAGTCATACAGCTCTTTCTGGAGTGTAGTCACGTTAAAGAACTGAACTGCTTCCTGTTCAGACACAAACAGAACTGCTTAGATAGCCAGCCTTTAATGTTAGAACTGGTGGAGGGGAGGGAGGTGGGCACAGAGTATGGGATAATGGAACTCCTCCCAATGGTGGGAGGGGTTACACAACTGTGAACATTCTAAACTACTGATTTATACATATTAAAAATTTTTATGGCGGGCTGCAAAGGTGGCTTAGTGGTAGAGTGCTTGCCTAGCATGCATGAAGCCTTGGGCTCGATTTCCTCAGTAACACATAAACAGAAAAAGCTGGAAGTAGCACTCTAGTTCAAGTGGTAGAGTGCTAGCCTTGAGCAAAAGAAGCTCAGGGACAGTGCCCAGGCCCTGAGTTCAAGCCCCAGGACTGGCCAAAAAAATAAAAATAAAGAAATTCTATGGCATATAAATTATATCTCAATTTAAAATTAGTACATAATACTGGACACTGGTCAGGAGACTGAGATCTAAGGATCATAGTTAGAAGCCAAACAGGGCAAGAAAGTCTGTGAGACTCATCTCCAATTAAGCAGCAAAAACCTGGATATGGAGGTGTGGCTCAAGTGGTAGAGCAGCAGCCTTGAGTGAAAAAGCTAAAAGACAGTGCCTAGGCCCTGAGTTTAAGCTCTAGTACTAGCACAAAAAAATATAAAATAAGGGCTGGGAATGTAGCTTTGTGGTAGAGTGCTTGCCTAACATGCATGAAGTCCCGGATTCAATTCCTTAGTACTATATAAACAGAAAAAGCTGGAAGTAAAACTGTGGCTCAAGTTGAAGAATACCAGCCTTGAGCACAAGAACCTCAGGAACAGTTCCAAGCTCTGAGTTCAAGCCCCAGGACTGGCAAAAAAATAATAAATAAATAAATATATATATATATATATATATATATATATATATATATAAATAGATAAATAAATAAAATAAAATAAAATATAGCAAATGAGCCAGGCACTGTAATCCTAGTTATTTAGGAGGCTAGGATCTGAGGACTGCAGTTCAAAGCCAGCCTGGTCAGAAAAGTTCATGAGATTCTATCTCCAAGTAACTAGCAAAATGATGGGCTGGAGGTGTGGTTTAAATGGTAGAGCTCTAGCTTTGTAAGCAAAGCAAGTAAGCATAAAGTCCTAAGTTCAAGCCCCAGAATAATAAACAGACAAATAAATAAAAAAAATAGGAGAGGCATTAAAGATGAATTTATGATAAAGCAAGATAGCATACAGAAATTGTGTTGAAAATACAAAGACCCACTGAAAAACACTTTTGGGAAGTTCCCTAACAACAACTCAAAGTTGGTCCACCAGGAAATTAAAAGATGGTCCAGTCACAAAAGTACCTACATGGTGCTATTGAAAAGGAACAAAAAGTAATTACATGAATGGGTCATGGACAAATATTCACAGTATGGGGAGTAGATCCAGCTTTTGTGAAAAATAAATAAATAAATTCAGGCTTTGTGAGAAAATGTACAGCTACCAGACAGTTTTACTAAGTAGAGAATCGGTAGAGTTATGAGAAAATCTCTCAATGTTTTTGTTTTGTTTTGTTTTCTGTTTTTGGTGCTGTTACTGGCATTTGAACAGAGCTAGTGCTCAAGGTTGGCACTCTACCACTTGAGCCACAGCTCCACTTCTAGATTTGTTGGGTGGTTAATTACAGATAAGAATCTGATGGACATTATTGCCTAGGCTGGCATCAAATTGTGAACCTCAGATCTCAGCCTCTTGAGTTGCGAGGATTATAGGTGTGAGCCACCAGATAGTTTTATAATGTTTGACATTTGTAGAATGTGTACAGAGTTAGAAATTTTTTTTAAAAGCAGTAAAATGTCCCCAAAAAAATTTAATGCAATTGCTTTATTTCTGAACTAGCCCTTTTGCTTTAGGGGAAAGAAGTTTCCTTAAAGGAAGATGAGGGATGAAGGGAGAGAAGGACTATGAGATTCTGAGCACTGGCACTCACCGGTCTGGGCTGGAAATGCTCATCAGAAAGGCCCCATTTGTCCCTGTGGTACTGGTAGTACACCAGGTTCTGCTGCATGACCTTATCATTCTGGTCGAAGAGTAGGTAGCTGACAGCACAGGGGGCAGCGTTCTTGAGGTCATTCACTAGAACCGGGAGAGAATAGGATGGGGAAATGAGTCCTGTCCTCCAACTGCTTCCCTCCAGCCACACTTCCTGCAAGCTCTGCTTCTTAGAGAAAAAGATCATGGAACAGCTCCACTCCCCACGAGCCATCAGAATCAGAGCAGACAGTCTCGCTGGCCAGTTGGAAGCATGGAAGAACAAGGCACCAGTGGCCTCACCTGTAATCCTAACTGGCTACCCAGCAGGCTGATATCTAAGAATTGAGGTTTCAAAGGCAGTATAGGCAGATAAATCCAAGAGATTCTTTTTTGTTGTTGTTCAGTCGTGGGGCCTGAACTCTGGGCCTGGGCGCTGTCCCTCAGTTCTTCAGCTCAAGGCAAGCTCTCTAGCACTTGAGCCACAGCATCACTTCCAGCTTTTTCTGCTTATGTGGTGCTGAGGAATGGAACCCAGGGCCTCATGCATGCAAGGCAAGTGCTCTACCAGTACGCCACCTTCCCAGCTCCTCTAAAAGATTCTTATCTCCATATAACCAGCAAAATATCAGAAGTGGACGCATAGCTCAAGTGGTAGAGTGTCAGCCTTGATTGAAAAAGTCTGAGAACCTGAGTTCAACCCCCAGTACTGAGGGGGGGGGGCATAGAAGATACTTGTTAGGCAGATGCTTGGCAGGCATGCCCAGATGCCATCTCAGGCTCTGGTGACCTGAGCTGCCCTTAGAAAGGATGGTACCTTTGAGGTCACTTAGTCATGTTGTCTCCTGGGGACTGGGGATATTCTTCCAGCCTCCCTATTAGGATATCCCCACCCATATCACTGTCAGAACATTTGAGGTATTTATTCTGGCATGTTCCTCCCCAATTTACAATTTACAAGAGAGGAATATTTCTGCCAAAACTCTGGCTGGCAAAAGTAATTAGCCTTCGGAATGGGTGTATTTTGCCACCCAGTGGCTGTTTCCTATAATAACAACCTAAAATCCTAAGGAAGGTTTCAAATTGAAACACAGTTAACACCTGCCCTCAAGAAATTTAGTATGGGGGCTGAGACTATGGCTTAGTGGTAGAGTGCTTGCCTAGCATGCATGAAGCCCTGGGTTTGATTCCTCAGTACCACATAAACAGAAAAAGCCAGAAGTGGCGCTGTGGCTCAAGTAGTAGAGTGCTAGTCTTGAGCAAAAGAAGCTCAGGGACAGTGCCCAGGCCCTGAGTTCAAGCCCCAGGACTGGCAAAAAAAAAAAAGAAGGAAAGAAGGAAGGAAGGAAGGAAAGAAAGAAAGGAAGGAAGAAAGGAAGGAAGGAAGAAAGGAAGAAAGAAAGGAAATTTAGTATGGTACAAATCTAAAAGGAGTTCCAAGATAGGGAATCAGCCTAGATAGATGTCCCTCCACGGATGAATGGATCAAGAAAGTATGGAATATATACATAGTGAAATTTTGCTCATCTATTAGAAAGAATGGTATTATACCATTAGTAAGGAAATGGAAAGACTTGGGAAAAAAATATTAAGTGAAGTAAGCCAGACCCAGAGAAACAAAGGTGGCATGGTTTCCTTCATTTGTGATAGACAGAATGAATGTACCTATAAATCTAGAACACACTGAGATAGGCCACATGCAAGTGGTCACAAATGAATTAACCGAAATAGTAGACTATAGAGAGCTCAAGTAGTTTACCTTTTGGAAAGACCAGGTCAAAGCCCAACAAAATCAACACCAAGAAATGGGTATATCCAAGAGGACTGATGGGGCCATGGGAAGAAGGGTAGATGAATGGTGGCGGGTGGGGGGTAGGACATAGTCAAGAATTCATTAGCTATACCACAAAATTAAGAAAAGGCTGGTACTGGTGGCTCACACCTGTAATTCTAGCTACTCAGGAGACTGGGATCTGAGGATTGCGGTTCAAAGCCAGCGGAACAGGAGACTGTGAGATTTTTTATCTCCAATAAACTACTCAGAAAAAGCCGGAAATGGTGCTGTGACTCAAGTGGTAGAGTGCTAGCCTTGAGCAAAAGCAGTTCAGGGACAGTGCCCAGGCCCTGAGTTCAAGGCCCAGGACTGTCAAAAAAAAAAAAAAGGGAAGGGGTGGGTGAGAATGTTGGAGTGATGTTGACCAAGATGCACTGTATGCTTTATAATACGGCACCTCCTTTGTACAACTGCTTAAAGAAAAAACTTTTTTTTTTTTTGTCGGTCGTGGAGCCTGAACTCTGGGCCTGGGCGCTGTCCCTCTCACTTCACCTCAAGGCTAGTGCTCTACCACTTGAGCTACAGCGCCATTTCTGGCTTTTTCTGCTTATGTGGTGCTGAGGAATGAAACCTAGGGCCTCATGCATGCCAAGCAAGCACTCTATCACTGAGCCACCTTCCCAGCCCCAAAGATAATTTTTTTAAGTATAATAACCATTAAAAAAAAAAAAAGAGGGGCTGGGAAGGTGGCTCAGTGGTAGAGTGCTTGCCTTGCATGCATGAGGCCCTGGGTTCGATTTCTCAGCACCACATAAGCAAAAAGAAAAAAGCCGGAAGTGGCACTGTGGCTCAAGTGGTAGAGCGCTAGCTTTGAGCTGAAGAGCTGAGGGACAGCGCCCAGACCCAGAGTTCAGACCCCACGACTGGACCCAAAAAAAAAGAAGGAAAAAAAAAAAAAGAATCAGGCACCAATGGCTCACGCCTGTAATTCTAGCTACTCAGGAGGCTGAAATCTGAGGATCACAGTTCAAAGCCAGGTCAAGCAGTAAAGTCCATGAGTCTCTTATTTCCAATTTACCACTCAAAGTGGTAAATTGCTAGCCTTGAGTGTAAACGCCCAGGGACAGCACCCTGGACCTGAATTCAAGCCCCATGACCAACAAAAGAGAGAGAGAGAGAGAGTTCAAAACAGGGAAACAGGGAAGGCAGCCAGGCGCTGATGGCTCATGACTATAATTCTAGCTACTCAGGAGGTTGAGATCTGAGGATCACAGTTTGAAACCAGCCTCAGAAACCAGGCAAGCACTCTAACACTGGGCCACCTTTCCAGCCCCTCTATGAGACTCTTATTTCCAATTAACCACCAGAAAACCAGAAGTAGAGTTGTGACTCAAAGTGGTATGAGTGCTAGCCTTGAGCAAAAGAGCTCAGGGACAGAGACCAGACCCTGAATTCAAGACCTACAATAACAACAACAACAACAACAACAAAAAAAACTAGTACAGCTATAGCTCAAGTAGTAGGGTTCTAGCTCTGAGTTTAAACCCCAGTACCAACACACACACACACACACACACACACACACACACACACACACACACACACACACACACACACACACACACACACACACACACACACACACACACACACACACACACACACACACACACACACAGTAAAACTGATGATGGGAAGAATGGACAATGACAACTACAACCTTACCCAGTATACGCTGTTATGCTCCAGTGTGTGAATACCCCAAGCAATTCATACCCATAAACTCACTCTTTGTGACAATCTGAAGTAACTACTATTATCTCTATTATGCAGAAAAATAAACTGAAGTACAGAGAAGTTAGAAAGTGACAGAGCTGAAGTTCAAATCCAGCATTGTAACTCCAGTGTCTAGGCCTGAATCCTGGGCCTTGCTGCCTTTTCACATAGAGTACATCCGCAGAGCTGTCAATCAACATGAACTTGATGGACTCAGCTACCACAGATAAGGGCTGTTACATCTACTTTACCAATGCAAAAGCTAAGTCCACATGGGATTCAAAACTTTACCCACAGTTCCATAGGTTACTTACACTTGTAATAAGCAAACTGCAAATAGTGATACATGGTCGCCACAAATTTCTCCACCGGATAGCCACCTATAACTGGCGTGAGGTTCTCTTCACACTGTATTTTGCATTGTAGAACTTCAATATAATGATCTGAAAACATACACAAAATTCAGAGCCATGCAGTCATTACTTTCTGTTTCACCTTTGTTTTTTGTTTTTTTGTTTTGTTTTGTTTTTTGTGGAGCTGGAGATAGAACCCAGGTTGGGCTGGAGAGGTGGCTCAATGGTAGAATGCTTGTCTAGCATGCATGAAGCCCCAGGTTCGATTCCTTAGTACCACATAAACAGAGGAAAAAGCCAGAAGTGGAGCTGTGGTTCAAGTGGTAGAAGTGAGGAAATGAAGCTCAGGGACTGTGCCCAGGCCCCTGAGTTCAAGCCTCAGGACAGGCAGACAAAAAACCAAACCCAGAGTACCACACAAGCTTAGTTAGTGCTATACCGCTATACCACTGAGATACATCTCCAACCACCGCTTTCTCTGTGTGCGTGCGTGTGTGTGTGTGCACGCGCGCGCACGCACATGCATACACATAAGTTCTGGGGCTTGAACTCAGGGCCTGGGCGATGTCCCTAAGCTTTTTTTGCTCAAAGCTAGTGCTCTATCACTTGAGACACAGCAATACTTCTGGCTTTTTTGGTAATTGATTGGAGATAACAGTCTCATGTACTTTCTTGCCTGAGCTGGCTTTGAATCATGATTTTTAGATTCAACCTCCTGAGTAGCTAGCATTATAGATATGAGCTACTAGCACCTGGCTCCACTTGCTTTCTTAATTTGGTACTTCTGACACTGGAGCATAATGAATTATACAGGACTCCAGGCATTCACACACAGTGACACAAAAAGAGGACATTCTTAGAGGAACACAAAGGCGTAATGCCTATGTACATGTGATCAAAAAATAATAATATTTATTGAAATGAACTCCAAGATATGGAAACAATAGGGTTTTTTTCCTTGTCTTTTTTGTTTGTTTATCTGTCTTTGGGATGGTAAAGTGGAGCACTGAAATGGAGAGACAAAGGGTGAACAAATACAGCAGTAGTACTCACTAGACACTATGTTGAAAATGAATTATACAACTTGTAGGTGGGGATGGGAGGGAAAAACTGGGAGACAGCAAGAGAAAGGATGACACTGTTCAAAAAGAAATTTACTCTTTACCTGACTTATGTAACTGCAACCCTTCTGTACATCACTTTTATAATAATAATTTAAATAAATATATATATGTATATATATGGTACTTCTGCCTCTCCTATGAACATCAAAGTGAAAGAAAAGAATATTTGCAACTTTTAGCCTGTCATTGGAGGCTTACCCTTGTAATCCTAACTAGTCACGTCAGGGCAAAAGTCTTCAAGATTCTATTTCTAATTAACCAACAAAAGGAGGGGTCCAAGTGGTACACCACCAGCCATGAGTGGAAAAACCCAAAACTGAAGATGCTGAGTTTAAGCCCCAGTACTGGCAAAAAATACAGGAACAGAGGCATAGGCATGGTTCAAGTGATAGAACATCTGCCCAGCAAGATAAAGCATTAGAGTTCAATTCCCAGTGAAAGAAAGAAAGCGAGAAAGCAAGAAAGCGAGAAAGCAAGAAAGCAAGAAAGCAAGAAAGAAAGAAAGCAAGAAAGAAAGAAAGCAAGAAAGAAAGAAAGAAAGAAAGAGAGAAAGAAAGAGAGAGAAAAAGAAAGAGAGAGAGAGAGAAAAAGAAAGAAAGAAAGAAAAAAAGAAAAAGAAAGAAAGAGAGAGAGAGAAAAGAAAGGAAGGAAGGAGGGAAGGAGGGGAGGGAGGAGGGAGGACTCAGGAAAATGGAGGTATAATCAGCAAAATCAAGATTAGGAATCTCTGCTGGATACCAGTGGCTCATGCCTTTAGTTCTAGCTATTTAGGGGGCTAAGATCTAAGGAGCATGGTTCAAAGCCAGCCCAGGCAGGAACTTTTGTGTTTTTTTTTTTGTTTTTTTGTTTTTTTTTGTTTTTTTTTGGGTCCAGTCGTGGGGCCTGAACTCTGGGCCTGGGCGCTGTTCTCCAGCTCTTCAGCTCAAGGCTAGCGCTCTACCACTTGAGCTACAGCGCCACTTCTGGCTTTTTTCTTTTTGCATATGTGGTGCTGAGGAATCGAACCCAGGGCCTCATGCATGCAAGGCAAGCGCTCTACCACTGAGCCACCTTCCCAGCCCCTTTGTTTTTGTTTTTTTGTCAGTCATTGGTCTTGAACTCTGGGCTTAGGCACTGTCCCTCAGCTCCTCAGCTCAAAGCTAGCTCTACCACTTGAGCCACAGCACCACTTCCAGTTTTCTGGTGGTTAACTAGAGATAGGTCTCATGGATTTTCTTGCCCAGGCTGGCTTTGAACCACAATCCTCAGATCTCAGCCTCCTAAGCAGCTAGAATTACAGGCGTACATCCGGTTAAAAGACTCTTATCTCCAATTAACCACCATAAAACTGGAAGTGGCACTATGGCTCAAAGAGGTAGGGCGCTAGCCTTTAGTCAAAGAGCTCAGGGACAGTGCCAGGCCTGAGTTCAAGCCCCATGATAGACAAAAAAAAAAAAAGCTACAATATGAATACACCTTGAACACATTACACTAAGTATAATAAATCAGTCACAAATACACTAATACTCTATGACTCCACTTATATGTTACATATCATATCAATCCATCTAGAGTAGTCAGATACATAGAGACAAAATTTAGAAGGATGGCTACCAGGAAGGAAGAACATTATTGTTTAACAAGTAAAGTTTCAATACAGAAAGATGAAAAGATTCTAGTACAAATGGAGAGTGCATGCAAAGACAGCTTCATTAGCTAAGTGCTGGTAGCTTACTTCCTGCTCTTCAGGAGGTTGAGATCTGAGGTTTGAACATCCATAAGACTCTTACTTCCATTTATCCAGCAAAATATTGGAAGTGGAGGCGTGCCTCAAGTGGTAGAACAGTCTTGAGTGAAGAGTCAAATAAGAATTCAAGGCCCTTAGTGTAACTCCAGTGTTTGTCTCTCTGTCTCTCTGTCTGTCTCTCTTACTCACATTTACGTACACACACGCACACGCACACACACACACACACACACACACACACACACACACACACACACACACACACACACACACACACACACAAAGGCTTGAAGCCTGACACTAGTCTGTCATAGTGAACTCCATGGGAAGCTGAGAGTGAGAATATCTGAAGTTCCAGAAAAGTCTTTCCTGCCCAGGCTAGTTTCAAACCTTGATCCTCAGTTCACAGCTGAGCCATCCCAGCTTCTACTTTTCTTTTTCTTTCTTTTTTTTTTTTTTAATTTTGCCAGTCCTAGGGCTTGAACTCAGGGCCTGGGCTCTATTTCTGAGCCTCTCTATGCTCCAGGCTAGGGCTCTACCACTTGAGCCATACCACCACTTCGGCTTTTTCTGTTAATGTGGTACTAAGGAATCGAATCCAGGGTTTCATGCATGCTTGGCAAGCACTCTACCACTAAGCCACATTCCCAGCTGCCCATTTTTATTTTTCTAAAAGCCTCAGCAAAGTACAATAAAGCAAGATAGATACCAGGACTTCTCTGTAGGCCTGGGCTAGAATGTTTTGTCAGGTGCTTTGCCAGAAGGCTCTGCCACACCATGGACTCATCTAGATTGATGTCCATTACCCCCAGTTACTCATTAATTAATTTTTTTTTTTTTTTTGGCCAGTCGTGGGGCTTGAACTCTGGGCCTAGATGCTGTCCCTGTGCTCTTCAGCTCAAGGTGAGCACTCTACTGTTTGAGCCACCATGCCAATTCTGGTTTTCTAGTGGGTTCTTGGAGATAAGAGCCTCACGGACGTTCCTGCCCAGGCTGGCTTTGAACCATGATCCTCAGATCTCAGCCTCCTGAGTAGCTAGGATTACAGGCATGAGCCACCGGCCCTAGCCACTCATTAATATTTAATCTTACAAATCCCGGAGAGGCCCCTTACAACACTGGTAGGCATCTAGACAGAAAATAGACATCTGAGGAAGCCGCCCACAATGGTAACCATGACATCTACTCCAGGACCCAACCCTCCAACCAACCTGCTATGGAAAGGTAGAAATCCTTGAAGTCCTTGATCTCCCTGGAACCCTCACAGGCTGCAAGACATTCATAAAAGGTCTTGAAGAAGTCAGGAAGCGCCAGCTCCATGTCTGTGATGGACGTTCTCCAATTCTCACCATTGTATGCTCGCACTGCTCGGATGAACAGGGTCTGAAAAGCAGAGAAAGCCTACAAAGCTTATCCTGGGCCGGAAAAGGAGGCAGACACATCCCCTCAAAAGGAATCAAAAAGCCAGCTGCTGGTGGATCACACCTGTCATTCCAGCTACATGAGAGGCTGAGATCAGGAGATCATACTCCTAGCCTAGCCCAGCCTGGCCAGAAAAGCCCAAGAGACTCTACCTTAACAAAAGAAGCTAGACATGGCAGATTCACTTTTCATCCCAGCTATGATGGAAAGCCTAAAATAGGCAGTCTAGGTTTAGTTAGAAAGCAAAACCCTATCCCAAAAATACTCAGCCTAATAAATAAAATGCTGGAAGTATAACTCAAGTGTGGCTTGCCTAGCAAGCCCAAAGCCAAGTTCAAACCTGAGTAACAGCAAAAAGTATAAAGGAATCAAGACCATCTCCAAACTACTCTCCCCAGGCCTGAAGAAGCCACTATTCCACTTACTTTAGATTTAGATTTTTCTATACTTATCCCATTCAATTTAAAAAGTAGCTGATACTAATAATAAAATCAAATTCAAATGAAGGGAAAAGTGACAGAGATCAGATCAGAAGCTGCCAGGAGTGAGGGCGGGGACAAAGGCAGAACTTCCAAGGGACAGGAGGGAACTTGTCAGAGGGGATTAAAATACTCCTTTTTTCCTGTTCCTGGAGGCAGTCAATAATCTGCTTATAGTTGTCACAAGTTATTGAATTGTATACTTAATAGTGAAATACATCTGATTTAAAACATGGAGTTTAAATGTCAGGCAGCACTGGGCACTGATGGCTTATGCCTGTAATCCTAGCTACTCAGGAGGCTGAGATCTCCGAATCTCAATTCTAAACCAGCTCAGGCAGGAAAGTCTGTGACACTATTTCCAATTAACCACTTTAAAAAAAAAAAAGGTGGCTCAGTGGTAGAGTGCTTGCCTCCCATGCATGAGGCCCTGGGTTGGATTCCTCAGCACCACATAAACAGAAAAAGCCAGAAGTGGGCGCTGTGGCTTAAGTGGTAGGGAGCTAGCCTTGAGCTCAATTGCTGAGGGACAGCGCCTAGGCCCATAGTTCAAGCCCCATGGCCAAATAAATAAATAAATAAAAGCTGGGTATCTGCTCACCCCTGTAATCCTCGCTACTTAGAAGGCTGAGATCTGAGGATCTCAGTTCAAAGCCAGCACGGGCAGGAAAGTCTGTGAGACTCTTTTTTTTTTTTTTTTGGTTCCAGCCGTGGGGCCTGAACTCTGGGCCTGGGTGCTGTCCCTCAGCTCTTCAGCTCAAGGCTAGTGCTCTACCACTTGAGCCACAGTGCCACTTCCGGCTTTTTTCTTTTTGCTTATGTGGTGCTGAGGAATCGAACCCAGGGCCTCATGCATGCAAGGCAAGTGCTCTACCACTGAGCCACCTTCCCAGCCCTCCATGAGACTCTTATCTCCAATAAATCACTAGAAAACTGGAAGTTCAAGTGGTAGAGCGCTCACCTTGAGCTGAAGAGCTCAGGGGCAGCGCCCAGGCCCAGAGTTCAAGCCCCACGACCCACCAAAAAAAAAAAAAAGATAAGAAAAGAGCTCCCCACTCACTTCTGCAAGGACAGGATGTGGCAATAAAGTGAAGCCTTTGCAACAGATTGCCCTGGGCGGACACTAAATCTGTAGTACCTTGGGCCTTCCAGCATCCAGAACTGTGAGTAATAAACTTCTGTTGTTTATAAATTACCTACTCTAAGGTATTTTGTAATAACAACCCAAACAAGCTGTGACCCACCCCCTGCCCAAGAAGGCTAGTCTCAGAGACTTTCAACTCCAACCACCAAAATAAACAAAACTGGAAGTGGGGCTGTGATTCAAATGGTAGAACATTAGCCTGGAGCACAAAATGATCAGGGACAATGCCTAAGCTAGTGGGAAAACATTTTCCTATCAAGTATGTGGCTTCAAAGTTCCTGCTTTTGGCCAGGTGGCTTGGCTCTGGTTTTAAGACAAGTTTCTTTTCAAGATGGAATTAAAATACACCTCAGTTCAAAAAATACTCAGTCAAGGGCCCTTGGCTCCCGCTTGTAAACCTAGCTACTCAGGAGGCTGAGCTCTGAGGAATGCAGTTCAAAGCCAGCCCAGGGAAGGAAAGGCTGAGACTCTTTTTTGTTTTGTTTTGTTTTGAGGTCCGGTCGTGGGGCCTGAACTCTGGGCCTGGGCGGTGTCCCTCAGCTCTTCAGCTCAAGGCTAGCGCTCTACCACTTGAGCCAGAGCGCCACTTCCAGCTTTTTTCTTTTTGCTTATGTGGTGGTGAGGAATCGAACCCAGGGCCTCATGCCTGTAAGGCAAGCGCTGTACCACTGAGCCACCTTCCCAGCCCCAAGGCTGAGACTCTTTATCTACAATAAACCACTAGAAAACCAGAAGTGGCACTGTGGCTCAAGTGGTAGAGTACTCGCCTTGAGCTGAAGAGCTGAGGGGCAGCGCCCAGGCCCACAGTTCAAGCCCCACGACCGACAAAAAAAAAAAGTCAAGGATGTAGGAATATTTTGGGATTACTTATGTAAATACACTTTTCCCTATGTAAAGTAGACAATCACAAGCAGATTGTGAACCAGAGCTCAACCAATCTGAGCAGAGGAGCCGGGCCTGCTGGTTAGGAATAAATAGGAAGCAGCTTGCCTGCTCTGTTTGCTTGCTTGCCAGATTTTTGGCTACTGGTACACCCTTCTGCAGTAAATTTTGCCTTGTTGGGACAGTTTTTTATTTTCCTGTCTATAGTTATGACTCCAGTGGTTCTTACAGAGCATATTTATAATATACCCCAGGACTAGCACCAAAGAACAACAACAAAATAAAACACAACAACAAGATTAAACTTAGCCCAGCTAGCCTCTGGATCTCAACCTTCTCAGTAGCTAGGATTACAGATCAGGCCACCTTACACCTGACTACAAACTCATTCTGAATGCCAAAAGCCAGTTCTTTCTTTTTTTTGGGGGGGGGGGGGGGGTCCGGTCGTGGGGCCTGAACTCTGGGCCTGGGCACTGTCCCTCAGCTCTTCAGCTCAAGGCTAGCACTCTACCACTTGAGCCACAGCGCCACTTCCAGCTTTTTTTTTTATGTGGTGCTGAGGAATCGAACCCAGGGCCTCGAGCATGCAAGGCAAGTGCTCTACCACTGAGCCACCTTCCCAGCCCCAAAAGCCAGTTATTTCTATTGCTATATTCATCATATGTCACCAAAAAGCCAAATTGCTAGCACTCTCTTAGATGTACAGAGGTATTCACTGAGACACAATTAACAAGCATCTTATTAACTGCTGTGTAAAATCTGAATGTACCTCATATGATTTGGTTTCCAAGTCCTTAATGTAATCCTCAGCGCCGGGCAAGCTTTTGTAATATGCCATGTTCCTCTTCATCATCTCATCATCAGGATGCTTCAGAAGAAAGGTGTGCGCAGCTGCGATGGCTTTCGGGAGATTGTTTGCCTAAGTACAAAGAAGAGTGATGCCAGCTAGTACATGGATGCCATACCAGTGCATTTTATTAAACAAGAATGTCTTCTCAAAGAGGAAAAAGCAGATAACTAAGCAAAGGGAAAGAAATGTACATATCACCTGATTTGTACCCCAAAAAATTAGTTGTGAGCCGGGCGCTGGTGGCTCACACCTGTAATCCTAGCTACTCAGGAGGCTGAGATCTGAGGATCATGGTTCAAAGCCAGCCTGGGCCAGAAAGTCCGTGAGACTCTTATCTCCAAGAAAACACTAGAAAACCGCAAGTGGCATTGTGGCTCAAGCGGTAGAGCGCTCGCCTTGAGCTGAAGAGCACAGGGACAGCCCCCAAGCCCAGAGTTCAAGCCCCACAACTGACAAAAAAAAAAAATTAGTTGTGTTGTGGTGTTAAAGGTCATAGACTTCATGAGCAATGTAGATTAAGATAATGATAACCATCATTGTGAAGATTAAAAGGTGTTTGTGACTTAAAAAATAGATACTAAAAAAAATGTCTTCTCAGTCGCTCTAGCAGCCCTTCATTAATTTTATGTCCCCAAACAATGTTTCTGGCTAAGGGTTCAATTATATCTAGGACCAAGCAAGACCTGGTCTAGATATTCTGAGGAGCTTTTGTCCCCAGAAGGTATGTCCCCTGAAGCTAACTGGAGGGCCTCCACATGCCCTTCCCCAGCTTCCTGGGGCCATTTTGGGTGATCAGAGGCTACTTTGTGTGGGCTTTTACAACCCACTCTTTTGTCCTCCGGCTTCCAATGAGGAAATAGGAGAGATGAGTAAGGGCTGCAGCTGGTGGGGTCACTTCGCCTCCAGGTTCCCTTCCAGCAAGATCTCATGATTCAATTGTCTGGCCTCTCCAGGTAGTGCCTCCTTCCAGGTACCAGTAATTGCTCCAGGATTGCTCCTTTGGTCCCTCACAACTGATCTCAGCCCTAGGATACTACTGTTCCTGTGGGTGTCCACATTCCCATACCTTTGTAAACAACCACCTTAGTCAGCCAAGTGCCCTCCCACTCTGAGTGACCAGTGCCACTTCTCTGCTGGAACCCTGACATACATTTTCCGAAATCTCTCATAGAACCCTCGGTTGTATGTTGTTGTTCAAAGGCTGGTGTTCCATTGCTTGAGTCATACATCCAGTTCAGCTTTTATTTTTTTCCTGGTTAATTAGAAATAGAGTCTCTTTGGACTATTCTGCCAAAGCTGGTTTTGAAGCACAATTCTCAGATCTCGGCCTCCTAAGTAACTAGGATTATAGGAATGTACAACTAGCTGGGAACCTCAATTAAAAGACTCTTTTCTGTTACCTCTGTGGTTTGGCTCTCCAATTTGTTGTTGTTTCTGGTGGTATGGCTTGAACTTAGGCTTGGGTGCTGTTCCTGAGCTCTTTTGCTCAAGGCTAGCACTCCTTCACTTGGAGCTATAGTGCCACTGCCGGTTTTCTGGTACTGCTCTTCTGGTAGTTAATTGGAGATTAAGTCTCACAGACTTTCCTACCTAGGCTGGCTTTGAACCATGATCCTCAGTTCTCAGCCTCCAGAGTAGCTAGGATTATAGGCTTGAGCCACTGGCACCTGGCTCCCCATTCTTACACCACTCTGTAATCTCAAACATTGTGTCTATTTCCCCCATTAGACTTGGATCCCTGGAGGGCCCAACTGTGTCTTCATTCCTGGTGCCTGGCATTCTTGGGACTAGAACAGACATGCTAAGTATCCATGATTCAACGACATAACATAATTACCTAACTGTTTTTCTTTGTCAGTCATGGGGCTTGAACTCTGGGCCTGGGCCTGGGTGCTATCTCTGAGCTCTTCAGATCAAGGCAAGCACACTACCACTTTGAGCCACAGCGCCACTTCCAGTTTTCTGGTGGTTAATTGGAGTTAGGACTTTCCTATCTCCAATTAGGCTTTCCTGACCCGGCTGGCTTTGAACTGTGAACCTCAGAGCTCAGCCTCCTAAGTAGTTAGGATTACAAAAGTAAGCCACCAGCGCCTGGCTTTACCTAGCATTTTATAAAGTTAACTCCTGTTTGTTCCCCTTCTCTTCTGCTTGTTGAAACAGTGGCCAGCCAATACTAAGTTTTTCTGCCTGGGGGAAGTTGGTGCCAGGTCAAAATACAGAAGTTAGCCAGATGCTGATGGCTCGTATCTATATCCTATCTACTCAAGAGGCTGAGATCTGAGGATCTGATCTCAGGATCAGATCTGAGGACCTGAGGCAGCCCTCGGCAGGAAAGTTCCTGAGACTCTTATTGAGACAGAATAGATTAGGGAAAATCAGGCATGTTAAACAGCTACCAGGAATTCAAAAAACTCAAGCTTAAAGCTAATATAAAAGATATTCATCTATCTGTTTGTTAATTGTGTCTCAGTGAATACCTCTGTACATCTAAGAGAGTGCTAGCAATTTGGTTTTTTTGGTGACATATGATGAATATAGCAATAAAAATAACTGGCTTTTGACATTCAGAATGAGTTTTTAGTCAGGTGAGGTGGCCTGATCTGTAATCCTAGCTACTGAGGAGGTTGAGATCCAGAGGCTAACTGGGTTAAGTTTAATGAGAACACATCTTTTTGTTGTTGGTGGTTTTATTTTGTTGTTGTTCTTTGGTGCTAGTCCTGGGGTGTATTATAAATATGCTCTGTAAGAACCACTGGAGTCACAACTATAGACAGGAAAATAAAAAACTGTACCAGCAAGGCAAAATTTACTGCAGAAGGGTGTACCAGTAGCCAAAAATCTGGCAAGCAAGCACACAGAGCAACTTGCCTGCTCCCTATTTGGAATGTGTCCTGAGTTCCTACCACGCCTTGGCCTAAAGATACACTTCTGACTCCTCCAAAACTGCAGACGCCTGCAATTCTCTAAGCTTTATTATCCAAAGTCCCAACTCCTCTGAGAAAGACAATTTAAATGGTATGTTACAAAAAAGATCTCAAACGACAGGCAACGTGGATCAGAGGCTCTTTGTTGGGCTCCAGACACTGCAGTGTCCTGTGCACCTACCTACTTTTTAGCCTTAGAACAAGGCTTCAAAGAGGGGATTTTCATTTCTACCTTGAAGATTTTAAGAGGCAGGATCTAGAGAGCCAGGTGAGACTTGGGTCCAGAGGCTAGCGTAACACGACCCCAGGCGGAGAAGACCCGGCTTGGGGGCGGAGCCAGGGAATGAGTCCAGGGGGCGGGGCGGGGTCTAGAACAGACTCTGGGTAGGGGCGGTGGTGAGCTCAGTAGGGGTGGGGCCTCCAAGGGGCGGGGCCTCGATGGGCCAAGGATGTAGGCGTCCTGGCCTGGGGGTGGGGCCTAGGGCCGAGGGAGGGGGGTGCGGCCTTCGCGGGGGCGGGGCCTCGGTGGGCGGGGAGGAAGAGGCGTGCCCTGGTATGGGGCGGGGCTGGAAGCCAGGGTGGGGCGGGGCTGACTTGCCTTGAAGTAGGCGAACTGCAGGAACTTGTAAGGCTCCCGGCGCTGGAATTCCGCCAGCACTTGGCGGCTGGGCTGCGACTGGCGGAAAGCGGGCAGGCCCTGCTTGCAGCGCTTGAGGCAGTGCGCGCGGCGCAGCAGGCCCCCGAAGAGGCGCAGCTCCGGGTAGCGGGCGAGGCCCGCGGCCGGCTCGGGCTGGGGAGCCGAGCTGCAGTTGCGGTGGCAGAAGGCCTCGCTGTCGCGCAGCAGGCGGTGCAGCCGCAGGCTGATCTCCAGGTAGCCCACGCTCTCGGCCCAGTGCTCGCCGCCGTACTGGTCTAGCGCGTGCCGGTAGGCCGACTCGAGCGGCATCAGCTCGTCCCGGGGGAAGCTGCGGAAGCTGTAGCGCTCGTACTGGGCGCGCGCGGGGCGCAGCGCGCAGCCCGCACACAGCAGCGCCAGCAGCGCTGCAGCCGCCCGGGACCCTGGCTCCATCGCGCCCGGCGGAAGGAAGGAGGAAGGGAGGAAGCGAGGGAAAGGAAGGAGCGGGACCGCGCGACGCGGCAGGCCCGAAGTTTTGGAGGCGGGGACGCGAGCTCGGGCCCGCCCTGTCCGGCCGCCTCTGCCCGCCTAGCTGGGGGATCCCGGCTGTGCGCCCGGCCCGCTGGTCCCTACCCGGTGCCACCGAGGTGTCAGCGATTGCTTTGCTTCGAGGTGGGCTGCAAACCACATGCGGACCCAGTGGGTCTTAGGTTAAATTTTACCATCACTTAGGCCGACCTGTGAATTCGCAGGTTTCTGGGAAGCCTCCCCTCCAAATTTCTGACTCAGGTCTAGGATAGGGTCCGAGGATTTATCTAACTAACAAGCCGCCTGGAACTATGCATTGAATAGCGCTGCCATGGGTCTGTAGGTTTAAGTGAGAGAATGATTCTGAGTAACATCGAGAAACGTTATGAACACTAGCTAGTCAGGCTGAAGAAACGGAAAACTTGTAGCATGGGCGTTGAGAGATACAAATAAAAAGTAGCGCTTTAATCTGGGAGCACACTTCTGCAATCCTAGCTACTCAGAAGGTGGAAACGTTGCGATCGTGGTTAGAAGCCAGCCCCAGCAGCAAAGTCCATGAGGCTCTTATCTCCAGTTAACCACCAAAAAGCCAGAAGTGGGGCTGTGGCTCAATGGTAGAACGCCAGCCTTGAGTGGAAAAGAGAAGGACAGCACCCAGGTCCCGAGTTCAAGCCCCGGCACCTGTGCGCACAAGACACAACACACACACAGAAGTAATCTCTTTGAACTTACTTTGAGATTATTTGCAATAAAGTAGTAATAGAACGCAAAACTATATGCTCTTTAAGTTTCACAAATAACTGCCCTGCTGATAGGAAGGAGTCAGTCAAAAAGACTTGCAGTCAGAATTCCAGTCTACACAACTTACAGATCGACAGGATAAGCTATTAGGACAAAACCTGCCTGACAAGGAAATGGAGGGTGTGAGGCTTAAAAAAAAAAAAAAAGTAAGGTGCCTGTTAAGTGCAAGGACAAAAAGAGGCAATAAGCACAGGCCCCTAAATCTTTGTCGTCATGATCTTATAGGGAACAAAAAGGAGATTCACTAATCAGAAAGTTCAATTTCATTATGTTGATCAAGTAATGATCTCATCTGGAGCCCTCTAGAAACCAGCACCTGACAGGAATAAAATGTCAAGTCCTTCACTTGGGATTTCTAGTCCATGACAGAAGGAGGAGAAAGGAGGCAAGGGAGGAGAAGCTATGGAATGGGATGTCATGGGCAAACCACTGGTTTAAAGACAACCTGTCTTGGATGGCCACTGGGACAGAGCAAATGACTGACCAGGTTATCCAGAAAAAAACATGCAAATAGCTCATCAAATAGTTCCTCAGAAGTGTCTGGAGGAGCCAGAGACCCCAGACAGTTAGCTTTAGATGGCAGATGCCTCAGCAGCAGCTGTGGTGGATCAGGCAGCCAAGGATTCAGGAGATAAACGGCTGCAAAAGTCGGACTCAGGGCCGGGCGCCGGTGGCTCACGCCTGTAATCCTAGCTACTCAGGAGGCTGAGATCTGAGGATTGTGGTTCAAAGCCAGCCCTGGCAGGAAAGTCCGTGAAACTCTTTATCTCCAATAAACCACCAGAAAACCGGAAGTGGCGCTGTAGCTCAAGTGGTAGAGAGCTCGCCTTGAGCTGAAGAGCTGAGGGACAGCGCCCAGGCCCAGAGTTCAAGCCCCACGACCGACAAAAAAAAAAAAAAAAAAAAAAAAAGTCTGACTCGGCCATCATCATTACTATTGAGACTCACTGCCCTAGAAGTTGTTAATGTAAGTCCAGTTTGGAGCCTGCTAGAGATCATATTAAAAGTGAAGTGGGGCTGGGAATGTGGTTTAGTGCTAGAGTGCTTGCCTATCATGCATGAAGCCCTGGGTTCTATTCCTCAGAATCACATAAACAGAAAAGGCCAGGAGCAGTGCTGTGGCTCAAGTGGTAGAGTGCTAGCCTTCAGCAAAAGAAGCTCAGGGATAGTGCCCACACCCAGAGTTCAATCCCTAGGACTGGCCAAAAATAAAAAGTGAAGTGGAATTAGAAAAGAATACTATGTCATCAGGGAAATGGATGGACCTAGAACAAATCACATTAAGTGAGGTAAGCCAAGTTCACAGTGACAAATGACACAAATTCTCTCTCATATGCAGAAGCAGATCTAAAATACATGATAAATTATACAGAACTCTAGGCTGTCACACACAGTGAAACCAAAGGAGGATACTTTTAGGGGAGGAACACAAAGGCACAGTGCCTTTGATCATGTAAAATAATATTTATCAAAATGAACTCCAGGAAATGGAGGTTTTTTTTCTTTTCTTTTGTCTTGTTTGTTCATTGATCTGTTTTTTTTTTGTTTTTTTTTGTTTTTTTGGGTCCGGTTGTGGAGCCTGAACTCTGGGCCTGGGCGCTGTCCCTTAGCTCTTCAGCTCAAGGCTAGCGCTCTACCACTTGAGCCACAGCGCCACCTCCAGCTTTTTTCTTTTTGCTTATGTGGTGCTGAGGAATCGAACCCAGGGCCTCAGGCATGCAAGGCAAGCTCTCTACCACTGAGCCACCTTCCCAGCCCCATTGATCTGTTTTTGATGGAATAAAGAGGGCACAGAAATGGAGGAAACGGGTGAACAAATGCATCAGAGGTACTCAGTAGAAACTATGTTGAAAATGAACTGTACAGCTGGGCACTGGTGGCACAAGCCTGTAATCCTAGATATTCAGGAGGTTCAAAGCCAACCCCAGGCAGGAAAGTCCATGAGACTCTTATCTCCAATAAACCACCAGAAAACCAGAAGTGGCGCTGTGGATCAAGTGGTAGAGCACTCACCTTGAGCTGAAGAGCTCAGGGACAGTGCCCAGGTTCAGAGTTCAAGCCCCATGACCAACAAAATGAAAAATTAAAAAATGAACTATACAAATTGGATGGTGAGGCTGGGAAGGTGGCTCAGTGGTAGAGAGCTTGCCTTGCATGCCTGAGGCCCTGGGTTCAATTCCTCAGCACCACATAAGCAAAAAGAAAAAAAGCCGGAAGTGGCTCTGTGGCTCGAGTGGTAGAGCACTAGCCTTGAGCTGAAGAGCTGAGGGACAGCGCCCAGGCCCAGAGTTCAAGCCCCACTACCGGACAAAAAAAACAGCAACAACAAATTGGTGGTGATGGGAAGGAAAAACTGGAGGAGAATGAAGGAAGGGGTGACATTGTCCAAAAAGAAATGTACTTATGGGCTGAGAAGGTGGCTCAGTGGTACAGTGCTTGCCTCACATGCATGAGGCCCTGGGTTTGATTCCTCAGCACCATATAAACAGAACAAGCCAGAAGTGTTGCTGTGGCGCAAGTGGTAGAGCACTAGCCTTGAGCTGAGGGACAGCACCCAGGCTCAGAGTTCTAGCCCCCCAGACCGACCAAAAAATAAATAAATAAATAAGAAAGTTACTTATTACCTGACTTATGAACTGGTAACCCCTCTGTATAGCACTTTTATAATAACAATAAAAAAAAATTTAAAAACACGTGAAGTGAACCAGATGGAGAACAAACATCCCAACTTGAAGGAATTATTCAGCCTTAAGTGTCCCAGGGCAAATTTCCTGTCTACTCTTACCTCATAGGACTATGGACCTTGTATAACCAGGAGGATCTAAGAGGAGAAACTAGAAATCCAGACTATGTATATTGGCCTAACTAATTGTTGATGAATATAGTACTTCAATGAAGTTACTCACCAATATGTTGAGGGTCAAATCATGTAGTTGTTTGGGTCACATCTAGCTGGGATCTTTGATGTAACCACAAAGCTATTATAATCACTGAGAGATCAGCAACTGCAGGTTTAGTTATTAAAACAATAGACTGTGGTAGCTAGGCACTCATGCCTCACACCTATAGTCCTAGCTACAAAGTATTGAAATCTGAGTATTTCATTTTGAAGCCAGCCTCTGTAGGAAAGTCTGAGACATCTATCTCCAATTAACCAGCAAAAAGATGAAGTGGAGGTATGACTCAAGTAGTAGAATGCCAGCCTTGAAAAATACCAAGCAAGAGTATGAGACTCTAAGTTCAAGCCTCAGTACCAGCACCAACCCTGCTCCCCCCCCCAAAAAAAAAAAATCCAGAGAGACGGTGGGATAAATCTAGGGGTAGTAGAGGTAGTAGAGGCTTTGGCAGTAGAGGATTTGGGGACACACCAAACACAAAACAACAGCAAAGCAGAGAAATCCTGCATAGGTGCAGGAAGCAGAACCCTTGAACGAAAACTATAGAAGAAGTTAGGAAAGACACATGTTTGAAACAAAATCATCTTAGTTCCCTGTGAGACAGGTCTCACTTGGGGCATCTGCTATTCCCAAGTATCTCAAACTTCTGAAAGAACAAATGTGGCCAAACCCATGATTGCCATGCATGGTCCAGTTCCTGACACTCACCCACTAACTTACTGAGATCTGTGGGGGAACTCTTGGCTGATTATGTCACAATTTTACCTTTTCATTATTTCATAACCAAATGTATCCGTTGCACAACTTAGCCCAAGATACATGGTTCAGGAATTTCTAAGTAGGAAGATAAGAGATTGCTGCTCAGCAGAATATGTTTTAACTGAACATCTCATTTTTCACATTCTTCTTTTATTATTCAATTCAATAACAGACCTGAATGACCTGGGCCAGGCTATTATCACTACTATTTTTCTGGTCCAAGATTCAGTCTAACATCACATAGCACATTTTAGTTGTCATATATCTAGGGGGTACCTTTTTTATTCCCCCTTGTTGTGAACATATTTCATTTAACTATTCCTAAAACGTACGTTGCAAACATTTGAATAGCATTAAAAAATACTAGCAGTATAAGCAGCTAAGTTTACACTGGTCAGAAACTGAAATTGTGAGCTGAAATTTGAGGGCAGGAAGAAGGGTCTGTTGAGGCCATCAGGAAAACAGATTGAGGTTGGGGCTTGCATGTGGAGTTCCACTAGGCAGAAAAAGTTTTGTTTTTTGTTTTTGTTTCTGTCAGTCCTGGGGTTTGAACTCAGGGCCTGTGCACTGTCTCTGAGCTTTTTCTCTCAAGGCTAGCACTCTACCACTTTAAGCCACAGTGCCACTTCTGGCTTTCTGGTGGTTAACTGGAGATAAGAGTCTTGTAGACTTTTCTTCCAGGGCTGATTTTAAAGCTTGATCCTTGGATCTCATCCTCCTGATTATCTGGGATTACAGATGAGCCACTGGCACCAGACAAAAAACAATTTTAATCTGTGTTAGGGGGCAGCACATTTCTAGTTCTCATTGCTATCACTATTCTTAAGGTGTCTATGTTCCACCAGCAACCTTTGGTGAAGGCTCAGGGTTGTGTCTTCTGTTAATAGTGCTCTTTTCTATCTATAAGGTACTCATCTTTCTCTAAATATATAAAATTGATTACTAAAAAAAAATGAAAGCAAGGCCAAAATACCACTAGCTTATGCCTGTATTCCTAGCTATTTAGGAGGCTAAGATCTGTGGATCATGATTTGTAGCTAGTTTTGGCAGACAAATCCAAAAGACTTTATCTTCAATTTTCAAAACAAAAAACAAAAACAAAACTGTGGCAGAGTACCAGCTATGGGCAAAAAAAAGTGAGCAAGACTGTGAGGGTCTGAGTTTAAGCCTCAAAACTGGTGTGCACACACCCACACATACACAAAGATTAAAAAAAGGGGGGGCTGGGAAGGTAGGTCAGTGGTAGAGTGCTTGCCTTGTATGCATGAGGCCCTGGGTTCGATTCCTCAACACCACATAAGCAGAAAAAAGCTGGAAGTGGTGCTGTGGCTCAAGTGGTAGAGTGCTAGCCTTGAGCTGAAGAGCTGAGGGACAGCGCCCGGGCCCAAAGTTCAGGCCCCCCAACCGACAAAACAAAAAAAAAAAGTAAAAAAATAAAAAATAAACAACAAAAAAACCGTGGCTCAGGAGGCTGAGATCTGAAGGTTGCAGTTCAAAGCCAGCCTGGGCAGAAAGTCCCCATGAGACCCTTATCTCCAATTAATCACTCAGAAACTGGAAGTGGAACTGTGGCTCAAAAAACTTAATAGTTGAAGAAACAGTTCAAAGAACTACTTCATTGATTTCCCAAACAGTAACACTTTTCCCACATTTGTTGTATTTTCCCAGGTTTTTTTTATTCCTGGAATACCAACTCTAGAATTCCATTTTTTTCTCTTCATATTTTTTCTGAACTGGTTGAGTCAGATGCAAAAATAATACACTTTTGTTTAAAAAGGAAAAGAAAATTCTCTTAGATAACTTGAAAAAAAATCAAGTAAAGTCTAATTAGGATGGGCACTGGTGGCTCATACCTGTAATCCTAGTTATTCAGGAGGCTGAGATCTGAGGATGGCAGTTCAAAGCCAACCCAGGGCTGGAAAATACATAAGGCTCTTATCTCTAAATACCCACCAGAAAGTTAGAAGTGTAGCTAAGGCTCAAAGTGGTATAAAGCAAGCCTTGAGCAAAAGAACTCAGGACAGCACCTAGGGCCTGAGTTCAAACCCCATGTGGGGTGGGGGGGAGGTAAATTAAGCTACTGATAAAGACCTTTCCCCTAAAAAGACTTCTTTTTTTTTCTTTCTTTTCTTTTCTTTCTTTCTTTATCTTTTTGGTACTGGGGCTTGAACTCAGGGCCTGGGTGCTGTCTCTCAGGTAGAACTACAGGTTTAAGACACTGGCATCTGGCTCCCATTTACTTTTCAAAGTAAGAATAACAAAATAAAAGGGCTGGGAATGTGGCTTAGTGGTAGAGTGCTTGTGTAGCATGCATGAAGCCCTGGGTTCAATTCCTCAGTACCACATAAACAGAAAAAACCAAAAGTGGTGCTTTGACTCAAGTAGTAGAGTGCTAGTCTTGAGCAAAAGAAGCTCAGGGACAGTGCCCAGGCCCAGGCACCAAGTCCCAGGACTGGCACCAAAAAACAAAATAAAAAAACAATATCTTAAATGACTGTGATTTTGGTAAGTTAATTATGACTCAATATAGCTGGGAAAACTTAAGCATAAAACATTTTATAAGGACTGGTACTGCTGGGTGCTGGTGGCTCATGCCTGTAATCCTACCTATTCAGGAGGCTGAGATCTGAGGATCTCCATTCCATGCCAGCCCAGGCAGGAGATTGAGATTCTTATCTCCAGTAAACCACCAGAAAACCAGAAGTGGAACTGTGGCTCAAGTGGTAGAGCGATAACTTTGAGCACAGAGAGGCTCAGGGACAGTGCCTAGGCCCTGAGTTCAAGCCACAGGACTGGCAAAAAATAAAAAAAAAAAAAGCAATCTAAACATTCCTTACACTCAGTAGTTATTAAAGCTAAAACATTCTGTGAGATGACAGTTGGATTTTCAGGCAATCAAGGAACCAGATAGAAAAATGTTATTAACTTTAAACTAGATCTAGTGTTTATTGGAGGTCTGGGAAAAGTCATTTCACACAACAATTTTGCCTTTCTTTTTCCACAGCTGAGCAAAGGAAAAGTGCATGCATGCTAGTAAACCTAGCATTGCAGAGGCTGATGAAGGGGGATACTGGAATGGAGGCCAGCCTGAACTATAGAGCAAGTCCCAGGCCAGCCTGGACCCAGCCTCAAACTAACCAACTAACTCAACTAACTCAATTGTAATCCTAGCTACCTGGTTGAAAGCTAGCCTGGGCAGGGAAGTCCATGAGATTCTTTTAGACTTTGCCAGTCCTGGGGCTTGAACTCTACCTGGGCACTGTCCCTGAGCTTCCTTTGCTCAAGACTAATTTTTTGTTTTGGGTCCGGTCGTGAGGCCTGAACTCTGGGCTTGGGTGCTGTCCCTCAGCTCTTCAGCTCAAGGCTAGCGCTCTACTACTTGAGCCACAGCGCCAATTCCAGCTTTTTTCTTTTTGCTTATGTGGTGCTAAGGAATTGAACCCAGGGCCTCAGGCATGCAAGGCAAGTGCTCTACCACTGAGCCACCTTCCCAGCCCCTCAAGACTAACTCTTTACCACTGGAACCACAGCACCATTTTCAGCTTTTTCTGAGTAGTTTATTAGAAATAACCATGATCCTCAGATCTTAGCCTCCTGAGTAGCTAGGATTACAGGCATGAGCCCCTGACACCTGGATTTCCATAAGACTTTCTAGTTAACCACCAAAAAAGTAGAGTAGTGGCTTTGAGTGAAATAGGTAAGCAAGAGTACCCAGCCTCTTCTGGGCTGGGAAGGTGGCTCAGCGGTAGAGTGCTTGTCTTGCATGCATGAGGTCCTGGGTTCCATTCCTCAGCACCACATAAGCAGAAAAAGCTGGAAGTGGTGCTGTGGCTCAAGTGCTAGAGAGCTAGCCTTAAAAGCTGAAGAACTGAGGGACAGCACCCAGGCCCAGAGTTTAGGCCCCATGACCGACAAAAAAAAGAGTACAGTTCTCAGCCCTGCACACACACACACACACACACACACACACACACACACACACACACACACTAAAAAAACAAAAACAACAACCCCCCAAAAAAACTATTCGATGGCCATTTTGCAGATCTTCCTGCAAACATAAAAATGCTGAGAGGATCAAATGTACCTGCCATTCTTCAACACCTTGTGATGAAATAAAACTTTTCTAGGCCTGGTGCTTTCTTTGGGTGCTGCTGGCTGGCATTTGGACTAACTCAGTAACCAGAACAGAGGTTCTCAAACTTTATCATGCATTGTAATAACCTGGAGAGTTTGTAAAATAAGATAACCAAAGTTAGGCCTCTTCCCTATGTTCTATGATTCAGCGTTTCTAAATTCCTGGTACTCTCCAGTTAGATGGACTATGGACCACACCTGCAGTCCCCGGAGTAGGGTTTTATGAGGCTAAGATTCTTTGTAGCGCATTTAGGTTTAGTTGTTATCAATCTCCTCCTTTCCCCTCCTCGCGGAGGAGCAAGGAAATGCCTCTGAATGTGCGTGTTATCACGCTGCTGACAGCAGGGCCTCTGGGTCGCCATTCCAAAGGGTCTTCTCGGGTCAAAGCCTAAGCCTATACATTGAATCACGCGGTCGGCCAGGCAGAGCCGGGCTCCCCCTTCCACCGCGCCCGCAACCCCCCCTCCCGGCCACCTCTGAGCGGCAGGGGAGGGATCGGGGCGGAGACTGCGCGGGGCGGGCCCAGGCGGCGGGTCCTCGGCCCGGGGAGGCCAAGCGGCTGGCCCCGGCGCCCACTGCGGAGCGGAGCGCAGCGGAGGCCGGGCGCACGGGCGGTCATGCCGGCGATCCTGGTTCCCGCACTCTCTTTGCTGCTGGCTCCGCTGCTGCTGGACTCTGCACCCTGGGTAAGTCTGCGGCATCCCCGCGCGGGGATGCACCGGGAAGGGCAGGATGGCTGGGAAGGGGACGAGGCCGCGGCCGCTCGCCATCCCGCACCGCAGGGCGGGGATCCGGGGATCCCCGAACGTGTTGGCGCCGGCCGGGCAGGCGGCCAACGGGGCGCAGGCAGTGGACCGGCCCGCTGCCAGGGGCGGGCGGGAGGGCGGAACGGACGCGGGTCCTTCCCGGCAGGCTGGGTCGCTTGTGTTCCGCTCTGCTCGCCCCTTTCGCGTGGACCTGCTTCCCCATTTGAGCAAGCGGGAGGCCACCGGAGGGACTTCGCCCTCGCGCGGCCTCGGATGCGGGCCGCCCACCCCTCTCGAGCCGGTGCTCTGCAGAACGCTCTGGAAGGAGAAAAGTGGGGTCAGAAAGGCCCCCCTTTGCGGGAGGGAGGGTGGAGGGAGTTTTTCCTGCTGGGTAATCTCCCTGTTCACGCACCTACTCGGCTTCTCGCCAGTCCCCGCCGCCTGCTTTTGGGCTTGGGTGTCCCGTCGCGTCGGTGGGGACGCTTTTCCTTTGGGGTCTGGCGGTGCGGGTGGAATGGGGGACCAGGTCAGCTGCAGGGAGCCTCCAGCCACGCACAGGAGCAAGTAGGTGAGGCCCGGGGACGCCTCTGGGAGGTCGGCCTGGCCTCTGCGGGAAGGAGGGGCAGGCGCCCGGCCGCACGTGCGGGGCGCTTAAACTTGGGTATCTCCTGGGATCAAAGGCATGTTTTAAGTACAGGTTAGTGAAATTTGTGCCCATTGACGTGTTAAGTTACATAGCATTTGATAAAATGCTATGCATATGTGGGTCTGGAACAGAGAAAATTCAGAAACTTAAAAACCAAGGTAGAAAATGGAGAGATTCTCTTTCTTTCTTTCTTTTTCCTTTTTCTTCTTTTCTTTTTTTTTTTACTGGTCCTGAGGCTTGAACTCAGGGCTTGGGCTCTGTCCTTGAGACTCTGTGCTCAAGGCTAGAGATCTACCACTTGAGCCACAGCACCACTTCAGGTATTCTGAGTAGTTTGTTGACGATAAAGAGTCTCACGGGCTATTCCTGCCCAGTCTAGCTTTGAACTGTGATCCTCAGAATCTCAGCCTCCTGAGTAGGATGACAGGCATGAACCACCAGCACCCGTGCTTGAAAATTTTAAGTGTTTGGAACGCAGCTGCTAAGAATGCTTTTACATTGGGAAGACACCCTCTCAAATTGCTACTCCCTCTCCTGCCTTCTTTTGTAGACTAGGTTTTCTTCCTTGTAGACCTGGAGCAGCTCTGGGTCTGAGCTAGTGAGTTGTGAGAACCAGTGGTGAAGGTGGAATTGGGGTAGATTTCAAGGAAACAGACTCAGGCAGAAGGGGAGACAGCAAATCTTAACCATTATCAGGGTGGAAGGGAAGGAGGAACTGGTGGACTGAGTAAGTAGCCTTCAGATTCTAGGTCACCATGCTGACATCATTAGGTGGTCCACACGGGGAAGCTGGCATCAACCCAGGAATACTTAGGTGTCTAGGTGTTCCTACTAGACTCCTGGATCTAGAGTGGAAGGAAGTTTCCAGGCTGGCTTTCCATCATTGCCTTGTTTGGGTTTATTTACAACTATCATAGGTGAAAATTTAATATGTTATTCTTTAAAAAGAAAAACAATCTCTCAAATGTTAATATAAACAATATATCTCAAGGGAAATAAGAGTATCTATGCCATAATTTGAGGGAGGAGTTCATTTGTTTACATTCTTGCATATGGTCTGTTGCCAGAGCACATGTCCGGTAAACTCCATTGTACACTCATGGGGAGAGAGAATGGAAACAGTGATGGTTTAGGGTTACTATGAAAAAAGTCTTGACTAAATGGACCTGCTCTGAGAGGCTCCCAGACCACACTTTTGGAGGTACTAATGTAATGTTTTTCCCTCTCTCTCTTTCTTTCCTTTTTTCTTTTTCTTCTTTTTTTTTTTTTTGGTCAGCTGTGGGGCTTGAACTCAGGGCCTACACGCTGTCCCTAAGCTTTTGTGTTTTTGGCTAGCACTCCACCACTTCTGGTTTTCTGGTGGTTAATTGGAAATAAGGGTCTTACAGACTTTCCTGCCCAGGTGGACTTTGAACTGCAATCCTCAGATCTCATCCTCCTACATGTATCTAGGATTACAGGCGTGAGCCACCAGTGCCTGACTGATTTTCTTGTTTAAACAAAAAAACAGTTCATACTCATTTTGGAATATTTTTTTTTACAAGAGCACAGATTTACTTTAATTTTCATTAGTTTAAATTCTGGAGGGGTACAGCATCACACGGATTCTGTGTCCAATGGCCTTAGCAGGAAGGTTGCTTTGGAATTTGGCATGAACCATGCCACTGTTTCCGTGGGCACGCGTTACCTTTCCCCAGATTACTCTGGTTTTGTTAGGCTTGCTGCCTAACTGTGTTGTTTCACCTCGGGCATAAATGCCTTCAATTTTAAGGAGAGCCGTGTGCTCCCTTTGTTTCCAGAGACCCAGCTTATAGCCAGCAAAAATGGCCTTGCACCATAGCCTTCCAAACATTTTGCCTTTTTTTTTTTCTTGGTCGTGGGGCTTGAACTCTGGGCCTGGGTGCTGTCCCTCAGCTCTTCAGCTGAAGGCTAGCACTCTACCAGTTGAATGTCAGCCCCCCCCCTTCCAGCTTTTTCTGCTTATGTGGTGCTGAGGAATTGAACCCAGTTCCTCAGGCATGCAAGGCAAGCGCTCTACCACTGAGCCACCTTCCCAGCCTCTTTGGAAACATTTTATACAGAACACTGTTAGTTATCAGGGTGCCAGTGGTTTATGCCTATAATTCAAATGCTAGAGTGCTGGCCTTGAGCAAAACAGCTCAGGGACAGGATTCAGGCTCTGAGTTCAAGCCCCAAAACTGGCATGCACACATAAAAAAACCAAAATGGAAACACACTGCCTATCTGCTCATCACTTCAACGCTCTATATTTTAATAGTCAAGTGTAGCCACTTAATGATATTTGAGTGACTTAGATTCAGGGTGGGTTGGACAGATGTAAGCAGCCTTTGGGTTTTGAATGGGGGCAAGGATTCTATAATATCCCACAAAGCTGATGCCGGTTCCTGGTTGCAGGCGGAGCTGACCTGGAAGTCTCTTCTTGGCCACTGTCCTTTCTAAGGAATTCACCTTCTAGTGCCCACCTGCACAGAACTGGTGGGGACGCTTCAGGAGCAAGAGAACATGGCACTCTTCAGGCAGCTGTCCCTGGGCTCTAAGGCTGCCCTGGCTGCTGTCACTGTCTTCGTTTCCATGATCCTTTCCCGCTCCTTTCTGGCGGAGAGCCTTGAGCTCAGGGCCTGGCGGTGGCTGTTTCGCCTGCAGCTTGCCTTCTTTGTCAACTCACTCATGCTTATTGGCTCCCTCTACATATGGCGGAGCATAGTGAGCAACCTCTGCCCCTTCCCCAGTGGGGAGTCCACCTGCTTTCAGCTTTGGAAGCTGGTTGTTATGTTGTTTCTGGCCCTGGCACATTCCAGTTTCTTCACCATGGTCTTCTTAGTGGCCGAGGAGCCCTATCTCCTTTCCTTGGCAGCCTACTCCTGCCTGGGCGCTTATATCATCATGCTCTTCTTCCTCTGTATCCTCAGCGGCATGGAGCAGGCCTACCAGCTCTTGGCCTGGCGAAGTGGGAGGGTTGTGGGCAGCCTTGACAAGACGAGGAAGCTGGTACTCAGGCCTGTGCTGGCAGTCCTCGTGACCACTCTGCTCAGTGTGGTTGGGCTTCTGAATGCTGCGCAGCCCCCAGCTGTGAAGACTGTGGAGGTGCCCATTCATCAGCTGCCCTCTTCTATGAACAACCTCAAGATTGCGCTTCTTTCAGACATTCATTTGGGGCCCACAGTGGGCAGGACCAAGATGGAGATGTTTGTGAGGATGGTGAATGCCCTGGGACCAGACATCACCGTGATTGTGGGTGACCTGTCTGATTCAGAAGCCTCCGTCCTGCGCACGGCTGTCGCTCCTTTGGGCCAGCTTCGTTCTCGACTCGGCACCTACTTTGTCACAGGCAATCATGAATACTACACGTCAGATGTCAGCAACTGGTTTGCACTGTTGGAATCCCTCCACGTCCGGCCTCTTCACAATGATAACGTGAAGATTTCTGCCACCCAGACCCAGCACGAGGGTGGGGAAGAAAAAGACTGGGTCTGCTTGGCAGGGGTGGATGATATCGAAGCAGACATTCTTCATTATTCTGGTCATGGCATGGATCTTGCCAAAGCCTTGGGGGGCTGTAGCCCAGGCCACACCACTATCTTGCTAGCTCACCAACCCCTGGCTGCCAAGAGAGCCCTCCAGGAACGTCCGGATATTAATCTGATCCTTTCGGGGCACACACATGCTGGGCAGATTTTCCCTTTGAATGTGGCAGTGTATCTCCTGAACCCTTTCTTTGCTGGGCTCTACCGAGTGGCCCAGGAAACATATGTATATGTCAGCCCAGGCACGGCCTACTATGGGATACCCATGAGACTGGGGAGCAGAGCGGAGATCACCGAGCTCATTCTACAGCGGGCACCCTGAGTGCCCCTGCCCTTGTCCTTCATTCCTTCCCCCCAACCCCAGCCTGATCCTTCAGAGTAGTTTGCCTGCTTTGCTCCTCCAGCCTCTCCTGCCCAGCCCTGCCAGGGTCCCCTTGGCCACAACCTGTCACGGACAATGGTTTATGATTGGGTTGCCTGGTATTTCAGGCAGGCTTAACTCTAGGTGGTCAATTGCTTTTAAGATGCATTAAGGCACATAACAGAGGCCATGATTCTGTTTTCCAGCAGAGGTGGCACAAGGCCTTCCTGCACCGTGTGCCATGTTGATCCACAATGTGGGGGTTTAGAAAGAGCTTTAAGAATATGCAGAGTTGGAGGGCTGGGAAGGTGGCTCAGTGGTAGAGTGCTTGCCTCGCATGCATGAAGCCCTGGGTTTGATTCCTCACCACCACATAAACAGAAAAGGCTGGAAGTGGCATGGTGGCTCAGTGATAGAGCACTAATCTTGAGCTGAAGAGCTAAAGGACAGCACCTAGACCCACAGTTTAAGACCCATGACCAGCCGCCCCCCTCCCCACCCAGAAAAGTTAAGAGTTGGGAAGGGACAGGAGCCTTTCCTTTTACTATGTGGATAGTTTCTAGAATTGTTGGTCCAATCACTCTGGGTATGGAGCAAGGCTGCTAGGTGATACAGGGAAACAAGCAGATGGAAAGCCCTGCTGGTTGGGAAGGGAAGTTATTTCCCTTCTTGATTCTGTCAGAATCATCTTTGTTGAAGGCACTTGTAAAACCTACTGAAACAACACATCCCACTGTTTAACTTGAGTGATACTGTTCAACTGCCCGCTGCTGGCCTGGACAGGGCTGGAGTGGGTAGAAAGAAACTATGAGCATGGTGGCCAGCGCTGGTGATGCAGCTCCTGCTTAAAACCTCAGAAGGGTTTTGCCTGCCTGGTTGCATTTTATATAACCCTTGGGTGAGGTAATTAGGAGAGGCTGCTTTCCTACTGAGAGAAGAGGAAACTAAAAAGAATGATAGGGGACTACCAATTGACAAGATAGGTTACCAGGGCTGAGGATGTGGCCTAGTGTGGGAGAAGCCCTAAGTTCTAGCCCCAGCACTGTGTGTGTGTGTATGTGTGTGTGTGTGTGTGTGTGTGTGTGTGTCCCTAAGTTCTAGCCCCAGCACTGTGTGTGTGTGTGTGTGTGTGTGTGTGTGTATGTGTGTCTGTCTGTCTGTCTGTCTGTTTCTGTCTGTCTGTCTTCTTTGTGTCTGTGTGTATTTATGTGTATGTGTTCAGATATTTGGGGCCAGAAACCAGGTCTACCTCTGACAGAAAGTTCTTTCCATAGACCAATGGTTAAGTAGCTTTATATGTTCCCAATGAGTTTCATGCAAATAAATATAAAAAGAAGACAAACAGAACCCTAGAACCTGATACTCCTTCACAGTGATTGAGGCTGATTTCAATTTACTTCTACCTAGCAGAAGGCAGGTCTGTAAAGGAGTTGCCTGTTTCTGTGTTGGCTGGCTGTTCCATGTGAGGAAGCAGGAAACGAGCTCCTCCAGCCTTCCGCTTTGGATCTTTTCGTGGGAAGCGCAGGTTTTGTGTACTATGAAGAAGCTGTTGTTTGTGTAGGGTCAGCTTGCTTCCTCCTTCTCCCGCCCTGGCTGTGGAATGTTGGCACAGTGCTTCCTACTGGGCAAACTCCAGTCCATATGCTGGGCCTGGGAGTGGCTTTTGGCTCTGTTCATCTGAGGTTGAGCCTTGCTGGAGCCTCTGTCCTGCAGCAAAACAGGAGAGATTACCCTCTGGAGGAGGAACTTGTTAGTTCTGTCCTTGCTAGAGGCTAGGGAGACTTTGATCTTGGGACGCCCTTGAGTCTTCACTGAGAGGGCCCTGGGTTCAGCAGTGATGTCTAGCTGGGTAATTTTTAGACTTGGTGCTCAAAGTCTTTGTGATTAGGCACACAGACAGCCCTCTCTGACCAGAGGGGCTCACCCTGCTGCTCACCAAGGGGACAGCATCCTGCAGTGAGCTGACCTCACAGAGCCTTGGTTTTATTCAATCTTAAAGTAACGTTGTCACGCATAAGACTGTCTTGTTGGATGATTGTTGAGTTCTGTGTGGCCCAGCATAAGCCATGAGTACTCTGTGTTACCTTAAGTTTTTAACACATTGGGGCCTGGTAAAGACCTCTGCTGGACTTAGTGGTCAGAGTTTTTGGAACAGTTGGGGCTTGGGAATGCACAGCATGATACCTAGTGCTTCCTGGTGCTCAGTGAGCTGGGAGGTGCTTCTGTCGGTAGGAAGGTCTCTTTTATAAAGCCTTTACGGAAATGCTGGGATTCTGGAGGGGTGTATCTGCGTTCAGTTCCTGCCTGCCTCCCGCTGGCTACCTCTACCAGTTTTGCCACCCTTGTGACTCAGCCCCATTTGGGGTTTATTCTCATGTGCCCTTTCAGTTCTCATGTGTCTCACCTTTTAACCAGTTGGTGCCATTTCTTTCCTACCTTTTGGTGCTGCTTCTAGTCAGTAGCTTAGTTGCCATTCCTGTTACTTTACTATTTTTTTGTTTGTTTGTTTTCAGCCATGGGGCTTGAACTTGGTGTCTGGATACTGTTTCTGAGCTTTTCTGCTCAAGGCTAATGCTCTACCACTTTGAGCCACAGCGCCACTTCCAGCGCCTGCCTGACTGCCTTCCTGCCTTCCTTCCTTCCTTCCTTTTTTTCTTTCTTTCTTTCTTTTCCTTTCTTTCTCTCTTTTTTGTCAGTTGTGGGACTTGAACTCAAGTCCTGGGCACTGTCACTGAGCTCTTCTGCTCAAGTCTAGCACTCTACCACTTTGAGCCACAGCTCCACTTCTGGTTTTTGAGTGAGTTAAATGGAGATAAAGAGTCTCCTGGGGTCTTTTTTGCCTGGACTGGCTTTAAACCTGTAGCCTCAGATCTCAGCCTTCCAAGTAGCTAGGATTATTACATTTCTGGTTTTCTGATAGTTAATTGGAGATAAGAGTTCACTTCCTGGGCTGACTTTGAACCATGTTCCTCAGATCTCAGCCTCTTGAATAGCTAGGATTACAGGCATGAGCCACTATGGCCCTTCATACTAGTAGTTTCTTGGATTTTTCCCATCACTACTCCAGGCTTGGTGAAATAAGCTTTCCTCAAGTTTTGTTTTTATTTTATCTTGCATCCTTATCTCTCCACTTTCTTTTAGATGTCATAGTTTTCATCCACTCCAAAGTCTGCTTGACCAGTGCTTTTCTATTAGCAGAAAGGAAATGGATATGTGCAGTCTGTAGCTTCTCATTCTTGTCTGATTTTGCTGCCTGGGCAGCAGAAACATCTCCACTGCTGTCCAATGTGCCCTGGACTGTAGTTCCCCATGGTACCCTTGGCGACTCTGTCCAATGATGCTCTTTTCTTTTGAGTGCCAGTTCTGGGGTTTGAATTCAAGGTGCTCAAGCCCAACACTCTTACCACTTGAGGCACACTTCTACTTTCAGCCTTTTGCTAAATATTTGGAAATAAGCCTCTCGGGATTTTCCTGCTTGTGCTGGCCTTGAACTGCAATCTTCAGATCTCAGCCTCCCAAACAGCTAGGCTTGATTACAGGTATAAGGTACTAGCACCCAGGCTCAATGTTCTTAACTTGTGTTTCTTCCTTGTATTGCTCATGGTTAGGTGGCTAAGTTACGAGGTAAAGAAAAAACAGTGTAGTATGCTGTTATTATAGTTTTCATTTTATGTGATTTTTGTCTCAGATTTATTCCTTAAAAAGGGGGGATGGATGTTCGCAATGGATGACAATAGTATTTATTTATCTAGTTATTTATGCCAGCACTGGGGCTTGAACTCAGGTCTGCGAACTCTTGCTTAGCTTGTTTTGTTCAAGGCTGGCACTCTACTACCTCCACTTCTGGCTTTTTTTGGTGTTTAATTGGAGATAAGAGTCTCATTGAAATTTTTTAAGTGTGGGGGGGCTGGCTTCAAACCTTGATCCTCAGATCTTAGCCGCCCGAATAACTAGTATGATAGCCCTGAGCCACCAGAATCAGGTTTCTTTTTAATTTGTGGGGTTAGAGATCAACCTCAGGGCCTCATGCCTGGCAAGTGCTGTGTCATTGATCTACAACCTTATCCCTCTTTGGGTTTTATGTTATAAGACTCTAGCTTCACTGTTTTCTATATGGATTTCTAATTTTCCAGCACCGTGTTGAAGAGACTATCCTTTCTCCTTCAAGTGGTCTTGACATCTTTGTAAAAATCATTTGAACATGTACATGGGCTTTCTGTTGTTGTCTTCCATTAATGTTTGTCTTTATACCATTACCATACTATTTTGTACTGTGTTAAGTAATATGTTTTGAAAAATTGGTAAATATGAGTCTTTTGTTTTTGTTCTTTTTCTATATGTGTGTGTGTGTTTATATATATATATATATATAGTAATATATATATATTTTTTTTTTTTTGGGGGGGGTCATGGGGCTTGAATTCTGGGCCCGAGAGCTGTCCCTCAGCTCTTCAGCTCAAGGCTAGCATTCTACCACTTGAACTACAGCACCACTTCTAGTTTTCTGGTGATTTATTGGAGATAAGAGTCTCAGACTTTTCCTGCCTGGGATGGCCGCGATCCTCAGATCTCAGCCTCCTGAACAGCTAGGATTATAGGTGTGAGCTACTGGCGCCCGGCTCAATATTGTTTGTTGTTGTTTGTTGATCATGGGCTTGAACTCTGGGCCTGGCACTGTCCCTGAGCTCTTCAGCTCAAGGCAAGTGCTCTACCACTTGAGCCACAGCGCCACTTCCAGCTTTTTTTTTTCTGCTTATGTGGTGCTGAGGAATCAAACCCAGGGCCTCAGGCATGCAAGGCAAGCGCTCTACCACTGAGCCACCTTCCCAGCCCCGTGTTATTGTTTTTACTTTATAAGATTTTTTTAGCCGGGCGCTGGTGGCTCACGCCTGTAATCCTAGCTACTCAGGAGGCTGAGATCTGAGGATCGCGGGTCAAAGCCCCCCCCCCCCCCCCCCCCCCCCGCAGGAGAGACCTTGAAACTCCTATCTCCAATAAACCACCAGAAAACCGGAAGTGGCGCTGTAGCTCAAGTGGTAGAGCCTTGAGCTGAAAAGCTGAGGGACAGCGCCCAGGCCCAGAGTTCAAGCCCACGACCGACAAAAAAAAAAAAAAAGAAGATTTTTTTTCTCCTTGGTTAGATTTATTCCTAAACATTTTATTTCTTTGTGTGTGTGTGTGTGTGTGTGTGTGTGCATGCATGCCAGTACTCAGGCTTGAACTCAGGGCTTTGTGCTCTTTCTTGGCTTTTTCTGCGTGAGGCTGGTACTCTATCACTTGAGCCATGCCTCTACTTTAGGCTCTTTGCTGGTTATTTGGAGATGAGAGTCTCACAAACTTTTCTGTCTATGCTGGCTTCAAAACTTGATCCTCAGTTCTCAGCTCTTTTGAGTAGCTTGAGTTATAGGCGTGAACCACAAGGATCAAACTCATTTCATACTTTCTAATACTTTTATATATGGATTTGTTTTCATTTCCTTTTGGGATTGTTAGTGCATGGAAATAACTGATTTTTCTGTGGTGATTTTGTATTGTGTGCCTTTGCTGAATTCATTTATTGTAACAGTGTCCTTTTGTAGAATCTTTATGAGTTTTTATGTGTATGTAAGACCAGATCATTCATAAACAATTTTACTTCTTCCCTTTCTGGTTTGAATGCTTCCTCAGCCCTAATTACTCTTTTGAATTTAAGTGACAAGAACAGCTGTCTTTACCTCATTCCTAATCTCTTTCACTACTGAGTATAATATTAGCAGTGAGCTTTGCATTTATGGCCTTCATTATGTTGTGGTAGTTTCCTTCTGTTCCTAGTCAGGAAAGAGGTTGAATTTTGCTCTTTGGCTTCAGATGGGGTAGTCATGTGATTTTTACTTTCCATTCTATTAATGAGGTAAAAATACATGGATTGATTTTCTATTTTTGAATTTTCTTAGTTAGATAAAGAGTACTTTTTCTTTTCTTTCTTTTTTTTCCCCTGCTCTCTCCCAGATGGATGACTTTCTAAGGTTATATTCCAGGAATAAGCCCCACCTGATATATGTAGTACTTTGTTTTGTTCATGGTAGGGCTTGAACTGTGAGCCTGGGCGCTTTCCCTGAGCTCTTCAGCTCAAGGTGAATACTCTACCACTTGAGCCACAGTGCCACTTCTGGTTTTCAGAGTTGTTTATTGGAGATAAGAGTCTCATGTATTTTTCTGCCTGGGCTGCCTTTGAACCATGATTCTCAGATCTCAGCCTCCTGAGTAGTTAGGATTACAGGCGTGAGCCACGGCACCCAACTTTGTATAGTACTTTTAATATGTTCAGCTCAGCTTTCTGGTATTTCATTGATGATTTCTTTTCTTTTCTTTCTTTCTTCCTTCCTTCCTTCCTTTCTTTTTTTAGTGTTGGTACTGGGGCTTGAAATCAGGGCCTGGGTGCTATCCCTGAACTTTTTTGCTGAAGGCTAGCTCTCTACCACTTGAGCTACAGCTTCACTTCTGGCTTTTTGGTGCTTAATTGGAGATAGGAATCTTGTGGACTTTTTTCTTTTTCTTTTTGTCAGTCGTGGGGCTTGAACTCCGGGCTTGGGCACTGTCCCTGCGCTCAAGGCGATCGCTCTGCCGCTTAAGCCACAGCGCCACTTCCTCTTGTGGACTTTCTTTCCTGGGCTGGCCCTGGAAGTGTGATTCACAGCTCTCAGTCTCCTGAGGAGCTGGGATTATAGTTGAATCACCGCTCCCAGCTTATTAGTGATTTTTGCCTCAGCACTCGCCAGGAATATTGGCTGCAGTGTCTTTTCTTTTCTTTTTATCTTTGTTAGTCATGGGGCTTGAACTCAGGTACTGAGCACTGTCTCTAAGCTGCTTTTTTTGGTACTAGTCTTGTGATTAAAAAAAAAAATATTTGGCTTTTGTGCTGAATTTTTTAGTTTCTAGTAACCTGATATAGTTACTTTATTCTACTCTATATGTTACTAGGCCTGATATAATTACTTTCTCCTACTCTGTAGGTTACTAGATTTGAAACTGTAAAGTCCCTGTTGTTACCAAAATGGAATCTATTGAATATGGTTGATTCCCCTTGGGCTAAAAGGCAGTCAAATTAGTATTTCAAGTTCAGTTGAACTAATCCTTTGCCTATGTGGAAAGTTAGGTCTGTTTTTAATTTTTTTTAATTTTTAATATTTTATTGTTGTAAAAGCGATATAGAGGGATTATAGTTACATAAGTCAGGTAATAAACACATTTCTTTTTAGTCAGTGTCACCCCTTCCCTCCCTGTTTTTCCCTCAGCTGCACCCACAAGTTGTATAGTTCATTTTTAACATAGTGCCGAGTGAGTACCACTGCTGCATTTGTTCACTCTGTTTTTTAATAGTTAAGAATTGTTTTAACTAGGCATAGTGGCTGCATGCCTGGAATCTCAACTCAGGAAGCTGAGGCAGGCTGGCTATATAACAAGACCTGTCTCAAAAAATGTTTCAAGCCAGGTGCCCGTGGTCCATGCCTGTAATCCTAGCTACGCAGGCGGCTGAGATCTGAGGATTGTGGTTTGAAGCCAAGCCTGGGCAGGAAAGTCTGTGAGTCTCTTTTATCTCCAATAAAAACTACTAAGAAAAAGTTGGGACTGGCACTGTGGCTCAAGTGGTAGTGTGCTAGCCTTGAGCAAAAGAAGCCCAGAGACAGCAGCACCCAGGCCCAGAGTTCAAGCCCCAGGATGGACCAAAAAACAACAACCAAAAGTATTTTTAAAACTTTTATTCAATGTGTGAATGCACATGAGTGCAATCCAGAACTACTCAGCTTGTCTGCTTTCCCTTCATTCCTCTGCCTCCCTGCCACCCACCATTTTCCTTCCTCTTCTGTTGTAATTTATCTTTCCTATCTACAAACTTTTGGAATAGGGGGAAAATATTTTTAGCACAAAATGGGTATGCATAAATGAACAAACGTAGACTTTAAGACAGAGCTGATCATCCACCTCTCTCTTGGAAGTGATGGCCACCAATGATCAATTCTGTTTGGAAGTGATGGCCACCAATGATCAATTCTGTCGCTTCTCCAGTCCATCCAAAATAATGGTGTGTCCACAACAGTCTCTTAGCTTTAGGCATGACCACAGCCTGGCTATAATCACCAGAAATACTTCTCCAGTATTTCTTTCCTTTCTCTTTGATCTATGAACTGAGGGGACTGAGAAGCCCATGGCTTACAACCCCCCCCCCTTCACTCCTGCCTGTCCCCTAGCCTCTGTCCCTCTTCCTTTAGCTTTGGGTGCCAGTGAAGAAGGGATTGGGGCATCTGCCACCCTGCAGGTGACTAGCTCATGTCAGGAATTATCCAGGTCCTTGGTCTCTGGGATGAATTGGAAGGGTCTATAGGGTGCTAGGGATGGAGACCTATGGAGTAGGTTGGTATCAGAGTTTTCTGGAATGATCCAAAGAATAGCTGTCTCCATGAAATCAGCATGACCTGTGATCTGATATCACTGAACTGTTTCTATTTCTTTGTGAGACTCAAGAAATGTACATAAGCAATGTAAATACAAATATTTTTATTCCTGAGAGTCAGGAAAGTTGGGGATTTTCATGTTACTTGGTGATGTGAATATTATGTACGTATGGTATGTTTGATGTGTTGTTTTTTTTTTCTTTTTACAAGATGCTTATTTACCACTGAAATAAATAATTTAAAAAATCACACTTGTCAGTATTAGATCCTTGATGTATATTTTGGTCCAAGGACGTTTCATTTCTATTAACTGTTTTTGTTTCCAGCATTGCTTGCATTATATGTGTATATATATATGGGGGCCCTGAAAAGGTGTGAGTTTTGTTTTGCTTGGATTCCTTTTTGATTTGAGTAAAACCTGTGACCTCATGCCTTGTAAGTAATAATGCTTCCATACCCCTGCAACTGTGAAATAAAATTATCTTTCTTCAGTATTCCATTCCAGTGCCAATTCATTTAGAAGAGAGAGAATTTGTTAGGCCCTGGTTACTCACTCCTGTGATCTTGGCTACTCAGGAGGTTGGGAACCGAGGATTGCAGTTCAAAGCCAGCCCAGGCGAGAAAAGTCCTTGAGACTCTTTATCTCCAATTAACTAGCAGAAAGCCAGAAGTGGAGTTATGGCTCAAGGTATGGCTCAGAATTTGCACACAAGGGAAATTGAGATATTTGTGTTTTAGTGTAATTTAAAAAAAATTCTGAAGGCAGCTTCCTTTCCTCCCCCCCATTTCTTCTGATTTTCTTTCTCCTACTCTCCCTAACCTTTTTTTTTTCCCTCAGTCGTGGGTTTTAACTCAGGGCCTGGGTGCTGTCCCTGAGTGGATTTTGGTCAAGGCTAATGTTCTACCACTTTAAGCCACAGCACCACTTCCAGGTTTCTGGTAGTTAATTGGAGATAAGAGTCTCATGGACTTTCCTGCCTAGGCTGGCTTTGAACTATGATTCTCAGATCTCAGCCTCCTGATTAGCTAGGATTACATGGATGACCCACTTGTGCCCAGCTTCCTACCCCATTTCTTGATCATCTGTCAATGGTGCTACAGCTCAGGAAGTTCAAAATGAAGCTGACACTTCAGGTAGAATCTTCTCAGAGGAGAAGATTTTGAATTCAGTTTTGTTGTTGTTGTTCAGCACCAGGAATGGATCTTAGACCTGATGCTTTTGTTCATTGACTGATGCTCTCCCAACGGAGCCACACCTCTAACCCCATCACTTTGAATTCATAAGGTAGATTGTCCTTGTTCACATTGGCTGTGATGTTCGTTTGCAAGCTGCACCCTAGATGAACCTCCTCTGGAGCTGATTTAGTACTCCCCCCCCTTGCTTATTTTCTGCATTTCAGTTTCAGAGACTCATCCCTGCTCATATGAGCCAAATAATGTAGTGCCCTTTGTTGTTGGTCAAGCAAGACAGTCCATTAATGTCCTAAGAGACAGAGCTAGTCACGTTATGGAGTTGGACAGCGAGAATAGCCCTGAGACAAGAAAGAATGAGTACATTATTGTCCTACTTTTGATCAAACTGCCTTTGATCAAAATGCCTTTGTAGCCATAGGGTTGAAACAAGATTAGAACATTCCTACCAGACCAAGTATTAGAGACTGAGTTATTTTACCTGCTCAGTAACAATTGAACACTAACCAAGGTTGCTGCCACAAGAACTGTACTTGGCTAAATAAGTTGCCTACCCTCATCCACCACAATTAGTTTGTCATTTAAAGGGCCACACACCATATATGAATGAAGATATAATGGGAATGACTTTTAAATATTTATTGAAAGACACACCAACAGCTACTATTCCCAGAGTGTGATCATGCTTCAGATTGATTTTGGGTGGGAAGGGGAGGGCAAGAAGTTTTGGAAATTACCACTTGATCCCTAAAGGCTCTTACACACAGAGAGGGTTCTGCTGGCTGTTAATTAGAACTATCCCAATTGGCACTCAGGACCAGGGAAATAACCACAGAGTGCTCCTCTGACTTACTAGATTTACTATGTGAAGGACTTGGGTCAAGATTCCCATAATCCCCTGGCCACTGTAAAAGCAGTGGAATGATAGCATTGTATAGCCTTGGTATTAGTGTCAGCTCATAACCAGTAGCATTCGCAAGGCCTGAGGTGCCTCTTAGGACACAAGTACCCTATGTCTAGGGGACTTAGGGATTGGGGAATATTCATTATGTAGCTGGGATGGCATTGTAGAGACCTTCCTCATCCAGTTGGCTGTATGTCAGAGATCTGGTCCAAAGCTGGAACTGAATGAGGGCATCACAGTTTTCCATTGCAGTGGCTGACATCACCCTTTTACTCACAAGTTTTCATTCATTCATTCATTAGTTGGTACTGGGGGCTTGAACTCAGAGCCTTACATTCTAGCTTGGCTTCCACAACTACACGTCTGGCTTTTTGGTGGCTAATTGGAGATGAGGGTCTCAGAGACTTTTCTGCATGGGCTGACTTTGAACTGTGATCCTCAGATCTCAGCCTCCTGAGTAGGTGGGATTCTGGATGTGAGCCAGATTTTTTTTTTTTAATTTTGTTAAACACACTAAGCAACAGCCCCACCAATTGCCTGAACATCTCACCATGCTGGATGCTATGGCTTATGGGCCATTCCATAAGATCGCTATTAGCTGCCACTGCCCCTGCCCCCCCACCCTCCAGTCATGGGGCTTAAACTCTGGGCCTGGGTGCTGTCCCTCAGCTCCTCAGCTCAAGGCTAGCACTCTACCACTTGAGCCACAGCACCACTTCCAGTTTTCTGGTGGTTCATTGGAGATAAAGAGTCTCACAGACTTTCCTGCTTGGGCTGGTTTTGAACTGTGATCTTCAGATCTCAGCCTCCTGAGTAGCTAGGATTACAGGTGTAGGCCACCAGCACCCAGCTTGGGCCTTCTTGATCATTGTATCTACCAGCTTTAATGGGTATAGTGGTCCTTCCTTGATAATGCAAAGATGTTCTCATCCCCAGTAATAACCAGGGACCCACAGAGCCTCTCTCATGAACATGTTCCTTATCAAAAGGAACGTAGTCTTATCTCCTGAGAGCTTCCATATACGTTGATGGAAGCCAGCCAGTTCATGATCCTTATGAGTTAGCAGCGACTAAAGAGAGCTGTTGACACCTCGGCACTTCTCTGTCCTGCCTGGACCTCTCAGCCCGGCATAGGTGAGGGACTTGGTATTTGATTTTGAGCACCAGTTTAGGCCCTTCCTGGTACCACTTACCTTAACCTGGGTTCCTCTGGAAACAATATGAACCAGAGGTTCAGCATGCAGGAGGCTTGTAAAGGCATTCAAGAGGGGAAAAAAGGGAAAAGCTTGTATAAATAAACCTCTGTAACATAGAACTGTGGACAACGGATGGTTCTGCCAGAACCTTCCTGAAAAGATAGGAGAAGGTAGTGGCATGCCTTTTATGTCCCCAAGTGGCTAAGGGCTGCACCTAGAGGCCTGCACTCGAGCAACCCTGGCCTCTGTGTTCAGCACATCCTTCTGGTGTAGGGACAGGAAGGCAAGAAGACCTGAGTTTGAGATGAGACTGCAGAACCAAGTATGCTGAGCTTATGTGTGTACATGTATATGCTACTGCACTGGTTGATATTCCTTGGGACCATATTGATAACATCAGTTTACTTGCCTTCTTTCCTTCCCTCCGTCCCTTTCCCTCCCTCCCTTCCTTTTTCCCTCCCTCCCTCCCTCCCTTCCTTCCTTCCTTCCTTCCTTCCTTCCTTCCTTCCTTCCTTCCTTCCTTCCTTCCTCTCTCTCTCTTTCTTTCTCTCTCTCTCTTTCTTTCTCTCTCTTTCTCTTTTTCTCTTTCTTTCTTTCTTTCTTTCTTTCTTCTTTCTTCCTTTCTTTCTTTCTTTCTTTCATTCTTTCTTTGTGTTGTGGGGCTTGAACTCAGGGGTCTGGACACTGTCCCTGAGCTTTTCACTCAAGGTTAGCACTCTACCACTTTGAGCCACAGCCCCAGTTTGGTTTTCTGGTGGTTAACTGGAGATAGGAGTCTCACAGACTTTCCTTCCCAGGCTGGCTTTGAACTGTGATCCTCAGCTCTCAGGCTCCTGAGTAACTAGTATTACAGGTGCAAGCCACCGGTACCCAACATAACATGAATTTTCAATTTTTTTCAGGCTTTTGCTAGGAAAAAAAAATCAGACTAGTTTGAAAGAGGCTATGATTCAGATTCTACCACTAGGGCTGGGAAGGTGACTTCGTGGTAGAGTGCTTGCCTTGCATGCATGAGGCCCTGGGTTCCATTTCTCAGCACCACATAAGCAGAAAAAGCTGGAAGTGGTGCTGTGGCTCATGTGGTAGAGTGCTAGCCTTGAGCTGAAGAGCTGAGGGACAATGCCCAGGCCCAGAGTTCAGGTCCCATGGCCAACCAAAAAACAAAAAGATTCCACCACTGGGGGGGAGGGGGGAGGCTGGGAAGGGATGTGAAGGGTAAACAAAGGAGGAGGCTGCAATGCTTGGTAAGAAATGTACGCATTATCCTGCCCACGTAATTGTAACTCCTCTGTACAGTATGTTCACAGATAAAATTAAATTAAAAAAAAAAAGATTCCACCACTACCATTATTATTTTAAAAAATTAATTTCGAAGTAACTTGTAGACCTTAGTGTTCACTTCCCACCCAAATGCTTCAGCATGCATTATAGAGATCAATATTTGTAGCTCTTTTTTGTTCTTATTGTAGGGCAACATTTACATGCACAAATCTAAAGTGGACTACTTGATGAACTTTAACAGGTGACTATATCTACAGAATCCAAAAGCCTCATCCAATGATAGAATAATACCAATGTTAAGAAAGTTCTTTTTTTTTTTGTTTTTGTTTTTTTTTTTGGTCGGTTGTGAGGCCTGAACTTTGGGCCTGGGTGCTGTCCCTCAGCTCTTCAGCTCAAGGCTAGCATTCCATCACTTGAGTCACAGCACCACTTTGGGCTTTTTCTGCTTATGTGGTGCTGAGGAATTGAACCCAGGGCCTCATGCATGCGAGGCATGCATGCAATACCTGCAGCCTTTACACTCTCCTTAGAGTTCATGTGTTGGAAAATTTATCATCAGTGCAACAGTGCTGAGAAGTAGGATCTTTACGATATTTAGTTTTGTTATAATAAGAACAGACTCCTTATCCCAAGTCTGGTTTTGTTATAAGTGAGTTTGTCTCTCCCTGTCTATGTGTTGACTTCTTTTTTTTTTTTTTTGGTCAGTTGTGGGGCTTGAACTCTGGGCCTGGGTGCTGTCCCTCAGCTCTTCAGCTCAAGGCAAGCGCTTGAGCCACAGCGCCACTTCCGGTTTTCTGGTGGTTTATTGGAGATAAGAGTTTCACGGACTTTCCTGTCCGGGCTTGCTTTGAAACACGATCCTCAGATCTCAGCCTCCTGAGTAGCTAGGATTACAGCCTTCTGTGTTGACTTTTGCACTCACGGCTGTCATTCTGCCCCTTGAGCCACACCTCCAATCCAGCTTTATTGCTGATTAATTGGAGATGAGTCTCAAAGACTTCTACCTGGGCTGGCATCAAACCGTGATCCTTAGATCTCAGCCTTCTGAGTAGCTAGAATTACAGGTGTGAGTCTCTGGCACCTGGCTGTCTCTCCTGTTTCCTTCTTCCCAGACACTCTTTATCCCTCCAGCTTTTCTATGAGATAACACAGCATGAACACCCTTCCACATGCAGGCCCCAGAATTTAGGACTTCTATTTTTTTTTTAAGCTCTTTTTCTTTTTTGTGCCAGTAGGACTTGATCACAGGGCTTGGGCACTATCCCTTAGATTTTTTGCTCAATGTTAGTGCTCTACCACTTGAACCACAGCTCCACCTCTGGCATTTTGGTAGTTAATTGGAGATAAAAGTCTCACTGAGTTTCCTGTCCAGGCTGGCTTCAAACCATCTCAGCTTCCTGAGCTGGGATTATATAACAGCGCCCAGCTGATATATAAATTGTTACAGAATTAATGCTGATTCTTTGAATACTATCTATGTCTTGTGTCCTTTGTCAGATTTTTCTTAAATGAATGTTGGTTTTGTTTTTAAAACATTTTGTCAGAATCAGGATCCAAGCCAGGTTGTTGTTCTACTTAAGTTCTTTATTTTCTAGTAATACTCTATTGATATTATTGCTTTAATACTACTGCTTTGTTGGAGCAACTGGATCATCGAACTTTGGAACATCCCACATCTTGTGTTTAACTCACTGGGTTTTTGTTTGTTTGTTTGTTTGTTTTATTGGGGGCTTGAACTCAGGGCCTTGCATTCTTACTTGGCATCTTCCTTTTTCTGCTTACGGCTGACACTTGAGCCACAGCACCACTTCTAGCTTTCTTCTGTGATTAATTGGGAGATAAGAGTCTCACAGACTTTCCTGCCCAGGCTGGTTTCCAACCCTGATCCTCAGATCTCAGCTTTTTGAGTAGCTAGGATTATAGGCATGAGCCACCAGCATCCAGCTGTCTATCTGTCTCTATGCCTCTGAGTCCTTCCCCTCTCATATTTCCCCCATAAGGCCAGTAGGCACTTGTTAATCCCTGTTAAATGAATCCCTGTGCCTTGTATCTAAACCACCACCCAGTCTTGTGGGTTCCATTTTCTGCCCTCTGTCTACCTGGTATCACTAGCTGCTTCTTCTTTGTTCCTTCAGGAAAACACCAGAATATCAAACACTGAAAACACCTGTCATTCTTAAGTTCTCCACACACTGGCATCAAGTTTAGCCTCTTGAGCCTGAACTTGAGGGTCCATTTCTTCCAGCCCCGCCTGCTACCTCCGCAGCTGTGGTGTTTTCTCTGCAATGCAGTCCTGTACTCCTTGTCAGCAATTCTGCCCTGGTGTTGCCAGTCCTTCCACAGTTTGTCCTTTCCACTCTGCTGATTCTTGCATCCTAGGATTTGGCTTAGACCAATGTTCCTTGCCTGCATATTGTATAATTGGGGAGTTTTAAGAAATACAGTGCCTGGGCACTGGTGACTCATCACCACCGAAACCCCAAGTGTCAGGAAAAGCCTGACAGCTGTTTTTTTTTTTTTTTTGGGGGGGGTCCAGTTGTGGGGCCTGAACTCTGGGTCTGGGTGCTGTCCCTCAGCTTTTCAGCTCAAGGCTAGCACTCTACTACTTGAGCCACAGCGACACTTCCGGCTTTTTTCTTTTTGCTTATGTGGTGCTGAGGAATCGAACCCAGGGCCTCATGCATGCAAGGCAAGCACTCTACCACTGAGCCACCTTCCCAGCCCCTGACTGCTGTTTTTAAAAGCTGTTGCAAGGATGGGTGCCTGTAACCCTATCTATTGGGAGGCTGATATCTGAGATTTCAAAGTAAGTCTGGGCAGGGCTGGGTGAGGGAAGGCAGTTGAAGGCCCACCTGTGTAAGAGGAAGGAACTCAGTGGAGCCGGAGGTAACGCTAGATGGTGGCTGATAGTGGAATCTGACTTTGACATATAATAGGCACTATTCAAATGACCTCCAATTCAGCTCGAACATCTCTCTAACACTTGTATACTAGCAAGTACCTATGTGCTGAGTAACCAGATGTGTGGTTCCTCTGAAACACAGATGTGGCACAGCCCCCGATAGTTACGTCTATCACAGAAGATACCTAGGGACTCACAGTGAAGCCTGGCTAGTAAGGTAAGGGATAGAGCACCAAGAAAATGGGACGAAGGAGTTGGGGGGGAGGACAGTTGCCCAGCAGAAAAGCACTCCAACTGTGGTTCTCATCTGTGGCCTCAGAAATACGTGCATGGGGCTGTTAGGTTTTTGGGGGTGGGGGGAGGTGGGGCAATTCTTACTGAATTCAGGGTCTTGACACTGTCCCTTGGATTTTTTGCTCAAGGTTATCCTTCTAGCACTTGAGCCACAGCTTCACTTCTGGATTTTTGGTGATTAATTGGAGTTAAAAGTCATAATTCTATGCCTCCATCAGAAAGAATGGCATTGCCCCATTTGTTAGGAAATGGAAAAACTTGGAAAAAATCATATTAAGTGAAGTAAGCCAGGCCCAAAGAAACATAGGTCCCATGGTTTCCCTTATTTGCAATATCTAGTATATGTATGAGTCAAGCGGAAAAGGTCAGATAATGTGATGTTAGGAAAATGAACCCTTAGATATGTATTTTAATGTTTTTTTCTTTCATGCATTTATTTCTAACGCTTTTATAAGATTATCTCTTTGTTGCTTTGTATGTCCTTCCCCCACAGTATAACCCCTGCTTTCACTATATTTGATGTCAGTATAACTTGTAGAGGAGATGGGGAAAAACAAGTCGTTTAAGGATACAGGTGGACCTGTTGCAACAATGAGAAGTACAAGTTGTCATGTTGAAAACGAGCTTTACAACGTTGGTGGGGGGGGGAGGCGGGGAGGATTGGATGGGGGGGAGGCTGGGAAGGGATGTTAAGGGTAAACAAAGGAGGAGGCTGCAATGCTTGATAAGAAATGTATGCATTATCCTGCCCATGTAATTGTAGCCCCTCTGTACAGTGTGTTCACAAAAATAAAATAAAATAAATTTTAAAAAAGTCATAATTAGGCACCTGTGGCACACACCTATAATCTTAGCTACTTGGTAGGCTAAGATCTGAGGATCGTGGTTTGAAGCCAGCCAGGAAGGAAATTCTTTGAGACTCTTATCTCCAAACAGCCAGAAGTGGAGATTTGGTGTAAGTGATAGAGTGATAGCCTGAGCAAAAAATGTTCAGGACAGTGCCCAGACCCCAAATTGAAGCCCCAGGACTGGCACAAAAGAGCCTTATGGATTTTCCTGCCCAGACTGGCTTCAAACTATGATCTTCAGATCTCAGCCTTCTGAGTAGCTAGGATTATTGGCCTGAGTCCCAGCATTTTAAGAAGAGAGGCAGGGACAGGGAATGTGGTTTAGTGGTAGAGTGCTTGCCTAGCATGCAGGAAGCCCTGGGTTCAATTCTTCAGTGCTACAGAAACAAAAATCTGGGAGTGGCACTGTGGCTCAAGTGGTGCTGTGGCTTGAGCAAAAGAAGCTCAGGGACAGTGCCCAGGCTCTGAGTTCAAGCCCCAGGACTGTCAAGAAAAAAAGAAAGAGAGGCAGAAGGATCACAAGTTTCAGACTTTGCTGGGCTGCTTAGAAAGTTCCAGACCAATTATAGGATGAAACCTTGTCTCAAAACAAAACAAAAAGCTGGACACCGGTGGCTCATGCCTATAATCCTAGCTACTGAAGAGGCTGAGATCTGAGGATGGCAGTTCAAAACCAACTCGGGCTAGAAAGTCCCTGAGACTCTTATCTCCCAAGTAACCACCAGAAAACCGGAAGTGGTGCTGTGGCTCAAGTGGTAGAGTGCTAGCCTTGCATGCATGAGGCCCTGAGTTCGGGTCCTCAGCACCACATAAGCAGAAAAAGCTGGAAGTGGTGCTATGACTCAAGTAGTAGAGCACCAGCCCTGAGCTGAATTGCTGAGGGACAGTGCCCAGGCCCAGAGTTCAGGCCCCATGACTGACAAAAAAATAAAAATAAAAAAAAAGAAAGTGCTAATGATCAAAAGCTCAAGGCCTGACACCCATACACAAAAATTATTTTGTTTATTTTGGGTTAGCTTTTTGTTTTTGTTTTGGTCATGGGGGATTGAACTCTGGGCTTGGGCGTTGTCCCTCAGCTCTTCAGCTCAAGGCTAGTGTCTACCACTACGACCAAAGCACCACTTCCGGTTTTCTGGTAGTTTATTGGAGATAAGAGTCTCACAGACTTTCCTGCCCGGCCTGGCTTTGAACTACGATCCTCAGATCTCAGCCTTTTGAGTAGCTAGGATTATAGGTGTGAGCCACCGGCACCTGGCTTGGGTTAGCTTTTATTGCATGTTATCCATTTGCCTCTGTGCACTCTGAACTATTTGCCTTCAATTCAGGCCACATGTGATCTAGTATTCATAGTGCTTCGCTATATGGTTTCAAGGGTAACACCCAATAGGTTGCCTACCATGGACTAGTACTGTGACCTTTGAGCTGGAGAACACTGGTCACATGGTTTCTTGTACCGGGTTGTGTGGACACCTGTAGCCTGTTGTTACCTCTTTTATCCACTGGGGTGCAGTGTTGCACCAGCCTCTCTGGTCTTTTCTATCTTACAGCCTAGCATTTTAGTTCCTCAGATGATCCTCAAACCATGTTTCTACTCTTACCTTCCAACCCAGTGGAGACATCGATACAATGTAACCACATACATATATGCAACAAAAGTTTCATAAAGTGAAACTTTGCTATATACTCTATATGCTTTTCTATTCTCTCTTTTCAAAAAGATACTGATCACTGCCTTAATTCAGTTCATTATTAACAAATTGGATTACAGCCTATAACTTGGAAAAAAGAATGTTGCCTTAAAATTCCTTTAGGCTGCCAGGCGCCAGTGGCTCACGCCTGTACCTAGCTACTCAGGAGGCTGAAATCTGAGGATTGCGGTTCAAAGCCAACCTGGGCAGGAAAGTCTGTGAGACTCTTATCTCCAATAAACCACTCAGAAAATGGAAGTGGCATGGTGGCTCAAGTGGTAGAGCATGCACCTTGAGCTAAAGAGCTGAGGGACAGTGCCCAGGTCCAGAGTTCACACCCCATGACCAACAAAAAATAAAAAATAAAAAAATTCCTCTAGTCTGCTGGGTACCAGATCCAGGGTTGGATAGTTAGGGATGAGATGTAGGAATAGAAAGGGAACAGGGTTGCTATGGGGTGCAGAGAAGCAGCTAGGAATGAAGCTTTTATTCCATTTCTTTTTGCTCTGTATTAGAATTTTCTGAATGGGTTCTGGTGATCCCACTGACACTAATATTGAGCTCATGGAAGTGCTCAGATGTGTGTGGTTTTGTTCCCAGTCTCCATGAGCAGCACAATGGAATGTGGTCTCAGCCTGTTTGACCAGTACTCTCTGAGGGTTTAGAGCTATGGAATCCTAGTGACTCAGTTACCTGAGTTCACACAGGGTGGTCCTGACTTAGCTTAGCAGGAGTTTGTTTGATAGACCAGAAAACCATGCATTAATGATGGGAATGAGCTGGCAGGGCGTCGCCTGCAACTCTGAAGAAGATGGAAGTTCTCATTTGTCTCCACCTTGCTTTGTAGAATACCTCCCGGACATTTGAGGTAGACTACGATCAGGACTGCTTCCTCAAGGATGGCAAGCCATTCCGCTACATCTCAGGAAGCATCCACTACTTCCGAGTGCCTCGCTTCTACTGGATGGACCGGCTGCTGAAGATGAAGATGGCCGGGCTGAATGCCATCCAGACGTAAGTACGACATTCAGTGCCCACTGGGGACTGAGTGCCTTGGAAAACAGTACAGCTGCATTTCTCAGAGCAGCTGTTTTGTTGCTCAGGAATGGGGAAGTAGGCGCCAGTGGCCTTCTGGGAGGTGTTTGGTATGAACTTGATTAGACCTGCATTCAGATAATTTGCTACTTTTTCCAGTCATCATGAAATACCAGCTTAAAAAGATAAAGGTGGAAACTAGGAGGAGGACACAGAAACAGAGGGAAACAGAGGAAAACATACAACAGCGGGACCCATCAGCTGCACTGGTTATTAATCAAAAGGAATTAAGCAACTCAGTGGCAGAGATGGGAGGGAGGGAATGAGAGGGAAAGAGGGACCAACTGACACCAAGCAAAAGGAAAGAAATGTCCATATCACCTAATGCGGGAGAAATAGCTGTATTGTCAAAGCTCATAGAATTCACAAACTTTATAGACCTTGATAAAGACTAGTTGCTCCATGAAAGTTAGAAATTTGGGGAGAAAAAAAAAAGGTAAAGGTGGGCTGGGCTTTGTGGTACTTATTTGTAATCCCAGCTAGGCAGGTAGTAGAATCACCATTTGATGTGATTCCACCATTTAAGGTCTGGAGACCTTATTGAATATCAATTAAAAGGCTGGGCATGTGGCTCAAGTGGAGTAAGCCCCAAAGCCCAGAGTTTAATCCTCAGTATAATCAATCCATCAGTCAATCAATCAATAAAGGCAAGTGACAGCACTTTGAGGTACCATGTTCCTTATGTCCCATTTCTCTAAGGTAGGCTGGTAAAATTCAAGTTCCCCCAAGGTCATATCTTTGGGCAAGGGTCCAGCTAGGATTGGAGTGTAAGGGAGTTTGTAGGCAGCCATAGTTTCTCTTGGCTCTTATAACTTAAGTCTTGTGCTTAGGTAGATATCTGAACCCCTATGCCTTCTTGGTTTGCTGGGGGTGACTATATATGCCCATGCTATAAGTCAACCCAGTCATCCTCACCTAGTCTCTATTTTGTTGGTTTTGGCAGAGCTGATATGGATGGCCAATAACTATTCAAGTATCAAAAGAATAACAACCTCAGATGGTTCAATGCTCTTCTGGTTCTATGGGAGGGGCAAACCCAAGTTCCCCCTTAAGTCGTTTATACATGAGTTCTAGTAGGTTTGAGGGAGCCCTGAAATCCTGACACTGGGGAAAAACTCAGGCCAAGGTCATCAAAGTGATTTTCGTGATAGAACTGGCTGGCCCCGTGTTTGTGTTTGCTTCCTGAGATAGCTGGAAGTATTGGCAGAAATGTTGGCTATTTTTACCTCCTCCATGCTAATTCCTGACAAAATCATTTGTGTATGTATAGGGGTTGAGGGATTTGTTCATTTATTGACAGGATATTACTATGGAGCTCAGGTGACCTCAAACTTGCAGGTTTCCTGCCTCCACACCCAAGTGCTAGGATCATTGGTTTATTTCTACTTTTGTTAAAGTTTATTTTTAGTGGTACTAAGGGTTGACCTCAGGGCTTCCTACTTGTGAGGCAAGTTGTGAAGTTGTTTTTTTTTTTTTGTCGGTAGTGGGGCCTGAACTCTGGGCCTGGGCACTGTCCCTCAGCTCCTTAGCTCAAGGCTAGCATTCTACCACATGAGCCACAGCACCACTTCTGGCTTTTTCTACTTATGTGGTGCTGAGGAATGGAACCCAGGGCCTCATGCATGCAAGGCAAGCACTCTACCACTGAGCCACCTTCCCAGCCCCCATGAGCTTATTGTTTTACTCAAGGCTAGTGCTCTACCACGTGAGCTACAGCGCCACTTCAGATAAGAGTCTCTTGGACTTTCCTGCCAGGACTAGCTTTGAACAGCAATTCTCAGATCTTAGCCTCCTGAGTAATTAGGATAATAGGTGTGAGCCACCAACACCTGGTGAAGTTTTATCTCTTTAAATATACCTCTTACTAGTTTAGCAAGCTACTTGGTATATATGCTTTACACAGGCATATATAACATTTCTATAATGGGAATTAGTGTTCATGTTATTCTGGTTTTTGCTTTATATTTACACTATTTAAACAAAACAATTATCATTGTTTCCACCCCCCCCCCTTTCTGTCACACAGTTTCTGTAAAGATTGTTGTCATAGGGGGCTATGAATGTGGCTCAATGGTAGAGCATAATCAAGTCCTAGTTTTGAGGAACTCAAAAGTGTGGCTTAAATAATAGAGCACTCACTGTGAGCTCAAGGCTTAAATTCAAGCCCCAGTACTGGAACACACACCTACAAAGGCAGTACTGGGACCCACACATAGAGGAGGAAAAAAAAAAAGGCCTGGCTTTGATCCCCAGCACTGCAAATAAACAAAAATGGTTTTACTTATAATGGAGGCAACTAGCTAATGGTAAAGCCTAATTGAAGGAGACCTTGAGGAAGAGATGTTTATAGATTGAGCCAAGAAAGTGGAGCTGAAATTAATTATCTTGGGAAATTAAACTGATAAATATAATACCATAAAAGGTGAGGTTGGGCCGGGCGCTGGTGGCTCACGCCTGTAATCCTAGCTACTCAGGAGGCTGAGATCTGAGGATCGCGGTTCAAAGCCAGCCCGGGCAGGAAAGACCGTGAGACTCCTATCTCCAATAAAAACCACCAGAAAACCGGAAGTGGCGCTGTAGCTCAAGTGGTAGAGCGCTCGCCTTGAGCTGAAGAGCTGAGGGACAGCGCCCAGGCCCAGAGTTCAAGCCCCACGACCGACAAAAAAAAAAAAAAAAAAGGTGAGGTTGCTGGACTACTCAGGAGGTTGAGCTCTGAAGATCAGAGTTCAAAGCCAGCCCAGGTAGACAAATCCAAGAGACTCTTCAATTAACCAGTAAGAAACCACAAGTAGAGCTGTGGCTCAAGTGACAGCACCAACCTAGAGTGAAAGAAAACACTTCCAAGGGAACAGATTGGGGCCTGGGAAAGCATCAGGGCCCCAAATTCAATCCCTAGGACTAGAAAACACACACACACACACACACACACAAAGGTGATATTTGATATTCCTTTTGGAATTGTCTTTTCTATACAGCAGCAGCCATTTGACACCCTTATAAGGCAATAACAAGTATAAGTTAATCCATAACTTGCCTTAATCAGTACTTACTAGTTACATTATTTCCCCCAGAGAATAAAAGAAGTCTTAGTAATAATCTTGAATAATCTCCAGAACAATACTGAGAAGAAATAAACAGTCAGCCTTTGACCTTATTTCCAAGTTCTGGGTTATATTCCTCAAAGCCCTCCCCTTCTTCACCCTTTTGTCCTAAGAAGATCTCTGCCCCTTCCTTCTTTCTCACCCCTGCCAACTATCTGCAGACAGGCTGTGTGTGTCTTTACAGGTATGTGCCCTGGAACTTTCATGAGCCCCAGCAAGGACACTACCAGTTTTCTGGAGATCATGATGTGGAGTATTTTCTTCAGCTAGCTCACAAGCTGGAACTGCTCGTCATCCTGAGGCCGGGGCCCTACATCTGTGCGGAGTGGGACATGGTGAGTGTGGCGGGCTGGCAGGCAGGCACCTGGGCAAAGTCAACTAGAGTAGTCTAAATAAGACTGTAGAGCCAGGTGCAGTGGCTCACATGTGTAATCCTAGCCACTCAACAGGCTGAGCATTGAGGATCACAGTTCAAAGCCAAAAATGTTCATGAGACTCTTATCTCCATGTTAGCCAGCAAAAATCCAGAAATAGAGCTATGGCTCAAGTGGTAAAGCACGGGCCTTGAGTAGAGAAAGCTAAGGGAGAGTGCCCAGTCCCTGAGTTCAAGCCGTAGTTCCAGCATGCATGCACATGTACATACACACCCCCCCCACACACACACTGTATGTCTAGCTAATGTGAGGCCTGTGACTGTGCAGCACAGGTATATATTAGGAGCTGGGCAGAGAGGAGCAGCTGAGGTGAGAGCATGAGTCCTCTCTATGATCACTCATATCACTTGGTCTCCTTATCTGTCAAAAGCTGCTGGGCACCAGTGGCTCACTCCTGTAATCCTAGCTACTCAGGAGCTACTCTGAGCTCTGAGGATCACAATTCAAAGCCAACCCATACAGGAAAGTTCACCAGTTAATTAGCAAAAAGCTAGACATACAGGTGTGGCTCAAGTGGTAGAGTACCAACAACTTGAGTGAAAAAACTAAGGGACAGGGCTCAAAGCCCTGTGTTCAAGCCCCAGTACTGGTGTGTTTGTGTGTGTGTGTGTGTGACACACACACACACACACACACACACACACAGCAGCAGCTAATGATGTCTGTTCTTTCTCACACAGGGCTGTGAAATGAACTGGAGTCATCTACATAAAATAGCATTGAATCTCTAAATTAACAACTGGGATCTTAGTTTTACTATGTTCCAATTTCCCAAAAGTTACAAACCAGACAGCTGAAGCATATACTGCTAACAGCAATTTCAATCTTCTTTAAGCTCCTTTCACGAACAGGACATGATAATAGCTTTCATCCCTTTTCTCTCTTCATAGGGGGGCTTGCCTGCTTGGCTATTAGAGAAGGAATCTATTATTCTCCGCTCTTCTGACCCAGGTAAGTCAGAGAGATCCTCAGAATTTATGAAATAATTAGACAGTTTAATAGAAGGAGACAGATCATTTGAAAGCTGAGCTACTATACAAGTACTTCTAAGAGCTTGGCAGAGTGAGTATGAAATACCCTGCACCACACCACACCAGACATTGAAGATGTAGGAGATTGGCTTCCTTGCACCCCTTGGCCAGATCTTACAGATAGCCTGGTAACACTTTGAATTGGCATTGAACTCTGTGGTTGGCCCACTAATGATGCTCTTTCTCTTTTTTACATATTCAATGTATGACACAGCCTGTGATACTTTGATAATCAAAATGCCATATGTACTTTCTAGATATAACTAGATTTCTTGGTAGCTGTAGTGTCTACTTATATAGAGTGACAATTGGATGACATTTATAAGACATTCTTACCTATTTATTAATTCAACCATTCATTCATGCATGCATACCAGTACTGGGGCTTGAACTCAGGGCCTGGTACTCTTGCTTAGTGGTTTTTTGGTCAGTCATGGGGCTTGAACTCAGGGCCTAGGTGCTGTCCCTGAGATTTTCTGCTCAAGGCTAGCACTCTACCACTTGAACCACAGTGCCATTTCGGGATTTTTCTGTTTATGTGGTACTAATGAATGGAAGGAACCCAGGGCTTCATGCATGCTAGGCAAGCACTCTACCACTAAGCCACATTTCCAGCCCTCTTGCTTAGCTTTTTCACTCAAGGTTGGCATTTTTTTTGGTGGGGGGGAGGTTGGTCATGGGGCTTGAACTCTGGGTCTGGTCACTGTCCCTGAGTTCTTCAGCTCAAGGCCAGTGTTCTACCACTTCCTGTTTTCTGGTGGTTAATTGGAGATAAGAGTCTTATGGACTTTCCTGCCCATGTTGGCTTTGAACCTCAATCCTCAGATCTCGGCCTCCTGAGTAGCTAGGATTAAGGCGTGAGCCACCAGCACCCAGCTAAGGCTGAAACTCTTATCACTTGAGTCATGTCTCTACTTCTGGCTTTTTGCTGATTAATTGTAGATAAAAGTCTTTTGGATTTATCTGCCTATGCTGGCTTTGAACCAGGCTCAGCCAGGGCCAGTTCAGAAGAAGCATGAGCCACTGGCACTTGGTTTTTCTTATCTTTTTAAATAGAGAGGGGCGTGGCTGGGAAGGTGGCTCAGTGGTAGAGTGCTTTCCTTGCATGCGTGAGGCCCTGGGTTCGATTCCTCAGCACCACATAAGCAAAAAGAAAAAAGCTGGAAGTGGTGCTGTGGCTCAAGTGGTAGAGCACTAGCCTTGAGCTGAAGAGCTGAGGGACAGTTCCCAGGCTCAGAGTTCAGGCCCCATGACCGGACCCAAAAAATAAAAAAATAAAAAATAAAATAAAATAAAATGGCACACAAATTTAGTGAGTAAGGCGAGGTCTACCTTTTCCGGGAGAGGCTGGGAAGGGATGTGAAGGGTATACAAAGGAGGAGGCTACAATGCTTGATAAGAAATGTACTCATTAACTTGCCCATGTAATTGTAACCCCTCTGTACAGTATGTTCACAATAAAAAAATAAAAAATATATAAAAAAATAAATAAATAGAGAGGGGCTTTGAAGGTGGCTCAGTGGTAAGTGCTTGCCTTGCATGCATGAGGCCCTGGGTTTGATCCACAGCACCACATAGGCAGAAAAAGCCAGAAATGGCACTGTGGCTCAAGCAGTAAAGTGCTAGTCTTGAGCTGAAGAGCTGAGGGACAGCGCCCAGGCCCAGAGTTCAGGCCCCATGACTGGCAAAAAAAAAAAAAAAAAAAAAAATAGAGATTATTTTAGCTCTAAACCCTGAACAGTCAGAAATTCCTATTTCACTGAATTGCTGTTTCCTGAAGACTCCATTTCTCTTGGGGATGGTGGAGATTATTGTAATAGTGGATGATATGAAGTTTATTCTATGGAAAATTAGTTCATTTTTAAAAATTAATTAATTAATTAATTTTTTTGGGTCCGGTCGTGGGGCCTGCACTCTGGGCCTGGGCACTGTCTTGGTTCTGAAAGTATATTAAGGCGTCACACCAATCTTGTTTTCTAGATTACCTCAAAGCTGTGGATAAGTGGTTGGGAGTCCTTCTGCCTAAGATGAGGCCTCTTCTCTATCAGAATGGAGGACCGATTATAACAGTGCAGGTAAATGTGGAACTGAGCTAAGGGGTGGGTTTCCATCCTCTATACTGTATACATGATAGATGTGGACACACACCGTGTCAATCTGTTACTTGAAGAGGAGATGCTATGGATGATGCTTTTACTTAAATACTTTAATATATCATATTTTGATTTTTTTTAATAAAAAGGGGGTTCAGTATGACATTTCCATAAATGCATACAAGAGAACTACCACCCGCACCCTTTCTGTCACTCTCCTCTATCTCTCACTCCTCTTAAAGTAATTTCAGCTGGTTTCATCATTTTATTCTCATATGCACAAGTAAACTACTCTGACAGTGTTTTTGTCCTCTTTACTCTCTTCATTCGCCCTTCATGCTTCAGAAGCTGATTCCCTTCCCTCAGCAGAGCTGGTTTTCCTCTCTTATCATTCTCTTTTCTAGTATATACTAATTGTACCAAGAATATTCTCATGTACGTATATTATATCTTAATCAGAATAATCCCCTTGATTTCTTTCTCTCTCCCATTCTGCCACTTCCTATTGTTTAACAGCTTTTAATGACATTTTCTTGTTTTTTGGGGGAGGAAGGGGTGTTGTTTTTGATTGTGGGGCTTAAACTCTAGGCCTGGGTACTGTCCCTGAATTCTTCAGCTCAAGGCAAAGTGCTCTACCACTTAAGCCACAGTGCCACTTCTCATTTTCTGGTGGTTAATTAGAGATAAGAATCTCACAGACTAGCCGGGCGCTGGTGGCTCACGCCTGTAATCCTAGCTACTCAGGAGGCTGAGATCTGAGGATCTCGGTTCAAAGCCAGCCCGGGCAGGAAAGACCGTGAGACTCCTATCTCCAATAAACCACCAGAAAACCAGAAGTGGCACTATAGCTCAAGTGGTAGAGCGCTCGCCTTGAGCTGAAGAGCTAAGGGACAGCACTCAGGCCCAGAGTTCAAGCCCCACGACTGACAAAAAAAAAAGAATCTCACAAACTTTCTTGCCTGGGCTGACTTTGAACTGCGATCCTCAGATCGCAGCCTCCTGAATAGCTAGGAATACAGGTGTGAGCCATTGACGCCAGGCTAAATTTATCAAATGAATAGTTGGCAAAGATACTCTTTCACTCTGTGGATTGTTTCTTGGCTTGGATAATTACTTCTTTTGCTGTGCAGAAGCATTTTAATTTGATGCAGTTCATTTTGTTCATTCTTGCTTTCATTTTCTGGGCAAGTAGAGTCTTAATATTCAGAAAATAATTACCTGTGCTTATTTGATCTAGAATTTTCCTGTAGTAATTTCAGAGTTTCAGATGTTACATTTAGATATTTGATCCATTTGGAGCTGATTTTTGTACAAGGTAAGAGATAAGGTTCTAGTTTCAATCTCCTGCATGTAGATAAACAGTTTTGCCAGAACCATTTGTTAAAGAGGGTATCTTTTCTCCAATGTATGTTTTTGGCTCCTTTATTAAAAATTAGGTGGCTGAAGCTGTGTGTTTCTGTTTCTGGGTCTTCTGTTCCATTAATCTTCATATTTGTTTTTGTGCCAGTACCAGATTCTTTTTGTTATTATGGCTCTATAGTATAATTTGAAATCTGGTATTGTAATACCTCCTGTGTTGCTGAGGCTGAGATCTGAGGTTCACAATTTGAAGCCTGCCTGGGCAGGAAAATCCATGAATACTAGCTTTGAGCTCCAATGTGCAGGGACAGCACCTAGGCCCTGAGTTCAAGACCCAGGACCAACACACACACACACACAAAGAGTTTGTGTCTTACTGTATTGCCCACTTGGCCCTTAGCTCCTGAGTTTGAGCTCTATCTGCCTCAACAGGAGGATCCTGAGCAGCTGGGACTACAGGAGTTCACTGCAATGTCTAGTTCTTTTTTCTTTTCTTGTCGGTTGTGGGGCTTGAACTCTGGGTCTGGGCCCTGTCCCTGAGCAATTAGCTCAAGGCTAGTGTTCTACCACTTGAGCCACAGCACCACTTCCAGTTTTCTGGTGGTTAACTGGAGATAAGAGTCTCACAAATGTTCCTGCCCAGGCTGGCTTTGAACTTCAGTCCTCAGATCTCAGCCTCTTAAGTAGCTAGGATTATAGGCATGAACCACTGGCACCCAGCTCTAGTTCTTATAGTATACTTATTTAATGATATCCAGCTCTGTCCTGGATGCTGAAAACTGCTATTGGAGGAATTCAAGATGAAGTGATTTGGCCACGCCCACCCAGTTGTCATGTGGCAGTCAGGATTTCATGCTATTTCCGCAGATCTCAGGATCTCTTTCTTGCTCTCCTTTTTTTTTTTTTTTTTTTTTTTTTTTGGTCTGTTGTGGGGCTTGAACTCTGGGCTTGGGCACTGTCCCTTAGCTTTTTCACTCAAGGATAGCACTCTACCACTTGAGCCACATCTCCACTTTTGCCTTTTTGGTGGTTAATTGGAGATAGGAATCTCACAGATTATCTTGCCCAGGCTAGCTTCAAACCACGATCTTCACATCTCAGCCTCCTGAGTATCTAGTATTACAGATGTGAGCCACTGACGCCGCACTTCCTGGTTTTTCATTGAAAAAGTTTGTTAAACACTAGAAAAATTGGTGTTCTTCTGAATCTCATTGTGACTTTTCTGTGAGTCTTGCCTTTTTCTGTTTGTGTTCATTTTTCCCACTCTCAGCCCTAACATTTGCACAACTCTATTTTTTTACTAATTGGCAGTGATGTAAAACTTGAGTTTGGTCGTCATTGCTTTGCTAGCTTTTTGAGGACTAAGCAGAGGCTAGGTACTATACAAAGGTCTTTTCCTGAATTGACTCAGTTAAACCTCATAACAACTCAGCAAAGTAGGTGTTACAACCTCTCCAGATGAGAAACCCTTGTACAGGTGGAGTCCCATGGACAGGAAGTGGCAGAGCTCAGATTTGCATGCAGCCAATAGAGACCTCTGATGCTTATGACCATGACTTTAAGCTGTTTTTTTTGTTGTTGTTGTTTTTGTTTTTTGGTACCAGTCCTGGAGCTTGAACTTGGGCCCTGGACATTGGTCCTGAAGGTTTTTTTTTAAATATAATTTTATGGTTATTATTAAGACATTGTACAGAGGGATTCCCATTTCACAATTCAGGTAATACATATCTCTCTTTCGGACACTATCACCCCTTCCTTCACTTTCCCCCAGGGTCTCCCTCCTGTCCCTGCCCACAAGATGCAGTTTCTACTTGGTGTGTAATGAATATCTTGATTGCATTTGTTCACTATTCCTCCTCCCTTTTCTGTAACCGCTTTCCCTTTGCTCCCCTCATAAGAAGCAGAAAAAAAAAAACCTAACCCACCCATGTTTCTGTTTCCCGGAATTTGTTTCAATAGATAATATTTTATATGTTCAGGAACCTTTGGGTTCCTCCCCTACCAGTATCCTCTGTATGTAAATGCCTGGGGTCATGTTTAGGTTATCACATGTGTGCTGCTCATCTCTTTGAGTTTGGCTTACCCCACTCAACATGATTTGTTCTAGGTCCATCTGTTTCCCCACAAATGACAGAAATATTATTCTTTCTAATGGACGGCCCTGAGGTTTTCTTGCTCAAGGCTGCTCTGCTACTTGAGCCTCAGCTCTCCACTTCTGGAATTTTTTAATAGTTAATTAGAGATAAGACTTTCTGCCCAGGCTGGCTTCAAGCTGTGGTCCTCATATCTCAGCCTCTTGGGTAGCTAGGATTACAGGCATGCTGCTGGGCTTTGTTTTGTAAATGTTTCTCTCCCCCCCTTTTCTCTTTTTTTCTCTTCCCCACTCTCTCCTTCTCTCCCTCTCTCCCTCCTCCCTTCTCTCTCTCCTCCTTTCTCCCCTCCCCTTTCTCCTCTCCTTATAATAAATAAATGTCCATGTATTCATTAGAAGCCACTTTGTGTTTGGTTGGTAATAGATAAATATAATGAACAGGTAGGGTTATGGGAAGGAAACCAAGGCTGGTGGCAGAAAAGGACATAGGTATAGAGGCTCTGGCTCACTTAGTTTCTAGAATTGACCCTCAAATTTAGCTCTGAATTTCTTGGCAGTCAAATGATAAAGGACAGCATAGTCATTTATGTAGCTCTTAAAAGGGAGAGGAGGCGTGAAGAAAATGAGGGAAAAAAGAACCTTACCAGAATTTGCAAAGCTTTTCTTAACACGCATCTCAATGATTTCAAAGGAACTTTCATGAGACAAGGGTGTCAGCAAAAATTACCCAAGGTAGAGTTTTCTACTCTGTGTGTATCAAATACCTCCTTTTTATTTTTTAGTTTTTGGCTGGTCATGGGCTTGGACTCAGGGCCTGGGCACGGTCCCTGGGCTTTTCCGCTCTACCACTTTGAGCCACAGTTCCACTTTCGGTTTTTTGGTGGTTAATTGGGGATAAGAGTCTCATGGACTTTCCTGCCTGGGCTGGCTTTGAATCATGATCCTCATATCTCTGCCTCTTGAGGAGCTAGGATTATAGGCATGAGCCACCAGTGCCTGACTCTCCAACCCTTTTGACTTACAGTTTTTCCATTAGGGTCTTGCATATTTTCCTGGGTTGGCCCAGACTACAACCCTCCTATTTATGCCTCCTCTTGGGTGAAAGGTTCAGACCACCCACACCCACACCCAGCTTTTTCTAACCTTTTCTACAGGCTAGCTTTTTTTTTTTTGAGGGGGGTGGGGAAGGGCCTGGTCGTGGGGCCTGAACTCTGGGCCTGGGTGCTGTCCCTCAGCTCTTCAGCTCAAGGCTAGCGCTCTACCACTTGAGCCACAGCGCCACTTGCGGCTTTTTTTTTTTTTTTTTTTTGCTTATGTGGTGCTGAGGAATCGAATCCAGAGGCTCATGTATGCAAGGCAAGCGCTCTACCACTGAGCCACCTTCCCAGCCCTACAGGATAGCTTTAAACCTCAGTTCTCCTGATCTGTGCCCTCAGAGTAGTTGGGATTTCTGGTATGAGCCACTGCACCCAGCCTGCAGGTTGAAATTTTATTCTTAGACAAAAAAAAACTTATATGAAGTTATGAAATACAGCACAATTACATAAATGAGCACTCTAATGAATTGTTGTAACATAAGGAACCATATAACACCACCTAAGGAAAAGAAATAGCACCCTAAAAGGTTCCCAAGTATCTTTGATCATACTTCATTTTGTTCCCCTATCCTGGCTTTGGTGGAAATAGTAGTTTATAGTCTAATCTCAAGAGTTTTTGAGGTTTCCACTGAGTATTGGATGGTGTATTTTTCAGTATCACATTTCTTTCATACATTATATTTCTTTTTTTTTTTTTTTTTTGGTCCGGTTGTGGGGTCTGAACTCTGGGCCTGGGCGTTGTACCTCAGCTCTTCAGCTCAAGGCTAGCGCTCTACCACTTGAGCCACAGTGCCACTTCCGGCTTTTTTCTTTTCGCTTATGTGGTGCTGAGAAATCGAACCCAGGGCCTCATGCATGCAAGGCAAGCGCTCTACCACTGAGCCACCTTCCCAGCCCCTCATACATTATATTTCTAAGGTTCTTTGTTGTAGTAGTAGTAGTGGGTAAATCTGGAAGTTCATTTTATTAAAGAGCAATGTTTCTTTTACTGAATTTTTCCTTTTTCTCCCTAAGAAACTTTCTTAGGTTTTATTTTCTTATTGCTTTTCCTTCCATTCTCTCATGGAAATGTGATATCTGAGATAGTGTAAGATTGTTTATGTATATATACCCAAATTATCTTGTATATAAACACATACCTGTGTTTTATATATAAAGAAAATAGATGCCAGAAACTGGTGGCTCATATCTATAGATCTAGCTACTCAGAAGGCTGAGATCTAAGCATCTCAGTATGAAGGCAGCCCAGGCAGAAAAGTCTGAGGGACTTACTTCCAATTAGCCAGCAAAAAACCAGATTAGAGGCATGGTTCAAGTAGTAGAGCACCAGCCATGAGCAAGAAAGCCAAGCAAGAACATGAGGTCTTGAGTTCATGCTCTTGGTATTCATTCAGTGCACGGAACGATATTTAGCAGTGTCCCTGGCCTCAATCCATTTTGTGCCATTAGCACCATTCCCTCTGGGTCATCACTGTGGTGACGACCCAAATGTTTCTGGACATTGCAGGATGTCCCCTATCAGAAGGATGGAGGAGAGCTGGTTTAAATCCTGATGTTATTAAGCTCAAGCCAGGTGTTGATTATGGAGAACAAAGCCAGAAATACCCTGGGTCTTTGACAGCTGAAGATAAGTCAAATCATGGTGCATTTATATCTTGCATTTGCCCTCCTTACTACCTACCTTGGATAATTTGAGTAATAGGTAAAGAACGCAGTGTTATTATAACTGGTATAAATATACACCATTTTGAGGAAAGAAGATGCTATGTATATTATGTAAACTTGGAGGGCTATCTACTAAAATGCTTACAATGGTTATCCATTAGAAATAGCTTGAGATGTTGAAGTGACACACAGGAATAGAGACTAATTAGGAACTCATTAAGGCAAAGTTTACTTTTTCAGAGCTATGGCCATTAGCCAAAAACCTGGCAAGTGAGCACACAGAGCAGGCAGGCTGCTCCCTTTTTATCCCTAACACGGCAGGCCCTGCCCCTCTGCTCACATCGGATGAGCTCAGGCTCACAATCTGCAAAAAGATGTAGCTTAATTAACAGTACATAAGTAAAATTCAAGGAGCTTCTAATAGAGTGTCCTATTTAAAGTACAGCAGGAAAAGGATGTATGTAACTAAAATACAACTAGTAAGGGCCAAGCCAAAACAGGTACCCTTCAGAAAAACAGTTCTCTCAAGATTAACAGAAAGCTAATTACTTTCATAACTAAGTCACTTTTCTTACAAATGGAATTAGTGGGTGATTTTATTTTATTTTTTTTTCAGTTGTGGGGCTTGAACTCAGGGCCTGGGCAATGTCCCTGAACTTTTTTTGCTCAAGGCTAGTGTTCGACCACTTTGACCCACAAGTAACCACATCTAGTTTTCTGGTGGTTAATTGGAGATAAAAGTCTCACGGACTTTCCTGCCTGCTGGCTTTGGACTATGATCCTCATATTTCAGCCTCCTGAGTAGCTAGGATTACAGGTGTGAGCCATCAGCACCTGGTTGATGGTTTTTTTTTTTTTAATTTAAATTTTATTTATTTTTTGTCAGTCATGGGGCTTGAACTCTGGGCCTAGAAGCTGTCTCTCAGCTCTTCAGTTCAAGGCTAGTGCCCTACCACTTTAACCACAGTGCCAGTTCCAGTTTTCTGGTGGTTTATTGGTGATAAGAGTCTTATGGACTTTCCTGCCCCAGCTGGCTTTGAACCTTGATCCTCAGATCTCAGCTAGGATTATACCCATAAGCCACCAACACCTGGCTGATGATTTTTGTTTGTTTGTTTGTTTGTTTTTGTTTTTGGCTGGTCATAGGGCCTGAACTCTGGGCCTGGGCACTGTCCCTTACCTCTTCAGCTCAAGACTAGCGCTCTACCACTCGAGCCATAGCGCCACTTCTGGCTTTTTCTGCTTATGTGGTGCTGAGGAATCGAGCGCAGGACCTCATGCATGCAAGGCAAGCAGTCTACCACTGAGCCACCTTCCCAGCTCCTGATGATTTTTTTTTCTAACATTTTCTTTTCTATATAGCATGGAAAGGTATTATCTATGTAAGATCAAAGTATCTGTTATTACTGAAGAGAATATCATTATAATCTAAAGCTAATTTGGTGGTTCACTTGTCTGTCAGTAGGAAGGATTCATGGAGGGTCAATTTCCATGCTGAATTGCTTTTCTGGAAAAAAATGAGTTTTGGCCAGGTGCCAGTGGCTGACACCTGTATTCCTAGCTATTCAGGAGGCTGAGATCTGAGGATCACGGTTCAAAGCCAGCCAGGGCAGGAAAGTCCGTGAGACTTTTTTTTTTTTGTCGGTCGTGGGGCTTGAACTCTGGGCCTGGGCGCTGTCCCTCAGCTCTTCAGCTCAAGGCGAGCGCTCTACCACTTGAGCTACAGCGCCACTTCCGGTTTTCTGGTGGTTTATTGGAGATAGGAGTCTCACAGTCTCTCCTGCCCGGGCTGGCTTTGAACCGAGATCCTCAGATCTCAGCCTCCTGAGTAGCTAGGATTACAGGCTTGAGCCACCAGCACCCGGCTAGTCCGTGAGACTCTTATCTCCAACTAACCACCATAAAACCGGAAGTAGAGCTGTGGCTCAAGTGGTAGAGTGCTTGCCTTGAGCTGAAGAGCTCAAGGACAACGCCCAGGCCCAAAGTTCAAGCCTCACAACCAACCAAAAAAAAAAAAAGTTTTGATGTCTCAGCAGAGACTCTCCTGGCTTCCTGGGGATCATGAGGTCTTGTCATTTCAGCAAGTGTCAGGAATGTTTCCCAAAAAGTTTGCATCAGGCCAGGTACCAGTGGCTTGAACCTATAATCCTAGCTATTAAGGAGGCCTTGATCTGAGAATCTCCGTTTGAAGCCATGAGACTCTCATCTCCAGTTAACCAGCAAAAAGCTGGAAATGGAGTGGTGAGTCAAGTGGTAGAGTACCATCCTTGAATGAAAAAGCTAAGGACCAGCATCCAGGCATGAATTCAAGTTCAGTATTGGGGGAAATAAAAAGAAAAGCTTTTATTAGAATGTCTACATGAGACTTACTGTTTTCCCTCTTCCCTTTTTAAATTTGCAGGTTGAAAATGAATATGGCTCCTACTTTGCCTGTGATTATGACTATTTGCGTTTCCTGCAAAACCGCTTCCTCTACTACTTGGGTAAAGATGTGCTACTGTTCACCACTGATGGAGCAAATGAAAATTACCTGCATTGTGGTACCCTACAGGGCCTCTACGCCACAGTGGATTTTGGAGCAGGTCAGTGTTTGTATAGTAACTAGAAAATGCAGCTTATAGCTGGGCACTAATGGTTCATATCTGTAATTCTAGATACTCAGGGGCTGAGATCTGAGGATTGTGGTCCAAAGCCAGCCTGGACAGGAAAGTCTTTGAGAATCTTATCTCCATAACCACCAGAAACCCAGAAGTGGCTCTGCAACTCAAAGTGGTAGAGCACTAGCCTTGAATGAAAAAGCTCAGGGTCAGTACCCAGTCCCTGAGTTCAAGCCCCACGACCAACCAAAAAAAAAAAAGGAACAAAGAAAAAGAAAACGCAGCTTACACTTGGTCACTGTGGGCAGCAGCTATTGTTTTAAGTGGCATGAGCAGATTCAGTGCGATCACTCAGATTTTTTTTTATCAAGTGCGCTCATCTATTACTGTAACAAAATACCTGGGACAATCCACTTAAAAAGAGGGAAGATTCATTTTTGGCTCACACAGTTTTTTTTAATTATTATTATCTTTAAGTAGTTGTACAAAGAAGTTCCCATTCTACAAAACAGTATATGAGTACAAAGTGTCTGACAACATTGTCACCCTCTCCTAACCCATCCCTTCTCTCACTTGTTTTCTTTAATTGAGATTAGGTGATTACCTAAATTTCACATATTTCACAGTATTGTGGAATAGTGATACTTAGTTAAAGTCACAAACACATTCCAACCCTCACAAGGCAAACTGTCACCATCATGGTCCATACAGTCTGTGAATTCTATGAGCTTTGACAATACAAGTCATTTTTTCCACATCAGGTGATGTTTACATTTCTTTCCTTCTGCTTAGTGTAGGCTGTTCCCACTTATTCTGTTCCTCCTCCTGGCTTCCATTTGTGTGGCTCACACCGTTTTAAAGGTTTCAGTCCATAATTGTGCTGTAGCATTTTGATTCAGGATATATTTAGCTTGGGAGTGAAAGAGGAGGAAGAGACCAGGCTCCCATAATCCTCTTCAGAGACAGTGCCTCCAGTAACCTAACACCTTTTACTAGACCCCACATGTTTGTGTGTGTGTGTATGAGATTGTGACTATACTGGGGCTTGAACTCCGAGGCTGATTGCTGTCCCTAGCTTTTTCACTCAAGACTGATGCTCTATCACTTGAACCACAGCCCTACTTGGAATCTTTTGAAGATAAGACTCTTGGCTGGCTTGGAACCTTGATCCTCAAACTCAGCCTCCTGAGTAGCTAGGCTTACAGGGGTGAACCACCAGTGCCCAGCTTAGGCCCATATCTTAAAACTTCCTCTGTCTACAAGTAGCATCATGAACTTTTGGGGGATATTTAAGATCTAAACTGCAGCATCAATCAACAAGTAAAATGGAGTCATTATACCCCTTATTTGCAGAAGGTTATCTTATGTCTACCTGTAGGAGGGGAGTTTCTAGTGTGTCTTGATGTCCACACAGGTGCAGCTAGCCTGGACTCTGGTGTATCTTCTCTCAGTGGTTGGGCTGTCTAGACAGGATGAAGAAGGGGCTGAGCAGTCCCAGGAAGACTTCACTGTCCCCCCCCCACACCCCCACCCTGCCTTCTCCTCTTTGCTTTCCTCTCCCATGTCCTGCCTTTCCATCCCCTCCCCTCCATGTGCTCTCCTCCCAAGTACTCCTGAGTGCTCCCTTCCCCTCCCCTCCATCCCCTTCCTTCTCTCCCCTCCCCTCTCTCGCCCTTCCCTGCCCTCCTCTCCTTTCCTGTCCATTCTCTTCTCTCCTCCCATCTTCTGTCGCCCCTTTCCCTACTACTCAGCTTTCCCTGTCTCCCATCTTGGCAGGATTCTCAGGGCCATGTTGTAGCCTTCGCAAATTTTGAAGTCAGCCACTGACTGGTATTAATGGCCTGTGAGCTGAGCCCCGCTCTTAAGATATTTGTCAGGGGTGGGCACTGGTGGCTCACACTTATAACCCTGTCTACTCAGGAGGCAGAGATCTGAAAATCAAGGTTCGAAGCCAGCCAGGATAGGAAAGTCTATGACAGACACTCTTATTTCCAATAAATAACAGAAAAAAGCTGGAGGTGGAGCTGTGGCCTCAGTGATAGAGTGCTAACCTTGAGCAAAAGGACAGGGACAGTGCTCAGGCCCAGAGTTCAAGCCCCATGACTAAAAAAAAACCCGAGATATTTGTCAGGTAAATATCTTTTTGCATAACTCAGAGCTGCAGCATTTGCCAGATGCGAGGGCAGTTGTCCTGTCAGATGTAAGATTCAACAAATAAAATGTTCTGAATGGGCAGGCTGTGAATGTTTTTGGCTGTTAAAAAAAGAGAGAGAGGACTGGGAAGGTGGCTCAGTGGTAAAGCGCTTACCTCGCATGCATGAGGCCTTGGGTTTGATTTCTCAGCACCACATAAGTAGAAAAAAACCTGAAGTGGTGCTGTGGCTCAAGTGGTAGAGCACTAGCACTAGCACTAGAGCTGAAGAGCTGAGGGGCAGTGCCCAGGCCCAGAGTTCAGCCCCTGTGACCAACAAAAGAGAGAGGGGAGGGGGCGAGTTAACGGATCCTTTGTTTAGACTCAGAGCAGCGTTCCTGAAGGATGTGACAGGCCAAGGCCAGGGGATGATCCTGAAGGGGCTCCTATACCGGACTTCATTTGTTTATTTATTTTGCCATTGAAGGGCATTATGGAGAAAATGATAATCTTTTAAAGTTTGTAGCCTGTCGTATTAGTGATTTGTGTGTATGTGGCTTCCTGCTTGCTAGGCAAATGTTCTACCACTGGAGTCATACTCCTTGTGCTTTTGCTTTTTTGGTGTGTGTGTACCAGTACTGGGCAAATGAGTTTAGGGCCTGGACTCGGTCGCTTAGCTTTTACACTCCAGGCTAGCACTCTACCATTTGAGTCACAGCTCCACATCCAGCTTTTTTTTGTGATTAATTAGAAATAAGACTCTCATGTACTTTCCTGCCCAAGCTACCTTGAACCAAGCTCTTCAGTTCTCAGCCTCTTGAATAGCTAGATTATAGGTATAGCCATTGGCACCTTGTTCCTTTTGCTTTTAGTTTATCAAATAGGGTTCCCACTGACTTCTTCAGTTTGGCCTCTAATTTTAATCCTTCGTCTTGGTCTTTGAGTAGCTGGGATTACGGAATGCACTATATTATTCCTATATTCCTATATTATACTTTGTAAAGAATCTCCTGTCCTCAACACAAATTTAGAAGCAAAAGACCCTCATGGCTGATATAATTTTACATGGCTCAGAAAAAAGTATGTAGAAAGCAGGGCTGATAAAATAAATGTGGCAGCCAGATGCTAGTGGCTCACTCCTGAGATCTGAGATTTGAGGATTGCAGTTCAAAGCCAGACTAGGCAAGAAAGGCCATGAGGCTCCTATCTCCAATTAGTCACGTAAAACAAAACAAAACAAAACAGAAGTCCTGGAGTGAAAAAGTTAAGGGACAGCACTCAGCCCCTGTGTTCAAGCCCCATGACGGTGCTAGTACGCACAAGGCCTCCCTGGATTCTATCCTCGGTATACCCCGCAAAATAAAAGACCAGCTCTGCAAGTTGCATAAAGATTTTGCTGTACCTGGAGGGATAAGACACTCAAACCCATTGCATCTCTCTGAAGGGACTGCAGAAGACAGAGTTTGAGAATTAGAAATTTCTTGTGTGTGTGTATGTGTGTGTGTGTGTGTGTGTGTGTGTGTGTGTGTGTACATGTACATACACGCATGTGCCAGTACTGGCACCTGAACTCAATGTCTGTGCTTTCTCCCTTGGCTTATTTCACTTAAGGCTGTTGCTCTACCATTTGTGCCACACCTTCACTTCCTGAAATTATGGTGTGTGTGTGTGTGTGTGTGTGTGTGTGTGTGTGTGTGTGTGTGTGTGTGTGTGTGTGTGTGTGTGTACACATGCATGCGTGTATGTCCTGGGGCTTGAACTCAGGGCCTGGGCGCTGTCCCTGAGCTAGCACTCTACCACTTGAGCCACAACTCTACTTTTGGCTTTTTTTTGGTGGTTGTTTGGCAATTAAGAGTCTCACAGACTTTCTTGCCCAGGCTGGCTTCTAACCCTGATTCTTATATCTATGCCTCCCAAGTAGCTAGGACTTACAGATATGAGCCATCAGTGCTCGGCTTGAAATTACATTTTTGTGGAGAGCCTTCCATAAAAGAGATGAGAACAACTAACATGAAGTGATTTGAGTATTTCTAGAACCATCCATTGGTCAATGCTGGTGGTGACCTAGCTCATCTACCCAGCTGCAGATGAGTGGTGTGCCTGTTTCCTCCTGCATATCTCCTCTCAAAGTGAAAAAGCTTAGCATATTTCTGTTGAGATGCACAAACTGAAGATGATTGTGAGTGTGACTATTGCTGTTTAGAAGAAGAAAGAGGGTACTGTGGCATCCCGGTGCCTGGGGCAGTCATGCTCTGTCTGAGGTCATGCCAGCGTCACTTGTAAGAGGAGGAGGAGTCCTGCCCAATAAGGTACAGTTAGATCTTGAGTGGCTATTCTGAGTACCATGTATCAAGCTATCCAGTACTTAATATCAAGGAACTCTACTAGGTATCTGTGGCTCATGCCTGAATCCTAGCTACAGAGGAAGTGGAGATCCAGAAGATGACAGTTCAAAGCCAGCCCAGGCTGAGAAAAGTCTGCCTCATGACTCCATCTCCATTTAGCAAAATACCAGACCAGAGGCATGGCTCAAGTGATAGAACACAAGAAAGCAAGTCAAGTGAGTGAAACCCTGAATTCAAAGCCTGATACCAGGAGGAAGAAGAAGGAAAGAAGGAACAGAAGGAGGGAAGGAAAGAAGGAAGGAGAGAGAGACCAACAGAGACAGGGAAAATGTGACTTTGTAGTAAATGCAGTTCTTCTGCTCCTTCACGATCAGCACTTTTTGTTGTTGTTGTTGGTGGTGGTGGTCATCATCATTGGGCTTGAACTCGGCCTGAGTGCTGTCCCTGAGCATTTCAGCTCAAGGCAAGTACTCTCCCACTTGAACCACAGCACCACTTCCAGTTTTCTGGTGGTTCACTGGAGATAAGAGTCTCGCTGACTTTGCTGCCTGGGTTGGCTTTGAATTGCCGTTCTCAGATCTCAGCCTCCTGAGTAGCTAGGATTACAGGCATGAGCCACTGGTGCCCAGCCTCCCTGAGCTTTTTTGCTCAAAGCTAGCACACACTCCACCACTTTGAGCAACAGTGCCACTTCCCGTTTTCTGGTAGTTAATTGGAGGTAAGAGTCTCATGGACTTCCCTGTCTGGGCTGGCTTTAAACTGCAATCCTTAGATCTCAGCTTCCTGAGTAGCTAGGATTGAAGGAATGAACCGCCACCAGTGCCTAGCTCTCTTCCAACTTTTTGATTGTTAATTGGAGATAAGAGTCTTTTGGACTTGTCTTCCTACATTGGCTTGAACCACTGATCCTTAGGTTTAATCTACCAGCATCGAGCTTAAGATTCCACCTCTTAATACTGTCATATTGGGGCTGGGAAGGTGACTCAGTGGTAGAGTGCTTGCCTTGCATGCCTAAGGCCCTGGGTTCGATTCCTCAGCACCACATAGGCAAAAAGAAAAAAGCCGGAAGTGGCGCTGTGGCTCAAGTGGGTAGAGTGCTAGCCTTGAGCTGAAGAGCTGAGGGACAGTGCCCAGGCCCAGAGTTCAGGCCCCACGACAGGATCCCCCCCCCCCAAAAATGCTGTCATATTAGAGATGAGATTCCAAATTACGAATTTTGAGTGGTTGGTGCAATTTCACCCATAGCAGGGTATTAGCTCAAGTCCCATGGAGGTCCTTGTTGCTTAACTTCCTGCCATTCTGATAGCTGACCTTTCCTTTCCTCCTTTTACTTTTCAGACAGCAACGTCACAGAGGCTTTCCTATTCCAGAGGAATGTTGAGCCCCAAGGACCTTTGGTGAGAATTGGGATACGGGCTGGAGACTGTTGCTGGTTCAAGAGAGACATAGTACATCCTTCATTTGTCTGGCTGTGGGATCAGCATATGCATAGAAGGATGATATAACTTTCTGGACTCATAGATAACAGCAGAAACAACCCAGTGAATTGAAACCAAAGCCAGATTAACATGAGTGGACCAGGCAAATCCCACAAGTGGTCCTAGTGTCCCAATGTACAATGAGTCACAGGTGCATATATCACTTTGCACAGGCCAGGAGTGGCTAGGTTGTGATCTGGTTCAGATCTTCTTTCTTTCTTTCTTTCTTTCTTTCTTTCTTTCTTTCTTTCTTTCTTTCTTTCTTTCTTTCTTTCTTTCTTTCTCTCTCTCTCTCTCTCTCTCTCTCTCTCTCTCTCTCTCTCTCTCTTTCTTGTCATGGGTCTTGAGCTCAGGGTCTGGGCACTGTCTGAGCTTTTTCACTCAAGGTTAGTGCTCTATACTTTGAGCCACATCACCACTTCCACTTTTCTGGTGGTTAATGGGAGATAAGAGTCTCACAGATTTTCTTGTGCAGGTTGGCTTTGAACCATGATCCTCAGATCTCAGCTTCCTGAGTAGCTAGGATTACAGGCGTAAGCCATTGGTGCCCAGCAAGTTGTATGTATCTTTGAGAGCTCTTTGTGGCAGAACGTGTCCACTTTTCAAGTATTTATGAATTACTTAGGGATCTGATTAAAATATGCTGTTCACTCTGCCAAGTCTGAATGGAGCCGTGACAACTGCATTTTCAGGCAGCCAGGTGGTACTGGGGATGTAGCTTGCCCACTGCCCTGTAGTGGGCTTGCTGGCACATTGTGGAGCTACTGGGAAGAGGAGATTGTGGCAGGGGAGATTGTGTGAATGTTTTGAAGCCCTTCCCCCACTCTACCCCCCCCCCTTTTTTTTTCTTTTGTGCTGGTTCTATACTGGGGCTCAAGGTCTTAAGCTCCTGTTTAGATTTTTCTCTCAAGGATGAAATAACACCTCCACTTCTGCTTTAAAAAAAAATTATTATTGTGAGGTGGTATTTAGAGGGGTTACAGTTACATCAGGCAGGTATAGAGTACATTTCTTTTTTAACAATGTCTCCCCTTCCCTCGCTCTCTCTCTCTCCCAGTTTTCCCTTCCTTCTCTGCCAATAAGTTGTATAGTTTGTTTTCAACATAGTTTCTAATGAGTACCACTGCTGTATTTATCTACCTTCCATTTCTGTGCCCCCTCCTTACCTTCCCAAAGACAGCTAACAAACAAAAGGATAAGAAGACAAAAAGAAAAAAATGCTCATTTCCATTTTCTGGATTTCATTGTGATAATTATTATTTTGTATGATCAGATGCATTTCTGGCTTTTTGTTGTTTAATTGGAAGGTAAGAGTATCACAGACTTTCCTGCCCCAGCCGGCTTTGACCGCAGTCATCAGATCTCAGCTTCCTGAATAGCTAGAATTATAGGCATGAGCCACTGGTGCTTAGCAGGCCCTTTCCTTCTTCAGCGTGGTTGCTGTTATTCATTCAGCACCTGTGTGCAAGCCTTGTTTACAAACAGCCTTTTCTCATCCACTCTTTGCTTTGTGAGCTGGGCCGAGCCTGTACACACAGATTTTGGGTGGAGCTATTTCCTGGAACCTGCATCATCCATGTTTCTCTCTCTCCACCCCCTCCCAGAACAATAGAAATTAAATTGTTCTTACCATTCCAGTAAGCAAATGAACTTGGACAAGGGGTCTTCATTCTATAAGTCAGCCTGAGATCTGAAAAAATCTGTGTTCAAACTAATGATGAATGGTATGAAAACAGCAATTTGGAGCTGACTGTGTGTGTGTGTGTGTGTGTGTGTGTGTGTGTGTGTGTGTGTGTGTGTGTGTGTGTGTGTGTGTGTGTGTGTGTGTGTGTGTGTGTGTGTGTGTGTGTGTGTGTGTGTGTGTGTGTGTGTGTGTGTGTGTGTGCCAGCCAATACTAGGGCTTGTTCAACTCAGGGCCTGGGCACTGTCCCTGAGCTGTTTTCTCAAGGCTAGCAACTCTACTACTTGAGCCATGGCACCACTTCCAGCTTTTTCTGTTTATGTGGTACTAAGGAACCCAGGACTTCCTGCCTGCAAGCACTCTACCACTAAGCCACATTCCCAGCCCTGGAGCTGATTATTTTATACAATCTTTTGCCCAAGTAAACTTTTCTACTGGGGAACTTCTACCAAAATAGATGTAGTGAAACCTTTTAGGAATAAAGGTGTTGATTAAAATGGAAAAATTAAGTCTCCCGGGTATGGATAGAGCTTGATGGCTTACATTTTTAGCAAACAGCAAGATCGTATGGGGTAGGTGTTGCTGAGCACCCTGAGGTGGGCTTGCTAGCACCCTGCTCCTTCCAGTAATGAGCAACCCCTCAGTATCCACAGGCATTGGTTCCAGAACTTCTCCTCAGGAAAAAATCAGTTGGTGCTCAAGACCGTTATTAAAATGGAGCAGATATTTACATTTGACCTACAGGCATCTTCTAGTATACTTTAAATAATCTCCAGGAAACAAAATACTATGTAAATGCTATGTGAATTTAGAGTTACTGTTTATTTTGTCTTCTTCTAAATTTTTTTTTGGGGGTCCGATCGTGGGGCCTGAACTCTGGGCCTGGGCGCTGTCCCTCAGCTCTTCAGCTCAAGGCTAGCGTTCTACCACTTGAGGGCCTCACATCCTTGCTTGGCTTTTTTTTTGTTTAAGGCTGGTGCTCTATCACATCAGCCATGGCTTCACTTCAGGTTTTTTGCTGGTTAATTGGAGGTAAAAGATATTCATGGACTTGTCTGCCTGGTATGATTTTGAACTGTGATCCTCAGATCTCAGCCTCCCAAGGAGCTAGGATTATAGCTGTGAGCCAACAGTGCCCAATTTCCAGATTTTTGTTTTTGTTTGGTCAATTGTGGGGCTTGAACTCAGAGCTTGGGTGCTGTCCCTGAGCCTCTTTGTGCTCAAGGCTAGCTCTCTACCACATGTGCCAGTACACTACGTCTGTTTTTTTATTTTATTTATTTATTTATTGTCAGTTGTAGGTCTTGAACTCTGGGCCTGGGCATTGTCTCTCAGCTCGTCAGCTCAAGGCAAGTGCTCTACCACTTGAGCCACAGCACCACTTCTGGTTTTTAAGTGGTTAATTGGAGACAAAAGTCTCACAGGACTTTTCTGCCTGGGCTAGCTTTGAACTGCAATCCTCAGATCTCAACCTTCTGAGTAGCTAGGATTACAAGTATAAGCCACTGCTGGAGATGGAATCTCTTCTTCCTGGACTGACCTTGTACCTGAATCCTCCAGATCTCAGCCTCCTGAGTAGTTTAGGATTACATGCATGAGCCATTGACATCCAGCTTTCTCAAATAGTTTTGATCTATGTTTGATTTAATCTATGGATGAAGAGTCCATGGGTATGAGAACTGGCTGCACTTAAACTGTGAAGATGAGACCTCATGGCAAGTTGGCACCAACTCTTGGGTTAAACAGTGCATGTCAATATGCCCTTTCTGCTGTCCCTGGATGGGGCAGAAGGGGCATTACAGGAGTGCCCAAGCATCCAGAAGTCATGAGTCTGTCCTAAGCTCCATTTTCTGTTCTTGTGTGTGTGTGTGTGCGTGTGTGCGTGTGTGCGTGTATGCGAGCGTGCGCGCTGCTACTGGCTTGAACTCAGGGCATTAAGTTCTTTCTTGGCTTTTTCATTCAAGACTGGTCCTTGAACACTTCAGCCACATGCTCTACTTCCCCTTTTCTCCTGTAGATCAACTCTGAATTCTATACTGGCTGGTTAGACCACTGGGGCCAGCCTCATTCCACAGTCAGTACGGCAACTGTGGTCTCCACTCTCACTAATATCCTTTCCCGAGGGGCAAGTGTGAATTTGTAAGTATTAGATATGGGGGGAGGGCTCCCCAGCCATCTTGGCTTACAATGAAGTTCTGTGTGTTCTCTTATTTCCTTGTAGGTACATGTTTATAGGCGGGACCAATTTTGCCTATTGGAATGGTAAGAACAATTTAATATCTGTTTGTAGAAGCTATGTATGTTTCTGGTGCTTGATTTGGGGAAGTATACCTATGAACAATTATTAGACCTATGAACAATTATTTTCTTTCTTTTTTTTTTTTTCTTTTTTTTGGGCAGTCGTGGGGCTTGAACTCTGGGCTTGGGCGCTGTCCCGGTGCTCTTCAGCTCAAGGCGAGCGCTCTACCACTTGGGCCACAGTGCCACTTCTGGTTTTCTAGTGGTTTATTGGAGATAAGAGTCTCACAGACTTTCCTGCCCAGGCTGGCTTTGAACTGCAATACTCAGATCTCAGCCTCCTGAGTAGCTAGGATTACAGGTGTGAGCTACTGGCGCCCAGCTTTGAACAATTATTTTCTAAATTTGTTTTCTAAATTTTTTCATATATGAGAATTACCTATATGATTAATTTACTTCTGAGTGTCCATGGGTTATGTCCCTTTAGCTTTTTCATTCCAGACTGGTACTCTACACTTGAGTGACAGCTTTATTTTCAGCTTTTTTTGTGTATGCATTGGTTCTGGGGCTTGAACTGAGGACCTAGGCACTGTCCCTTAGCTTTTTTTTTTTTTTTTTTTGGTCAGTTGTGGGGCCTGAACTCTGGGCCTGGGCACTGTCCCTCAGCTCTTCAGCTCAAGGTTAGTGCTCTACCACTTGAGCCACAGCGCCACTTCCAGCTTTTTCTGCTGGTGGTGTGGAGGAATCAAACCCAAGGCTTCATGCATGCAAGGCTGCAAGGCAAGCACTCTACCACTGAGCCACTTTCCCAGCCCCTGTCCCTCAGCTTTTTGCTCAAGGCTGTCAACCACTAGAGCCACACCTCTGACTTTGGTTTTTGGTGGTTAATTGGAGATGAGTCTCATGAACTCTTCTAAGATCACTTTGAATCTCAATCCTCAGATCTCAGCCTTCTGGGAGCTAGAATTACAGCTGTGAACCACTGGTACCTGGCTCCATTTACTTTATTTTGGGGCCAGTCCTGGTATTTAAACTCAAGGCCTGAGTGCTGTCCCTGAGCTTTTTTGCTCAAGGCTAGAGCACTCTACATGAGCTACAGCTCCACTTCTAGCTTTTGGTGGTTAATTGGAGAGAAGAGTCACAGACTTTACTGGCTGGGTTGGCTTAGAACTACAATCCTCATATCTCAGCCTCCTGAGTAGTTAGGATTATAGGCACTTAACCTCAATTTACTTTTTTTTTTTGAATCAAGGGACATGTTGTAAGCATTGAAAAAAGCCTTACGAATACCAGAGTATCTGGGTGGAATTCACACAGACATAAACTATGACTGTGGATATTTGTGTTTTCTATCATGGTCCTGTTTTGTTGTTGTTTTTCTTTGTTTTTTTTTTTTTTTTTTTTTTTTTTTTACCAATCTTGGGGCTTGAACTCAGGGCCTAGGCAATCTCTGGAGCTTCTTTGGCTCAAGACTAACACTCTACCACCTGAGCCACAGTGCCACTTCCATCCTTTTCTGTTTATGTGGTACTGAGGAATCGAACCCAGGGTTTCATGCATCCTAGGCATGTACTCTACCACTAAGTCACATTCCCAGTCCCCCTGGATTTTTTTTAATGAATTTTTTGTTGTTGGTTGTGGTCCTGGAGCTTGAACTCAGGGCCTGGGCCTGTCCCTGAGCCTCTCTGTCCTCAAGGCTAGTTCTCTACCACTTGAACCACAGCACCACTTCCGGCTTTTTCTCTTTATGTGGTGTGAGGAATCGAACCTAGGGCTTCACACATGCTAGGCAGGCACTCTACCACTAAACCACATTCCCAGACCCCTGGTTTTTTTTTTTAATGCTTTGTTTGGCTGAGTTATGATTTGTTTATTTTGAGATATGATTTACTGTATGAAACACTGTATAATAGTATATCCTCAAAATTGTTTAACTATTATGTTAGTAATTCTGGGACATATTTGTTACACCTAAACGAATCTCATATCCTCCATGCCCATCCCTGTCAATGACCTGTCCTAAACATTCCATATAAATGAAACCATGAAATATGTAGGTTTCCAATCTGAACTTTTTCATCTAGGGGCTGGGAAGGTGGCTCAGTGGTAGAGTGCTTGCCTTGCATGCATGAGGCCCTGAGTTCTATTCCTCAGCACCAAATAAGCAGAAAAAGCTGGGAGTGGCACTGTGGCGTGAGTGGCAGAGTGCTGGCCTTGAGCTGAAGAGCTGAGGGACAGTGCCCAGGCCCAGAGTTCAGGCCCCACAACCAACAACAACAACAAAAAAGGAACACTAAAAAATGAATTATTTCATCTAGCCTAATATTTCTTTATTGTTCTTTTAGGGCCTTAGTTTTTTTGCTCATGGTTGGCATTCTACCACTTGAGCCACAGCTCCATTTCCAACTTTTTGCTGGTTAATTGGAGATCAGAATCGCTCAAGATTTGTCTGCCTATGCTAGATCTCAACCTCTGGAATATCTAGCATCACAGATGTGAGCCACCAGTGCCCAGCTAAACTAATATTCCTAAGGCTTGTCCATGTTGTAGAATGTGTTAGCACTTCAAAAATGTTTATTACTAAATACTATTTTATGATGTGGTTATACAATATTTTGTTATCCATTCATTGGTTGATAGACACGTGGGTTAATTTTACTCTGGGGCTTTGGTGAATAATGTTGTGGATGTAGGAATATAGGTGTCTGGATCTTTGCTTTTTTGGAGTTTGTCATAGGAGTGGAATTGTAGGGTTGTATGGTAACTCTGAGTTGTGATGTTTTCTAAAGTGATAGTACCACTTTACATTCCCATATCTCGAGGGAGGATATGGAAGGTTATGACAAATTCCTCAGCATTTTTATTAATTTTACAAAGGCAGATGACGTGTTGTGTATAATCATCATTCCCCACCTCTCAGCATCTGCATTTATCTCATTGAATTATTGATGATGCCAGAATGTTGTATTTTGGAAACTGTATGGGAGTGAATCTCTCAGGATCTAAAATTAGGTACTTTCAACTATTAAGAAATGGAGTTTCAAGCCAGGTGCTGGTGGCTCATGCCTGTAATCCTAGCTACTCAGGAGGCTGAGATCTGAGGCTCACAGTCTGAAGCCAGCCTGGGTAGGAAAGTCCATGAGACTCTTTATCTCCAATTAACCACCAGAAAACTGGAAATAGCGCTGTGATTCAACATGATAGAGTGCTAGTCTTGAGCAAAAGAGCTCAGGTACAGAGCCCATGCCCTGAGTTCAAACCCCATGACCAACCGCTCCCTTTTGTCTGCTATCTGTCTGGCAGAGTGAGATGGGCTAGGAGAAGCCCAGACTTACAAATGTTGCCAATGTCATTACTGTTGTCAGAGCAAAGCAGAAGAGAGTAGAAAACCCCTCACTGCTTAAAAGACAGTCTTAAAAGTGTGCTGAAGCTAGGTACTCATGGCTATACTTTTATTTTATTTTTTTTGTAGGTAGTGGGGCTTGAACTCTGGGCCTGAGCAATTTCCCTCAGCTCTTGAGCTCAAGGCAAGCACTCTACCACTTGAGCTACAGTGCCACTTCTGGTTTTCTGGTGGTTTATTGGAGATAAGAGTTTCACAGACTTTCTTGCCCGGGCTGGCTTTGAACTGCGATCCTCAGATCTCAGCCTCCTGAGTAGCTAGGATTACAGGAATGAGCCACCAGTGCCCGGCTATCATGGCTATACTTTTAATTCTGGTTACTCAGGATGCTGAGATCTAAGGTTATGGTTTGAAGCTAGTCAGTGAAGAAAAGTCCATGAGGTCTCAACTCCAATTAACCACCAACAGCCCAAAGTAAAGGTGTGCTGCCATTGTAGAGTGTGAAAAAGCCAAGTGAGAGTGCAAGGCCCTAAGCTTAAGCACCAGCCCTGGCATTCAGACAAAAAGTAGTGCACTGAGGTTGGCTATGGATGTGAGTGAGGCTTTCTGTGTGTCTAGGGTTGAGTCTGGGTGATACCTTGTTCACTTAGCAGAGGGGGCCCCACCTAGCTCAGGTGCCAGTGATGGAACTGAGGCTAATTGGTTGAAGAAGAAAGACTGGAACATTATATAACTTTACAGTGCGTGACATTATTTTTAGAAATCTTTTCTTTTTGTTGTTGTCGGTCATGGAGCTTGAACTCTGGGCCCGGGCACTGACCCTGAGCTCTTCAGCTCAAGGCAAGTGCTCTACCACTTGAGCCACAGCACCATTTCTGGTTTTCTGGTGGTTAATTGGAGGTAAGAATCTCGTGGACTTTCCTGTCTGGGCTGGCTTTGAACTTCATTCCTTAGATCTCAGTCTCCTGAGTAGTTAGGATTACAAGCATGACCCACCAGCACCTGGCTTAAAAATCTTATGGCAAAGCTGATGGCTCATGCCTGTGATCCTAGCTACCTGGGAAGTTGAGATCTGAGGATCATGGTTCAAAGGTATCCCACATAGACAAATCTGAGAGACTTTGTTCTCCGCTTAACCAGCAAAATGCCAGAAGTGGAGGTATGACTCAACTGGTAGAGCATCAGCTGTGAATGGAAAAGCTGAGTGAAAGCAAGAGGTCCTGAGTTCAAGCCCCAGGTCTACCATCCCCCTCCCCACTAATGTTACTGTTTAGTACATTCTTTTTAGAGAAGAAATTTAGACAAAATAAAACTATCACTCAGCGACACACCGGGGACTCACACCTGTAATTCAGGAGGCTGAGGTTTGAGAATCGGTGTTTAAAGCCAACCCTGAGACTTCATCTCCAATTCACAACAGGCAATAAAAGCCAAACTGGAGGTGTCGCTCACATGATAGAGTGCCAGTTCTGAGTGCAAAACAAACAAACAAACACAAACAAGCAAGAGTACAAGGTCCTGAGTTCAAACCTTAGTACCCACACCAAAAATAAAACAAAACCCATCACTCAGGAAGCAAAATCTGTCTTCACACAGCTCCTTTTCCTCCTGCCTCTACCGCGAATCCATCAGCCCTCTTTCTGCTCTATTTTCAATTAATTCTCATATCAGACTCAGATGGGCTAGAGAAGGTCAACAGCAATTGATAGATAAGAGTATCTGGGTGCACAAATACCCACATGTTTCTTGGCATAGGGTAGAACCTGGATTCAAGCTCAGGTCTCAGTTAACCAGTGCCACTGCCCTTTGCAGTCGCTGAGCCAGCCCCCGAACCAGCCCTGCTGCATTCTCTGGCCTGTCTGTCCTCCATCTGCCGTTTTTGTCCCCATATCCCGTGTCTCTGCGTGTCCACATGTGTGTGACAGCTGCCTGGGAGACCCAGGCTGTCTCCACAGTGTGGAGAATTGAGGAGCACACTGTCTCCCCCTTTCTACTGCCTTCCTGCTTGTCATCCTCTTGAACATGGACTATTTCCCCACTCTGGGCTGGTCTGGAGGCATCCACAGGAAGAAGGGTAGAACTAGATGAAAGCTTTGGTCTCCCTGCCTGATGAGGCTGAGGCCTGATGGGTTTGTTTCCAAAGCCTCACTGTTCCACTCAAGGGTGGCACCACTTGCTGAGCCTGCACTGTACTTGGCGTGACTAAAGAGCTGAGGCGCAGTCAGTCCTTGGAGGGGAGCAGGTTCAGTGCAGAGCAAGACCTGAGTGAGAACCTTCCCCGGTAGAAGCGGAGCCACAAAGAAGGTGAGCTCCCGGAGGGAGGATGTGGTTTTATGTTTCTTGATGTCTCACATGAAGGGATGTGTTTTAACCTGTGCTTCCCCTAAGGCGGGCAGACCTGTTGGCTATGACCTTGCTAAGAAGAAATGGAAGAAGATTAGTTGGTTGAGGGAGACAGGTCTTCAAAGATAGGGATTCTATGCAGAGAACTTTGACCCCCACCCCCTTAAAAAACCCCACTTTTGCCTTGATCCTTAGTCTCCCTCACTCATTACCTCCACCAATGGTAAAATCACCCTCTGTCCATCATTTGTAAACCGTCTTAAGGAATTTATTGCTAATATTGGGGTGAGCTGTCTCTTTTCTTTTTAGAATATAGACAGGGGCTCTTTATGTAAGCTAGGCTGGCCTTGAACTCCCAATCTTCCTGTCTCCACCTCTCATGTGCCAGGATTAGAGATATGTACTGCCATACCTGGCAGATCTACCTTATTTTGTGCCTCATTTAATTAATTATAAGTTAGATTGGATAAAAGATGAAACCCTAAAATCACTTTCTTGTGTTGCTGAGGGGTCTTTTGAAGTACAAGAGAAAGGTACAAAACCTTCTGGTTCCAAGCTGGCCTTACCCAGGAGGGTACCATGACCCAGGATCCTGTTAAGAATGCAGTCTCAAGCTGGGTATGGTGTGACCCATGCCTCCAGTCACCCTAGTCACTCAGTAGGTACTCAGATAAGAAAAATTGTGGTTCCAGTCCACTCTAGACAAAAAGCTTCCAAAATTCTATCTCAGCCAATACAAAGCTGGGTGCCATCTGGTTCTCTCTGCTGAATCAAGGTCTCTGGAGGTGGGCCTTAGAAACTGTGGGGTTATGAGCCAGTGGCACCAGTGGCACACGCCGGAAATCCTAGCTACTCAGGAGGCTGAGAGCCGAGGATTGCAGTTTGAAGCTAGCCCAGGCAGGAAAGTCTATGAGACTCTTATCTCTAATAAACTACTTAGAAAATGCCAGAAGTGGTGCTGTGGTTCAAGTGGTAAGTGCTAACCTTGAGTAAAAAGAAGCTCAGGGACGGTGCCTAGGCCCTGAGTTCAAGCCCCAGGACAGGCAAGAAAAAAATAAAAATAGAAATTGTGGGGGTCTCTTTCTTCCCTTCTTCCTTCCTTCCTCCCCTTTTTCTTTCTCCCTCTCTTCCCCCCTCTTTCTTTCCTTCTTTCCTTCTTTCCTTCCTTCCTTCCTTCTTTCCTTCCTTCCTTCCTTCCTTTCTTCTTCTCCCTCTCTCTCTCTCTTCCTCTTCTCCCTCTTTCTCTCTTTTTTTTCTTTCTCTCTTTCCTTGTACTGGAGATTAGGACAGGACCTTACACTGAAGTATATCCCCAGATCAAAAATTGTATCTTAACAGTCTCTCCATGTGACTCTTGTCAAGGATCAAAAATTTGATGACCTCCTACTATTACAGACAGCTTTCTGTCTGTAAACATCAGAATCAAGACCTAGTCACAGAGGATGCCTGTGCTCTAGACTCTTGGACAATGCTAGCCTTTTTGTAGGCAAGGCATTGATGCCCTTCATTGTTTTTTTTTGTGTGTTAGGTGGGTCAGGTTTCTTGGGAAACACAAGTCCAAGATGACTGTGCCCTTGGGCTGCCCTCAGGACTACATCTGTAAGACAGCATGGGAGGAAAGGTTTGCAGAGTTGGGTTGTAATGCCATTTTATGAATGGCTTTGGCCCACTGGAGGGAATTCTGAAGCCAGGATTGCCCTTTGAGGCAACTGGCTGTGTGTATGTCACTGTCCTGATCAGCTTTGGATGCAAGCTATCCCTAGGGGCTTGTAACCTAGGGGAAGGCAATTGAGCAGAGGCCACGCCCACGAGGGTCACATTTGAGAAGTGTGGGTAGCCATGCCCTGGCATTAAGGCAGTGACTGTGCCTTTGTCCTGAAGAGGGGAGCCAAGAGCGCACAGCAGCTGCCTCCTTTGTATCTGCAGATCCAAAGGCCTGCCTGTCTGCAGTCATTCCCCACGTTACTTTGCCTACTTACCTCTCAGGTTGAAGACATGAAAAAAAGACCCTGGATTAGAGGTTAATAGGGACATTTTGTCATATGCCCTGCCATGACTGGTCCTGAGATGCTAACAGATTTTGGGTGGGGGAAGGAAGATCCAGGTACTTTGCTTATCCCTAGGAGGAGATATCTGTTAGAATGACAGCTATGAGCTTCCAGAAAGTCAGGGGAGGAGGGAAGGAGGGATAGAAAGTCTGCTGTGGGGACTCTAGGGTGCTTGATACACCTGTAGAACAAACTTACCTCTCTAAAAAGTACTTCTGTGAGCTTGGCACTGGTGGCTTACACCTGTAATCCTAGCTCTCTGAGATCTGAAGATTGCAGTTCAAAGCCTGCCAGGTCAGAAAAGTCCCTGTTTGACTCTTATCTCCCAATTAGCCACCAAAAAACTGGAAGTGGAGCTGTGTCTCAAAGTGGGAGAGCACTAGCCTTGAGAAAAAAAAAATTTTTTTTTTCAGTGTCTTTTAGCAGTTGACTTAACGTGTGCTTTATTTATCTTCTCCAAGATCCTGAGGTCATGGGTCCCCCAGGAACTTGTCCCAAGTCAGGCCTTTCTGGAGTAACTAGTGGCATGGCTTTTGTCTCATAGGGGCCAACACACCCTATGCAGCACAGCCCACCAGCTACGACTATGATGCCCCACTGACCGAGGCCGGGGACCTCACTGGGAAGTATTTTGCTATTCGCAAGGTAATCCAGAAGGTGAGTGCTTTAAAAGGGTGATGGTGCTTTGAGCTCATTGTGCTCTAGATGACTTCCTGCCTGGAGCCTGCATGTTTAAAAGAGTAGGTGACAAGAAATTACCACTTGAGTGTCCTAAACACCAACTAGGGGTAAGACTCTGAACAAGTTACTCTACTGATGGTGTAAAACTGGGATGATCACACCTGATTAGGAGAGGGTCAAAAGGACCTTTTAACGCCATCCAGGACCACCTGTTCACAATAGGTGGTAGCCATTCCCATTGCTTATACTAAAGGCAAGAAAATGTGTGTCCCCTTAAATAGCTGAAATATTTAGGGCGGAAAAAAAGGAACATAGCACCAGCAGGAGAGAAGCAATATTCTACTATTCTACCTGGGGGAAGTGATTATCAGATCCTTCTGGCCTGCTCTAAACTGCTTAGTCCTGCTAGCAGCATAACCTCTTCAGCTACCTAAAGCACCCAGGTGGGGTTTCCTGTCTCTGCGGTGGAGGAAAAACAAAACAAAACAAAAGAACACCACAGTTTTTCTGCTCAGTCACCTGAGTTTTGAAGTTTAAACACACACACACACACACACACACACACACACACACACACACACACACACACACACACACACACACACACACACACACACACACACACACACACACACACACACACACACACACACACACACACACACACAACTTTTCTGCCTATAAACGGTCTGGGTTTTTTAAGTATAATGTAGTATCAGTTTTAAGCATGGGTTTAAATTCTGTGTTAAGAAGCACTTTAAACAGAGAAAAATGCAATCTAGAATTTGTTCATTTTGTCTAAATCTTCACATGCAGTTGTTGTGTTGTGACTGGTGCTAATCTTTTATTATGGGTTACATCTGGGAAATAGAAGTGATTATCTCCCAAGCTTTCTCCTGTATTTGTTCTCTGTTTCAAAGCTCTCACGTCCTGCCTTTATTATTTCCTTCTTTTATGTGAAGCATAGGGTTTTTTGATCCAGCCTTCTCCTTGTCTAATACATATACAAAGTTGCGCATTTTGCTGCAGTCATAATATGCAATGTACGTTTGTGAAAATGAAACTGGGTAAATTGAGGGGATGGGTGAGGCTGGGAGAAATCAAGATGCATTGTACTCAGAAACTGACATTTTGAATAGAAGTTCCTTTATATAACTACTTAAAGATGATTTAAAAAAGAAGAAAGGGACTGGTAATGTGGCTCAGTGGTAGAATGCTTGCCTAGTACGCATGAAGCCCCAGGTTTGATTCCTCAGTACCACATAAACAGAAAAAGCTGGAAGTGGTGGTGTGGCTTGAGTGGTAGAGCACTGGCCTTGAGCACAGAGTGGCTCAGAGACAATGGCCAGGCACTGAGTTCAAGCCCCAGGATTGGCAAAAAAATAAAAATAAAAAAATAAAGAAATACAAAAGAAGAAAGAGCCAGGCACCGGTGGCTCACACCTGTAATTCTAGCTACTCAGGAGTCTGAGATACGAGGATTGAGGTTCAAAGCAAGCCCAGGTAGAAAAGTCCATGAGACTCTTATCTTCAATTAACCACTAAAAAACCAGAAGTGGTGCTGTGGCTCTAGTAGTAGAGTGCTAGCTTTGAGCTGAAGAGCTGAGGGACAGTGCCCTGGCCCAAAGTTCAAGCCCCATGACAGACCAAAAAGAAGAAGAGGGAAGAGGAGGAGGTAGAGGAAGAGGAAAGAAGGAAGGAAGGAAGGAAGAAGGAAGGAAGGAAGGAGAAAGGAAGAAGAGCTGGGTGCTGGTGGCTCATGCCTATAATCTTGGTTGCTCAGTAGGCGGAAATCTGAGGATCAAGGTCAAAGCCAGCCCAAGCAGGAAAATCCATGAGACTCTTATCTCCAATTAGCCACTAGAAAACCAGAAGTAGAGCTGTGGCTCAAAGTGGTAGAGTAATAGCCTTGAGCAAAAGAGCTCAAGGACAGCACCAAGGTCCTGAGATCAAGACTCACGACTGACAAAAAAAAAAAGAAAGAAAAACTCAGAGTTAATACATTCTCTTCCAGTACCACTATAGGTCTGTCTACTTTATTTATATATTTATTTATGTAATATATATATATATATAATATATATAATGATTATATAATTATTTGCTTTTGTTTTTTATTTTTAATTTTATTGTCAAGGTAATATACAGAGGGGTTACAGTTACATAAGTATGATAGTGATTACATTCTTATCTAACTTGTTATACCTTCCCCCATTTTTCTTCCTCCCTTCCTCCCTCCCTCCCTCCCTAATCTCCCCTGCCCCAAGTTGTACAGATCATTTCCAACATATTGTCTTGTGAGTATTGCTGTTGTATAATTATTTGCTTTTGAAATTGAACCTTGAAATGTTCAGAAATGTGGGTGGTGTAGGGCTTTTCTTATTTTTCTTTTTGTTTGCATTTGAGATAGAGTCTCACTGTATTGCCCAGGTTGGTCATAAACTCCTAAACTCAAGAGATTTTCCTACCTCAGCCTTCTGAGTAGATGGAGCTATAAGCGCCAGCTACTAGGCCCAGCCCATTACTACTAATTAATACTAATTAAGCATTAGTATTTTCCTAGTTCTCTTGACTTGTAGCATATTTGTATTCTGATTAGAGAATGTTTTCTGAATGACACTAAGCCCTTTAAATTCAGTGAGCCTTGTCTCTGATCCCACCATATGCCAGGGTTAATAGATCATCATGTAATTGAAAATAATGTATATGGGCTGGGGAAGTGGCCCAGTGGTGGAATGCTTGCCTTGCATGCATGAAGCCCTGGGTTCAATTCCTCACCACCACATAAGCAGAAAAAGCCAGAAGTGGAGCTGTGGCTCAAGTGGTAGGGCACTAGCCTTGAGCTGAATTGCTGAGGGACATTGCCCAGGCCCAGAGTTCAGGCCCCATGACCAACCAAAAAAGAAAGAAAGAAAATAATGTGTATTTTATAGTTGGGTGTGATATTCTATGTACTTGTTTGTTAGATTAAGCTTATCAATGCTGGGAAGGTGGCTTAGTGGTAGAGTGCTTGCCTTGCATTCATGAGGCCCTGGGTTCAATTCCTCAGCACCACATAAGCAGAAAAAGCTGGAAGTGGTTCTGTGGCTCAAGTGGTAGAGCGCTAACCTTGAGCTGAAGAGTTCAGGGACAGAGCCCAGGCCCAGAGTTCAGGCTCCATGACAGACAGGAAAAAAAAAGCTTATCAATGGTTCCATTGACATCTTTGATGTGCTTTTATTTATTTTATCATTCTTTAATAAATACATAATATCTTTAGGTTACTTTATTAGGTTTATGCAAACTGAGAATTAAACTCCCCAGCCTCATGATATAATCTTCAAACTTTAGTAATATTTTAGCTCTATAGGATTTTTTTCGGTTATTAATAATTTAATCTATGTTATTAATATGGCTTACTGTATTCTTTTTGTTGGTGGTGGTTATGGGGCTTGAACTCAGGGCCTGAATACTGTCCCTGAGCTCTTTTGCTCAAGTCTAGTGCTCTATCACTTTGAGCCATAGCTCCACTTCTGGTTTTCTGGTAGTTGATTGGAGATAAGAGTCTCACAGGGACTTTTCTACCTGGGCTGGCTTGAAATGTGATCCTCAGATCTCAGGCTCCTGAGTAGCTAGGATTATAGGCATGAGCCACCAGCACCTGGCATGCAATCTTTATTAGTTAGCATTTACTGACATGTCTTTTTGTGTGTATTTGTACGAGTTGATACTGGGTCTTGAGCTCTCATTCTTGTTTGGCTTTTTAACTCAAGTCTAGTGCTCTGCCACACCTCTACTTCTAGCTTTTTGCTGGTTAATTGGAGAGCAGAGTTTCACAAACATTTTTTTCTTCCTGGGATAACTTTGAACTATGATCTTCAGATCTCAGCCCCCTAAATAGCTAAGATTACAGGTGCCTTTGGCACCCAACATGTTTTTTTTCAGTGCTTTTATTTTAACCTTTAATTTTAACATTTTCATTATTATTTTCTTTATGTATATCCTTATAAACAGAACATAACTAAATTTAAGCATCCAGTGTGAAAATTTGTGCTTTCTTTTAACTGGTGAATATATTAATATATTAATTCTCATTTATTATTATAACTTTTCTTTTGGGAGTACTAGGATTTTTAAAAATTATTTTATTTAATTTATTTTTGTCAGTCCTGGGGCTTGAACTCAGGGCCTTGATATTATCCTTGAGCTTCTTTTGCTCAGGGCTAGCACTCTACCATTTGAGCCACAGCACCACTTTGAGTTTTTTTTCTGTTCTTGTGAGACTGAGGAATCAATCTCATGGATTCATGCATGCTAGGTAAGCACTCTACAATTAAGCCACATTCCCAGCCTCGGTGGTACTAGGATTTGGACTCAGAGCTTTGTATTTGCTGGAAAGGTACTCTACTACATGAGCCATTGCTTCAGCCTTCTTCTTTTTTCCACTGTTGGGATTTGAACTCAGGGTCTTGTTTGGCTTGTATACTCACCTATGCTTTACCACTTGAGCTACCTCTTCAGTGCAACTTTTTTTGTTATTTTGGAGATGGAGTCTTGCAGGCTATTCTGCCCAGACTGGCTTTGAATTACAATCCTTCAATTCTCAGCCCAAGCTATGATTGCTGTGTGAGCCCACAGCACTTGGCTTATAATTCTTGGCACATGTAGATAATCAGCTATCTTACGTTGAATTTCTGTCTTTCATCCATTTATTGTTTTCTTTTGGATGGTTTGAAGGTGGTGTTTTTGTTTTCTGACTTCCTTCTTCTAATGTGGATGTTATTTTCTTAGTGGTTACTCATTGAAGTGTAATATAGCATTCCCAGAAAAGCACACCTTCTATGTTTATACCTCAGTGAATTTATGCAAAGTGAAAACAGAATTATGGTCAACGCCCAGCAACCCAGGAGTCTGTTGGTGCCTCTTCTCATCCTTAGCTCCCACCTACCCACTCTGAGCTTACTACTCTACTGATCATAGATTCATTTTTACTATTTTGGACATTATGTAAATGATTTTGTCAAGATGCATACCTAGGTACCTGGCTCTCAATAAACTTTAGGATTGTTTATTCATTTGTTTTTAGTAAGTACTGGGGTTTGAACTCAGGGTATTGCACTTGCTTGGCTAGTGTTCTACCACCTGAGCCATGCCTTCAGCACAACTTTTTTTTTGGGTCCAGTTGTGGGGCCTGAACTCTGGGCCTGAGCTCTGTCCTTCAGCTCTTCAGCTCAAGGCTAGTGCTCTACCACTTGAGCCACAGCGCCACTTCCGGCTTTTTTCTTTTTGCTTATGTGGTGCTGAGGAATCGAACCCAGGACCTCAGGCGTTCAAGGCAAGCGCTCTACCACTGAGCCAACTTCCCAGCCCTTCAACACAACTTTTTGCTGGTTATTTTGAAGATGGAATCATGCAGATTTTTCTGCCTGGGCTGGCCTTGAAATGAAGAGCCATTGACAAGTTGGGCAGAGCAATTAAAATTTTACTCAGGCTGCTGTACTACAGACAGCTTTGGAAGAAAAGGCAAAAAAAAAGCAGCGGTGTAGCAGGAAGGCTAAGTAGAGACTTAACTAGAAGGTTTGGTGGTCTTTCTGTGAGAGAAGATCATGGCTGGTAAAGGCAGAAAGAAATACATAGGTCAGGTCATGTTATGCCAGTGGAACTGCCAATACTAGTGGCTTACACCTGTAATACTATCTATTCAGGTTGATATATATATATATATATATATATACCATATGTGGCCAAGAACATGGCGTCATTTAGAAATGATAATGGCAAATTAAGTAGAGCTCCTTTGTTTATTGAGTCCTGCTTACTTTGTCATATCTCCTTGCATTTTGAATTTAACATCCACATATCAGGGAGACCATGTGTCATTTGTCTGTCTGTTCTTGGCTTACCCTTTCAAAATGATTTGTTCTAGTTCCATCCATTTCCCTGCAAATGCCATTATTTTGTCCTTTTTTTTTTTTTTTTTTTTTTTTGGGTCCGGTTGTGGGGCCTGAACTCTGGGCCTGGGCGCTGTCCCTCAGCTCTTCAGCTCAAGGCTAGCGCTCTACCACTTGAGCTACAGCGCCACTTCTGGCTTTTTTCTTATGTGGTGCTGAGAAATCGAACCCAGGGCCTCAGGCATGCAAGGCAAGCGCTCTGCCACTGAGCCACCTTCCCAGCCCCTATTTTGTCCTTTCTAATGGCTGCATAATATTCAATTGTATGTAGGTACCACAATGTTTGGATCCATTCATCTATAGTGGGGCATCTGGATATCTTGGCTGTTGTGAACAGTGCTGCAGCGAACGTGGAGGTACCTTATGTCTTTGTATCCTGGTTCCTGTTGCTCAGGGTAGATGCCTGGGATATACATGGTCATAGCAGAGGTCTATAGTTAGCTTTCTGAGGTACCTCCAAATTGCTTTCCAAAGTGGCTATTTTGGTGTACATTCCCACCAGCAATGCAGTAGGGTTCCTCTTTCTCTTCATCCCTGCCAGCATTTGTCATTGGCTGAATTTAGGATATGGGCCATTCTGGCTGGGGTAAGGCAGTATCTCAGGGTTGTTTTTATTTGCATTTCCTTCATGGGTAGGGATAATGCACTTCCAGCTTTTTGATGATTAATTGGAGCTAAGAGTCTCATGGATTTCCTGCTCAGGCCAGCTCTGAACCATGATCTTCCGATCTCAGTACATAGAATTATAGGTATAAGGGCTGGGAATGTGGTAGAATGCTTGCCTTGCATTTATGAAGTCCTGGGTTTGATTCCTCAGTACCACATAAACAGAAAAATCCAGAAGTGGTGCTATGGCTCTTGTGGTAGAATGCTAGCCTTGAGCAAAAGAAGCTCAGGGACAGTGCTCAGGCCCTGAGTTCAAGCCCCATGACTGGCAAAATAATAATAATTACAGGTATAAGCCATCAGTGCCTAGCTCTTATATAGTTTTGTTTGATTTTTATTTTTTTTATCAGCATTGACAAGATATGGTTCCACTGTTGCATGACTTCTATCAGTTCTTCTGAAAAATTAGCTGTCTGTTGTTGTTGCTCCTTTGGTGGTGATAGTTCCTTTCTCTAGCTGCTTTAAAATGTTTCTCTTCAGCCAGCTAGTGTAGGTGGGTCATAAAGATGCCTGTAACCACTTTGAAGCCTTCTGACATAGAAGACATGATACAGAGAAGCTGAACCAGAAAGAGTTGCATGCACACCTGTTAACTACAACATGGTTGATTTACATTACTTTTGCGAATTGTATAGACACATGCTAGGACCTCTTTCTAGCATGAAGATGCAGAAGACAAAGGTGGATGATAATGGATTCCAGCTGGTTCCAAGGAGCAAGATAACAGCAAGAACAGTAAGATGTAGAAAGAAAGAAACAGACTTGAAAAACAGGAAGTCAGATTGGTAGGACTTGGTGATTGGCTGGATTGGCAGAAGGAAAATACCTAGATAATGGAGTAGGTATTGGGATTGGCAGTTTAGACAGGTGTTTGCAGAGGAGGCAAAGGCAAATTTAACTGTGGGCGTGCTTACTTCAAAGTGCATGAGAACATCCAGGTGTTATCTGTCCAATAAACCTGGTTATTTTCCAGGGAGCAGAGGCAAGACAGCCACTGATATGCAAATATCACATATGAGATAATCTTTTCTATCCACGTGAGGTTGGGAGTATGGCCAAGACTTCCTGGACTCTTTGTTAATGAATGTCCTGCCAGACTTTTCTCAACTTCTTCACTGCCAAACCTTTTGTCTCTTTGTTTATTAAGAGCCAGCCTACAAAATTCCCTGCTCTTTGTAGTTCAAAGGCCAGTTGTTAGCCAATCATGAAAGACTATGAACCCTTAGCCTGACCAATCCTGGTAAAGAGGCAGGGTCCACTACATTAGGGTTAAAAGGGGAACAGCTCACCTGTTCTGTGTGTTTGCTTGCCAGATTTTGGCTGATGGTGCACCCTTCTTCAGAAGTAAGCTCTGCATTGCCAACTTCCTTTCTAGTTGGTAACCATATTTCTTCTTCTTTCCTCCTCCCCCCCCTCCTCCTCCTCCTTTCTTCTTTCTCCTTTCTTTTTTTTTTTTTTTTGGTCGGTCGTGGGGCTTGAACTCTGGGCCTGGGTGCTATCCCTCAGCTCTTCAGCTCAAGGCGAGCGCTCTACCACTTGAGCTACAGCGCCACTTCCGGTTTTCTGGTGGTTTATTGGAGATAGGAGTCTCACGGTCTCTCCTGCCCGGGCTGGCTTTGAACCGTGATCCTCAGATCTCAGCCTCCTGAGTAGCTAGGATTACAGGCGTGAGCCACCAGCGCCCGGCTCTTTCTCCTTTCTTCTTTGTCTTGGGGCTTGAATTCTGGGCCTAGGGGCTGTCCCTGAACTCTTCAGCTCAAGGCTAGTATTCTATTTTTTGGGGGGGGGTCCAGTTGTGGGGCCTGAACTCTGGGCCTGGGCGCTGTCACTCAGCTCTTCAGCTCAAGGCTAGCACTCTACCACTTGAGCCACAGCGCCAGTTCCGGCTTTTTTCTTTCTTTTTGCTTATGTGGTGCTGAGGAATCGAACCCAGGGTCTCATGCATGCAAGGCAAGTGCTCTACCACTGAGCCACCTTCCCAGCCCAAGGCTAGTATTCTACCACTTGAGTCACAGCACCACTTCTGATTTTCTGGTAGTTAGTTGGACTTTGGACTTTCCTGCCCAGGCTGGCTTTAAACTGTGGTCCTCAGATCTCAGCCTTCCGAGAAGCTGAGCCACTAGCACCCTCTGGTAGCCTTATTTCTATGTGACGCTTCAATAACCTGAGGTATTTCTAACCATCTCCATGGGAATGAAGTCCAGGTAGAGGCTGAGACTTCATGTGGAATGCCAGGGAGAAGGACAGCAGGCCCGCCAAAAGATAACTCCAGAGGTTTCTACATATTCTTCTACTAGTGAGCAGAGTAAGAGACACACAACGTAAACCAGCTTTAGAAATAAAAGTGGTAGGTTGCAGGCTAATATCTAGTCATCATTTCCCTCCTTTTCTTTCTTCCTTTTCTTTTTCTTTTTCGTAGTATTTCAGGTTTGGAAGAAAGACTTAGCCTTCTTCAAAAGATTCAGTAGGAGGGAAGAAGGGAAAGGATAGCATTGTCTCCTCCCACCCTAAATGAAATCTTTACCTGACTTGTGTAACTTATAACTCCTCTGTATATCATCTTTATAATAACAATAATTTAAAAAAAGATTTAGGCTGGGAAGGTGGCTCAGTGGTAGAGTGCTTGCTTTGCATGCATGAGGCCGTGAGTTCGATTCCTCAGTACCACATAAGCAGAAGAAAAACCAGAAGTGGTGTTGTGGCTCAAGTAGTAGAGCTCTAGCTTTGATCTGAAATGCTGAGGGACAGGACCCAGGCCCTGAGTTCAGTCCTCACGACTGGCAAAAAAAAAAGATTTAGTGGGGCTGGGCACTGGTGGTTCATATCTAATCCTAGCTACTCAGGAGGCTGAGATCTGTAGTTCAAAAAGTCCATGTGACTCTTACTTCCAGTTAACCACCCAAAATGCAAGAAGAGGAGGTATGGACTCTCTCATGAGCCTTTATAAACATTCAGTTGGCTGATTGGTTAAGGTGTATATGAAATATTTGCTTGCATGTAGGAAAGGCAACTGAAGGATGACTACCTCCATATAGAGCTCTGGTGATTCAAAGATTTAAGGAGTGGAAAATGTCTCCTTTTGAATCAATTTCAGGAGGAGGGATGTTAGACAGTTATAGGCAGTATCTTTCACTCACATGGACTTAGGAGATGAGGCTTTGCAGGCAGACTACATTAGCCTGTGCTCAGTGGTGAAGGGCTGAAGGGCACAGAAAGACCTTTGCATGACAGTCTTCAAGCCATGAGGAAGCTTATGACATTTGCATTTTCTGAGATAGTCCTCTTTGGTGTGGGTAAATCTCAACCAGACATGGTTAACACTTTGACTTTGAGGATGAACTATAATACTATAGGGCAATGTCCCCTCCTCCTGCTGAATTTCTTTTTATGCTTTTGAATACATTTAAAACTTGTTTTAAAAGCTGCGTGCTGGTGGCTCATGCCCATAAACTACTTGGGAGGCTACTTGGGAGGTCTGGAGGAGGATCGAAGTTTGAGGCCAGCCTAGGCAGGAAAGTTCATTAGATTCCATCTCCAAAGTTGTCTGCAAATGAACAGGGCTGGAGGCTGGCATTAAATTACAGAGTACAGGGCTGGGAAGGTGGCTCAGTGGTAGAACGCTTGCCTTGCATGCATGAGGCCCTGGGTTTGATTCCTCAGCACCACATAAGTAGACCAAAAAAAAAAAAAAAATTATAGAGTACTTGTTTAACAAGTTCAAGGGCTGGGAAGGTGGCTCGTGGTAGAGTGCTTGCTTTGCATGTCTGAGGCCCTGGGTTCGATTCCTCAGCAACACATACGCAAAAAGAAAAAAGTCGGAAGTGGCCCTGTGGCTCAAGTGGTAGAGTGCTAGCCTTGAGCTGAAGAGCTGAGGGACAGCGCCCAGGCCCAGAGTTCAGGCCCCACAACTGGACCCCCCCCCCATAAAAAAAGTTCAAGGACCTGAGTTCAAAACCCAGTACTGTTCCCCTTTGCTTCTTTAAAAAAATAAAAAACCTTGCTTTGAGTTTTATTCCAGAGATGCAATGCCTATGTGCCTCTGATCATATAAGATAATATTTATAGTTGGGCACTGGTAGCTCACACTTGTAATCCTAACTACTCAGGAGCCTGAGATCTAAGGATCACTGTTCAAAGCCAGCCCAGGCAGGAAAGTCTAAGAAACTTTTTTTTTTCTTTCTTTTTGGTCAGTCATGGGGTTTGAACTCTAGGCCTTGGGCACTGTCCCTAAGCTCTTCAGCTCAAGGCCACCACTTGAGCCACAGCACCACTTCCAGCCATTTCTGTTTATGTGGTGCTGAGGAGTCAATCATGCATGTGAGGCAAGTACTCTACCACTGAGCCACCTTCCCAGCCCCTCTAAGAGACTTTTTATCTCCAAGTAGTCACCAGAAAACTAGAAGTAGATCTGAGGCTCAAAGTGGTAGAATGCTAGACTTGAGCAGCACCCAGGCCCTGAGTTCAAACCAGTGAGAAACAACAACAACAAAAAAGAAGATAATATTTATCTAAATGAACTCCAGGAAATGGAAACAAGAAGTTTTTGTGTGTTGTTGTTTTTTTGTATTGTTTTGTTTATCTGTCTTTGGGAGGTTAAAGGAGAGACATAAAAACAGAGGGGGAAAAAGACTTGTTCTACGGTTGGGTGCAAGTGGCGGGGGCAGGTGTACTCTTTCCGGTTAGGTTAAGTCGGTGTCTTCGTTGTTTGAAGGACGTCGGCTATCAAATTTGTGACTTTGGTAAAGATTGACATCATGGCAGACGCAGAAAATGAAGGCCAATTCCAGTTCACTGGTATTAAGAAGTATTTCAACTCATATACTCTCATGGGTAGAATGAATTGTGCACTGGCCACATATGGAGGCATTGCTTTGCTGGTCTTATGCTTTAAGTTAAGGTCTAAAAAGACTCCAGCGGTGAAAGCAACATAAATGGATTCTACATTTTCTGAGCTCATCTGTTAAATTCCCAAGCCTGGAGAAGCTAATATCAACTCATCATGTAATACTCAATTTGTACAATATTATGAACCTGGGAAAAAAAAAAAGACTTGTTCTAGATAGGTACTGGTGGCACGCCTGTAATCCTAGCTACCTGGAGGCTGAGAGATCTGAAGATCATATTTCAAAGCCAGCCCAGGCAAGAAAGTACATGAGACTTTTATCTCCAATTAACCACTTAGAGGCTGGGAGTAGAGGCATGGCTCAATTAGTAGAGTAGAGCACCAGCCTTCAGAAAAAGCTAATGAACAAAAAAAAAAAAAAAAAAAAAAAAAAAAAAAAAAAAAAAAAAGAAAAAGCTAATGAACAGTGCCCGGGCCCTGAGTTCAAGCTCCAGTAGCTACACACACACACACACACACACACACACGCTTTGTTCCAGAGTTTTTTTGGAAATGGCTTACTCTTCAGACATTAATGAGCTGGTAAATCTTTACATGTATTCCAGGATTCAGAAAGGTAGACATAGGATTGGGAGCAGGGAGAATAACAGACAGTGATTTTTAGTACTTTCAAAGCTTAAGGAAACCAGGTCTGAGGTACTCACCTGTAATCCCAGCACTGAATGATCACAAGTTCACAGTCTAGAATATATTAAAAACTGACCAAATTTCTGTGCTCTAGCTAGGATTATAAGGTATATACTACTACACTTGGCTAATGCCTTTTTTTTTTTTTTTTTTTTTTTTTGCTGGTCATGGGGCCTGAACTCTGGGCCTGGGCGCAGAGTTCAGCTAATGCCTTCTTTTAATGTCACAGAAATGCAGATTCATAGAATGTTAGAAACACAAAGAACTTTTTCATTGAAAGTTCTTATTGTATTCATCTCTTTTCTGTTCCAAAATATTATAAGATGATAAAGGATTTATGGGGGTGGGAATACTGAGTGTTGAACTCAGGGCCTTGTGCTTGCCAGTCAAGCATTCTAATGGCCTAGCCATGCTGTCTCAAATGTATACCCAGGTTCTCTTGGACCAAGATCTGCCTATTCATGCTTCCCACAGAACTAGGATAACAGGTCCAAACCACTGTACCTTGCTACAGGTTGTGACAGGGACTCATACTTATCTCTGGGTTCACCTGAAACCTCAGTCCTCCTGATCTCAGCCTACCATGTAGCTTGCCATGACAAAAGAAGGGAAATTTTAAAAAATGAAGTCAACCAAGGGGAAGCTGTCTATGCATGAGGGATTTCAAAAGATTGCTAGAGAAAGGAAGTAGAGCCTGGTGCTGGTGGCTCACGCCTATAATCCTAGCTACTCAGGAGGCTGAGATCTGACGATTGTGGTTCAAAGCCAGCCTAGGCAGGAAAGCCTATGAGACTCTTATCTCCAATTAACCACCAGAAATCCAAAGTGGTGTTGTGGCTTAAGTGGTAGAGCACTCACCTTGAGCTGAAGAGCTCAGGAACCGAACAGCATTGCTAGGTTGGGGCCTAGAGCTGGGTACCAGTAGCCCACAGTTGTAATCCTAACTACTCAGGAGGCTGAGATCTGAAGATTGTGGTTTGAAGCCAGCCCAGATAGCAAAGTCCATGAGACTCATCTCTAATTAGCCACCAAAAGGCTGGAAGTAGAAGGGTAGCTCAAGGGTTAGATCTCTAGCCATGAGTGAAAAAGCCAAGGGAGAGCACAAAGCCTAGAGTTCAAACCCTACCACTGGCACAAAAAGAAATAAAGAAGTGAGACCTAATAGAAGGTCCTTAGATCAATTAAGGTATTTTTCTTAGAACTTTGGTAGTTTGTTTTCCCAAGGTAGTTATTATGAAAATGTGAGCCTGGCCCCACTAGGCCTCTGTGGCTTCCTGTTGTGAAGTAATATCTCTTCCTTCTGCATGTCTTCCCACTATCCATCACAAGATTCTCCCCAAAGTTTATTCTGCTACTCTGCCCTTGCTGCAGTGTTCTGTAAGCCAAGTAAACCTCTTTTCTTTATAAAGCTAGCCTGCCTTAGGTATTTTGTTACAGTCATGGCAATGCAGGCCCATAACAGAGTACAATACAGGGTATAACATAATTGAGCTGGAAATGAGACAGTTAATTAATCCCAATGCATTTCTCATCTAGTCTTTTATTCCTCTGTCCCTCAGATAGTTCCTCAGGGAGGGACTATTTCCACTAGTCAAGAAAAGTGAATTTTTTTCCTTTAATTGTGTGTGGGGGAGGGGGTGGGGCAGGGGCAGTTACTGGGGTTTGGGCTCAGGGACTGGAATCTGTCCTTAAGATCTTTTGCTCAAGGCAAGCACTCTACCACTTGAGCCACAGCACCACTTCTGGTTTTCTGGTGGTTAATTGGAGATAAAAGTCTCACGGACTTTTCTGCCCCAGCTGGTTTTGAGCCATGATCCTCGCTCTCAGTCTCTTGAGTAGCTAGGATTACAGGCATGAGCCATTGGCACCTGGCCTATAAATCTTTTTCTTTAAAAATAGTTTTAAAAGCAAACAACCCAAGGGCAAAGACCTTCCACCTGATATAACTCTATTAAATCAGCCTAAAACAGAGTTGCCAGGTGAGCAAGACTTGCTCTGTTACAGAACAGGACTGCTAGATAGGATGATTCTGGAAAAGTTGATACATCTCCTGGCATTGCCACTACATGTGAACAACCATAAATACTGCAATAGGAAATAGACCAAGATGAAATAAACAGAAAAATAATTTTAGAGACAACAAAGAACGTAAGAATCAGGAAAGGCCTTAAGTGAAACTGCTCCAATTTTGTGAGCATATTGGATATAATACATACTTAATAACATTTTTTTCAGCTTTTTACTTAAGATAGTTCCAAAGTTAAAAGTTATATTCTCTGCTCAAGTTTACACATATCAGTATTTCATTCTGTTCTATTATTGTGTTTATTCTCTCCCAATGTATGTATGTATGTGGGTAAACCATTGGAAAGTTGAATACAACACAGTCCTTTACTCTTAAATACTTCAGGAGTGTGTGTGTGTGTGTGTGTGTGTGTGTGTGTGTGTGTGTCCTGGAGCAAGTCCTGGAGCTTGAACTCAGGGCCTGTGCACGTCCCTGAGCTTTTGTGCTCAAGACTAACACACTACCACTTAGGCCACAGCTCCACTTCTAGCTTTGTTGTGTAATTGGCAGTAAGAGTCTCATGGACTTTCCTACCATGTTTGCTTCAAACTGCAATCCTTAAATCTCAGCCTCCTGAGTAACTAGGATTATCCTGCCAGGCTTTTATACGGTTTATAAGAATTTGAAAATATTCTCCCAAGTCATCACTCAGGGCCTGGATGCTGCCTTTGAGCTTTTTTGCTTAAAGCTAGCACTCTACCACTTGAGTCACAGCTCCACTTGAGGGTTTTTTTTTTTTGGTGCTTAATTGGAGGTAAAAGTCTGGTGGACTTTCCTGCCTGGGCTGGCTTTGAACTGTGATCCTCAGACCTCAGCCTCCTGAGTAGCTAGGATTGCAGGCCTGAACTCCGAGCATCTAGCCTCATGCTCATCTTTGCCATTTGTTTCAAGCCTTTGGTTCTAGAATTGTCTGTATGATTCCCAGAATAAGTCCTTTGTTCCTTTGCCTTCCAGGAATCACCAGCCCTGAGCTTTGAATTTTTGGCCTCCCTTTTGGAAAAACAAATTTTAAGGATCAGTTTTTGATGGATTAACCATTTTTTTTTCTTTTCTCGCTCTCTTTTTTTTTTTTTTTTTGTTTTGGTCTTGTTTATAGTTTGAAGGAATTCCAGAAGGACCTATTCCTCCATCTACACCCAAATATGCATATGGAAAAGTTGTTCTGGAAAAGGTAAGTAATACATAAATAAAGTACATAAATAACAGCAGTGCTGGGAGGAAGCCAGGAGTGAGGAAGTAGAGCTCAGCTGCAGTGGGTTGAGGTGCTGGCCAGGGAAAGGCTCGTGAGCTTTCTGTGAATTGGGTTTCAGTGAGCCTGGGAGTGGGCGCTGTTTCTGGGGAAATGGAGAGGAGAAGATGAGAAGATAATGCGTGCATGTTGACAGGAAGTACACGTTTGTACAAAATGGAGTAGTGGGCATTCTTAGGTAATTCTGTTCACTTTTCAGCTTTCCCGGGCAGGGCTAGGACTCTATGGATATGACAGGCCATCTCATTATTCTGGCCTGAGAAGCTCTTCTCCATACTTTTCCCTATCCACTTGTTTTGGGGGCAGTTCAGGGTTTGAACTCAGGCTGGTGCTCTACCACTTGAGCTGTGACTCCAGCCCAGTTTTATTGTGGTTGTTTTCAAGATAAGGTCTTAGGAACTTTTCTGCCAGGCTGGCCGAAAGCCATGATCCTTCCACTTTCAGCCTCTCAATGAGCCACCATTGCCAGATTATAATTTTCCTTTTGTGTGTGTATGTGTACGTGTACGTTTGTGCACATATGCTAGTACTGAAAATTGAACTCAGGGACTAGCACTGTCCTCAAGTTTAAAAAGCCCTTACCACAGCTCCACTTCCTGCTCTTTTGGTGGGCAGTTAGAGCTGAATCTCATGGACTATCCTGCCCCATCTGGCTTCAAACCATGATCCTCAGATCTCAGCCTCCTTAGTAGCTAAGGTTACAGCTATGAGTCACCAGTACCTGGCATTTTGCTCCTTTTTAAGGAATTTCCCCAGGTTGTGGAATTTTGATATCTCTTGTCATATTATACTTAGTTTCAATTCAAAATCATGTCCTAACTTTTATGGCCTATGACTTAATTAGAAAATGAGACATCAGGGGGAAAGGCTAGAAACCAACCATAAATTAGAATTACGATAATCTTTTTCTACATCCCACCTTCTTAAGTAATATAAGCCAATTTTTTTTAAGAGGAGGATGCTGGGCACTGGTAACTCATGCCTGTAATCCTAGCTATTCAGGAGGCTGAGATCTGTCTAAGGATTGTACTTCAATGCCTGCTCAGGCAGGAAAGTTCATGAGACTGTTATCTCCTCATTAATCACACAAAAAGTAGAGCTGTGGCTCAAATGCTAGAGCTCTAGCTTTGAGCACTCGAGCCCAGAGTTCAAGCTCTGGTACTGGCAAAAAAATAAATAAGAAGGGAGGGATGATCATCTTAATTCTAGAAAAGACTAAAAGATCTTAATAGAAATGACTTTATCCAAATTCAATTTGTTTTGGCACTCTGGGTCCTCAGGTTTTCCCCTTATAATCCCTAACTCCTACATATATTTACAAGAAGAGAAACTATGAATGGTTACTTATTTCTTAAAAAATCTTGAGATTCTAAAATAGCATTGTAAGTTTTTATCTTGAAGCAAAATGCCAAACCTGATTGTATGATTTTTCCATTCAGGAAGCCTTCTGATCTGGTTGCTTGAGCTGTCGTAATAGTTTCCACCTGGCGTTAGGTCTGTGTGCTACATTCTTCAAAGACTGTGATCTGATAGGCATCTCCCTTTAGATCAATCAGACATTAATCACACTTACAAAGGGAGAGTTTTCTAGTTGTTCACTGCCACAGCTACTAAAGGAAAAGCTTTTTGGCTTTAGAGCTATGAAAATTTACTTTGATGCAACAGAAAATAACTCCCATTGTTTAAAGTAACATGATAAAATTAACAACAAAAGGGTAGCTTATGCTGAGTGCTGATGGCTCACACGTGTAATCCTAGCTACTCAGGAGACTGAGATCTGAGGATCATGGTTCAAAACCACTCCAGGCAGGAAAGTCTGTGAGACTCTGACTTTCAATTAACCTCCAAAAAGCCAGAAGTGGGGCTGTGGCTCAAGTGATAGAGTTGTTAATTAGCCTTGGACAAAAAAGCTTAGGGACAGTGCCCAGGACCTAAGTTCAAGCCTCAGGACTTGCACTTGCACACGCACACACACACACACACACATGCATGCACACACACAGAGTAGCTTAATACCAGAATTATGTTTACCATGAAGGGAAAAATATCAGAACATTGAGTTAAATTTATGCAGAGCATAGTTAATAGAATAAAGCTTTCACTGTGAGTTGAATTCCTTTAGTTGTCCTAACAGAACACCACCATGTGAGTAGCTGCTTTCATAGAATCATAATTTAGAACGCTTATTTGATTCTGCACCAGCCAGGTGCAGGTGACTCATGCTCATAATCTTAGCTACTCAGGAGGCTGAGATCTGAAGCTAAAGGTTTGAAGCCAACCTGGGCAGACAAATCTGAGAGATTCTTAATCTCTAATTAACCAGCATAATGCTGGAAGCAGGAATATAGTACAAGTGACACAGCTAGTCTAGCTTTGAGTGAAAAAGCTAACCCAGAACTCTAAGCCTTGAGTTAAGATCCAATATCAGCATAAATAAACAAATAAATGTTAGCCATTATCATGAGGCCATGGAATGCCCTGGGTTTGAGAGCCAAACATCATGGTAAATCTTGGCTCTACATTTGCTCAAGTGAGCCCTCTTGAGACTGCTCCTCATATAAACATGGAGACAGTCATGCCTGTCCCCCTAGGTGGCTGGTAGTAGCTTCACAAGGTTTGGTACAGTGGTACCATGGTATGGTACAATCGTACAATGCTCCTTCTGACCTGAAGTATACAGGACTCAATAATTGAGGGGGTGTTGATGTTGTTATTGCACTGGACTAAGCATCTTGGATCGTCTGAATACAGAATTGAATTGAACATAGTGAATATTTATAATGATCTAGTGGTGGGGGGAGGGAGGAGTTAGGAAGGTGGGGGTGGGAAGGGATGGTAGGGGAAAAACAAAGAAGGAGGAAACAATGCTTGATAGGAAATGTGTTCATTACCTTACTCATGTAACTGTAACCCCTCTGCACAGTATCTTTATAATAAAATATATATATTAAAAATGATCTATTGGTGCTGGATATTGCTATGAGTGCTTTATCTTGCATTCAAGGGGCTGATAGTATGGTGAGAAAGAGATACAAATTGATAATGACCCAGCTTAGATCAGAAGAGGTAAAGTAATTGAACTTGTCACAGAGAAGTGACATGATAGCAGCGTATCTAGGCTAAGAGTCCTTGGCCTCTCTTTGCTTCCAAGTTAATGTCACTTGGAGAGGTTGCAAAAAAGCTTTTCAGACGGGGTGGCCTCTGAACCTCATCTCTAATTCATTTTAGGACCTTACACATGGAGCTTGAAGGAGATTATCATTTGAATGGATATATTTGAAACTTTTTTTAAAAAAAGATATGATCATTTATATTTATTTTTTGCTAGTCCTGAGGCTTGAAGTCAGGGCCTGGTGCTGTCCCTGAGCTCCTGCTCAAGGCTAGCACTCTACCACTTGAGCCACAGCTCCACTTCTGGCTTTTTGTTGTTGTTGTTTATTGGAGATAAGAGTTGCCTGGGCAGAAATGTCTGAACATTACTACCCAGGCTGGCTTTGAACCCCAATCCTTAGATCACAGACACCTAGCTGATCATTCCTATTTTTCATCAAGAGCTAAGAACAGGGCCTGGGAATGTGGCTCAATGGTATATACAGTGCTTTCCTAGCATGTACAAGGCCTAGGTCTAGTCCCCAGCACCCTGCCCCCCCAAAAAAAAGAAAGAAAAGAGAGGGAGATGAGGAGGGCCGAAAAATGACTGGGAAGCAACAATGAGTGGGATTTGAATGGTTGAGGTTTAAGTAGGACTTGGGTCAAATCCACCAATGTCTTTGATATTTTGACTTCATGGGAGCTGCTTCTCTGATTACTGGTCACTGGCCACAGCGACTGGAAAACTGCCTTTGCTTCTTTTCAGGTAGCAACCGTGACAGAAGCTCTTGATGTTCTGTGTCCTGGTGGCCCTATACAAAGCTATTATCCCTTGACATTTATCCAGGTGAAACAGGTAGGCCTTCAAAGATACACCCCACCTTTTTTCTACTGTGCTTTGAAGATGGGCCAAAACATTCTTGGTTCAACTGATTCAAAGCTCAAGAAAGGGAACCATCTCTCCAGGCCGTGAGCCTGAGGCTGGCACAGTGGGTGATCTTTCTATATTTCCTCTTGTTTCTTCCTGTCACTTGGCTTGCTTCACACACCTGTAGGAGTTACAGATTGAGTGCACCAATTGATCTAATCAATAAATCCCTAGTACTGGACATGGAACACACCATTTTAATACTTAACAAGGTGATTCGCTTGTCTGGTTTTAGTTTGCTCAATAGTATAGGGACTAAATTCTTGGACTGGATTTTTTCTTCTTGAAAAGAACAGAGCATATTTTGGTTTTTAGTGTCTATAGTTTTGGATAGGTTTAATCTCTAGGCACTGGCCTCATATTTGTTTAGAAGCTTTTTACAACTTTTAAATTCTGATGAAAAGGATTGGGGTTTGGAGCTAGCCAGGGCAGACAAACTCAGGAGACTTTCATTTTGAATGAACCATTGAGAAGCCAGAACTAGAGACATGGCTCAAGTGATAGAACACCAATGATGAGTAAAAAAGTCAAGCAAGGATGAGAGGCCCTGAGTTCAAACCCATGTACTGGCACCAAAAAAAGATCAGGCTGGAGGCATGGCTTAAGTAGTAGAGCACCAGCCATGAGCAAGCAAACCAAGCAAGCTGAAGCCCTGAGTTTAAACCCTGGTACTGGCAAGTAGTAAGTAATTTAAAATGAAAATAAATTTTAGATTAATACTACCCTATTATCTAATAACATTTTGTATTGTGTTCAAATATCTTTAGTCATGTCAGTAGTACCTTTCTAATTCTTTGCTCAATCCAGTTTCCAACCCATTGCATTTATTTATAATCCTTCTTTGAACTTCTCTCGTCTGACACTGTTCCTCCATCTCTGTCACAACCTGGATATTTGTGAATAATTCGGGCTGTTTGTAGACTGCCCCTCACTAATTAGGCTCACAACAGAAGAGACATGTTCTCCTTAGGGCCTGATCCTCGATGCCTGTGGGGTCCCTGGACCCTGCTGCCGTGTCAAACATGATCACAGTGCTGTAGTCTTAACCCCTTTTTGTGAAGTGTCTGATTTTCTATGGAGATTCCTTTCAGCAAGCAATGTGACATAGTAACAGCATGTTTACTCTTAGTGTAGTTTTTGTATACTGTAATTATTTTCACTCTCATGCTTTTATTCCAACATGTGTGTGCACGCACATGTGTGTGTACATGTGCATGTGCTTTTGGCCATGGCTATGAGCCCCACTGAGGCTGGGAAAGGGATGGGCTCTGATCAGTTTTCCTCCCTCCCTCACTCCCTTCCTCCCTCCCTTCCTTCTTTCCTTCCTTCCTTCGTTCCTTTTCCCCCGCCAATACTGAGGTTTTAACTCAGGGTCTTTTTCTGCACGAGGCTGGTGCTCTACCACTCGAGCCAAACCATTTCCAGCTTTTGGGTGGTTAACTGGAGATAGGAATCTGGCCACCAGGGCTGAGCTCTCTCTTGTGTTCAGTACATTGAGGAATGCTATCCTCTGTGCACATACATTTATATTGGCCCTGGGGACAAGTTCTCAGTCCTCGTACACCCTGCCTATACATGTGTGTACATCAGTAGAATGGCACTTATTTCTGCTTTCCAGGGTCATGGAGCAGTCCTGACAAAACATGGACACTGCTCTTGGAGCCTGGGGAGAGAGCTCTAGGTCAACGAGTGGTCACTTGAGCCATTGTCCTTAGCCCTTTCTTCCTGATCTGACCTCAGGCTCCTATAGCACTCTGGCATTGACATCCTGAGCCCTGGCTCTTTCAGTTCTAGGACAAGCTCAAACAATACTTATTTCCAATGAACCTATGGAGTTCCAGGGTTCAGTAGTGGGGCCCAGCTCAGTGACTCCTCCTCATCTCTTGAGGCTCAGCCCTCCTCTGCCATCTAAGAACCCCCCCGACTTCTGCTTCCTCCTAAAAGCCCTGCACACTTTTCCTCAGCCTCAGAGGTGGCACCCCACCTTTGATTCGTGTCTATAAAATATAAGTACATGAGCTGGGAAAATGGCTTTGTGGTAAAGTGCTTGCCTAGCATGCATAAAGCCCTGGGTTCCATTCCTCAGTACCATATCAACAGAAAAAGCTGGAAGTGGTGCTGTGGCTCCAGTGGTAGAATGCTAGCCTTGAGCTGAAGAGGCTCGGGACAGTGCCCAGGCCCTGAGTTCAAGCCCCAGGACTAGCAAAAAAAAAAAAGATATAAATACATAAAAAGGTGGGCATTTTCTTGAATATTGGAGGACCAAAAATGAGGTGTATTGTGTCTTAGCAGTAATTTTTTTTAATCCAATCTTGTTTCCAAAAACCATGTCTGCCAGGGCTTTAAAAGCCATCATGTAAATTACCAGTGAAGCATAACATATGCAACACATAACAAAATCACTTCCATAGTGACAATACTCCAAACATATGGATATTAGTCATAGAAAACTAGAGGTTTTATGATATTTTTAAGCCTTTTTTTTGTCTAGGTAGTCAGTCTGCACTTAAATATCAACCATTTTCCTTTTTTTTTGCTTGTTCCCTTAAAATTTATATGTATCCAATACATTAATTGAGAAAGGTATGTTTTTTATTATGCTATATTTTCTTTTATTTTTTAATTATTGTTTATATTTTCAATTAAAAGTGTACAAAATAAAGTTACATTGCTGGTCTTGTAAGAGCTATACAATTTTCCTAAATGTATACCTACCTATAACTGCAGCAGTTCACCTATTTCAGAAATTTGGAATTCTGTTCATTTGTTATCTTTAAGACCACCTCAAATTTAAAGGCTACCTTATTGTACGTTTAAAGTGTATGATAACAGTGTGGTAGTTAATAAAACACTATTTTTCTTTCTTTTGAAAAAAAAACGGTGGGCAGATGCTTGGGATGGTAGGGCAGAAACTGGTGCTTGAAGAACATGGCGTGTTCTGTGGGTGTGTCTGCACAGGGCAGTGGGCTCATGCTTTCCTTGGCTCCCCCAAATCATCTTCCAACGTCAGAACCCAGCAGTGGGAACTTTGTCCCTGTTTCATGCTGGGATTCTTTTGAGGTTCTCTTTGATAACTCCAGATTTCATTCCAGTTCAGCCTTGGTAAGATCCACAGCAAGAAGGAAACAGGCAAAGTCAGCAAGTAATTCACTGAACACTGAGCTGAGCGAAGGCTTTCCCAAAAGTCAGCATCAAAAAATAACTTTTTGATTTGGAGACAGCCCTTTCCTGGTCCCTTAACTCTCTCTTTCCCTTGTACTTCCACTTTACATAGTTTCAGATTGTGTCTTGTTTGTATGATAGAGTGCAGTCAGCCAGCCCTAGGACCTGGACATTGTTTTGTTTTGTTTTTTCGGTCATGGGGCTTGAACTCTGGGCGCGGGCGCTGTCTTTCAGCTCAAGGCTAGCGCTCTACCACTTGAGCCACAGTGCCACTTCCAGTTTTTCTGGTGATTTATTGGAGATAAGAGTCTCATGGACTTTTCTGCCCAGGCTGGCTTTGAACCACAATCCTCAGATCTTAGCCTCCTGAGTTGCTAGAATTACAGGCGTGAGCCACCAGTGCCCAGCAAGGACATTGGTTTTGTTGGTGTTTGTCTGGCTTCTTTATTGTTAGTGGTAGTTTTTCTTGGTTTTGTTTTTGGAGTTAATGTTGGCAATTTCTGATATAGATGATCCCAGATCCTTCTGGGTAAACAATTTATGCTCCCTGGGGTTGTTTTCCTATGAGGAAGAGAAATGCTTGGTAAGACACACCAGAGTTCCTAGAAGCTTGCTGTCAGGATAGTGATCCTATAATCAAAACTGAAGCCAAAGCCAGGCATGGTGGTTCATGCCTGTAATCCTAGCTATTTAGGAGGCTGAGAAACTGAGGATTGCAGTTCAAAGCCAGCCCAGGCAGAAAAGGCCGTGAGACTCTTACCTCCAATAAACCACTCAGAAAACTGGAAGTGGTGCTGTGGCTCAAGTGGTAGAGTACTAGCCTTGAGCTGAAGAACTGAGGAATAATACCCAGGCCCAGAGTTCAAGCCCCACAACCAAAAAACAAAAAACTGAAGCCAGTTCCTTTCTTGTGGATTTGAATTTTGCTTTTCATTCTTTAAAAAAAAATCTTTATTGTTATTATAAAGCTGATGTTCAGAGAAGTTACAGTTACATAAATCAGCTAATGAGTACATTTCTTTTTGAACAATGACACCCCTTTCCTCAGTCTCTCCCAGCTTTTCCTTCCCATCCCACCCACAAGTTGTATACTTTATTTGCAACATAGTGTCTAGTGAGCACCACTGCTGCATTTGTTTATCCTTTGGCTCTCCATTTCTGTGCCTCCGCTTAGGTGCCCAAAGACAGAACAAAAAGGAAAGAAAACAAAAACAGCAAAAAAGAAAAACTCGTTTTCATTTCCTGGAGTTCATTTTGACATGCTTTTCATTCTTGATGGTGTTTTGAAACATTTGTTTTCATACAAATCGGGGAAACCAAGTTCACTTTCAATGAACAGCCAAGAGTGATGTGCTTTCCTTAAATCTCTTCCTAATCAGTACTATGGGTTTGTGCTGTACCGAACCACACTTCCTGAAGACTGCAGCAACGAGACGACCCTCTCCTCTTTTAATGGGGTCCACGATCGGGCCTATGTCGCTGTGGATGGGGTAAGAGCCCTGTTTCTCTGCTCACATGGGTCTGTGCAATCTGTACTTACAAAATGATGATTCACCTCTCCAGCCTCAAGCTGCCAGCCCTCTTCCTTCTGGGGTTTAGCTATATGCCATCCTGCCTATGCCCAGAAACACCCTGTGCCCATGTTAATCCTGAGACTAATTGCAGATCTACCCTGCTTCTCTGCTCCTTGGGAACAACCTCTATCTACAGTCCCATTTTTATATTTGTCGTATATAATGGTCTCTGAACCTGGTGCTTCCTGCAAATCAAGAGTTACAGTCTGGCCAGATACCAGTGGCTCATGTCTATAACCCTAGCTACTCAGGAGGCTGAGATCTGAGGATCAAGGTTCAAAGCCTCGGGGCAGGAAAGTCCATGAGAATCTTATCTCCAATGGCCACCCAGTAAAAGCTGGATATGAAGCTGTGGCTCAGGTCAGGTGGTAGAATACTAGCCTTAGTGCATATGCCCTAGTCCTAGTATTGACATAAGAACACAAAAAAAGTTATAATCTGGAGTTGTGCTCACATCAGGTATAACTAAAAGGCACCAAGAAGATTGGTTGTGTAACAAAATGTAGGTACATTTGAGAATATTAATTCCAGGGCTATGTGTGTTGTGACATATCTGTAATCCCAACCCTGAAGAATCTGAGGCAGGAGGATGGTGACTTTAAGGACAGTTTGGGTTACATAGCCAAGAGAGAAATGGAGACAGAGAGAGACAGAAACAGCGAGACTGAGGGAAGAGGGGAGGGAGGGAGGGAGAGAGAGACAGAGAGCACCCCCTTTCTTATGAAACAGTCCTCTGCAAAGACACACACAAAAAAATTCCAAACCAAGAAAATTCATTCAGAGCATTTATATGTATGTGTGACTGTCCTGGGGCTTACGCTTAGGGCTTGGGCGCTGTCCCTGAGCTCCTTTGGCTTAATGCTAGTGCTCTACCACTTGAGCCACAGCACCACTTCTGGCCTTTTCTAAGTATTTTTTATTGGTGATAAGAATCTCATGGACTTTCCTGCCTGGGCTGGCTTCGAACCTCAGTTCTCAGATCTCAGTCTCCTGAGTAGCTAGAATTAGAGGCATCAGCCTGGCATAGTTCAAAGGATTTTAAATGAAAATATATGCATTATTTTAATTTCAGTGGGAACAAGTTTCTAAAATATTATGCTGTATTTATGGTGGTTATTTCATGGTTTCCAATTTATGAATTGTCTTTATGACTTGTAGTCAGAGTAGTGCCAGTATTAAAAAAAAAAAAAAAGTAACCTTTAGAGCCAGGTATACATGATTCATGCCCATAATTCTAGCTTCTCAAGAGGCTGAAGTCTGAGGATCAAGATTCAAAGCCAGCCCAGACAGACAAATCCCAGAGATTCTTTTTTTTTTTTTTTTTTTTTTTTGGGTCCGGTCGTGGGGCCTGAACTCTGGGCCTGGACGCTGTCCCTCAGCTCTTCAGCTCAAGGCTAGGGCTCTACCACTTGAGCCACAGCGCCACTTCCGGCTTTTTTCTCTTTGCTTATGTGGTGCTGAGGAATCGAACCCAGGGCCTCAGGCATGCAAGGCAAGCACTCTACCACTGAGCCACCTTCCCAGCCCAAATCCCAGAGATTCTTATCTCTAGTTAACCAGCAGAAAGTCAGAAGTGTAGCTCATGTGTTAGAGTACCAGCTTTGAGTAAAAAAGCCAAGCTAGAGCACAAAGCCCTGAGTTCAAGCCCTACTACTAGCACGCACACACACACACACACACATACACACACACACTCCCTGTAAAGAATTAGGAATATATAACTGATAAAATGCCTGTTGTTTTCCTTCATTCTGTTATGTAATTTCTGTGGTTAAGGCATCATATCAAGCATTTTGAGGTGAGAATACCCCACCTAACTTTCTGATTTTATCTCAGTTATCTGATTTTTGTCTCATTTCTCCACATTGTTTAGAAGCTATTTCTTCACAACTGACTTTTGTACTGTGCAGCCATGAAATAGTTCCTCTATTAGGAATGCTTCCCTGGAATTTTGCCTCAGTTCTGGTTCCTTCTGTGATGTTCAGGTTGGGGGCTTGCTGTCAGTGGGAAAGTGTCTGTCTAGCGTATAATAAGACCTTGCATTCAAACCCCAGCACTACTTTTACTAACAAAACCAACAACAGACACTCAGCACAATATTCCAAGGAACTCAGCCTGGCCCTTTCTTTGCTCAGAGCTGTGTTTGGCAGTTCTGCAGTTTAGGAGACCTTGATTGGGGAAACTTGGCCCCTTAGAGTAACTTGAGCTAAGGGTTATCAACATACTCCCTACAAGTGCAGTAGCCCCTAACAGCAGGAAATGTGTGAGACTAACTACACAGGCTCCTTCTCATATCTTCCATTCTATTTTCATTTGACCTTGAACCCGTAGGTACCTCAAGGAATCCTGGAGCGAAACAACAAGATCCTTCTTTTCATAAAGGGAAAAGCTGGAGCCACATTGGACATCCTGGTAGAGAACATGGGGCGCATAAACTATGGCAAGTCTATCAACGATTTTAAGGTAGGATGAGCAACACTGTTAGGACTGAGGCTGAAGGGTTCCTGGGCATATGTCTGAATAATTGGAGAAAGTTTTATAGATTGATTTGAAAACTCATAATGCAGTCTTTGCCTCTACTCCCATTAATATAGAAGCAAATTTTAATATGCTTTATATTTGTTTGTTCTTACATTTTCTGCCTGGGCTGGCTTTGAAACTTGATCCTCCAGATCTGTCTCCTGAGTAGCTTAAGATTCCAATTGTGAACTACTGACACCCAGAAATACGTTTTATATGTTTTTTATTTATTTTATTTTTATTTTTTGTCAGTCGTGAGGCCTGAACTCTGGGCCTGGGTGCCCTCAGCTCTTCAGCTTACCACTTGAGCCACAGCACCACTTCTGGCTTTTTCTGCTTATGTGGTGCTAAGGAATCAATCCCACGGCCTCATGCATACAAGGCAAGCACTCTACCACGGAGCCACCTTCCCAGCCCATATGTCTTATATTTAAGCAGTACAACTTAATGGTTTTTCTTTTGTTTTCATTTGTCTTTTGTCAGTCTTGGGGGCTTAAACTCAGGGCCTGGGCACTATCCCTGAGCTCTTTTTGCTCAAGATTAGCATTCTACCACTTTGAGCTACAGTGCTACTTCTGGTTTTTGAGTGGTGAATTGGAGATAAGAGTCTCACAGGAACTTTTCTGCCCCAGCTCACCTTGAACCGTGATCCTCAAATCTCAGCCTCCTGAGTAAACTAAGATTACAGGCATGAGCCATTGGTGCCCACCCTCAACTTAATGTTTTGATATATGTATATACTGTGACATGATCATCACAGTCACACATGGTCACAGGAGAGAGGCAGTTTCTAAGAGCACACACAATTTGCCAAGCTTGATGAGTGAACCTCCCTGATTTGTTTTGCAAGCTAAATGATGAGTTATTTTGAAGAGCTCCTTTCGTTGGCAGGTGATAAGAAAGTGGAGCTTTATAAACAGTTGAATGCTTCCCTTGAGCTTGAGTGTGGTCATCCCACAGAAAGCAACGGAAGCCTCTCCACCACGTTCTTCCTCTTCCTCTGCTTTGAAAACCCACCTCGCTCATGAAAGACACTCCCTTTTCAACCCAGCATGCTGAGCATCTGGAGAGCTCAGCTGCATGGACATCTGTGACCCTTGAGTGCTGTGGACAGCCTTTTTTCTTGCTGAACTGACTCTCGCCTTTTATTCTGTATCCAGGTGTCTAGTCAAAATCTGTTGTTCTAACAAATATTTCTAGCCTCATAGATTTTTGTTTAGCTTACAGGGTGTCCCCACAAGGTGCTTCTGGAGGGTACAACGACAGGATGTCTATAAGAGGAAAGAAGGCTCTTCGAAGAAACAAATGCACCCCTGGTCTAGAACAGGACAGGGACTAATTCCTGACCCTTTCAGGAGCAGCTCAGAGGCTAACCAATTACACACAAAGGCTGTGTGTTAGATGCCTTTGCCTCTATTATAAATGTCTCTCATCATCCTTGGGCTCAGCTATAATCAGGGTCTTCCCTGCCTGCCTGTCATAGGCCATACTGACCTCTGAAGAGACTGGACTCTGTTGTGTAGTCTCTGAGTCTCCAATACCCAGCCAAAAGCGTGCCACATAGCTGCATATTGCAGTACTAAGTGTGATATACTTACCTCACTCACTAAATGGACAGTTGAAACTTGGTATCAGAAGGAATCCTGAAACAAATCTGGATCTCATTGGGAATGGAAAAGTTCCTCATATAAAACGCCAAGAATGTGGCTGGGAAGGTGGCTCAGTGGTAGAGCGCTTGCCTAGCATGCATGAAGCCCTGGGTTCCATTCCTCAGTACCACATAAACAGAAAAAGACGGAAGTGGTGCTGTGGCTCAAGTGGTAGTATGGCAGCTTGAAAAAAAGAAGCTTGGGGACAGTGCCCAGGCCCTGAGTTCAAGCCTCAGGACTGGGAAAAAAAGTGAAGAATGTGCCATTGGTACATTCTGTAAAACCCAGCTTTGGGGAAGCAAAAGCAGAAGGATCGTGAGTTTGAGGCCAGCTTAGGCTACCAAATGAGTTCCAGGCCAGCCTGAGATACATACTGAGACCTTGTCTCAAAACACCAAAGAGAAAAGAAGAAGAAGAAGTTAGAATCCAGGTGCCAGAGGTATATATCTGTAATCCTAGCTCCTTAACAGGCTGAAATTTGGTGGATAACTGTTCGCACTGAGCCTTGGCAGAAAAGTCTGTAAGGTTCCATCTCCAAAATAACCAGCAAAATTCCATGCTGGAAATGTGGCTCAAGTGCTAGCACATCAGTTGTCAACAACTGAACTGAGTGAGAACTCAAGGCTAAGGGTAAGCTTCAGTATTCTCACATAGTCTCGAGTGTAAGCTGCTGTGTGGTAACTGTTGCCAGGGACTTGCCAGCTTTTGGCCCCTTGGGACAGATAGAGTAATTCCACACCAATTCTGAGGCTCACCACTATTGCCATGGCCATTCATATCCTCTTATAGACCTCAGAGTCTTCTCAACTAGTGTTTCTCACTTCACAGTGGCTGGGTGAACTCAGGTATGAGCATCCTGAGCTCAGGGGCTCCAATACGACACTGGCTCCAGGTTCTGTGGGAGAAGCAGAGGCCTTCCCTTTTCTCAGATCCATTTGTCTTCTATTTTAGCAAACACAGAGGATTGGTGAAGTGAGGCCAAGAGTTCCATGGGCTTCTCATCTACTCTTGTGTTGACTACAGCCTCCCAAAGAGGGACATGCTGCAGTGTAGGCATACACCTCTTCCCAAGATGTGATTTGGGCCTCAAGCCAGAGCTGTGGTGCTTGTATGTGTAGTTTGTTGGTGCTTTGAATCCCAGTGTGCTTTCCGAGGGATTCGGTGCTGAATGCAGAGGCATGCAAGTCCTTTTCCTTCCCTCCCCAGCTCATGGTGCTATTTCTTCTTCATAGGGTATAGTCTCTAACCTGACCCTTGGTGACAATATTCTCACAAACTGGACCATTTTCCCACTGGACACTGAGGATGCGCTGCACAGCCGCCTAGCAGTCTGGAGAAACCATCATGCTAGCCGCCGTGATGCTGGACGCCATGTTGCTGGACGCCGTGTGGCTGTCCGCCACGGTGCTGGCCACCACAGAGCTGGCCACCACAGAGCTGGCCACCACAGATCTGGCCACCATGTTGCCAAAGAGGATCCTAGAGGCTCATCTTCATACACACTCCCAGCCTTTTATGTGGGCAACTTCTCCATTCCCCGGGGAATCCCAGACTTGCCCCAGGACACCTACATTCAGTTTCCTGGCTGGACCAAGGTATGTACTTTCATGGGAAGGGTTTCTATTTAGGCTTCAAGCTTCAGATTTTTAGTTTGAGAAGGACTGGGAAGAAACATTAATGGGGTGCTTCTGTTTGAGGTGCCCGGGGTTCTCTGTGTTTGATTACCAATTCCTGAAGAATGGAATGGTAGCAGGGCTTCAGGGACTCGGGATGGCCTAGAGGTGATCCCTCAGCTCCATTTTCATTGATACCATCCACTGGTGAATGACAACTTTCCTGTCATAAACACTGCTTATGAGAACTTCTTCATCCACAAGAAAATCCAGTTCAAAAGTTCATCTGGTCCAGCAGTGACTGAAGAGTTGATTTTCTTTGTGCTCTGTTCAGCACTCCCAATGTCCCCTCCTCCATTCAGCTACACATCCTTGAGTGTCTGGTCTTAATCTAGATGAAGCCCAACTCAACTCTGTCCATTCCCCTTACTAGTCACTCCCTTGATTCTTTGAAGACATTGACTCCCCTTCCTTTACCCCTGAAAATCCTGTTTTCATCCTGCATGACCTTACAAAAATTGTCATTCGACATTTTTTTTGTCAGTAGTGGGACTTGAACTCAGGGCCTGGGTGCTGTTCCTGAGCTTTTCTACTCAAGGCTAGCACTCTACCACTTGAGCTACAGATCTACTTCCAGTTTTCTTTTTTCTTTTTTGTCAGTCATGGGGCTTAAACTCTGAGCCTGAGTACTGTCCCTCAGCTCTTCAGCTCAAGACAAGCACTCCACCACTTGAGCCACAGTGCCAATTCCAGTTTTCTGGTAGTTTATTGGAGATAAGAGTCTCATGGACTTTCCTGCCCAGGCTGGCTTTGAACTGTGATCCTCAGATATCAGCCTCCTGAGTAGCTAGGAGTAGGCATGCCACCAGAGCCCGGCTACTTCCAGTTTTCTAATAGTTAATTGGAGATAAAGAGTCTCACAGACTTTCATGCCTGGGCTGGCTTTGAACCCTGATCCTCAGTTCTCATCCTTCTGGGTAGCTAGGATTATAAGTGTGAACCACCAGTACCGGCCTTCAACAGATTCTTGTACTGCGGCTGCGCCATGGCTCAGGTTCATGTCAGGTACTTAGGGAAACAATGATTAATACAACCACATGTGATCTTGCCCTTGTAAAACTTATGGTCTAATAGAGAGGGTGACCTGAATCATATAGTCATCCCAATAAAATGGTAAACCTATGATGAGTGTTAACAAGAGATTTAATCATTGGATTGATAATAATTGGGGCATTTGACCTTGCCAAGAGTGACAGAGATACCTTCCCTAGAAAAGTGATTCTTGACAGAGATATGAATGATGATTAGGAATTAATAAGAAGAGGAGGGAAGGCTAGAGGTGTAGCTCAAGTGGTAGCGTGCTAGCTTAAGAAGCGATAGAAGTATATTCAGGGAAGAGGGAACCACATCTGCAAAGGCCAAGTGGCTGGAGAGAGTGGCAAGTATAGAAAGTGGATAGAGAAAAGGCCACTTTCAAGTTTTGACTTTATATTAAGTGTTGTTGAAGTAGGAGGCTAACATGATACAATTGCGATAGAGTAAGTGCCCTGAGTTCAAATCCCAGGACTGCCAGAAAAAGAGATTTTTCATTATCCTTGTGTCTGAAATGTTTTCTAATTTCCTTTATGAATTCTTTCTTGACCCAAAAGTGCATTGTTTAGCCAAGCATGGTGGCTCATATCTATACTGCTAGCTACTGCGGAGGCTAAGATTGAGAGAATTGTGGTTCAAAGCCAAACTAGGTAGAGATATTCATGAGACCCCCCCCCATCTCAATCAATAAAAAGACGGACATGGCTGCACATTCTGGTCATCCCAACTATGAGAAAAGTTAGAAATATTATGGTCCAAGCTGGCCCAGGTAAAAAGTGACACCCTATTTGAAAAAGAGCTAAAATAAAAAGGACTAGGGGACATGGCTCATAGCTCAAGTGGTAGAGCACTTGACGAATAGCAAGGAGGCCCAGGGTTCAAACTCCAGTATCTTAAAAAAAAAAATCATTTACATGTATTTGTGTTGTTCAGTCAAAACATTTTAATTGGTTCCTCTTTTAATTAAATAATGTAATCAATCTGATGTCTATAAAAATTCTAGAAGGAGAAAATTATTGCCATTGGTTAGCAAAAGCCTTCTTAGATTTAATACCTTAAAGCATTAAAAGTAAAACTTGGTAAATTGGACTTTATCAAAATTAAAAATGCTTAATCATAAAAAAAATCACAAAAATAAAACTCCAAGCCACAAACTGACAGAAAATAATTTTCAAATCATATATATCTTTTATTAAAAAAAGAGAGACTCAAATCTAGAACATACAAAGAATTCTTACAACTTAATAGGAAGAAAACCCAATATAAAAGTGGGCAAAAGTAATAAATACATGAAAAGATTACTAATACTTAATATCATTTATCACTAGAGAAATGCAAATCAAAACCATAGTAAAATGTTACTGTAATAATCAGGTCATATGAGATCCTAAGTTAAATCAGGACAGACACCTCCCCAAAAAGAGGGACAACAAAAAATGGCAAAGATACGAAGCAAAGGAAATCTTGCATGACTGATGGGAATGTAGCACCAGCAGATCCACTCCTAAGGATTATACCCAAGAGAAAAGAAAACATATCCACAGAAAGACTTGTATGTAGGGCCAGATACAATAGTACACACCAATAATCCTAGCACACGTGAAGCTCAAACAAGAGGGTTGAGAGTTCCAGGCCAGGCTGGGCTAATAATGGTTACACAATGATCTTAAAAATATAAGAAAGCGAAACAGTGGTTAATACCTCTATTCCTAGCTTCACTTCTTAGCAGGCAGAGATCTGAAGATTGAGGTTCAAAGCCAGCCCAAGCAAGAAAATCCAAGAGACTCCATCTCTACTTAACCAGCAAAAAACCAGGCCAGGGGAGTTGTAGAGTCCAACCATGAACACTGGGTCTTCAGTTCTTACTCCCTCCTACTGGACATCCCTGTTGTCTTTTGTTTGTTTTGTTGTGAAGCTTGAACTCAGGGCCTAGTTGCTCTTCTTGAGCTTTTTTGCTCAAGGCTATCACTGTACCACTTCGAGCTACAGTTCCACTTCCGATTCTCTGGTTAATTAGAGATAGTCTCACAAACTTTTCTGCCTAGGTTGGCTTTGAACTGCTATCCTCAGATCTCTGGCTTGTGGGTAGCTAGGATTACAGGTATGAGCCACTGATACCTGGCCTACTATTTTGTATGTGTGCCAGTCCTGAGGCTTGAACTCTGGGACTGGATGCTGTCTCTGAGCTTCTGTTTTTGTTTTTTTTTTTTGTCGGTCGTGGGGCTTGAACTGTCTCTGAGCTTCTGTGCTAGCATTCTACCACTTGAGTTATGGTTCTACTTCCAACTTTTTTTTTCTTGTGATTAATTGGAAATAAAAGTCTTTCCTGCTAGGGGCTGGGAATGTGGCTTAGTGGTAGAGTGCTTGCCTAGCATGCATGAAGCCCTGGGTTCGATTCCCCAGTGCCACATAAACAGAAAAGGCCAGAAGTGGCACTGTGGTTAAGTGGTAGAGTTCAGGACATGAGCAAAAAAGGCTCAGGGCCAGTGCCCAGACCCTGAGTTCAAGTCTCAGGACTGGCCAAAAAAAATAAAGTCTTTCCTGCTAGGACTTACTTCCGATCATGATCCTCAGATTTTATCCTTCTGGGAAGCTAGGATTAGAGGTATGAGCCACCAGCACCTGGCCCATTATCCTTTTTTTATGAGTCCTTTACCCCTTGCTTTCCTGTCTTTCCTCTCTCCCTCCATTTGGGAGGGGTCCACTATGGTTTTTCTCTGCTGGTTCATGGATAACTGAGCTGAGCTGGTGGGCTTTTGCAATGCATTAGTTATGGCCACTGTCCCCTCACTGTCTCCAGCCTCTAGAAGCTTTCAGTCTTCGTTTCTCTTCTCCCTTCCCTGTTGGCCTTTCTGTTTTGTTTTGTTGGTACTGGGATTTGAACTCAGGTCCCTGTACTTGCTAGGAAGGCATTCATTCTACCACTTGAGCCACAACCTCTGTTGACCCCTCTGTTGGCCTTTCTAGACCTCCTGACCTCCTTAAGCCTTCCCGTACTTTCCTCACCTCACACCTCCCCCAGGACTTCATCCTCCTCACTATGTGACTCCTTTGTTCCCTGGGCCTTCCTGTCAAACCTGATTCTGCCTCTACCCTCACTTCCTGCCCAGTGAACTGCTACGAGGAAGCCTGAGGTCTGAATCCCCTCCCTACCTTCTTCCTCCAGGCCAAAACCCTGTTCTCATACTGCTCCACCCAGCCTGCACTTCATTTCTCCTTTCTATCTCTGCCAATTCCTTTTTCGTAGCCAAGAAGTGATCTCTGGAGGCTCTAGGACCTAAAACCAAAGGAAGCACCTCCCTGGATCAATTCCCTTCAGCAAACAGGCATATTCCCCCCCCCGCCGCCCCTTATTTTCTTCTGCCCTCCTTAGTGCAACCAAAGGTACAGAAATGAAAAGCATGGGGCACTTTAGAGGTCAGGGTTGGTTTACCCTGGCCGGGTTAGATCCCACCCAGGCCTCTGCTTAGCACTTGGAGGACTTGGTCACCGGTGGTGCAGAATGTCCTATGGCTATCTCCAGCTTGCAGGTGAGCAGTGGGCAGCTTGGAGAGCTGAGTAGCCTGCAGGAGGTATAGGTTTCCAGCTCTAAGTCCATGTGGAAAGGCAGGGGCATGGACCAGGATATAAAAAGCTAGGCAAGGAGCTTGGACTCATTATCCAAGCATGGTGTTTGCTTATTTGGTCAGCCTGATTGTCCCTGGGGGGTGGGTGAGGGTTTCCCTTGGATTTGCAGTATGCCCACAAAATCACAGGAACTTCAGGTCCTCTGTTATAAAGCATTTCAGGTGTCTTATAAAAAGAGTCTCACCAGCTGAACAGTCTAGCAAGGGTTTATTTTAGTATAGCAGGGTTAAAGTTAAGGAGAAATTAAAAAAGAGAGAGAGAGAAGTATTTCCTGTTCCCCATGCAGGAAATGGAACCTAAAATAGTAGTTCCTATCTGAAGCTTTTATTCTTTCTGAGGCAGGAGAATACCTGTCAGTCCAGTAAGATACTAATTCTTCAGACAATGGTTTTAGGGGGTAAGATGGTTGAAGCCTACCCAAAGCACAGGTAAACCTTTAGGACTTCCTTTGGCCAGATATATACTTTCATTCTTTCTGTCTCTACCCATTCATCAAATCCTTCTCAAAGGAGAAGGATTTGATAATTGTGTGTGTGTGTGTGCGCACACATGTGCACGCACCAGTCTGAGCTTTATCCCTGAGCTTTTTCTGCTCAAGACCGGCACTCTCTCACTTGAGCCACTGCTCCACTTCCAGCTTTTGGTCTCCCATGAGACCCTGATCTCCAATTAACTACCAGAAAACTGGACATGGTGCTGTGGCTCAAAGTGGCAGAGCACTAACCTTGAGCAAAAGAAAAAAAAAGCTCAGGGTCACTACCCAGGCCCTGGATTCAATCCTGCCATGACCAACAACAACAAAAAGATAGGAAAATATTGGAAAAGGAATATGGAAGAAGCCAGCCCTTCCCCCCCCCCCCCCCCCCCCCTGTGCAGGAAAGTCTGTGAAACTCATATCTGCAATAAACCGCTAGAAAACCAGAAGTGGCGCTGTGGCTCAAGTGGTAGAGTGCTTACCTTGAGCTGAAGAGCTGAAGGATAGTGCCCAGGCCCAGAGTTCAAGCCCATGACCAACAAAAAGAAGGAAGAGGAGGAAGAAGAGGAGAGGAGGAGGAGGAAAGGAAGGAAGGAAGGAAGGAAGGAAGGAAGGAAGGAAGGAAGGAAGGAAGGAAGGAAGGAAGGAAGGAAGGGAGAGAGAAAGAAAGAGAGAGAAAGAAAGAAAGATGCAAGAAAAAGATTTGGTGAATGATGCTGTGGGAAGATGACCCTTCCCCGTCAGCCATCTTCACTGTACAGACATGAGCAGTAGGTTCAAGTAGAGAAACAATTAAGAGCAGGCGATAACGAGATACATAATTTAAGAGTCTTGATTCCAGGTTGCCTGGCTGGTCATTACCTCAGTTCTGGTTTACCTTGGTTCCAGAGAAGTTGATTTGTTACTTGAAGAGAGCAATCTGGTTTCCATGAGGTGATGTCTCCAGCTGCAGAGTGCAATTGATTATGAGAGGAAATTCTCCACTTTTGGGAGTCAGCTGACTAAAAGGCCCTGCTGTTCCTTAGGGGTAGTTTTAGAACTTGTCCTAAGATATTAACAATCAGTCTTATCTCTTCTTGAATTGTGTGTGGGTGTGTATGTGGATAAATATCTATCAATAAAGCTTCATACACAGAAAAGCCCATCCAGGGAGAGAGAGAATAAGAGAACAGATGACACTGTGCAAAAAGAAATATACTTAATTACCTGACTCATGTAAATGTAACCCCTCTGTATATTATCTCTATAATAACAATAAAGCAAATTAACTTTAAAAAAAAAGAAAAGAAAAGAAAAAGAAAGCCTATCCAAGAGATTTGTGAATCCAAGTTGAATAGCTCTGAAGATATAGTGCATGTTGAGCAGACATGGTAGTTAGCATTCCCTGGTTGTTGTGGTCTTAGCTACTGAGAACACCCTTAGCTCCAGACTTCTGGATAATCAGACAGACCTCTTCCCCCACACTGCTGACTTCTCCCACTTTGACAGATGGTTTTGTGTAGAGGTAAGGAGAGTGGGCCAAATGATGCCTAAAACCTCAGCCATAAGAGTCTTACCAACTTTTCTGCCTCAGCTAGGTTCAATCTGTGATTTTCAGATTTCAGCTTCCTAAGTAGCTAGGATTACAGGCATGAGCCACTGGTGCCTGAACAACCCATATTACACTAACCCCTAACCCTTTCCATCAGTAGAGGAAGCCACTTAACTATTATTGTTGTTGTTGTTGTTAGTTGTGGGGCTTGAACTCTTGGCCTAGGCACTGTACATGAGCACTCTATCACTTGAGACACAGCACCACTTCCGCTTTTCTGGGGGTTAACTGGAGATGGGAGTCCTACAGACTTTCCTGCCTGGGCTGGCTTTGAACCGTGATCCTCAAAGCTCAGCCTCCTTAGTAGCTAGGATTACAGGCATGAGCCGCACTCGATAAGGCCACTTTTATGCTTCATTTGTTACAAATTGATTACGCTTGATTTAGTGAATGAAATCACTGATAAACGTGATTCATGAGACAAAAAGATCAGTTCTGATTTTTCTGGCCAGATGTGGCTTTCTGTTTCACACTGAATGAACATCAACTAGAGTTTAGTGTGAAGAGGTCAGCCATTTTTACCCTGTCCATAAGACACCAGTGAACACAGGTGGGCTGTTCATCAAGGGACCCAGCAGATAAGACTCCCCGCAGTGCAGGGAGGTGGGCAAGAGCTTCTACTCTTCTCCCACACCCTTCTGAGATGGCTTTTGCCAGGGTAACACATGCCCCAGATATTTCTCAGACCTTCAATACCTGCCACAGTCACTCAGACAGCTGTTCTCCTAGCCTTTCCTTGGGGCTGTCGTCCTTAAGTCCTGGACCTGGGGCCACTCCTTCATTTCATGGTATGCCATCTTTACCACTGAGTTGGCCAGACCCTCATTTCCATCTTCCAGCTCTTAGGAAGCTCAAGGGGCATTGTAGGCCAGCATTGCTGGCTTGAAAGAGATGAAACAGCTTTTCCTCCCTGTCAGCCCTGAAAGCTGCCCTTCTGCTGGAGAAGGGGGTAGGGATGAAGCTTTGACTTGAGCGTAATGGTGAGGACTGGGAAAGTCCACCTGTGGGAAAGAAGAACATGAGCATCCACTTGCTGATTGCTTGGCAGAGTACACCTGGGTATCCTCTGACTTAACCATGAGACCCACTGGCATGGCTGGGGAACTTTGGGGGATTGATCAGTGAAAGAGGAGTTGACAAACAGGATGACCTTACTTTTTTTCTTCTTTTTTTGATAGTACTAGGATTGAATTCAGTCTGTGCTTTGATAGGGAAGTATTGTAATGCTCGGTCACACTCCAAGCCCTGTACCCTACAGTTTTAAACTTAGTTTGTAGGCCAGGTACTGGCGGCTCACGCCTGTAATCCTAAGTACTCAGAAGACTGAGATCTGAGAATCATGGTTCAAATCCAACCCAGGCAGGAAAGTCTGTAAGACACTTATCTCCAATTAACCACCAGAAAATTGTGGCTCCATGGTAGAGTGCTAGCCTTGAGTGAAAAAAGCTCAGGGACGGTGCCCAGTCCCTGAGTTCAAAGCCCATAACTGACAAAAAAAAAAGTTTAGTTTGTAGATCTGATTTACTTTCCTGTAAAGTATGCAAACATGCTTTGTGGCACTGGAGATGTCTATCAGTTACCTTTTGTGGTTTAAAGCAATTAAATGATTTAGTTCGCAATCTAGAGTATTTGCAAACTGCATGATTCTGCTGGGGTGGACATGCAACCTTGGCTGTCAGCTGGCCGTCAGTTGGGCTACCAAGAAGATTGGGCTGGGTCCCTGTCACTCAAGAGCTGACCTCAGCCTATGCATTATGTGAGGCAGGACTCAAAGAACAAAAATCCACATGGCCGCTAGGCACTGGGGACTCACGCCTATACTCCTAGCTCCTCAGGAGGCTGAGACTGAGGACTGTGGTTTGAAGCCAGTCAGGGCAGGAAAGTCTGTGAGACTCATCTCTAGTTAAATGCAAAAACACTAGAACTCCCCCCCCCTCTCTCCCTCTCTCTCCCTCTCTCTCTCTCTCTCAAGGCCCAAGTCAAAATTCAAATGACACTTCTTTTCTTTTGCCAGTCCTGGGCCTTGAACTCAGGGCCTGGGCACTGTCCTTGAGCTTCTTTTGCTCAAGGCTAGCACTGTACCACTTGAGTCACAGCACCCCTTCCAGCTTTTTCTGCTTATGTGGTACTGAGGAATGGGCCCAGGGCTTCATGCATGCTAGGCAAGCACTCCACCACTAAGGCACATTCCCAGCCCAGCACAGGACACTTCATCCATATTCTTTGACCAAAACAAGACATGTCAAATCTGCCAGATCTGAGGATAAAGAAACTGATTCTAGTTCTGCAGGGAGGTTGCTGCAAACGATAATGACCTTTATTGTTGTTGCTCTATATTCCGCAATGGCTTTGTGCTGTTTGACCTCCTCCCTTTCATTTTAAACTTAAGGGGCTTTTTTTTTTTTAAACTCTATTTGCCCCAATTTGCAATTATGCTTAACCAATATAAGATTTAGTGTTTCTTTTTTCTTTTCTTCTCTTTCTTTCTTCTCTTTTTTTTCTTTCTTTTCTTTCTGTCTTTCTCTTTGTCGATTGTGGGGCTTGAACTCAAGGCCTGGGCACTGTCCCTAAGCTTTTGCATTCAAGACTGGCACCTGAGCCACACCTTTACTTCCAGCTTTTCTAGTGGTTAATTGGAGATGAGAGTCTCAGATAGCCAGAAGCTGGTGGCTCACTCCTCTATTCCTAACTATTCAGGAGGCTGAGATGGAAAAGGATCTTGGTTTGAAGCCTAGAGAAAATCTATGAGACTTTTTATTTCCAATTAACTGCCTAAAAACTGGAAGCAGAGCTGTGGCTCAAAGTGGCCAAGCTCTAGCCTTGAGCAAAAAAAATCTCAGGAACAGTGCCCAGGCCCCGAGGTCATGACCCAAGACCAACAACAACAACAAAGATTCTCACAGACTTTCCTGCCCCTGCCTTGGCTAGTGTTGAACCTCAATGTTCAGATCTCAGTCTCTTGAGTAGCTACAATTACAGCTATGAGCCACCAACTCCTGGATTCCTTTATTTCTTATTTAATTTTATTTCTCACAAGTTAACTCTCCAGTTTATGAGTTATGTGTATTGAAAACCTTTGTCCACTTCAGAACTGGACCTTCATCTTTTTCAACTCTTCCACATGGGTAAATGTCCTTCAGATTGTGTGGTGTTTGTCCCACTTTTAAAGGTACTCCCAGGGAAAACAGTTGAAAAAATGTAAACTACAACTTAAAATAGTATTGAAATTTTATATCCTCCTGATAATATTAAGATAAATTCAGGTAAATTAAAAGACAGATGGACATACCCAGGCATACTCATTGGTGATGCAGTAAGAAGCAGGGTGGGCATTTCTGGGAATTCCTCTATGATTGTCAGCTCAGTGTTGGGAGCAAGGGGGTAGGAAGCACCTGGATACCAAGCGATGTCAGAGGCAGACGTGTCAGGAGCTATGGCAGCTGGTTCAGCCTCTGGACACCCCGGAAGCCACTAATACGTGCTACAAAGGCTTGTTTTTCTGTAGAGTTTACCATATGAATTTGGAGGCTATCTTCCTTCAGGTCACATTTACCAATAATTTCAGCATAACTTTAAAAGAGAAAAATCAGGGCTGGGAAGGTGGCTCAGTGGTAGAGTGCTTGCCTTGCATGCCTGAGGCCCTGGGTTCGATTCCTCAGCACCACATAAGCAAAAAGAAAAAAAAGCCGGAAGTGGCACTGTGGCTCAAGTGGTAGAGCGCTAGCCTTGAGCTGAAGAGCTGAGGGACAGCATCCAGGCCCAGAGTTCAGGCCCCATGACCGGACCCAAAAAAAAAAAAAAAAAAAAAAAGAGAAAAATCAGAACATATAGATCATATAACATGTATATATGTTCACATATACGTGTGTACATATATACACATGAACATACATATTTAGAATTTTTTTACTTCTAGTCTTTGTGTGTGTGTGTGTGTGTGTGTGTCTGTGTCTGTGTCTGTGTCTGTGTGTCTGTGTCTGTGTCTGTCTGTCTGTCTTGTCTTGGGGGCTTAAACTCAGGACCTGGGAGCTGTCCCTGAGCTAGTGTTCTACTATTTGAGCTACAGCTCCACTTTGAGCTTTTCTGGTAGTTAGAGGTAAGAATCTCACAGACTTTCTTGCCTGGGCTGGCTTTTGAACCACAATTCTCAGACATCAGTCTCCTAGGATTATAAGCATGAGTATAGGAGCTAGGATTATAGGCGTGAGCCATCAGTGCCTGTCTAACTTCCATTCTTTTAAAGTGTTTTTAAAATTAACATACATTAATAGCACAAGAGATTTTCATTGTGGTAATTTCATGGATACATACAGAATACTTTAAAAGTAATTAATTAATTAATTAATTAATTATGTCGGCCGTGGGGCTTGAACTCAGGGCCTAGGCACTGTCTAAGATTTTTGGCTCAAGACTAGTGCTCTACCATTTTGAGCCACAGCACCCTTCCAGGTTTCTAGTGGCTAATTGGAGATAAGAGTTTCATGGACTTTCCTGCCCAGGCTGGCTTCGAACCACAGTCCTCAGATCTCAGCCTTCCAAGTAGCTAGGATTTTTTTTTTTTTTTTTTTTTTTTTTTTTTGTCAGTCATGGGGCCTGAACTCTGGGCCTGGGCGCTGTCCCTCAGCTCTTCAGCTCAAGGCTAGCACTCTACCACTTGAGCCACAGTGCCACTTCTGGCTTTATCTGCTAAGTGGTGCTGAAGAATTAAACCCAGGGCCTCATGCATGCAAGGCAAGTGCTCTACCACCGAGCCACCTTCCCAGCCCCTGAGTAGCTAGAACTATAAGCATGAGCCACCAGCGCCTGCCATACAGTATACTTTAAACAAGTTTTTCCTTTTTGGGGGGAAGGCAGCAGCACTGGGGCTTGAACTCAGTGCTCTCACTTGGGTTTCTTGCTCACAGCTGGGTGCTCTACCAGTTGAGCTACACCTCCACTTGCAGCTTTTTGGTTGGTAGTTGAAGAATCTCACAGACTTTTTTTCTGCCCAGCCTGAGCCACCAAGTTCTTAAAACACTTTTTTATTTTTCTTTTTGCTTATGTGGTGCTGAGAAATCGAACCCAGGGCCTCAGGCATGCAAGGCAAGCGCTCTACCACTGAGCCACCTTCCCAGCCCTCTTAAAACACTTTTGAGTGAGTGTATATATGTATGTGTGTGCGTGTGTATGCACACACACACACATTCATGCAAGTTTTTGGGCTTGAACTCCAGGCCCCCATCTCTCTCTCAGCTGTTTTTTGGTTTTTGGTTTTGGGTTTTTTTTTTTTTTTTTTTGGTGAGTCATGGGGCTTGAACTCTGGGCTTGGGAGGTTTCCCTGTACTCTTCAGTTCAAGGTGAGCACTCTACCATCTGAGCCACAGAGCCACTTCTGGTTTTCTAGTGGTTTATTGGAGATAAGAGTCTCACGGACTGTCCTGCCCAGGCTGGCTTTGAACCGCAATCCTCAGATCTCAGCCTCTTGAGTAACTAGGATTATAGGCGTGAGCCACCGGTGCCCTGCTCTCTCAGCTGTTTTTACTCAAGGCTAGCACTCTACCACTTGAGCCCCAGCCCCACCTCCAGCTTTTTTGGTGGTTAATTGGACATAAGAATTTCTCAGATTTGTCTGCCTCTGGCTCAGTTTGAACTGTGATCCTCAGATCTCAGCCTCCTAAGTAGCTAGAATTACAGATGTGAGCTGTTGGGGCCTGCTTTAAAGTACTATTTGGCGGAGAGAGGGCAGGGATGCTAGTCCTAAAGCTTGAACTTGTTTATGCTTAAGATTTCACCAAACCTCCACTTTGGGTTTTGTTTTTTCTTTTGGTTGGTCATGGGGTTTGACTCAGGGCCTGGGCACTGTCCCTGAGCTTTTATGCTTGAGACTAGTGTTCTACCACTTAGAGCCATAGCTCTCCTTCCAGTTTGTTTTGTTTTTTGTTTTGTTGTTTTGTTTTGGGGGCTTTTTTGCAGGAAGTGGTGAATTGAAGGTGAGAGTCTCCCAGGCTTCCCAGCCTGGGCTGGCTTCAAACTACAATTTTCAGATCCCAGGCTTCTGAGTAACTAGAATTATAAACATGAGCCACCAGTGCCCACCTAAAGTATTTTTTGATAGGGCCAAGTCAAGGAAGGCATTTTATTTTTCTTTCAATGTGTAATATATTTTTTAAAAATCTTGAATGGACTGGGCTGGGAAGGTGGCTCAGTGGTAGAGCGCTTGCCTTGCATGCCTGAGGCCCTGGGTTCGATTCCTCAGCACCACATAAGCAAAAAGAAAAAAGCCGGAAGTGGCGCTGTGGCTCAAGTGGTAGAGCACTAGCCTTGAGCTGAAGAGCTGAGGGACAGCGTCCAGGCCCAGAGTTCAGGCCCCACGACCGGACCCAAAAAAAGAAAAAAAAGAAAAAAAAATCTTGAACGGAAGCTGGGCACCAGTGGCTCATATCTGTAATCCTAGTTACTCAGCATGCTGAGATCTGAGGATTATGGTTTGAAGCCAGCCTAGGCAGGAAACTCCATGAGACTCTATCTCCATCTAACTACTCAAAAAAACTAGAAGTAGTACTGTGGCTCCAGTGGTAGAGCACTCTCCTTGAGCTAAAAAGAAGCTCAGGGGCAACACATAAGGCCAGAGTTTAAGCCCCAAGACCAGCAAAAAAATAAAAATAATTTTTTAAAATCTTGAATGGAAAGCTGAGAAACAAGAAGTATCTTTGGTGTTCCGGCTTCATGTCACCTCTTCAGTAAATCCTTTTCTCAGGCAGAATGACAATTATCATCTAATGAATAAGGCTATATTGAACATACAGTACTGAGAATCCCACCTTTCTCTTCATAAAGCCAATATTGCTTGAAATAATTGCTAGACTAGTCATCAATCAATGGGATGCCGTGATGTGCCTTTCCAGTGATGGGAAAGAAGGAGAATGGGGAGAGGGGGGGGGAGGGAAAAAGCGGGGAGAAGAAAAGGAAAGGAAGATACAAAAAGAGAGTGAAGAGATGATGGGAGACTTGGACTGAGAAGTCCTGGATCAGGAGGATCACAGCTTTGCCTCTTGAGAAGATGAGGTACAATTGTGGCTTACCCCCAAAAGTTGCAGATGTGGAGACAGTGCTGAGGCCTGGAGATGAGTGATTTGCAGGTGAGATGGCCATGGTGCATTAAAGCGGTAGAGAAAAGGCCTCGTGGAGAGCTGAGGGAGCAGGGGCAGAGCAGAGGAGGCAAGAGAGGAAGAAACATGAGCCATGGGTCATAGGAGGATGAAAGCAGGAAATGTATGGAGACCGGCTGCTGGGCAGGCCAGCATTCAGATGAACTGGGTGTGGAGCAGAGGAGACAGTGGTTCTGGAGTTGGTAGAAGATGTGAAGGGCTGAAAGGAGGCTGCTGTCATCTAACAGCGCATTGATTAGGACTCCTTGAGCAGACTGGCTGAGAGGATGGAGGGAGGTGGAGGGACTGTGGTCTGATAATGAGATCACAGGCCTTCTCCAGGCATCAGTGCTGCCGTCAGCAAATTAGCCCAGACCCAGGTAACAGGTGTGGATAGGAAGGAAGAGTGGGTGAAGAGGAAAGAAAGTAGGCTGCTGGCATCGGCGGTTTATATCTGTCACGGTTCATTCTGGGAAGAGGAGCCAGCTACTCTCTGCAGTCACTTCAAGGAACCAGACCTGCTTAGAGGGGAAGGGGCTGGGAAGGTGAACCAGAAGTGTGAGACTTACCTCCCCTGTTCTCCTGAGCCCTAGGCAGGGACCAAAGGGAATCTGAAAGTAAGTCCTAGCAGCGTACTTGTGGCTTATGCCTTTAATCCTAGCTACTCAGGACACTTTGAGCCAAGATCCTCTGAAGACAAATCTGAGAGATTCATTTCCAATTCTCCTGCAAAAAGCCAGACACAGAGGTGTGGCTCAAATGATAGAGTACCAGCCTTGAGCAGAAAAGCTAAACAAAAACTTGAGGCCGGCACTGAGTGCTTGAGCACATGCGCACATGCACACACAATCCAAGTCCAGACTCCAGTAGGATTTGAGGGAGCCACAGAGAAATCTGTCTGAACAGTTGCTCTGCTTGTTGGCCAGCAGGACCGGCAGTCAGGAAGATACAGAAGGTGTGGCACCCAGGAGACCCAGCAGTAAGCTAGAACATGCCAGAGACTGCTATCTGCCCGAGGCCAACCATGGTGATTTCCTAGGAGAAGCAGCAATGGCTTCTATGTCACCTTCCCAGGCTCTGCTCAGTTCTCTTTGCACCAGTCCCAATCCCCAGCCACCTAGCCACGGGGACTCAGAATGGCTCTTGGCCTACTTAGCAGATCAGTGCACACCATTGAGCACAAGGGATTGAGGGCCATTCTCTTAGATACTAAGATGTGAGACAAGACCAAAGCTCAAGATTTTTTGTTGTTTTGTTATTATTATTAAGTACTTGTACAAAGAGGCTTCAATTCCGTAAGTTAGGTTATAGATACAATGTGTCTTTTATCAATGTCACCTCTTCCTTCGTGCTCCCCCACTTTCCCCCCTCCTGTCCCTACCCTCAGTTACGTAGTTCAGTTTTTACATAATGTGCATTGAATATAATGGCTGCATTTGCTCACCCTTCCTCCCTCCATTCCTTTTGTCCTCCCCCTCAAAACATATTTTCTGCTTCCTGGTATTCATCTTGTTAAACAGGTTGTTGGTTGTTAAGAGGAATCACACCATTGGAATGAAGAGTCCAATGGTTACCATCCTTCAGTGTTTGTGTCTAGGCATAAACCCCCATCTATGTTATTATGTATGTTTATATTTAGATCTAACTTCCACATGTGAGAGATACATGGGCTCTCTGATACATTACTTAACGTAATTTTTTCTAGGTCCATCCCTTTCCCTGAAAATGGTCTATTATCCTTTCTAATAGATGAGTAAAATTCCATTGTACATATGTACCACATGCTCTTGATTCACTCATCGATGTAGAACATCTGCAAAGCTCATTTTTGTTCCCTGGCTCTATTTGTTATTGGCCAAGAAGGTGTCACTGAAACCTGAGCCTCTGTGCTGTGCCTCATGTGCTGCTCATCTACTTTCACAGACATTTTCTCCCTCTATCATAAGAGTCAGTGCTACTGTTCTCTATTACTGTGAAATCAAGGCCCTGGCAGATCTTAGGCTGATATAAAGCTAGTGACTCTAAAGTCACTGAATATATCTTTTAGGATGGATGGAGATAACATCCCGTGGTTTAAAAAAAAAAAGTAAAATAGTTCTGAGAAGTGTGAAACTGTCATCCTTTCTCTAAATGACTTAATCCAGCAGGTGGTTTTTGATCACTGACTTACTCTGTGGGATGTGAACATGAGTGTTTCTCAGGGTCTGCCATATGCTGAGTAGACATGCGCTCTTTCCTTCTGTCCTCATTGTTCTACTACTCACCTGAGAAACTGAGTGGACATGTAACCAAGATGTGGTAACTCAAAGCTGTCACCTCACCCTGGGTTGACAGTTTTATATTCCCTCTGTCTCTCTTCAGGGTCAGGTGTGGATCAATGGCTTTAACCTTGGCCGTTATTGGCCAGCACGAGGACCCCAGAAGACCTTATTTGTGCCACAGCACATCCTGACCACGTCAGCACCCAACAACATCACAGTGTTGGAACTGGAGTGGGCACCCTACAGGATCCACGCCCTGGAACCGTGTATCGTTGAACTGGTGGATGAGCCAGTTATTAGCACAGAGGAGACCGACCAAATCCGAGGCCTGACAGAGAACCATGAGTGATGGTTGAGGCTTCCTGGACATCCCGTCCTGCCCATCCCTCATGAGTTCCCCCCAGTAGAGCCGACACTCTCTAGAGACTTAGATTGGAAAATAAATGTAGGGTTGTCGCTGGAGGTTTCCCTAGAGCCCCACCGTGCCTGACTCCCTCTCTCCCTTGAACTTAAGGGAGATGACAGCGCAGTCACAAACAAATCAGCAAAGAGGGAAGCCTGAAAAAGTGTCACTGATTTTGGAAGAATCATGTTGTCTTTTTGCTGAATAAAATTTGTATTCAATGGTGTTCCTTTTTTTTCTTTAATGTTGGAGCTGGTATTAAACGGTTCTTGTCTGACTTAAATCATAACTAGACTTGAGTGGGCTGCATAAGCCACTTCACTTGCTAGAGGTTCAAAGAAATCGTAAATGGACCTGGTTTGATCTAGTGGACTGCTGCGTTTCTGATCCTTATTTGACTCGCTCTTGGATTTCTGTGATAACTACCAGGCAACGCCTAATTACATCTCATAGCAATTATGCACCAACCTGCGTGATGAACTCACCTTGTAGCTAGTATAGTCCATCTGCATGGTAGAATGGTAGCTGACCATGAATATGATGATGCAAGCCAGTAATCCTTGCTATTCAGGAAGCTGAGATCTGAGGATCACAGTTCAAAGCCAACCCTTATGAGACTCTTATCTCCAACTAGCCACCAAAAAGCTGGAAATAGAGTTGTGACCCAAGTGGTAGAGCCACCAGCACTGAGGGAAAAAGCTAATGGACAGCACCCTGAGTTCAAGCCCCAGTACCAATGTACACACACTCATACACACTCAATAAAATTAAAAAAGAATAAAATGATGATGCAGATGTTCATGTGAAAACACTAGTCTTAAGAACAGTGCATATCTGCACACTCACTGTACTCTTATATACATGCCAGTGGGCAGGCACACATGGGTGTGGGCATGTGTGCATGACATGTCAACAGGGCCATGCTGTTGAATAATGTATATGGAATTATAGTGCTCCTTTCTTGAGTACTTGTTTATACTATGCACAGCCCTTGAGACCATTATCATATACATATATATCCTATATATGTGTGTATATGTATGTGATCTATATGATATATGTGTGTGATTTGTTTTTCCACTACTGGAGCTGGAACTTGGGTTCTGATGCTTTAACCTGCCTTTTTCCCTCAAGATTGGCACTCTCCCACTTGAGCCACAACGTCACTGGCTGGCTTTGAACCTCAGTCCCAGACCTCAGCCTCTGAGTCGCTAGGACTACATGCATGAGCCACCAGTGCCCAGCTGAAGACCATATTTAATTTACACACCTCTTATAAGGTCTGATTGTTGGCTTGCTGGTTTATCAGATCGTAGAGCTATAGGTAGTAGAGATGGAGTTTGATCCCAGATGGTCTGGGTCTAGTATCTAGACATACATGAGATGTTGATTCCTGCTTGCATTGCATAGGAAAATTTCAGAATTGGACCAACAAAACCTTCGTATGGTTATATTGGGGGGTTCCTGAGTGGTTATTTACTTTTCTGTCTTTCATTGAGAATACTTTATAGAGAATACACAGTTTTCACAAAGGTGGGAGAAGAGGATTTGTACGTTGGTCCACATGTACATGGCAGTGGTCTTTCCTCTCAGAGGCACAAATCGGTAATTCAGCAGGGAATTTAAAATGGGGTGAGCCAACTGCTGAAGGTACGTATGCTTGAGATAAACAGGCTAACACGTGTTTCTTTTCTTTATTTTCTTTATTTTTTGCCAGTCTTGGGGCTCAAACTCAGAGCCTGGGCACTGTCCCTGAGCTGCTTCTACTCAAGGCTAGCATTCTATCGCTTGAGCCACAGCACCACTTTGACTTTTTCTGTTGATGTGGTATTGTGGAAGAGAACCCAGGCAAGCACTCTACCACTAAGCCACCCTCCCAGCCCCTTATTTTCCACAGTACCTTTTTCCACATGTTTGCACACTCTGCTGGCTGAGAGTGTTTTGTGGACTCACAGCCTCTTCCTCAGCTAAATTAGTGAACACATGGAACAATCAGGACAGATAAACACTGGAGGGGAGGCGGAGGGGGAAAGGGGCGGGCGCAGGGTCCTGTTAAAGCACTCCTCCATTAGTAAACCATGCTTTTCTCCCTCAGTCACACACATGGTCTCCAGGACAGGAAGGGTGCCTTCTTGAAGTGCACTTGATCTTTAGAACCACACCACGGGGTAAGTAGCAGTAAACCCATATGACAGACGAAAATATTTAACACTTGAGTAAAAGATAGCTGGTATTGCTTATTTATTTTTTTGCTCATTCTGGAGTTTAGACGCAGTGTTCTACCACTTGAGCCACACCCTGGCATGAGAGTTGGTTTTTAACCAGGTCTAAGCCAGGCTCATTTGTTCATACCTCTAATTCTTTTCTTTTTTTCTTTTCTTTTTTTTGCCAATCATGAGGCCTGAACTCTGGGCCTGGGCGCTGTCCCTCAGCTCTTCAGCTCAAGGCAAGTGCTCTATCACTTGAGCCACAGCACCGCTTCCAACTTTTTCTGCTTATGTGGTGCTGAGGAATCGAACCCAGGGCCTCATGCATGCAAGGCAAGCACTCTACCACTGAGCCACTTTCCCAGCCCCATACCTCTAATTCTTGCATTCAGGATCCAGAGGCAGGAGAAGTATGAGTTCCAGGCCACATGGTTACATAGCTGGACCTTGTCCAAAACACATTAAAAGTGTTGTATGAAAGGAGAAGAGGTTAGCACTCCCCTTAAGCCTGACAACATGCATACGGTTAAGACATTACCACCTACTTCGTGGCATCTAACCATTGTATTTGGAAAAAATATATATATTAAGTGAAGTAAGCCAGACTCAAAGAAACAAAGGTCCCATGATTTTCCTTATTTGCAATAACTAGTATATGTCTAGGAAAAGCAGAAAAGTCAAAAGCTATGTCCATATGACCATATAAGATGATGTTAAGTGAAATGAACCCCAAGATAGGGACACAAGAGGTTTATCTTTATTGCTGTTGTTTTTAATGTACTTATAATGTACTATGTGATTTTTTTTTGTTTCTTTTGTATGTTCTTCCCCCATGGGATCATGTTTCAAAGCCAGCCTGAGCAGGAAAGTCCATGAGACTCTTATCTCCAATAAACTACTAGAAAACGGGAAGTGGGGCTGTGGCTCAAGCGGTAGAGCCCTCGCCTTGAACTGAAGAGCTGAGGGACAGTGCCCAAGGCCAGAGTTCAAGCCCCATGACCGACAAAAAAAAAAAAAAAATGTACTCATTACCTTACTCATGTAACAGTAACTCCTCTGTACAGTATCTTTACAATAAAAAATATATATTAAAAGACACATTAAAACAAAACTGGTATATCACTGGGTGCCAGTGGCTCACGTCTGTGATCCTAGCTACTCAGGAGGTTGAGATCTGAGGATCGCAGTTTGAAGCCAGCCCAGGCAGAAAAGTCTGTGAGACTCTTATCTCCAATTAACCACAAAAAGCCAGAAGTGAAGCTATGGCTCGAGTCGTAAAGTACTAGCCTTGCACACAATAGCTCATGGACAGCACCCAGGCCAAGATTTCAAGCCCCAGGACCAGCAAGCAAAACAAAACTGGTATATCCTCCAGAGTCTTGAGGGCTGCCCACCTTCTCTACTGTGCCATTCCTTGCTCAAGAGGTGTCTGGAAAGGAAAATCTTAATACATATGTAAAAGCATGTAGCCTCCACACAAAACCTGACGCTCTGCTGCTCTCATGGGCTCGCATTTTACCATCTGTGTCTTCTGTGTGTGTGTTTGATACTGAGGCTTGAACTTAGGGCCTGGTCACTGTGCCTTAACTTTTTCACTCAAAGCCAGTGCTCTATCACTTGAATCACCTTCACTTCCAATAGTGATAGTAGTAGTTAATTGGAGATAAAAGTCTCACAGACTTTCCTACCTGGGTTGCTTTGAAATACAATCCTCAAATCTCAGCCTCCTGAGTAGCTAGGATTTAGGTGTGAGCCACTAGTACCTGGGGTCACAGCATCTTTGTTACCTGCTCTGTTCACCTTTTTCTCATGAACTGATCTTTAAGATTATTATTATTTTTTTTTTGGTTGGTCATGGGGTTTAAACTCCGTCTGGGTTCTTGCCCCAAGCTTCTTTGGCTCAAGGTGAGCATTCTACCACTTGAGCCACAGTGCCACTACTGGCTTTTTTGAGTAGTTTATTGGAGAGAAGAATCACAGAGTGTCCTGTTTGGGCTGGCTTCAAATCCCAATCCTCAGATCTCAGCCTCCTGAGTAGCTAGAATTACAGGTGTGAGCCACCAGCACCTGGCTTTTAAGATTATTTTAATATCTCAGGAATTCCGAAGCAGAGCTGGGCTAAGCCAGCCACACACATCTTGGAACAATACGCATTCTCTGTAACCTGAAGATGACCCCTGCAGCCTTGGCCTTTGTCTTTTTTGGCTCTGTGTAGCCCACAATTATATAACCTGTAGCACTTTTTTGGGGGGTTGGGGGGACTGGTCCTTGGGCTTGAACTCTGGGCCTCCATGCTGTCTCTGAACTCCTTTTGCTTACGGCTAGCTCTACTACTTGAGCCACAGCACCACTTCTGGTTTTCTGGTGGTTAACCCTTATCTAAAAACCTCACGGACTTTTCTGTCAGGACTGGCTTTGAACTGTGATCCTCAGATCTCAGCCTCATGAGTAGCTAGGATTATAGGTGTGAGCCACTGGTGCCTGGTGCACATTTTGTTTTATTGAGGTCAAAATTACATACTTTAAAATTCATACTAAGGCTGAATTACATGTATTTTACTGAATTTATACAGCTTGCCTTGCCCATTCTCTGGGGTTAGAACACTGGCTTCACCACAGAAAGTTCCTTCACACCCATTGGCACTGAGGCCGCCCTTCTACCTCTATGCCAGCTGTCTGTGCTCTAGAGTCTTTTTCTCTCTATACTTTTGCCATTAAAAAAAAAAATTAAAGGGGCTGGGAAGGTGGCTCAGTGGTAGAGCGCTTGCCTTGCATGCATGAGGCCCTGGGTTCGATTCCTCAGCACCACATAAGCAAAAAAAAAAAATTAAAGTAGGTTTATTTTTATGATATATTTTACATCAAGCACTTGAATCAAAACTCAATCTCTGTATTTAAAATAATCCTTTATAATTACATCTAATTATTATCTGAAAATACCCACTGAATGAAATCAGCAAATGAATAAAATAAGTAAAGTGACTGTACACTATAAACCTGGGCAGGATCATGCGTGATCATTCACGGAAGTCACATTGCCACCGTGTTTTAGTCTCGATTCACATTTATTTCCAGCACATAGACATCCATTTTGAGTGTTAGCTTAGACAACAGAGCCTAATAACGTAAAGCTATGTTGCCTTAGAGGAAATTCAGTTTAATACAAAGAACTTCAGGAAGAAAAATCAGGACCCTTAGACGGAACTATTCTGTGCTTGTATAACTTTGGTGCAGCTAAGGTTCAAGGACTAAAACTAAGGAAAAAGAGTGTTTCCTTTACCCATTGAAGACATGATCAATAAAGACATTGCCAAGAAGCCAGGCACAGCCAGGCACCAGTGGCTCTTGCCTGTAATCCTAGCTACTCAGGAGGCTGAGATCTGAGGATCATGGTTCAGAGCCAGCCGGGGCAGGAAAGTGTGTGAGACTCTTATCTCCAATTAACCACCAGAAAATTAGAAGTGGTGCTGTGGCTCAAGTGGTAGAGTGCTAGCGTTGAGCAAAAGGAGCTCAGGGACAGTGTCCAGGTCCAGAGTTCAAGCCCCAAGACAAAAAAAAAAAAAAAAGACATTGCCAAGGACAGACTTCTTAGCAACTAATCACCGGACAAAGTCTTATTCAGCTTTACAAAAAAGAAAAAGAAAAGAAAAAAGAAAACATTAAGAGTAATATCTCTCCAGGAAATGGAAACAAGAGGGTTTTCTTTGTTTAAAAAAAAGAGTAACATCTATAAATACAAGCACAATTGGGTTTTTTCTTCTATAAATAATCTTTGAAATGCCAAAAGGGCACCTGCTAAGGTAGTGAGACCTCAGGTACACAAAGATCATCTCCTGAGGGGCCTTCTCCAAGTATTCTTTGAGACTGGCTTGATTGTAGGGGAATGGGGTGTCCAGTTTGCAGGGCAGACTTCTCCATGGGTTTCCACAGATGGGAACATCTCTTCCATGCTCCGGCCCATTGGTAGGTAGGTCACTGACACTCATATGCTTGATGACACCATTGGGGTCAACTGTGAAGAGACCTCTGCGTGCAAGGCCAGGGCCTTCCAACAGCCCGCCATGGTCTGGGGAAATTGGTTAAATCCAACAAGAGTGTAATATTCATCTGGCCCAAGCCTCCATTCCTCCTTGGTGTATTGATCCAGGCAAGATGGCTAAAGTGGGAGTCCACCAAAACTGTGAGGACCTCACAGGTTACTTCATGAAACTCATTGGCTTTGTCACCAGAAGCAACAATGTCTGTAGGACACACAAAGGTGAAATCCAAAGGACAGAAGAAAAGCACCCAGTATTTCCCCTGAAAGTCAGCAAGACTAAGCTCTTTGCACTCTGTGGACAACAGCTGTGCCTTTAAAGTAAGGTATCTGCTGAGTGACAGCAGGAGCAGAAGATAAGGAACTAGTGCTAACGGTGAATTTTGCTTGAGTAGAGCCAGACCACAGTAGGTATGTCAAACATGTTCTTCTAGAAGCCTAAGGGCTGCAGAGGCAGAAATGCCCTGCGAGATGGTGCTTGCATGCCAGGCAACTGAGGCCTGGGGCAACCTCTCAGCAACTGCTGCCATCTTCAAGTACACTAGGTTGGCCTTTTTAGAAATTTTAGATAACTGGGACAACAAAGTATCAGATTCCTTGTCTGACTTCTTTCATTGAGCATCACATACACTCTTGAAGCTCACTCATATGGTGGCATGTCCAGAAACTGGTTCCTGTTTATTGCTGTATACTATGCCTTTGAAATAGCTCCCCTTTGTACTATTATGAATAATGCTGACATGGATGCCCTATTCAATTCTTTCTGTGATCATGGGGATTTTTTTTTTCTGATGATGATATCAGGGCTTAAACTTAGGGTCTCATGCTTCCTTGACTTGTTTGCTTGCTTGATGCTCTACCACTTGAGCCACACCCCCAGCCTGGCTTTTTTTGAATTTTTAAAAATTATTTTTATTTGAAAATGCTAAAAACAGAGGGGCTATAGTTACGTAAGTAGGCAAAGAGTACATTTCCTTTTGGACAATATCACCCCTTCCCTTGCTTTCTCCCAGTTTTTCCCTCCCATCCTCACCCACAAGTTGTGTAGTTTATTTGCCACATAGGGTCCAGTGAGTACCAATACTGCATTTATTCACCCTTTGTCCCTCCATTCTGTGCCTCCCCTTTTACTCCAAAGACATATAGACAAACAAATCATGCATGAAAAGAAAATAACAGCAAAATAGAAAAAGCCTCACTTCCATTTTCTGGAGTTCATTTGACAGATATTCTTTTTTATGATAAAAATCACATAGGCGGGGCTGGGAAGGTGGCTCAGTGGTAGAGCGTTTGCCTTGCATGCATGAGGCCCTGGGTTCCATTCCTCAGCACCACATAAGAAAAAAGAAAAAAAAAAAAAGCCAGAAGTGGCGCTGTGGTTCAAGTGGTAGAGCGCTAGCCTTGAGCTGAAGAGCTGAGGGACAGCGCCCAGGCCCAGAGTTCAGGCCCCACGACAGAACCCCCCCCCAAAAAAAAAAAATCACATAGGCATTGTGCCTTGTGTTCCTCTCCTAAGAATAACTTCTTTTGATTTCACTGTGTGTGAAGGCCTAGAGACCTGTATTGTTTATTATATCCCAATATTTTAGATCTAGCTTCTTCATATGAGAGAAAATATCCATCATTTTGTCTCTTTGAGCCAGGCTTTTTGCTGGTCATTTTGGAGATGAAATCTCTTAGATATTTCTGTCTGGGCTGGGCTTGAACCTCAATCCCCAGATCTCAGCCTTCCCAGTAGCTAAGATTATATACAGGTATGAGTCCTTACACATGGATATATGTGACGTTTGAAGAAAGTGCTAAGAATGATGAATAGGTGCAGGGGCAGATCCTTTCTGCTTCTGCCCTTTTCCCTTCTCTACATGAGGTTGTTTAGTAACTTTCTCTATTTGTCTTTTCAATGTATCTTTGTTTCTCAGTAAATCCAGCTTATTCAGAATGAGATTGTTGAGCTTTTGTCTAAGACTGGGTTATTTTTTGTTTTTTCAAATGTTTCCAAATAAGTGATGTGACTTTTGTCAGATGACACAAATAGGAAATGATCTTGTGTGGTATTTTCTCTCCCTTTTATGAAAAAGGAGTCAATTTCTGAAGTCACTTTTTAGTCATGAGAAGGATCTGTCTGGTCTATGGTAGAATTGCTCAATGTGGGCTGAGTGCATATGAGGACAGGCAAGTCAGGTCAATGTCCAAAAGATGGATGGGAGCAGGTGACTAACGTGTGGACCCATTTCCTGTCCCCATTTAACTGGGCTGTCCCTGCCTGAATCTTGCTATATAGAGTTGGATGTCTGGTGGCTTTCTGGCTGTAAATAACCCAGTGAAAATCTGGACTGGTTTCTCATCAGACCGTTGCCCCCCCCCCCCAGGGGCTTTCCCATGGGGGAGGAAGTTCATGTCCTGAGACTCCCAAACCAGCAGTGTTGTCTCCTAAGGCTGAACAGAACAGGCTCTAAGAACACAAACCCAGGTGATTCACTTTTCCCTCAGCAAGCATCCTCTTTATGGTCCTCACTTCATAGGCTTTTCAAATTAAATGATGTAATCGGGGTGTCAGTGGCTCACACCTGTAATCCTAGCTACTCAGGAGGCTGAGATCTAAGGATTGTGGTGGTTCAAAGCCAGCCCAGGCAGGACTAGAAGTGGCTCAAGTGGTAAAGCATTAGCCTTGAGCTAAAGAGCTCAGGGACAGTGCCCAGGCCCAGAGTTCAAACTCCACAACACACACACACACACACACACACACACACACACACACACACACACACACACACACACACACACACAAAGCTAGGTAGGACAGACAAATCTGAAAGACTACTGTCTCCAGTTAACCAGCAAAAAGTCATAAGTGGAGGAGTGGCTCAAATGGTAGAAACATCGAGGGAAAATGCTAAGCAAGAGCTCAAGGCCCTGAGTTCAACATACACACACCACCCACACGCATGTGAACATGTACTCTCCCTCTCCCTCTCTCTCTCACACACACGTGAAGGATATGTCTTGTGTGAACCAGAACACAGACAGGGGCCTACACAGAAAGGAAAAAGGGGGCTCTGACAATGAGCTGGGACTGCAGTGGGCACACAGGCCTACCGGAGGGACTCTGGGCTCAAGGACTGGCCTGCAGAGCTCTTCATCTGTTCAACTTCAACATTCCAAATTCTTCCCTTCCAGAAGGCTTCTGTTCCCTGGTTCTTAACTGGAAGAGTCTCTCCAGTGGCATCTCCTTTCCTTGCCCACAGGGCACTTGGTTGTTTTGTTTGTGTGCTGACCCTGAGGCTTGAACTCAGGTCTTGGGTACTATCCCTTAGCTTTTTTGCTCAAGACTGGTGCTTCTTTGAGTGGTGAATTCGGACTTTCTGGCCTGGCCTGGATTTGAGTCATGAGTCATGACCCTCAGAACTTAGCCTCCTGAATCACTAAGGTTACAGACATGAGTCACTGGCCTCTGACAAAATTCTTACTTATTTCTAGTGTATATAACTGTACAAAAGGCTTTCATGTGCTGTTTTCCATACATGCATATAATGTACTTGGATCAAATTCACCTCCTCTATTACTCTCTTAGTCCCAATGACTTTTTTTTTTTTTTTTTTTTTTTGGTCATGGAGCTTGAACTCGGCCTGGGTGCTGTCCCTCAGCTCTTCAGCTCAAGGTTAGCATTCTACCACTTGAGCCACACAGCACCACTTCCAGTTTTCTGATGGTTCATTGGAGATAAGAGTCTCACAGACTTTTCTGCCTGGGCTGGCTCTGACCTGCAATCCTCAGATCTCAGCCTCCTGAGTAACTAAGATTACAGGCGTGAGTCACCGGCACCTGGCTCAGGACTTCATTTTTTGAAACAATTTCTTTCTAGTGGTATGGGGCTTTGGATGCAGAATTTTGTGCTTATTAGGAATGTGCTCTGCTACATGAACGATTCCCCGGGCTCTTTTTGCTTTATTTTTCTGGATCAGGTCTTACGTTTTCCCTTCAGGCCATGTTCCTCCTACCTTGGCTCCCATGTAACTAAAATGACAGACATGCTGTACTTCAACCAATTTGTTACGATTGGGCTGGGAAGATGGCTCAGTGGTAGAGCGCTTGCCTTGCATTCCTGAGGCCCTGGGTTCGATTCCTCAGCACCAAATAAGCAGAAAAAGCTAAAAGTGGCACTGTGGCTCAAGTGGTAGAGCGCTAGCCTTGAGCTGAAGAGCTGAGGGACAGCGCCCAGGCCCAGAGTTCAGGCCCCACGACCAGACCCCCCCAAAAAAAAACAAAAACAAACAATTTGTTACTATTGGGTATCACTTAACTTTTTGCCTAGGCTAGCCCTGAACTGAGATCTTCCTGATTTCTGTCTCCTGAGTAGCTGTGATACAGGTACAATCCATTGAGCCTGGAAAATTTTTTTTTTTTTGGTGCTAATATTGGGGCTTGAACTCAACAGCCTTGGTATTGCTTGGTGTTCTACCACCTGAGCCACACCTCCAATTCTGGCTTTTTTGCTGGTTAATTGGAAAGAAGTGTCTCACATGTGTCTTCCTAAGCTGACTTGACACCGTGATCCTCAGATCTCAGCCTCCTGAGTAGCTAGGATTACAGGCATGAGCCACCAATGCCCCACCTTTTAAAAAAATTGGGGGCGGGGTCATAGGGCTTGAAGTTGTCCCTGAGCTTTTTTGCTCAAGTCTAGCGCTCTACCACTTGGAGCCACAGGGCCACTTCTGGTTTTCTGGTGGTTAATTGGAAATTAGAGTCTCATGGACTTTCCTTCCCAGGTTGGTTTCAAACCACGATCCTCAGATCTCAGCCTCCTGAGTAGCTAGGATTACAGGCGTGAGCCACGGATGCCTGGCTGCCCAGCTTTAATAAATGATTTTTTAACAAGTTTCATTACAAAATTCCTGTTGGGAGTCCCATGGACTACCTGGTATAGGAGCCTGCAACACAAGAACTGATTTCCCCTCCTGAAAACCGAACTGATGAGGTCATTTGTTCATTTTGATGATGTTACTGTGGGTCCTGGGGGGGGGGGTGAGGGATGGAGGTGGGGGCCTTTCATCTCCCACTTACAGAACAATGTTTCCTCCTCTTAACGCTGAGTCAGCTAAGCAACAGTTGGATGGGGACAAACATTCCTTCCAAAAGGAGTCTTCTGGTTTTCTTTTTTTTGGGCGGGGGGGGAGGCAGTCATGGTGCCTGAACTCTGGGCCTGGGCGCTGTCCCTCAGCTCTTCAGCTCAAGGCTAGTGCTCTACCACTTGAACCACAGCACCACTTCCAGCTTTTTCTGCTTATGTGGTGCTGAGGAATCGAACCCAGGGCCTCAAGGCTTGCAAGGCAAGCGCTCTACCACTGAGCCACCTTCCAGCCCCGAGTCTTCTGGTTTTCCTAGGCCCTTTCCTGTTAGGTGCCACTTGTTCTCCATCCCCTAGCTTTCTTCTCCTGTCAGCCTAACCGCAGCCTGTTCAAGGCAACACTGAGTAGCATCCTCAGAGTATATACAGTTGAACCTCCTCATCCATCGCTTTGCTTTCCATCTCCACTACAGCCCTCAAATCCAATTAATAATGGGCATATTCAAGGAGTGACACCTTCACATAACTTACATTAGTTATTGTTACGATTGTTCCTTTTTATCCGTTATTAATTTCTTCCCTTGCCTAATTTATAAGTCAGACTTTAGCTGGTGCTGGTAGCTCACACCTAGAATCCTGACTACTCACAAGGCTGAGGTCTAAGGATCACAGGTCCAGGCAGAAAGCTCTGTGAGTCTCTTCTATTCAATTAATCAGCTAAAAGCTGAAAGTGGAGATGTGGCTCAACTGTAGAGCACTAGCCTGGAGCAGACAAAGCCAAGTGAGAGCATGAGGCCCTGGGTTCAAGCCCCAGTACTAGCACCAACAAAGACAACACAAAACAAAACACCTTTATCATAGGTAGAGAAAGAAGAAAGGAGAATACATAGGTCCAGTGCTATCTTCACTTCCAGGACTGCATTGGGGGTCCTGGAATGTCCCCCCCAAGGCCAGGAACCTGGTGCTCACTAAGGAGTCATTAATGATGGCCACGGGAAGCAGAGCAGCGATTCCCATGCTTTAATCAGGAAAGGCCGCATAAATATCCGGGCACTGTGTCAGACTGTGGGCAAGCATCACGTTGGCAGAGCAGTCCATGGGCCCTGTGCAGAAGAGGAAGTAGGCAAGACAGAGAGGAAACTGACCCGTCCTCCAGTCTGAGGGCCCTGGGCTTTTTAAAACTCTGAATTCTCACTCAGGTTTCCACACTTCCTGTGGCACCCAGCCCCCTCTGGCCTTCCACTGACAGGGAGCCTTCGTGACAAGTACCCCAGGATTATTGCGCTTGTATTCATGGTACTGAGTAGGGCACGGCCAGCTGGTAGTAGTTCCCAGTCATCCATGCTTCTTGGATGGATGAGTGAATGTTTTTTTTTTTTGTGTGTGTGTGTGTGTGTGTGTGTGTGTGTGTGTGTGTGTGAGAGAGAGAGAGAGAGAGAGAGAGAGAGAGAGAGAGAGAGAGAGAGAGAGAGAGAGAGAGAGAGAGATCTAAACTGCTACTGGAACCTGAACTCAGAGCCTTGCATTCTCACTGGACTTTTCACTGAAGGCTGATGCTCCGCCACTTGAGCCACACCTCCACTTCCAGCTTTTTGCTGGTTAATTGAGATAAGGCTCTTGGATTGGTCTGCCCAGGTCCTCAGATCTCAGCTTCCTCAGTAGCTGGGATTATAGGTGTGAGCCTGGCTGACCTCATTCTCACACAGCCTGGGCTATGCCCAGCCTTCTTTCAGGAGTGCCGACATGGGTGGCTGCTCAGGCCCGTGGGCACTCTGTCTCTGTTTTGTTTTTTTGAGGGGGGGGGAGTTGTTGTTGCTATGGTCCTTTGGCTGTACTGGGATTTGAAATCAGGGTCTTGTAATTGCTAGGTAAGAGCTTTGCCTCATGAACCACTCCCCACGACCTCCTTCTCTTAAGATGTTGAAGGTTTCTTGAAAACTGGCCCAAGATTTCTGAGCCCCCTCGAGGGCTTTCTGGTGGTTTCCCCTGGGCTGGCCGGTCTGCCTCTGCTTCCACTGAATGGGTTCAGCTTATGGGGCCTCACCATCCCACACATCCTTCTGCAGAAGCTTTACTCAAATGTGGACCAGTTTCACGAGCCCTCACCCCTATCGGGCCCTAGGGATCTGTACTGTGACAGAAACGTTGAAGCCATTGGGTGGGGGACCATACATACTGCCATAGCACCCAACATTACACTACCCGGGGTCTTTGGGCTTTTGTTTTAGCCTTTTAAAATAGTATGTACATCACCCTGGCCTCAAACTGAGACTGAGCTACACAAGATAATTAAGAAATTCTCCCATCCAGGGCTAGGATTACAGATGTGCACCAAACCCAGCAGGACAGACCTGCTTTTTAAATTTTTTGCTTGCTCATAGAGGGTGCTTTACCACTACAGCCACACCTCCAGTTCTGGCATGTTAACTTCTGAAGATAGTGTCTTGAGGACTTTTCTCCCTGAACTGGCCTCAAATCACCATCCTCAGGCCTCAGCCTCCTACATACTAGGATTATAGACACGAGCCACCAATACCCATCTAATACTGTTTTTTTGGTGTGTGTGTGTGTGTATTGGTCATGGGGCTTGAACTCTGGGCCTGGGAGCAGTTCCTGAGTTCTTCAGCTCAAGGCAAGCACTCTACCACTTGGAGCCACAGCTTTACTTCCAGTTTTCTTGTAGTTAATTGGAGAGAAGACTCTCACTGACTTTACTGCCCAGGCTGGGCTTCAATCCCCATATCTCAGCCTCCTGAGTAGCTAAAATTACAGATGCAAGCCACTAGCGACCAACCTGATAGTTTGTTTAAAAAACCTTCTACCATCTTCCACATGGCTTGTGTATCTTCAGTGTTCCTCAAATGACACGTTTTCCTTTCTTCTCAAAGTCTAGCTCCTTTCAAGGGGCTCTGAGAGGCAGGAGGCTGCCAGGGAGAAAAGAGAGGGAGACAAGACAGAAGGAAATGGGGTTGGAGGTCACTACTTCCCATGGCCAAACCCTGGTACTAGTGAGCCAAAATAGAACCTCCACTTGGGTTTGGGGAGCTGTAAGCCACTGTTCCCAGGTCAAGCTTGTAGGGAAGAAGGCTCTGCGGCCCACCCAAGGCAGGCACAGAGGGGCGTGGTGTGGATTATCTCTGCTTGTGGACCAACGCAGCCTTGAAGCTTTCTCACCGGCCAGACATGGAGTGAACAGGGAAGTTTTCCACTGGCTTAGAGCAGCAGCTAGTACAAAAGGCCTTCAGTGACCCCATGTTTCCCACGTCCCAAGGGGCGTGGCAGAGGAGCTGAAGGAACCCAGGTTGTGGGAGTTCATGGATAGATGGCGAGGTGGAGACAAGATGAAGCGGCTCTCAGGAGGTGCTGACATGCGTCCTGACGAAGAGCAGAGTCGCTCTTCCCCCAGTCACACAGCCAGATGCTACTGAAGAAAGACACAGGATACAATGCCACCCAAGTTTCTGTCTTTGAAGGAACTGAGGTCTCAAAACTGGTCTAGACAGAAGTTTGTTCTAGAAGGAAGTGTGCCGTTAACACATGTCTCACCTCACATCTTTGGGTGTGATCCCCCTTGCCGGTGTCAACAAGTGTTTAATAACCTTTTATTCTTTCTCAGTGGGTATTATTCTGCTCAAGGTAGGTCAACATCCTTAAAACTGCTTTCCACGCTGTTCTATTGATTTTTGCCTCAACTGACCATTTGTGTGGATGGTTGATTTTATTTATTGCTTTAGTGGGTTTTTTCCCCTTCGGTTATGTGAATCTTGGACTTTGCGTTCACTTTTGCATAGGAGATTTTCTATTAGGTTTGTTGATAAGACACTACTATCTCTCCATCTCATCCCCTTTGCTTACCAAGATTGCCCCCTGAATTTGATAGTAAAAGCCTTTATGCAAGACCACTCCTCCTCTAGTTCCTGTGAGTAAAGATGATTCCATTCCTTGGGAGAAGTACTCAGGGCTTAACCAGTGCTTAACAGGGATACAAATGCCAGACTCGTGCAACTGAGTTGCACAATTCAGGCAGGTCAGGCTGAGGCTAGATTCCAGCATGGGTGTTGTGAAGGTTAATTTTATGTGGCAACATGGTTAAACCACAGGATGCCCAGACACTTGGTCAAACATAATTCTGGATGTGTCTGTGAGGGTGTTGTTTCTGGAAGGCACTAACATTGGAATCAAGAAATCCCTAGTATGACTGGGCCTCATCCAATGAGTTGGAAGCCAGAATAGAATATATACTAAGAGCCAGGCACTGGTGATTCATACCTGCAATCCTAGCTATTCAGCAGGCTGAGATCTGAGAATCATGGTTCAAAGCCAGCCTAGGCAGGCATGTCCAGGAGACTCTTATCTCCAATTAACCACCAGAAAACTGGAAGTGGAGCGGTGGCTCCAAGTGGCACAGTGCTAGCCTTGAGCAAAAGAGCTCAGGGACAGCGCCCAGGCCCTGAATTGAGGTCCCAGGACCAGAAAAAAAAATACTAAGAGGGAATGCCTGCCTGGCTGCCTTGAGCTGGCACAGTGGTCTCAGATTGAAACACTCCTTTGTCCCCGGGTCTCAAGCCTGTTGACTTCTTAAAGTGCATCAGAGGCCTTCCTGATTCTTGGGCCTTCAGAGAGAGACTGGACTGTTACCATCTGCTCTCCTGGCTCTCTAGCTTGCCAACTGAAGTCTTAGGACTCAGGTTCCCAAAGAGTGTGAGCCAGTGCCTTGTGACTTGCATTCTACCTCATTCTCCAGAAAGCCCCAACAGAACACATACTTCCTCACCGCCTCGCTCATCCTCCTGTTCCCAGACCGCAGCCCTGCAGTCACGGGTGGTGTAACACATCTCAGGCCAAACTTCCTGGGAACCCAGCTGAAGACTTCTTCCAGTGACTGTCCAGAGCCAGGACTGCGGTGGAGGTTTGGCCCTCCAGCACTGCCCTAGGTTAACATTAACCTCACTGTTGGGCCATGGGCTTGGGGACTGGTTTGTAGTTGGGAGTTTGTGTTTATCCTCTAGCTTAACGAGGTGAACATCTATCAGCCAGCAGTTTTTTAGTCTTCTTCCCCAAGTGGGTAGCAGTGAGCTTCTGTAACCTCTGGCCTTAAGGTCCATGCCCTCCCTCCCACTCCCCACCCCATCTATGTGGAGCAGTTAGCCCACAGGAGCTGAAAGGCAGCCACTGCCTGACTCAGGACTCAGGACCCGGCAATGTTATCTCAACTTTATTACACATTTGCGTCCATCTTCCCATTCTGGCTCTTAAAAATGCTTAGTCCTCTCTTTCCTAACACGTTATTTTCTTTGCTATAAAAATACATGTGTATTGATTGTGTGTGCGTGCACACACCAGCTAGTCATGAGGCTTGAACTCAGGGCCTGGGTGCTATCCCTGAGCTCTTTAGTTCAAAGCTAGTGCTCTACCACTTAAGAGCCACAGCACCACTTCTGATTTTCTGGTGGTTAATTGGAGATAAGAATCTCATGGACTTTTCTGCCCAGGCTGGCTTTGAACTTGATCATCAGCTCTCACACCTCCTGAGTAGTTAGGATTATAGATGTGAGCTACTGGCACGTGGCTTTTCTGAGGTTTTTTGCTCAAGGCTAGTGCTCTACCACTTGAGCCACAGCTCCACTTTCAGCTTTTAGCGAGAAGAGTCTCACAAATTTTCCTGCCCAGCTGGCTTTAGAACTCGATCCTCAGATCTAAACCTCCGGAGTAGCTAGGATTACAGGCGTGAGCCACTGGTGCCCAGCTTCAGCTTCCCATTTTTTTTTTTTGGAGGGGGGTTCAGTCATGGGGCCTGAACTCTGGGCCTGGGCGCTGTCCCTCAGCTCTTCAGCTCAAGGCTAGCACTCTACCACTTGAGCCACAGCGCCACTTCGGCTTTTTTCTTATGTGGTGCTGAGGAATCAAACCCAGGGCCTCAATCCTGCAAGGCAAGTGCTCTAACACTGAGCCACCTTCCCAGCTTCACACTTTTTAATCAAACTCCTTCACCCCTTAAAGCCGCAAACCCTATCACCACTCAGCAGTCACTATACATCGCCAGCTTCTCTCTCTTCTCTCCTACTTTTCTAAAAATTTCCATAACCCAATACTAACAAGGAAAAAACATCTACAATCACATTTTCTGCTAAGAATCTGATGGCTCTTGTGTTAAAATCTGTGACCAGTTTTGGGTTAATTTTTGTGAATGGGGTATAGCAGCAGTCCAGCTGTGTTCTTTGCCACATGAGGCTAGGCAGCTGTTGAGAGATCAGCTGTTGCAAAAACACTGAACTATCCTGGCTCATTTGTAAAAAATAATATCAGTCCATAAATGTGAGGATTTATTTCTGAGCTCTTGATCCTGCTTCATCTATGCATCTGCCCTTCTACCGTAACAGTCTTCTTTTTGCCTTCGCTGTGGTAACGTAGTTCTTCCTTTCCAAATGTTCTAGGTTCCATTCACTTCCATGTGAATTCTAGCATCTGTTTGTCAATTTCTGCAAAAAGCCAGCTGGAATTATGACAAGGATTGTGTGGAATGTAAAAATACAATCATCTTAACTACTGCCTTCAAGTCAATAAGCATAGACTGTAATTACATTTGTTTAGGTAGCCCTTAACTTAGTCTCATGTTTTCTAGCTTTTAATATGCAAATGTTAGCCAAGTATTGGTGGCTCACACCTATAATCTCAGCTACTGAGAGGCTGCTGAGCTACTGAGATCTGAGGATGGAGGTTTTAAACCAGCCTAGAAAGAAAAGTCTGAATTCTTACCTCTAAGCAGCAAAATGCCAGAAATGGAGATGTGGCTCATTGGTAGAAGGCCAGGCTTTGAAGAAAAAGCCAAATAAACTAGTAGGGTGCGGGTGGCTCACGCCTGTAATCCTAGCTACTCAGGAAGCCGAGATCTGAGGATTGCAGTTCAAAGCCAGCCCAGACAGGAAACTCTGTGATACTCTTATCTCCAATAAACCTCTAGAAAACCAGACGTGGTGCTGTGGCTCAAGCGGTAGAGTGCTCACCTTGAGCTGAAGAGCGCAGAGACAGCGCCCAAGCGGAGTTCAAGCCCCATGACTGACCAAAAAAAAAAAAAAAAGCCAAATAAGAGCACAAGGACCTGAATTCAAGCTCTAGTACCAGCAGCAAATTTTATACTTCTTTTTTTTTTTTTTTTTGGGTCCGGTTGTGGGGCCTGAACTCTGGGCCTGGGCACTGTCCCTCAGCTCTTCAGCTCAAGGCTAGCGCTCTACCACTTGCGCCACAGCGCCACTTCCGGCTTTTTTCTTTTTTCTTATGTGGTGCTGAGGAATGGAACCCAGGGCCTCATGCATGCAAGGCAAGCGCTCTACCACTGAGCCACCTTCCCAGCCCCAAATTTTATACTTCTTAAGCTTATTCCTACTCTCCAACATTATGGCAATGGCATTTTTTTTTTCATTTTTGGACTAACTACTTAACTGCTACTAAATAGAAAAAGTGCAGTTGATTTTTGTATGTTAATATTGGGTGCTGCCACTTGAGCTCATTTGTTAGCTCTAATAAATATTTCTGTGTAGATTCCTTAGATTTTTTTTTCTTTTTTTTTTTTTTTGTCAGTCTTGGGGCTTGAACTCAGGGCCTGGACACTGTCCCTGAGCTTCTTTTGCTCAAGACTAGCATTCTACCACTTGAGCCACAGCACCACTTCTGGCTTTTTTTGTTTATGTGGTACTGAGGAATGGAACCCAAGGCTTCATGCATATGAAGCAATCACTCTAGCACTAAGCCACATGCCCAGCCTCCTTAGAATTTTTTACAAGATCATGTTATACCGAGTTTTCTTTCTTCCCAAACTGCATGTCCCCTCCTTCCTCTGTCTGTCTTTCTCATTGGATCTCCAGTATAACATGAATAGAAGTTCCCATTTTTTTTCTTGTTCCCAATTTTGGGGGGAAGCATCCTCCACTCTTTAGTGACATGCTTAAAAATATTTTTGGATGTCATTGTATGATACAACAAAGTTACATTGTTCCTGGGTAAATGTATTCTAGATTTAAGTTCCGCTTTACAAAGTATTTTCAAGCAATTTTTCAACAGTAGCATTTGTACCCAGTCATTTTCAAACTTGGTTGTATTATTTTTCATATTTAATGAGCGCTGCACGTTGGGGAAGAGGAAGACCTCCAAACTTTGTCTCCTTGATGGGGCACTTAGTGGGTCTCTAACCATCAAGTTCTCAGATTACAGATGAGTCCTTCATTTCTAACTTGTATTTACCTTTTGCCCAAACTCTAAATTCCTCATTTGTTCTAAGAGGATCTCAGCTAGATCATACATTCCACCTAAACCATTGTTCATTTTACATGATTTTTTTTTTTATTATAGCACCAAGTTAGAAGGAAACCCTGTAACCAAGACAACCGAAGTTGTCTTGTCTTGTCTTTCATGCAGGTCCTTTTCCTGCCTGCTGGCCTCCAATAGTATTGGTTTATCTTATAAAGACCAAAACCTTCTGTGGACTCTTCACATGCTATCTTGTACTCATCTCCAACAATAAAAAGACTGACGTCAACATCTTCAAAGTATCACACATCTCTGTGGGCAGGTGTCACATCAGGATGGCATCCACATACTTAACTCACCTGCCCACTGTGGCTTTATAGAATACACGAATATCTGTGGACTCTTCTCCCAAGATGGAAATACAATACCTTGATTGCTTTGGCAGATTATGAAAATAATACATGTTTAGAGAAATTAAACCTCGAAGCAGAGTATCATGTGCCTACAGTCCCAGCTATTAAAAAGGCCAAGACAGGAGTATCACTAGTGTTCTGGAGTTCAAAGCCAGCCTGGAAAACATAGCTACACTTTTTTTTTTTTTTTTAAAGAAAAGGTCTCACTCTGGCTCTGGTTGGCCTCAATTCTGCATCAGCCTGCTTGGCCCTGGGCTTATTGGGGTGTGCCTTCAGGGGGCTGCAGTAGCTGGTCTCAGCTTCTGCACAGCCCTTCCTGCAGGAAGCAACCGGCCCTGCCTTTCTCTTCATTTTTTTTCCCCACAACTTTTGCCTCATATCTGGTGCTCTGGGCAGATTATGTTGGAATCCGTATTTTCAAATTTTATTGCAGAGGCATTTATGAGTTTTAAAATTCTTGCTTTCTTGATGTTCTTTCAGTTTCCCAGAGGTGGAAATGCAGACTCTTACACATTTGTTCATGAAGTAATAGTTGACCTAAAACCCACCCACTATTTCTGGAACAATTCACTCAGTCCTTGAACATAGCCGTGTAAAATTTTATTAGAAACACATTGGGGATTTTGGTGATAGGACTAGTGAACTTTGTGTAGTTGAATAGAAACTTGACTTGCCACTCCAGATTACTTACAAGATAGGACATTCATAAAAGTTTAAAAAAAAAACTGAGTGAATTCTGCATTTTACTATACAGTGAGATTGTGGTTACTGTTGGCAGAGTTAGCTCAGTTCTTGATTAGAATACTGTTTCTTCTGAACCTCAGTCCTCCTACATTTACATTTTTGTGTGTGTGCCAGTAGGGGAGCTTGAATTCAGAACCTGGGTGCTGTCCCTGAGCTTTTTTTTTTTTTTTTGGTCGATCATGGGGCTTGAACTCTGGGCTTGGGCACTGTCCTTGCACTCTTGAGCTCAAGGTGAGCGCTCTACCACTTGAGCCACAGCGCCACATCTGGTTTTCTAGAGGTTTATTGGAGATAAGAGTCTCACGGAGTTTCCTGCCTGACCTGGCTTTGAACCGTGATCTTCAGATCTCAGCCTCCTGAGTAGCTAGTGAGCTACCGGTACCTGGCCTTCCCCGAGCATTTTTGCTCAAGACTAGTGCTCGATCACTTGAGCCACAGCTCCACTTGTAGATTTTTTGCTGGTTAACTGGAGATAGGAGTCTTTTCCTGCCTGAGCTGGTTTGAACTGTGATCCTCAGATCTCAGCCTTCTAAGTAGCTAGAATTACAGGTATGAGCCACTGACACCAGCCTTCATATCTTTTTTTTTGATCGATTGTAGGGCTTGAACTCTGGGCCTGGGTGCTGTCCCTCAGCTCTTCAGTTCAAGGCTAGCACTCTACCACTTGAGCCACAGCACCACTTCTGGCTTTTTCTGCTTATGTGGTGCTGAGAATCAAACCCAGGGCCTCATGCATGCAAGGCCAGCCACCTTCCCAGCCCAGCCTTCATATTTTTTAAAAAGTTGAAATGAGTTTTACTATATGAAAGCAGCACTTAATGTATTTCCAATTTTCTGAAGAATTTAGAATCTTTAAGTACGTAAGTACATTTGGAAGTACTGTGATTCAAAGCCAGCCTAGTCCCTGAGTTCAAGCCCCAGTACTGACCTACACACATGCACACACGTGCACACGTGCACGCACACACACACACACACACACACACACACACACACACACACTCACTCACTCTGAAGTGAATGAAGCCTGAGTCTGCTTTACTCAAGCTGAGAAAGGCTGGGGATGGAGCCATCACTGACAAGAACATGACTCAGAATGTCAGGTGCTGTGGCGTGACCAAGGGCAGAGGGTGGTATAGGGGAAGATGCCTTGGGTTTACAGGGGCAAACTACAGAGGAAGCCAAGGTTAGACTGAAGTAGAGTACAAAAACTCAGTCAGGAGGGGAGGAAGAGAAGGGGAATAAGGCCAAGATTATGTCTCATTTTCCAACACTTGGGGCAGTGTCCAGTCATGTGAGTTGTTCGCCTGCCCCAGTAGGAATCAGCAATCACTGCTTTATGCAGGAGGTAGATTTCACAGTGAGCCTGTTTGGGAACAGCATCTCTAAGGACATAGAAGAGTTAACCTGTATCTCAGCCACCCTCAGAGTTGACCCAAACCTAAGTGACAGGGAAAATGCTTGGCTCCTCATTATCCACTCACTGGATATGAGCCCCCAGGGAAGGGCACTTCCTGGAGGAAGCCTACTTGAGACATCAACTGCCAAGATGCAGAGCTGGTACAGTCCATGCTGGGGTGGACAGTGCACCATTCAGTCCACTGCAGGAGGAAGCCACATCAGTCATTCCAGACCATCCTAGCTACTCGGGAGGCAGAGATCTGAGGATCATGGTTCAAATCCAGCCTAAGCAGTAAAGTCTGTGATTTTTGTTTTGTTTTTTGGGGGGTGTCGATTGTGGGGTTTAAATTCAGGGCCTAGGTGCTATCCCTGACCTTTTCTGCTCAAGGCTAGCACTCTACCACTTTGAGCCACAGCTCCACTTCTGGTTTTCTGGTGGTTAATTGGAGAGTAGAGTCTCAGGAACTTTCCTGCCTGAGCTGGCATCAAACCATAATTCTCAGATCTCAGCCTCCTGAGTAGCTAGGAATATAGGTATGAGTCACCAGCACCCTGCTGTAATACAGACTCTAATAAACCACAGCAATTAAAAGCTAGAAGTAGAGCTCTGGCTCAAGTAGTAGAGCATTAACCTTGGGCAAAAGCAGCTTAGGGACAGTGCCCAGGCCCTGAGTTGGAGCCCCAGAACTGGCACAAAAAAATAATTCCAGATTCTTACCTCTTAGATCTCACTTCCTGTGTCTTCTCTGTCCCAGGAATCTACCGCCTCTCCCATCTTCCTGCTGCCCTGCCATCCCATCAGCCTCCTCCCCTCCCAACAAAATGGTGCTCCTCCTACAAAGTCTATCTTAGAAGCTAATTGTATTATGAAAACCCGCAATGGAATCAGCTTCTTCCTCTGGAACGGTGGCTGCCACAGTTGTCTTGTGTACGCTATAGCTAATCTGGTTTTCTCTTATCAGATTGTAAATCTCCTAGTCCCTTTCTTGTTACCTTTTAGTATTCTGCTTGGTGAAAACCAGGCATTAAACAGGTAGAAATTAATTGCATCAAATAGTCCTAAAATCTGTTGTGTTTCTTATGGGGAAAAACAAATCTTTCTGAAGGCCTGGAGACCCTTTCAGCCTGCATTTTGCCTTCTCATGGGAAGTAAGTGAAACTTAGCAGAACTTGAGCATCTGCTATGGAACAGGTATTGGTTGGGCTATTCTATTGTTATTTAGGGGTGAGGGAAGAAATCACACAAAATCTAGGCAGAGGTGGTTTATGCCTCTAATTAATCTTAGCTACTCAGGAGGCTGAAATCTGGGGATCATGGTTCACAGCAGGCTGGGCAGAAAAGTCTGAGAGGTTTTTATTTATTTTTGTTGGTCACGGGACTTGAACTCATGGCTTGAGTGCTGTCCCTGAGCTCTTTTTGTTCAAGGCTAGCACTCTACCACTTTGAGCCACAGCTCTACTTCTGTTTTTCTGGTAGTTTATTGGAAATAAGAGTCTCACAGACTCTCCTGCCCAGGCTGGCTTTGAACTGTGATCCTCAGCTCCTGAGTAGGTAGGATTACCAAGCGTGAACCACTTGCAATGGCTGTCAGAGATCATCTCCTTTTTTTTTCACTCCTGGGGTGTGAACTCAGGGCCTGGGCACTGTCCCTGAGCTTATTTTGCTCAAGGTCAGCACTCTTACCACTTGAGCCACGATGCCACTTCTGGCTTTTTCTATTTATGTAGTACCAAGGAATTGAACCCAGGTCACTCCAGGACAAGCACTCTACCACGAAGCCACATTCTCAGCCCCCTTGTGGCTCAGGTGGTAGAGTGCTTGCCTAACGTGAAAAAGCTAAGGGACAACATCCAGGCCCCCAGTTCAAGCCCTAGGAACATGCATGCACACCCTCACATATGCATGCCCACACCTATACAACACACACATACACACACAAAATCACACAAAATCCACCATTTTAATACATACAATTCAGTATCAGTATAGTCACAATATTTTACAGCCCATTGACTCTGCAGTTCCAAAGCTTTAATGTCATACCAAAAGTAAATGCACTTCCGTCACTCGGAAACAAATGACACCTGTGTGCCCCAGGTAATCAATGCAGAAACCAGGCTGGCTTGCTTTCTGTATCCCGTTACTGAACGAAGATATTTTCGTTTGGTGGTTCTGAGTCATGTTTGGGAGATGCTAAATACCTGTCCTGAGGGTACCCCCGCCCCCCCCCCTCCACTTTGGTTGGAGAATGAAAGCCAATAGAGCACAACCCACCACTCCCTCTCAGTATTTTGGTTCATCAAATTGTTTTTTGTTTTGTGGCTGGTGTGTGTGCACATGTGTATGTGTACAGCGGGGTTTGAATTCAGGGCCTGAGGCATAATCCCTTAGCTTTTTTCTGCTCAAGGCTGGTGCTCTACCACTTGAGTCACACTTCCAATTCCAGCTTTTTGCTGGTTAATTGGAGTTAACTGAGTCTCATGGACTTTCTTACTAGCCCTAGCTAACCATGATCCTCAGATCTCAGGCTCCTGAGTAGCTTGGATTACAAGCATGAGCCACCAGCACCCAACATGCACTACATTTTTATGTCATCGTGATTAAATAAGCATAATTGCAAGCTCTACCAGGAACAGGCTAAGTACATCCCAAAGCTCTTTTTAGGACTTAGGAACACAGATACTTTGCAAGAATTGTCTTACTCCTTTTGTTTGCTTTTGCAGTGGTACCAACATTTAACTCAGAGCTTTATGCTTGCTTGACAGGTACTTTACCACTTAAGCTACACTTTCAGCTTAGCTTTTTGTTGGCTATTTGGGAAATGGAGTCTCAGAATTTTCTGGTCAGGCTGGTCACTAACAGATCCTTCTGATCACAACTTTCTGGATTGCTGGAACTACAGGTAGAAGCCTCTTTTGCCCAACTTATTCTATCACTCTGAAATGCATCCCATGTAACAGAGGAGGAAACCGAAGCTGACAGGGAAGTAACACATTCAGGCTCACAGATTCTGCATACCCTGCATACCCCTAATTTTGTATTCCCTTTTCTACAAGTCCAACACAACATAGGAACTCTTTTTCCACCCCAAGTGGATAATTTCACAGCCAGCAACTATGATTTCTTCCCTAGGGCTGAGTCCATAGCATCTACAACATGCATACCAGCAGCTCTGATTCTCAGCCCCATCAGTGAACAGGCTCAGGAAGGACTGGGAAAAAAAGTCATTTATTTTCTACAAAAGCAACAACAACTAATACCACTTAATGGGAGTACATGCTTGTGGTCCCAGAAACTTGGAAGGTAGAGAGAGGGGGAACACAGTCCCAGACTAAATTATCAAGAGACTTTATCTGTAAAACTTTATCTGAAAGCCGGGCGCTGGTGGCTCACGCCTGTAATTCTAGCTACTCAGGAGGCTGAGATCTGAGGATCGCGGTTCAAAGCCAGCCCGGGCAGGAGAGACCGTGAGACTCCTATCTCCAATAAACCACCAGAAAACCGGAAGTGGCGCTGTAGCTCAAGTGGTAGAGCGCTCGCCTAGAGCTGAAGAGCTGAGGGACAGCGCCCAGGCCCAGAGTTCAAGCCCCACGACCGACCAAAAAAAAAACAAAACAAAACCAAAAAAAACTTTATCTGAAAAGTGAAAGGGCTAGGAAGTTATGATGCAAGTGGTAGAGTACTTGCCTAGTAAGACAATGTACTGAGTTTGATCCCAGTTCATGCACGCACCCATGCATGCACACTCAACATTTTTCTTTTTTTTTTTTTTTTGGGTCCGGTTGTGGGGCCTGAACTCTGGGCCTGGGCGCTGTCCCTCAGCTCTTCAGCTCAAGGCTAGTGCTCTACCACTTGAGCCACAGTGCCACTTCCAGCTTTTTGCTTATGTGGTGCTGAGGAATCGAACTCAGGGCCTCATGCATGCAAGGCAAGCACTCTACCACTGGGCCACCTTCCCAGCCCCCACACTCAACATTTTTCTGAAAATTCTTTTTTTTTTTTTTTTTTTGGTGCTCATACTGAAATTGAAGTCAGGGCCTTGCACTATCGCTTGGCTTTTTCACTTACAGTCAGCACAATACCACTTGAGCCTTGCTTCTACTTCCAGCTTTTTGCTGATTAACTGGAAACAAAAGTCTTGTGGATTTGTTGCCTGGGCTGGATTTGAACTATGATCCTCAGATTTCAGCCTCCTGAGTAGCTAGGATTATAGGCATGAGCCACCAGCACCTAGCCTGGAAATGTACTTTGTAAAAAAAAAAAAAAAAAAAAAAAAAAAAAGGCTTATAAGGCATGCAATAATGTGTCAACATAATTGAAGCATTTTAATATAATAGCTTGCAAAGATAGCTTTTCTTAGAGACAGAGGTTTAACAGACTTCATTGGAATCTTTGTTAAAAACTTATCAATTCATCTCAAAAGTATATAACATGACAAAGGATTAAAATAATTTGTAACACTGACTAACTCAAACTCTTGAACTACCCAAAATGTAAAGGAAGGGATGCCTTGTACAATTTCATAATTTTAAAAGATATTTTTATGCCATAATCAGCGTTTACTTGATAACTTTTACTTCAATTGATGGTCCATCTCCTCATACTTTACCTGTCTACCTTATTTTTATTTTTTATTTTTTGCCAGTCCTGGGGCTTGAACTCAGGGCCTGGGCACTGTCCCTGAAATTCTTTTGCTCAAGGTTAGCCTCTACCACTTGAGCCACAGCACTTGTGGCTTTTTCTGTTTATGTGGTGCCGAGGAATCAAACCCAGGGCTTCATGCATGGCAAATACTCTACCACTGAGCCACATTCCCAGCCCCTTATTTTTAATTTTGAAGGCTGTTTGTAAGCAAGTAAAAGGCCTAGGTAAATGTATTCTGGGACTGGGAATAATATTAGTCTTAATACAATTATTGCAGTGTTGGGGCTCAAATCCAGAGCCTCACACAGACAAGGCACATACCACTTCAATTATGAGGTCTGGGAGTATAGCTTTATTAAGATTTACAACAGCTCACACTTTAAAGATTATTTCAGACCAGGCACCAGTGGCTCACACCTGTAATCAATCTTAGCTACTCAGGAGGCTGAGATCTGAGGAACATGGTTGAAAGCCAGCCCGGGCAGGAAAGTCCATGAGACTCTTATCTCCAATTAACCACCAGAAAACTGGAAGTGGCACTGTGGCTCAAGTGGTAGTGCACTCGCCTTGAGCTGAAGAGCTCAGAGACAGCACACAGGCCCAGAGTTCAAGCCCCATGACTGACCAAAAAAAAAAAAAGATTATTTGGGGACACAGAGCTGAATCTTGTTTTTTGTTTTTGTGTTTTGATGCAAGTTCTTGCTATGCCTCAAACCAAGATCCTCCTCCAACACCTCCTAAGTAGCTAGTATTGTAGGTATTTGTACCTACATCCAGGACCTATGGATTATTTTAAAGATTTGCATATCATTTTAAAAATAATATCCCCAAATTCAACTGTTTGAATTTCAGTAAGTATTCTTGGATTCTAAATAAAAATTTCTCTTCGATTCCTATTTTCCATTTGGAAATCAAACTGTGCTAAGCCTTCATATACTTACATCAGCAGCAGAAAAAAAATTGGCTTCGATTAAAAAAAAAAATCAAGGGGCTGGGAAGTTGGCTCAGTGGCAAAGCGCTTTCGTTGCATGCCTGAGGCCCTGAGTTCGATTCCTCAGCACCACATAAGCAAAAAGAAAAAAGCCTGAAGTGGCACTGTGGCTCAAGTGGTGGTAGAGCGCTAGCCTTGAGCTGAAGAGCTGAGGGACAGCGCCCAGGCCCAGAGTTCAGGCCCCATGACCGGACCCCCCCCCAAAAAAGGAGGAGGCAACAATGCTTGATAAGAAATGTACTCATTACCTTGCTCATGGAACTGTAACCCCTCTGTACAGTATTTTCACAATAAAAACTTATTAAAAAAAAAATCAACACCGAAGTGTCATTGTTGCTGTATACATTCACAGAATATACAATGTTTCAGGCACTAGACTGAAGACACACCATGACCGCCAATCCAAGTTGTTTTTTTTTTTATACCCTTTCACAAAAGTTAGAGCGGACAGAGGGCCGCTTCCATCCGCAGAAGGGGTTGTGCAGCACTTTCTCTTCCACAGAATCTACAACTCCTTAAAGGCCATGATGCTTAGAACTCTGCTCAGATTTGCTCCTCCATGCAGGCAGGCCTGGCGGGAGGAGGTGTGGTCAGATGTCACGGGAAGGGGGGGTGCCCACTGCAGGCTGAGGAGCCCTTGCTCATGAACACTTGCACAGGATATTCTTACTAAACAAGCACACTGGTAAGGAAGCTACAAATGTGGGAAGCTGGTGAACTGTTTTGCATTTCCATTGTCTACAAGGCATCACGGAGATCATGATCCACAGTGGACTGGGTGTAAGAGGAGCTGGGGATGTCTGCAGAATACATCTGGAGGAGCCCACAGGGTTGGCACAGCATGAAGGGGCCCCTGCAGGTTTTAAAGAGCTGTACGATGTACTTGCGAAACTTCTCCCCCAGGAAAAAGTAGATGATTGGATTGAGGCAGCAGTGGACGAAAGCCAAGGTTTCTGTGGCCTGGATGGCGTAGTCCAGATACCTCTCGAAGGTGCAGTGCTGGAGAACTTCCAGCTCCACCAGGGTCTCCAGGAAGAGTACCACATTGTACGGCGTCCAGAACCCAAGGAAGAGGACGACCACGGCGAAGATCATCTTCACCGCCTTGTTCTTCTTCTCATTTTTACAATGCTGCAAGGTCCGGATGATCATGGAGTAGCAAAACAGCATGACCCCCAGGGGGATCAACAGCCCTAAAATGTTGATCTCCAGGGAGCTCAGAACCTTCCACGTCGTGGCATTGACAGAGTACTTGGTTTTGCAATAGGTGTGGTTGCGCTCGGTGTAACAAGTGCTGAACAGCAGGCCCGGAAGGGAGGCGAACACAGCCACAGACCACGTCACCAAGCTAGTGATGACCCCATAGGTCAGGGTTCGCGCTCTCAAGGAAAACACCGCATGCACGATTGCCAGGTACCTGTCGATGCTCATGAGCATGATGAAGAATATGCCACTGTAAAAACCTACCAAGTAGATCCAGGAGATAACCTTGCACAGACTGAGTCCAAACACCCACTGATCGGCAGCGTAGTAGCCCCAGAAAGGGAGGGAAAGCACAAAGAGCAGATCCGAGATGGCAAGGTTGAGCAGGTACACGTCCGTCATGGACTTGAGCCTCTTGTACTTGAATAGCACCAGGACCACCACAGAGTTTCCAAACAGACCGAACAGGAAGACCAAGGAGTAAAGAGGAGGCAGGAAGAGCTCCCCAAAGGCCTTGACACCTTCTTTGGTACAAGGTTTGGGGATGTTCTCATCCAGGTAGTAGCTACTGTACATGCTGTCATCTGTGGTGGTGTCTGCCACATTTGTGGGGTTCATTTCGTAACTCTACAGGCTCCTCGACTGGTCTGGGCCAACCAGAGGAAGCTAATGAGAGGAAGAGCAGAGATTTCTTTAAGAACCAAGCAAGAGTACTACAGGCAGGACACAGCTTCCCCCCATCAGCACACGCTCTTCCCAAGGGAAAGGTCCCAAAGCTTCCTAGTGCCCTGCTGCCACACGAAATAATCCAGCCTTGATGGGGTTCACATGTCAATCTTCTCATCTTCTGCCAGGAAGTGCAGTTCACGTTTGTGAGGGAAGTGAAATTTCCCTTTCAAGTGGCACCCGTTAAGGTTGTGCCTCCAGGAGTTGGATTCACTTTCAAGAATGACCAGATCAGTTGCTCTTCCCAATAGGATGTGACTGCACCCAGGCAGTCATCACCAGCAGATGAGAAAGAATGTATGCATAGCGCTCAGTGGTAGAGCGCGTGTCTGGACATACAGGTAGGTCCCTGGGTTCAAATAATGTGCTGTCTCAACACAGCTCAAATAATAATAGTAGTAACATAATGAATCTATATGTTTTTCTAGATTTTAGTTCTTTTTTTTTTTTTTGTCAGTCATGGGGCTTGAACTCTGGGCCTGGGCGCTGTCCCTCAGCTCTTCAGCTTAAGGCTAGTGCTCTACCACTTGAACTACAGCGCCACTTTCGGCTTTCTGGTGGTTTATTGGAGATAAGAGTCTCGTGGACTTTCCTGTGGGGGCTGGCTTTGAACTGTGATCCTCAGATCTCAGCCTCCTGAATAGCTAGGATTACAGGTGTGAGCCACCAGCACCTGGATGTCCAAGTGCTTTTTATTTGCTCAAAAGTAACACTCTACAATTTGAACTGAAGCTTCACTTCCAGCTTTTTGGTGCTTTATTGGAGATAAGAGTCTCATGGACATCCAGGTGCCGATGGCTCACCCTGTAATCCTAGCTACTCAGGAGGCTGAGATCTGAGGATGATGGTTCAAAGTCAGCCCTGGCAGAAAAGTCTAAGATACTATTATCTACAATAAATTACTCAGAAACAACAAAAACAGAAGTAACCCTGTGGCCCAAGTGGTACAGTGCTATCCTTGAGCACAAGAGGCTTAGGGACAGTGCCCAGGCCCCAAGTTCAAGCCTCAAGACCAGCCAAAAATAATAATAATAATAATAATAATAATCTCACAAACTTCCCTTCCCAGACTGGGTTTGAACCATGATCCCCAGATCTCAGCCTCCTGAGTAGCTAGGACTATAGATATAAGCTATTGGTACCCAGCTTTCTTTAGGTATTCTTCTTCTTTAAGAAGGAAGCTAGGTTAGTAGTCACTTGCCCCTACATAAAAAGAAATGCCTCCTGCATGCTTTGTACTGTATAGATCTTCAAGTACTTTCCTGTCTTGTACATTCACTCCCATCCCAACAAAATTCTCACACTCTCACCTAAGCAAGCACAATTGACTGGTGGTAAATATGTTCTGTGATTAAGTGAGCTCTGCAGCTGTGGTCTTTGAAGCACAAGTCTCAAGGATGTACTGATAAACCAGGTCTCAGTGGTAAGTGGCAAAAAGCTGTGACTTGCTGGCCAATTCCAGGCTACGAACTACACTACAAACCTGCTCAACATGTTAAGCCAGCTCCTGCACCCTAGGAGCTCCTCTCAGGTGGGGACGTGCAGAGCCTTCTGATCTGGACAGCCAGTGATGCCTGGGTCAATCTGATGCTAATGTAGCAAGTGTGTTTATAAGGCTTTTCAGGAGGAAGTACATACTAAGTTGGATAATTTGAGGGAACTTTTTGGTCTAATCAAAATTAGATATAAAACCAACCTATGCACTGAATTCTTTTTTTTGTGGGGGGAATTTAGCCTGACATAGAAAGGTATACCAGAGCCAAAAAGGGCATTGCTCCTCACCCACCTTGGTGTCTTGTCTCAACTGGTGACCCACACGCTCCTCTGAGGAGCAGAGCAATTCATGAAGGACTCAGGACCACCGCTGGCTGCACCCCTTATAACACTTGTCACTCTGCTTGATAATTCATACCTAATCCCTTAGGTCTCCACCATTGCCCACCTGCAGCCTTCCCACCACGCAGCAGAATACCGAAAACCATGTCCCTCCACAGGGAGATTTGGAATTTATCTTAAAATTGCATGAGGGGCTGGGAAGGTGGCTCAGTGGTAGAGTGCTTGCCTTGCATGCATGAGGCCCAGGGTTCCATTCCTTAGCACCACATAAGCAGAAAAAAGCCAGAAGTGGCACTGGGGCTCAAATGGTAGAGCACTAGCCTTGAGCTGAAGAGCTGAGGGACAGCGCCCAGGCCCAGAGTTCAGGCCCTACAACCAACCAAAAAAAAAAAAAAAAAAAAAAAAAAAGCATATGAAAGGCCTGATGCTGTTCCACAAGCTCTCCAAAAAATCTGTACCAGTGAAAGGGTAAAACTAAGGCTGAGGATGTGAGGAGTCTTAGAACAAGCAAGAAGGAGAGCTGGTTAAAGATTCTCATTCTGCAGGTCTTCTATGTGTCGTGTTTCTTAGTCTGGGATCTTGACAGAAGCAAGAAGCAGGACAGTGTGGAGTTTTGATGACAGTCATTGGGGTATCTGGGGCTTGATTGCGGAGGAAGAGCCCAATATCTGAATGGCAGCAGGTGAGAAATGGAAAAGTGAAGAGACAATATAGCAGGACAGAGATGCCTGAATGCGGAGGCTGCGTGAGTGGCTGGCCAGCTGTTGAAGCTGCCTCTGGGCCACGTGTCTGGAGAGCAGTGGGTGGCCAGAGGCCCTGGGAACACCCCCACCCCACTTACCTTGCGTTTCTGGAAGTGGCTCTGAGGAAGATCTGTGAGGCAGTGCCAGGCTTGCTCAAGCAGCACAGGTGCTTTGAAAGGCATGTGGCTTCCTGTGAGACCCATCTACCCTGAGTTCAAGTGGGGCTTTTCAGAGAGGGAGGAAACAGAAAATGAGACGAGTGACTCATGTTCCAAAATTCAGAGCTAGGAAGGGTTGGCTTCTGTTAGATTAAAAAATAAAGTTGTTTTTGAAGGAGCTTTTTAAAAATGTGTTTGTTGTGCAGGTAGAGGGCAGATCATGTACCTAGCATGAGCAAGAGCCTGGATTTAATCTCCAACACTGTATGTGCATGTGCGCACACGTACACACGCACACACACAATTTTCATTTCTCACTGGTCATGTGCAGAAGAAATGATCAGTAAATTGTGGATCAATGGGCTGTTTAGTTCATTTTCATGGAAATCCAGTGGTGAGTACCCAAGATACACAGTGTTCTCCAAGTAAGCAGTATCTTTATACTGAAGTCCACTAACACAGTAGAAAAAGGACAATCTTGTTTGCCTAGATAGGCAGACTGCAGAATGCCCACCAGGTGCAGCCATATCCCCCCTGCCCCCCAGCCTCCAGTAGCACAAGCTCAACAAACCTCCATTCTTTATAAAAATAAAAAGAAGCCAGGAGCTGGTGGCTCACGCCTATAATCCTAGCAACTCAGGAAGCTGAGATCTGAAGATTGGGTTCAAAGGCAGCCCATGCAGGAAAGTCCATGAGACTCTTATCTCCAATTAACCACTAGAAAACCAGAAGTAGAGCTCTGGTTCGAAGTGGTAGTGTACTAGATTTGAGCAAAAGAGCTTAGGGCCAGCACCTAGATCCTGAGTTCAAGCCCCATGACTGACAAAACACTGCTGCTGCTGCTGCTCCTGCTGCTGCTACTACTACTAAAAGGATAGCCAAGTGTAGAGAACAACAACAACTACTACTACTATTCCTACTCCTACTACTACTACAAGGATAGCCAAATGTAGAGAAGTGGACAGTTTGTTCTTATGTGTCTCCATTAACCATATTTTTGATTTCATAATAAATCTGGTCCTCGATGACATAAGACAACCATGTCTTCCTGTTCCCCTTAATATGAAAGTACGCCTGCAGATTTACTAGTTATGATGAAATGTACTAACATTTGCAAAGTACAAAGCGTGTGCCCAACATGTATGTACGTGGTGGCCATCATATATATGCACATATGTGTATGTGCTCAACACGGCACTAACTGAAAATTCACATAAATCAAATGCACAGGAGCAAATACTTTCCTCTCCTGAAACAGTGGAGCCTGGCGTGTTGTCTGCAGCCATTACTGGGAATCCAGAAATTACCAGGGTGAACCATGAGTCACCATCCAGGTTTCCAAGACTGCTGCTCTAGACAAAGTGAGTCTTGAGGTTGGCTGAGTAAGTGCACTACTGTACTGGAAAAACAGCACGTTACCCTTCAGGAAGGGTTGAAAAGCATTCTAAAGTGGGTCCTCACCCCTATTTCCAGAAGATCAATTTTTTAGTAATATCATTTCGTACATGTCTTAGGAACAAATCTTCCCAGAGAGGGAAGATGCCCAAGGCATGGAAGCCAATTACAGGCCAACCCCCACACTCTTGATATTCATGGTCACCATGTGTCATGAAATTTCTCATACAGAGCAGAGAGGAACAGACCCACAAACCCTACCCCAGGCTACATAGGACACAGCATAGGGTCAGGTGCCTAACATGAAACTATGGCGACCCCTGGTGGGCCCAGCATTATTGCAACAGCAATCCCCGTGTCTGTGGGAGCTGCCAATCATCAAGGCCTGCATGGGGAGTTGTAGCATAGCAGCAGCAGGTAGGAAGCCACGCTTTAGTATCAAAATGAAACTGTGAGTGGAGACACTCAGGGTTGTAACAATGAACTGTATGGACAGCTTATAAAATACACACAAGTGAAGGGAGTTACGCTTCCGAGTTTTCCAGTGATAGGCCAATTTGAACAATTTTGTGAACTCAGAGCAGAGAGGCTGTCCTAGGGTAATGAGGGCCCCAGAAGATATTAAGAAAGGGATCTGAAAATGAACTGTATAACCTTGTGGGTGGGAGTGGGAGGGGAACACTGGAAGACAGTGAAGGAAGGGGTGACATTATTCAAAAAGAAATGTACTCATTACCTGACTTACGAAACTGTAACTCCTCTGTACATCACTTTTATAACAATTTAAAAATCAAAGGGATTTGAGGATGTGGACTTACCTAATTGAAAACAGGAAGTTCAGGTCAAGACAGCACTTACCACATCCTCAGGGAGATCTTAATACTGACAAACCTTTGATCACACTTTTTTAATATAAGAATTCCAGTATTGTGGCTTAGTGGTAGAATGCTTGCTTAGCATACAGGTAGCCTTGGGTTCGATTACTTAGTACTACATAAATAGAAAAGACCCTAGTCATGAGACTTGAACTCAGGCCCTATGTACTGTTCCTGAGCTTTACAAGGCTCAAGGCTAACACTCGGTACCACTTGATCCATAGTGCCACAGCACTACTTCCAGCTTTTTCTGAGTAGTTTATTGGAGATAAAAGTCTCAGACTTTCCTGCCCAGGCACTTTGAATCAAAATCCTCAGATCTCAGCTACCTGAGCAGCTAGGATTGCAGGCACTGGTGCCTGGTTTATCCTGAGCTTTTTTGCTCAAGACCAGTACTCTACCACTTGAGCCATAGCTCTGCTTTCAGCTTTTTAGTGGTTAGTTGGAAAAGTTGAGTTTCACAGATTTACATGTCCAGGCTAAGCTTTGAACCTCAATCTTGGCCTCCTAAGGTGCCAGGATTACAGGCATGAGCCAAAGACACTCAGGAGTTCTCTACTACTTAAAATTAGCATATGTTTAACTATGCAAGATATTGGTCAAACTTATCCTTTACATATTGCTCTTTGTTAGATCCCTCCCAACCCACTTCTTTTAACAGTTCTTAGTAGGTGTCACCATGTTATTTCCCTGTGCATGTATGTGAGAAACACACACACACACACACACACACACACTACCCTGGTTGTAAACCCAATTAGAAACACGAACTATTTGTCTAGAAGTGTGTATAAATATAGCGTATAAACAACTGCAATAGTGCCACCTTGTGTATGAAAGATCCCTCAGGGACTTTGTAAAAGTCTTCATAAAGAGAAATAGTTATTGTGTTCTCCAGGTGATACAATGGGCAGCCACGGTGACTGGTAGACAGGCAGGCTACAGGGGCTCCACCATGGTGTGCATTATCTTTTCTGAGGTCTTGGATAAAAAAGAGAAAACCATTGTGGCCAGTGGCTCATGTCTGTAATCCTAGCCTCTCAGGAGGCTGAGATCTGAGGATCACAGTTCAAAAGCAGCCCGGGCAGAAAAGTCCTCAGACTCTTATCTCCAATTAACCAATCAAAACCCAGAAGTGGTGCTGTGGCTCAAAGTGGTAGAGCACTAGCCTTGAGCAAAAGAGCTCAGGGACAGCACCCAGGCTAAGTTCAAGCCCCACAACCAACAAAGAGAAAGAGACAGAGAGACAGAGACAGAGAGAGAGAAACCTATTAGAAAATAATAATGCAGGACCCAGGACTTTGGACCAAAAAACAAACAAAAACCCCTGCCTATCTGGAGGAAATTCTGGGCCAGGGACTGACAGCGTAACGCTCTCCTCAGATGTCAGTCTCTCATCATCAGTAGCTATGCTTTTCTATCTCCTTTCCATATCCCCTCACCTTCTCCAACCCCTGCCATTTCCTGGCTTGAATTCAAGGTGTGGGCACTATCCCTGAGCTTCTTTTACTCAAGGCTAGCACTACCACAGTGCCACTTCTGGCTCTTTTCTTTATGTGGCACTGAGTATCAAACCCAGGACTTCATACATACTAGGCAAGCACTTTACCACTAAGCCACAGTCCCAGCCCATACATATGCTTTTGAAAGCAAAAAAGTGACTTCTGTGAGCAGTATTTATGACACATACTAAGCTGATGATGTAACAAAATGTACCCATGCTAAAACCGTTGGCCCTGATAACTAAACTCTCCTCATGCAATGGAGTTGATTCTCATTTATAAGGCAGGCCCAATATGTATTCCTTGGGTCTCTTGGTTTACAAAAGGAAAGAAATGGTAATAATTACTGACTACCAAGAAGTTTATTCTTGGATACAAGTCATTGAGAAGTAGAATCAATCTACCTGGTCAAGATTCAGTCTAGCTGAATTATGAAATTGAGGAAAAGGGGAAATTGTCAGTATCTCATTATATACAATATCAGAGTCTCACTGTGTAATTTTGTTACTTCGGTGACAAGTTACCACATATTCACTGATTTCAAACACATAAAAACTATCTTTTGGGGGCTGGGAAGTTGACTCAGTGGTAGAGTGCTAGCTTCGCATGCATGAGGCCCTGGGTTTGATTCCTCAGCACCACATAAACAGAAAAGGCCAGAAGTGGTGCTGTGGCTCAAGTGGTAGAGTGCTAGCTTTGAGCTGAAGAACTCAGGGACAGCGCGCAGGCCCAGAGTTCAGGCCCCACGACCAACTCCCCCCAAAAAACCCTAAAACAAAAAACTATTATTTTATTGTTTTGGCAATCAGAAATTCAAAGTGTCACTGTGTGTTCTCAGGGCTGGTTCTTTCTACAATTTCTAGGAAAGAACCATGCATTTACCAGCATCTGGAGGCTAACTACATTCTAGAGTTCAGGTAAGCTCCCTCTATTTTCAGGGCCAGCAAACAATGTGGCATCTCTCTTATCTGACTTCCGGCCTTCCTATTTTGTTTTGTGCCATTAAGGGGGCTTGATTTCTAGATCTGGACACACTGTCTTTTGTCTTTTTCATTCAAAGTTGGCATTCTACCACTTAAGCCACAGCTTTGCATCCCTATTTTCTGGTACTATTGGGGTTTTGAACTCACAAGCCTTATACTTGATAGACAAATATTCTGCCACTTTAGTCACTATAGTCACTATTTGCTTTATGGTCCATTTCCCCCACCCCCACCCCCCCACCACACACATAGGGTCTCAATTTTTGCTTAAGACTTTGATCCTATGCTTCCATGCCAGGCTTGCTCACTGAGTCTGCTTTGCACAAACTGGCCTTTAATTCTGATCCTCCTGATCATAACCTCCTAAGCAAGCAGGAATACAGGCATGAGCTACTATACCCAAACTTCCTGCTTTCTTTTCTTTTTCTTTTTTTTTGTTGGGGGGGGGAGGGGGTGTCTCATCCTGGGGTTTGCACTTGCCTCCAGGATGCTCTCTGAGCTTCTTTTGCTCAATACTAGTACTCTACCAATTGAGCCACATCTCTACTTCTGGCTTTTCTGGTAGTTAATTGGAGATAAAAGTCTCGACTCCTGTCTGGCCTGGCTTCAAACCCTAATCCACAGATCTCAGCCTCCTGAGTACCTAAGATTATAGGTGTGAGCCACCGGTGCCCAGCCTATAGTTTACCTTTTTAAAAATGAGCATATGTTACTTGTACAAGAGGAGTTCCTAACATTTTCATACATGTAAGCAATTTTTTTTTCCAATCAACATCATCCCCTATCACTCTCTCCTATCCAACTCCCTCTTTTCTTAAAACAATTTTGGCTAATTTCATCTTTATGTTTTTTGTCAATATTGGGGCTTGAACAGCCTGGGCGTTGTCTCTGAGCTCTTCAGCTTAAGGTGAGTACTCTTCACTTGAGCGACAGCGCCACTTCAGGTTTTCTAGTTGTTAATTGGAGATAACAGTCCTTACAGACTTTCCTTACCCAGGCTGGCTTTGAAGCACAATCCTCAGACCTCAGCCTTCTGACTAGCTAGGATTACAGGCATGAGCCACCAGTGCCCAGCTAATTTCATCTTTTTTTTTTTTTTTAACATACAAAGTACTTCAACCATATTCTTTTTTTTTTTCTTTTTTGGCCAGTCCTGGGGCTTGAACTCAGGGCCTAGGCACTGTCCAAGGCTAGCACTCTATCACTTGAGCCACAGCACCACTTCTGGCTCTGTTTATGTTGTACTGAGGAATCTAATCCAGGGCTTTGTGCATGCTATGCAAGCATTCTACCACCAAACCACATTCCTAGCCCCCATATTCATTCTTACTCACCCTCTTTGTTAGCCCTTCCTCCTCTCATCCAAGCCTGTTTTACTTTCCTGTCATTTTCTTTTTACAACTGTGTATGAATTGTACCAAGTAATTTCATTATTTCAGATATGTACTATCTTACATTTTGCATGGAATAACCGTATCTATTATTTTCTCCCTTCCCTTACCCCTTTCCACATATCACTAGCCTGCCTTGAGGAATATAGCCTCTTATTATCGATACAAAGCTGAAGGAACATTTCTTCCATGGAATTCTCTGGTATATTTTAAATATTTTCTAGAAGGAAATGTTATCTTTGAGCTTTAAAGGCAGATTTTTGCCTTTAGGCGAAATCAATTGTCTAGGCAATGGTAACTGTAACCTGGAAACTGCTGTGGTACCTGCTGCCCCCTGCAGGCAGATGTTATTTCGTAATTATAGCAGCTTTCAAGGTGAGTCCCAGTGTAGGGCAGGGAGGCCTTGAAGTCCTTTCCAGGGGACCTGTGCTAGCAAAACTATACAATTTAAGTCCTACTGGTTAAAGATTTTTGCTTCTCTATTAACTACTAGACCTTTAGCACTTAGAACAATGTGAAACACATTGAAAGAGCTCCTACACAAATTAGTTTATCTGAAATAAGACAAAGACTTCAATAATAGGTAAAAGAAAACAATGAAAAGGAAATAGTTCACAAGGAAATAAAGGAAACAAGAGTAGCTAAATCTCCCTTGGGAGTCTTGGCTACAATCCACCTGCTTCAATCTCTCAAGTGCTGGGATTATATGCATATCACACCTTGGGAAATGCTCAGCTGTCTTCTTAGGAAACAAACCAAATCTGTGATATTATAAATCCCCTATCATCTTCATAAATATGAAGAGGTAATTAATCACACTGATGACATTCATTGAGTTCCAAAATTAGTAGTATTACATTTGGTTTGTTCTTAGAAAATAACACAAAAATATATAAGTATATATATATATATATGTATATATATAAAATCAATGAATATTTATAGGCAGTATAAATAGCTGAGGCCCACACCTCTAATCCTAACTGTTTGTGATGCTGAGATCAGGAGAGTTATGATGCAAGCCCAAACTGGGCAGCCACAGGAGACTCTCCTCAACCAGCAGCCAGCTATGATGTGGGCACCTACCATCCCAACCCACAACATAAACCTGCTTTTTTTGTTTTTGTTTTTGCTTTGTTTTTGGTTGGTCATGGGGTTTGAACTCTGGGCCTGGGTGCTGTCCCTCAGCTCTTCAGTTTAAGGCTAGCGCTCTACCACTTGAGTCACAGCATCACTTCTGGTTTTCTGGTGGTTAATTGGAGATAAGAGTCTCAGACTTTCCTGCCTGCCTGGGTTGGCTTTGAACCACGATCCTCAGCTCTCAGCCGGTGCCCGGCCTGATATGAACCTTAAAATAGACAAATTGAAGCTGGGTGCCAATGGCTCACACCTGTGACCCTAGCTTCTCAGGAGGCTGAGATGTGAGGACAATGGTTTGAAGCCAGCCTGGGCAGGAAAGTCTGTTATCCCCAATTAACCACCAAAAAGGCCATAAGTGATGAGTGCTAGCCTTGAGCAAAAAAAAAAGTTCAGTTTTCAGGCCCTGAGTTCAAACCTCAAACAGGCAGGCATTACACACACACACACACACACACACACACACGCACACGCACACGCACACGCACACGCACATGCAGACAGGCAAATTGAAGGTCTAGGTATGCAATAAGGCAGACCCTATCTCAACATAACCAGGGAAAGAAAGGGCCAGAGAAGTGGTTCAGCAGTAGAGCACCTACCTATTAAGTGTGAGGCCCAGAGTTCAAACCCCTGTAACTAAGAAAAAAAAGTTTCTACTTATATTCCAAAACAGCCTTTCCCACAGCTACATAAAGATTCATTCAACTACTTAACCAAGTTTTCTGATCACTATCTACATTCTCATAGCTTTCCAAATCATCCACAGCCTACTGGATGATCTCGAGGTGAATATAAAGTGTCCATTGTAGAACAACACCAGTATCATGGTGGAATGGAGATACATTTCCCATCGTATTCCCATGTGGAATAGGGTTTGAAGAGAATTCTGTAGTAAAAGATAATAAAAGTGTAACACAGAATAAGGGAGACTTGAGCACAATTCTATAATAGAACAGAAATCACACCTGGCTGTTTAAAAGAAAAAAAAATCCTTTCCAAAAATAAGGCTTCTGGGAACAGCTGCTCTTTGCCAACTATTTCTGCTAAATGAAGAAAGCACAGGCAAGGAATGCCTGGCAAAGCAGATGCCAAGGAAAGGTGCAGTCAGAGGCAATGAGTGGAAGAGGGGTGGCAGCCTGCTGGGCTGAAACTGCATATTAACAAGAACTGAAACTTCATAGAAACTCAAGTCATCACAGGCAGCAACATCCCACAAAACAAGAAAACATTCCACGACCTCATCAGTCTCCTGACTGACCATTGGCTCTGCTGAATCACAAAACACAGTAAAGAAAACACATGTGCCTTGGGAATATCCTGGGACAAAGCTTACCAGGCCAGCTTGGCCAGTGGCCTGAACCCCTGCCTTGGGTCTGACCCTTGACAATTTTCCCCTGCACTCAGCAGGGGAAAGGAGTCACTAGTTCATGTCTTCATTACATCGAAGGAACTACACATAATAAGCTAGTCAACAGACTTCTTCAACTTCTGAGAAGAGAAATATACACTTTCTTTTTCTTTTTTTCCTGTCCTGGGGCTTGAACTCAGGGCCTAGGTGTTGTCCCTGAACTTTTTTGGTCAGTTGTGGGGCCTCAACTCTGGGCCTGGGAGCTCTCCCTCAGCAATTCAACTCAAACCACTCCAATTCAGCTCAAGCCACAACTCCACTTCCGTTTTTTTCTGCTTATGTGGTGCTGAGGAATCAAACCCAGGGCCTCATGCATGCAAGGCAAGCGCTCTATCACTGAGCCACCTTCCCCGCCCCCTGTCCCTGAACTTTTTTTTTTTAAGTTTTTTTTTTTGTGTGTGAACATACTGTACAGAGGGGTTACAATTACATGGGCAGGATAATGCGTACATTTCTTATCAAGCATTGCAGCCTCCTCCTTTGTTTACCCTTCACATCCCTTCCCAGCCTCCCTCCCCCCCCCACCGTTGTAAAGCTCGTTTTCGACATGACAACTTGTACTTCTCATTGTTGCAATAGGTCCACCTGTATCCTTAAAAGACTTGTTTTTCCCCATCTCCTCCACAAGTTATACTGACATCAAATATAGTGAAAGCAGGGGTTATACTGTGGGGGAGGGACATACAAAGCAACAAAGAGATAATCTTATAAATGCGTTAGAAACAAATGCATGAAAGAAAAAAACATTAAAATACATATCTAAGGGTTCATTTTCCTAACATCACATTATCTGTCCCTGAACTTTTTTTGTGCTCAAGCATAGTACTCTACCACTTGAGCCACAGTTCCATTTCTAGTTTTCAGGTGGTTAATTAGAGATAAGAGTCTCATGGACTTTTCTGTCCAGGCTGGCTTTGAACCCCAATCCACAGATCTCAGCCTCCTGAGTAGCTAGGATTACAGGTATGACCCACCAGTGCCCAGCTTATGTGCACATTTCTTTTTTTTCTTTTTGTGGCCAGTCTTGCAGCTTGAACTTAGGGCCTGGGCACTGTCCTTGAATATCTTTTTCTCAATGCTAGCACTCTACCACTTGAGCCACAGCACCACTTCTGGCTTTTTCTGTGTATGTGGTACTGAGGAATTGAACTAGGGACTTCATGCATGCTAGGCAAGCACTCTACCACTAAGCCACCTTCCAAAGCCCTTATGTGCACATTTCTAAGCCAAGTTCTCAAACCTCAGAGGAGATATCTCAGTGGAGACCAGAGGCTGAGTACTGTTGCACTACCAGTGGTTAGTCTGGCAGGAAATAGTGATCCACACACCACTGACATCTCCTCAGACAGTAGGTCCTCCTTGTGGAAAGGAAGTGTGGCTCAAGTGGTAGAATGCTAGCCTTGAGTACAAAAGGTCAGGGACAGTGCCCAGGAACTGAGTTCAAGCCCCCAGGACAGGCACAAAAACATTAGATAAACAGTGGCCATTAACTCAGTCCAGTACCTTCTGCAGCAAGGAAATACTAGCAGAAATACTCCGGAATCTCATCCATGAGTCATTTCAAAACATGCCAGGAATACTTGACTAAAATATAATTGGCCAAGATTAGCCTCAATCACTGAAATCAAAGTTGACATCTTGTGACTAGAATACCAGGAAACTACTCCACCCAGGAAAACAAGTTGTTGGACCACCTGTCCTAGCCAGCCCCCAGACGGCGCAGAGAGCAGAAAGCGCTGGCTCTAGGAGAGGCAGCCACGGGGGCAAGCTCAGCCTCACTGCATCCACACAACTTCCGGCTGAGGGTATGTTCACCTCAGTACGCACAGTTCAAGTTTCAGCTCCCCAAACTGCTCCAAACCCTGTATGTAAACTTCCTGCCCTAGCTAGGCAAGGCTGCCTTCCAAACTGTTTAATATACATTATCTTTCATTCCTTGTAGATCTATGTCAGGCACTGGCAGGTCATACCTATAATCCTAGCTACTCAGTAAGAGGCTGAGATCTGGAGGACTGTAGTTCAAAGCTGGCCTGAACAGAAAAAGACTCCACTTCCAAAATAACCAGCCAAATGCCAGACTTAAAGTGTGACTCAAGTCTTCAGAATGTCAACTGAGCAAGAAAGATTAGCAAGAGCAGGATCTTAGTTCAAACTCCAGTACTGGGGGAAAAAATATTAAAAAGTACATACTGCCAGGCCCTGGTGGCTCACGCCTGTAATCCTAGCTACTCAGGAGGCTGAGATCTGTGGATTGGGGTTCAAAGCCAGCCTGGGCAGAAAAGTCCATGAGACTCTTATCTCCAATTAACCACAGGAAAACCAGAAGTGGTGCTGTGGCTCAAGTGGTAGAGCGCTCACCTTGAGCTGAAAAGCACAGGGATAGCACCCAAGCCCAGAGTTCAAGCCCCACAACCAACAACAACAACAAAAAGTACATACAAGTAAGTCATAACTCTGCTGCATTTGAAAATTAAAGAAGTTGGCAAACCATACAGAAGGTATAAGTGGAGTGCTAGTGATCACACCTATAACCCTAGCTACTCAGGAAGCTGAGATCTAAGGATTTAAGTTTGAAGACAGCCCAGAGAGGTAAATCTGTAGGATTCTTTTCTCCAATTAACCCCCAGAAAACTGGAAGTGGAGCTGTGGCTTAAAATGGTAATGTGCTAGTCTTGAACAGAAAAGCTCAGTGACAGCACCCGGGCCCAGAGTTCAAGCCCCACAACCAAAAAACAAACAAACAAAAAGACCCAATGCACTGCACCATAAATACTTGTGCAGTCAGGAACAGGACACAGGCTATAGGCAGAACTGCTTGAAGTCAGCCAGAGGCTCTCCAAACAGACCGTGTCAACCACAGTTCCCATCCCACACCCATAAACAAAGCAACACTGACCTAGCTTGGAGGCTGACCACAGGATCATGTGGTTGAGGCCAGGAGGGGTTATCTATTGAGAGACTGTTTAAGAAAAATTAATTACATGGGGCTGAGAAGGTGGCTCAGTGGTAGAGCACTCACCTTGCATGCCTGAGGGCCTGGGTTCGATTCCTCAGCACCACTTAAGAAAAAAGCCGGAAGTGGTGCTGTGGCTCAAGTGGTAGAGCGCTAGCCTTGATCTGAAGAGCTGAGGGACAGCGCCCAGGCCCAGAGTTCAGGCCCCACGACCGGACCCCCCAAAAAAATATTAATTACATACTTACATAGACACAGAAAGCACACAAAAATCCATAAATTTATATAAAAAGAACATATAAGCGAGACACCTGTAGCTCAGCCTTTAATCCTAAATACTAAAGAGTGAGGGCCAAGTGCTGGTGGCTTATGCCTGTAATCCGTGGCTTATGCCTGTAATCCTAGTTACTCAAGAGGCTGAGACTTGAGGATTATGATTCAAAGCCAGCCCAAGCAGGAAAAGTTCATGAGAGTCTTATCTTCAGTTTACTACCAAAAAACCAGAAGTGGAGCTATGGCTCAAAGTAGGAGAGCACTAGCCTTGAACAGAAAAGCTCACGGACAACATGTAGATCCTGAGTTCAAGCCCCAGTATTGGTACAAATGCACCCCTACAAGGCAAAAAAAACTGAGAAGCTGCCTCATTTTTTTTCTTTGGGGGTAAGGGGACACTCGTAGGGCTTAAACTCTGAGCCTGGGCGCTGTCCCTCAGTTCTTCAGCTCAAGCCTAGTGCTCTACCACTTAAGCCACAGCACCACTTGCAGTTTTCTGTTGGTTTAGTAGCGATAATAGTCTCACGGGACTTTGCTGCCTGGACCGAAATCCTCAGATCTCAGCCTCTTGAGTTGGTAGGATTACAGGCGTGAGCCATTGGCATCCTGCTGAGAAACTGCCTCTTTAAGAAGCCAGAAAATGTACCCTGGAAGCCAGACGCTGGTAGCTCATACCTGTAATCCTAGCTACTCAGGAGGCTGAGATCTGAGGATTATGTTTCAAAGCCAGCCCAGGCAGGAAAGTCTGTGAGATTCTTACCTCCAATAAACCACTACAAAAACTGGAAGTGGCACTGTGGCACAAATGGTAGAGCACTTACCTAGAGCTGAAGAGCTCAGGGACGGCGCGCAGGCCCAGAATTCAAGTCCCACAACTGACAAAAAGAACACACACACACACACACACACACACACACAACACGCACACACACACACACTCACTCTGGAGGGGCTAGATGCCCACCTATCTATGGCTGGGAATGTGGCTTAGTTGTAGAGTGCTTGCCTAACATGCTTGAAGTCCTGAGTTGGAGTCCTCAGTACCACAAAAACATTAAGAGAAGGAAGTGGTGCTGTGGCTCAAGTGGTAGAGTGCTAGCCTTCAGCAAAAGTTGTTCAGGGGCAGTGCCTCAGCCCTGAGTTCAAGCCCCAGGACTGTCCCCCCCCCCACACACACACCAAAAAAAAAAAAAAAAAAAAAAGACACCTGTCTAGCAAATCCGAGTTCAAACCCTAATAGCACCAAGAAATAAAAGATAAAATTAACCTAGAAGATATTTAGTGAAAATAGTTGAAAAGGAACAATTTAGTTTCTTACATACATATATACATGTATATGTACATATATGTATAAATATATGTAAATATATATTTCTAATTTTCTTACAAGAGATTAAAAGTATGGCTGGATGTTTATAGGTTTCTGTTGGTTGTGGGGCTTAAACTCAAGGCCTGAGCATTGTCCTGATATCTTTTGTTAAAGGCTAGTGCTCTTACCACTTTGAGCCACATTTACACTTCTAGTTTTCTGATTAATTGAAGATGAGTCTTTTTTTTTTTTTTTTGTCCTGGGACTTGAACTCTAGGCCTGGGTGCTGTCCCTCGGCTCTTCAGCTCAAGGCTTACACTACCGTTTGAGCCTCAGCACTTCCAGATTTCTGAGTGGTTTATTGGAGATAAGAGTCTCACAGACTTTCCTGCCTGGTCTGGCTCTAAACCACGATCCTCAGATCTCAGCCTCTTCAGCAGCACATTTGTCATCTTAACTACTCAGGAGGCAGAGATTGGGAGGTTCCTGGTTCTATGTTAGCCAGAGCAGAAAGTTGGTGGTATTCCATCTCAATGAGAAAAGCTAGTGGGTGGTCTGTCATTCCAGCAACAGGACAAGCATACATCCAGAACTGTGGTCCAAGCGAGCCTGGGCAAAAAGTGAGACCTTACTTCAAAAAATAACCAGAGTGGAGTGCTGTAAAACAGCTACTCAGGAGGCTGAGATCTGAGAATTGTGGTTCAGAGCCAGACCAGCACAGTCTGAGCAGTAATGTCTGTGAAACTCTTTATCTCCAATTAACCCCCAAAGTCAGAAGTAGAGCTGTAGTGTAAATGGTAAAGTACCTGTCTAGCAAATGGAAATCCAACCAGAGTACCACAAAAAAATATCACAAATTTACACATAAGATAGCTAAAAGCCACCTGCAACTTAATGTCGCTTGTAGGGAGAAACAAACTAGTAACTAGTAACTTCAACTCTTAACACAAAGAGGCTTAGGGACAGTGCCCAGGCCCTAAATTCAAGTCCTAAGACTGGCTTTTGCTGATCCTGGGGCATTAACTCAGGGCCTGCCAGCATACTATCCCTGAACTTCTTTGTGCTCAAGGCTAGTGCTCTACCACTTGAGACACAGTGCCATTTCGGGCTTCTTTTGGGTTCACTGGAGCTAAGAGTTTCACAGATTTTCCTGCCTGGGCTAACTTTGAACAGTGATCCTCAGATGTCAGCCTCTACAGTAGTTAGGATTATAGGTGTGAGCCACGGGGCGTCCAATTTAGTGAATGTTTTACTGTAAATTGTTCCCAAAGTTGCAACAAGCAAGCTTAAGAAGTATCTGATAATCTTTTTTGGTTGGTTATGGGGCTTGAACTCAGGGCCTGGGTATATGCCTGAGCTTTTCCACTCAAGGATAGAACAACACTACCACTCTGAGCCACAGTGCCACTTCCAGTCTTCTAGTAGTTAAACAGAGATAGCGTTTCATGACCTTTCCTACCTGGGCTGGTTTTGTACTCTGATCCTTCGATCTCAGCCTCGAGTGGCTAGAAATACAGGGCATGAGCCACCAGTGCCCCACTGTCACATTTACTTTATCAGCCCCTTTCTACATGGTTTTCCTAAGTCATGTAAAAATTAGCCATGAGGTTCAGCTAGGATTACAGGCATAAGCCACCAGTAGCCAGGTGCCTTTGATCATCTTGACCAGTCGTCTCCATACTTCTTTCTTCTGCTACATGCACAGCTGGCCTCTCACAGAGAATTTGTGTTCCTGGCTCACAATGGCCCTTACTCTTGGTTGACCAGCTGCAGCTCTGGGTCAGGCACTCATCTAGGCAAAAGCTGATGAGGCCTCTGGACAAGGCACACTGGCAATAAAATACTGCCGCTCACAACCTGCTGGTCAAACTGGCCCAACAGGACCAGTACAGGAAATCAAGACTCTCAACATAAATTTTGATATGGTAGGATGATCAAACTTTTTATTCCTTCCTGTGCCTATCATATTAACATAACTCATATCATAAAGATCATCACAATAAAAAAGTTCAGGGCTGGGGGCACTGTTCAAGTGGAAGAGTACTTGCCTAGCAACCATGAGGTCTAAGTTCGAATCCTAGTGCTGCCTAGTATTAAAAATAAATGGCCAGGGGCTGGGAAGGTGGCTCAGTGGTAGAGCACTTGCCTTGCATGCTCGAGGCCCTGGGTTCGATTCCTCAGCACCACATAAGAAAAAAGCCGGAAGTGGCGCTGTGGCTCAAGTGATAGAGTGCTAACCTTGAGCTGAAGAGCTGAGGGACAGTGCCCAGGCCCAGAGTTCAGGCCCCACGACCGGACTCAAAAAACTAAAAATAAATGGCCAAAGTTCAGATTTCAAGGATATTCAACCAAGTTGAAGCTACTATCACTGTCCAATTCCAGAATATGTTTAACTCCACTGTAGTCACTCCCAAATCTTCCTTCCCAACCTTGGTAGTCCACCCAGACCTACACTCTATGCATTCACTTATTTCATTTTCTTATATGGGAATTCAACTGCAAGAAACTGAGAAGCTACAATTTGAGAGATTGAACTAGGAGTCTATTAGAAAGTTGGGCCGGGCGCTGGTGGCTCACGCCTGTAATCCTAGCTACTCAGGAGGCTGAGATCTGAGGATCACGGTTCAAAGCCAGCCCGGGCAGGAGAGACCGTGAGACTCCTATCTCCAATAAAACCACCAGAAAACCGGAAGTGGTGCTGTAGCTCAAGTGGTAGAGTGCTCTCCTTGAGCTGAAGAGCTAAGGGACAGCGCCCAGGCCCAGAGTTCAAGCCCCACGACCGACAAAAAAAAAAAAAAAGAAAGTTGGCCATTTTCAGGTGGAATCCAGTCTCAAAGACCTGCAGCCCAGAATGTAGATTGCACAAAGCTTTAAGCCAAAAACCACATTTGGGGGGAGACCTAAGCCCAACAAAAGCATGGGGGGTGGGGGGTGTACTACATACACTGGCTCAGGCAGTAGTGTCAAGTTCAAACACCAGTACCGCCCCCCCTTATATGCGTGTGTGTGCGCGTGCGTACGTGTTCTCTCTCTCTCTCTCTCTCTCTCTCTCTCTCTCTCTCTCTCTCTCTCTCTCTCTCTCTCTCTCTCTCTCTCTCCCCCAGCTGTGATCACTCAGCCCCAAAACAAGGAGTTTTTAATGCACCTAGGTCTCAGTCCCAGTCCCCCACAGCACCTGGGGGAAAGCCAAGTATAGCAGAGGCTCACCTGCCACAGCGCAAAGCTGAGCCCATCAATGGTTCCTTGGCCCTCTTCACCAGGCAGAGTATATAAGATCAGCACCCACTAGAGCGGCGAGGGGGAAACACAGTACTTGTCTCTCTGAAGGGACATCTGCTACTCAGCTCCTTTGGGAGAGAAGGCAGTCCCCTAGGGCCTAATTCTAGACTTTATAAACAATGTCGAAGCTCTTGACATTTCCTCCATTCAAAATGACATGCATCTTTATCTTGGATCAAAGATCACACAGACACATAAAATCCATGGAAAAAAACCCTCTCGTTTATTTGATTAAACAAAAATAAAATAAGCTGCATAGGAACATTTTTAAAGTCCAAAGAGACACCAACTTTGTTTTAAGGCTGTGGTAGCTGATACAGCATCTCCTTGCCACCTTGTCCAGCCCTCTCTGTGGACCACAGCGATACATTCAGAAGCCTGTTAGCAAACACAGGAGTTTAAACACTTTTCCATTGGTTCTTCACCTGTTCATTGCCTGTCATGCCTGCGGCCTGCAATACTAACATACAAGGTTTAAAAGTAAAAACAAAACAGGAAAGGTCAGGGAGACAGGTGTGTATAATTAACAGAAACCCACTTCTGCCAAAAAGTTTGGGGAAATGCCCCACCTACCCACGGCAATGTGGGGTCCACACTGCCACCGCAATGCCCACTCACAATGGAGTGGTATGCAATGGCACCCCAGCTGGGCCTGTAGTGAGCTTCCTGCAGCCCAGGAGCTATTCTGGTGGCACATAATCCTATTGATTTGCCTTGGAGAAATAACAGAAAATCAGAGGTTTGGTCAGTCTAGTATCAAGCAACCTGCCTCTGTGACATGTTGCCAAATTCTGTATTTATTCTCTTTAAAAACAAAAACTGAGTCATATATTCTACACTTAAAGCATTTTTGCTGACCAGGCATGAGAGCTAATGGACAGTATTAAGCAAGATTCATTAAAAGGAAAAAAAAAAATACAAACAACCCTCCCACCCACCCAACTACATGTAACATGCTAAACACCCCTTTTACCCACCCACCCCCGTCTGCATTGACGTTAGGGGAAAAGGAAAAAAACAAAAACAAAAACAACTTTCTTATGACCTTAAAAACAAGAAAATCCAATAAATGAGAAACATCTTCCTTTGAAGAAAGATAACTACAGACTGTTAGAAAGAGAACTATACCAGAACTGATGATTTCAAGAAAGTAAACACTTCCCTACACACGCCAACATTCTGCCAGTGTGCCGAGATAACCCTAAGAAAAACACTACCTGAGCTGGAAGTTAATACAATCATTAAAAGAGGTCTAAGACCGTGTGGAACACAACACTTTTAAAACCATTACTGGTTAAATGGAGATGGAAAAACATCTCACCAGGCTGGCTTTTTAACCCGTAAGATCAGTTTTTAAAATAGACATCCTTGAGGTATATTTCTTCAACCATGACAGTCATAAACCCAACTTAGGAGGACCCTAACAGTGGTCTTCAGACCCTCTCATCCAATCACATCTGACATTTTACCAGGAAAGAAGACAGGAAGAGGGTCAATACAGTATATCCTGATAATGTGCTTCTTCAAATTTATCAAGTATTCAACAAACAAGGAACAAGAAAAATAAGGGGGAGGGAGGGAAACAACCCGTTCATGTCACCTTTGGTAGAAAAGGAAATCAAAAGAGCAACACATCTTTCTCCAGTCACTGCAGTGGAAACAGCTGAGTTTAGAAGGCTCTCAGTACAATCGCAAAGTCAAAGGGCCTCATTCCCTTCAAATACCTGATGTTTCAATTTGACCTCTAGGGTATTCCCCTAAAAAGTTCTTTGCAGACATTCAAATACAGATAAAATATTTTTCTCTTGAAGAGAAAAAGAGACCTAAAGGTCCTCATTTTTGCAGTTAAGTCCTATAATGGGTCAAATTAACCAGTAGTTTCATAATACTGAAAAATGTGATAGACAGAGGTATGTATAATTCTATTGAGGGGAGGGGAAGGGGAGCCAGATTGGTTAAGAACTACTTGCATTTATTTTTAAAGGTTAATCTTTTCTCCTGAGAGACATCAGGTCCAGATTTATGAAAAGATCTGGTCTAGATCGAGAGGTAGCTTTCCCACTTTTGCCTGCTCCCCACTAGATTACAACAATTCTTTTCAAGCTGTTTTAGCTAAAAGTGAGGTAGATAAGACTTTTATCACAAGTGAGGTAGAAACCAAACAAAGGCAATCAATGTGGATGGAGTGCTGTGCCTGTGCCCTGGCCCACAGGAAGCAAAAGAGAAGCCAGAGAAAGCTGCAGGCCTAGGAAGACCTGACCCTATGCAATCACCGTTGCATGAGTGTGACTTTTATACAGGCCCAGACTGTTGAAAACTCAGTAAGAGGGAGGTCCTAAATAAATACCCTAAGTACTTTTTGGCACCACTGGATTAAAAAAACAAAACAGAAACGGGGGAGGGAAAAAAAAAAAAAAGCCTAAAACTTTGGCATATCTTTCACTATCTACCAGAACACAGCAATTCTAGGATCTTCCAAATAGGAAAACAACACATAACAAACAGAATTCTGCTGCTTCAAGCCTAAAAGATTTCTCTCCTGGAATTAAGCTTTGGCTTAAAACAGACTGAGGCCAGCCCACCTCAAGCTATTCTCTCAAAGCTCCGTCACAAAGTGTCTTCGTTCTGGCAACTTCTTTGGCCCAACACATAATTGAGAATCTGTTTGGGTTACCCTTCTATGTTTCCCAAATAAGTTAAACTTACAAGGGCATTGATTGAGGAGTTAGTAGTGCACTTGCGATTCAGCCCAGGCTGCTGGGCCCAGCTCACTCAAGGATCTCCTGGCAGCCTCAACAAAGCACAGGTGGAGACCAGATTTGCTCCAAACTGTACCAGGAAATCAATCTTTTGTTTCTTTGTTTTTAAAGACCACCCTTTTGAAATGTTAAGTAGGTGCCAACCTATGGGCCATTTCGATTTAACATCTCAATAGCCAAACCTATATAGCCCTAATGCCAATGGGCACCTCAAAACACACACCGCTACCACCAGACCACTAGTTCTACATGGAAAACCACCATGCAATCATCATTCACTCCCTAGAAACATTTTCAGCTCTGCAGCCAAGGACTTTACTGTTTTCACCTTGTTGAAGACAATCCTCTTTGACCCAATTCTTACCTACCTCACAATGGGCGGAAGTAACACATTTGAATGCAGGTATTAGACCAGCCTTACACTGGAGAGCACCAAACTTTGGCCTTTATCATCTTGCTTTGTTTGGGAACATTCCGCCTATACCAATAAACACTATCCAAAGTGCTTAGCACCAATCCCTAGGGGCCAGAAGTCAATGGTGGGCAACCACAAACAGCTACTTGCTTTAAAAACAAGTTTCCCAAATGTGACTAATGTTTCTCAGATGCTAGTCACTCACCCTTCTGGGTGCAAAAAAGGTTAAGGGGAGCCCCACATTCGAGGATGCAGAGGCAGCATCTCTCACATACACAGTTGCTCTAAGCCTGCATGCACACTGGTCCCTCTATTGATTATTAAAGACCTGACCTCATCATTGCAGCCATGGAGGTGAAACTTTGGCTTACAACCAAACCCACAGCAAAACTTAAGGGTTTTGTTTTGTTTTGGGTTTTTTTTTGTTTTTTTTTTTTTTTCCCTATTGCTGCTTACCAAGAATATTTCTCATTTACTTAACAGTATTCCCCCTACAGAAGGGGAAGTTAGGAACGAAGGAGGGAAGACAACCCTGGGAAGAAAGTGGATTAAAAGAACAGAACATCAAAGTGGAAGAAATCTACTAAAAAAAAACTTTGTCCAGCCACAACCAAACTTAGGATTCTGAGAACATTTTTTAATCAAGATCCATTTCTTCACTTAAAAACCAAAAGCAAAAAACTTAGAAGCGTGTAAAGGCAGTTGTCTGATATCTAAGGGTGACTTGCTGGCCAGTGAGGAGTAGGAAGAAAGTCACCTCTGAGTTACTCCACTCCTTTACCAAAGAACTTGGAACACAGGAGCAAAATAAAAAGGAATTGGGAACTGGAACTTAAGATCCTAAAAGAAAAGGTGCTACTTTTCAAACACGATTCTGTGAGGCTCTATCTACCCAGGAATCAGGAAGCTGGGGGGCAGTTTTGGGTCTCTGGTTGCATGGTTGTGTGAGATGAGTTGCCCCCCCCCCCCCCCCCGTTCCATTGTGGTCACTCAGAAAAGGAAGAAACTCTGAAACTTACAGAGCTAAAGCAAGAAACAAGAAAGGTCAAACTGGTAAACTAAATGCCCACAAGATGGGGTAGATAAGTAATCTGATGATTTCAAGCAAGAGGTCTCCCTGGTATGCCACTGGAGTGCAGGAACACCTCGTTTTCTGAGGACTGCTAATCCAGCATCTGCTCTTATTTTGGTATTGGGGGGAGGGAGGATATAGGAATATAGGACCTACTGGGGCTCTAATAGGAATATAGGAGCTATTCGGGGTTCTAAAACAGACAATACTTAAAAGCATGAAGTTTGTACCCAAGCCCAGCTTACAGCAAACTAATCCTGTAAAGTGACAAATGCCAATCCCCTTAGTTGTGAGGTAGAATTCTGGCTTATACATTTTCATTCTTTGGTACCGAATAACAGGTTTAAGCAGAGGTATGATGTCCTACACATTTCAGGTTAGGATGATTTGGGTTCACAAATCCTTTACATTCAAAGCCTTGGGTAGGGGGTGGAGGTGGGGGGAGAGCTTCATGTTAATCATGAGGTACAACAGCACAACTCGGGTACAGGATCCTGCGAAGGTGACCCGAGCAGAGGGTATAGGAACAGGCTGTTCCTACTAACTTGAGGTTCAAATATTCTATTTCCCTGAACTTCCAAAGCAGGAAAAAAAAATTGTGCTTTTGAAACAAAAAGTTTATTCCTTAACCTACTGAGTCTTCTTAGAAAAAGCAATTCCTAGCATTGTAGTACATTCACTTCAGGGTCAGGTTCAGCCCTGCCCCACCTGAATAGTCAGTCCCTAGTTTGGGGGGGTGCCTTGCATCTTGAGTACCCTCTACTTGCTCTTGCAGCAAGTCAGTCCATGTCTGAAAACTCTCTCTCCAAGATGAGTTTCCTTCCTTCTACCTAACTCTTCATATCCAATAAGGTAAGAACACTTTTAAGAGTACTTGTAATCAAGAGTCCTGAGCTACATCTATTTCTTAGAAGTGTAAGAGGGGAGGGGAGAGACCTTTCTTGGGATGTGGTAAGTCATTTCCATTTCCAGCTTCACTACTGGGGTGCAAGATGGCTTTAAAACACAACACACACACACACACACACACACACACACACACACACACACACACACACACACACACACACACACACACACACACACACACACACACACACACACACACACTCCTCCCTCACAAAAAATAAAATTTAAACACCCTAAAATATAAATGGTCTGCTTTTCTTGGCTAGCAAGCCACAGCCACCTCTCCTAGGGATAAGAAAACTGAGGGAAGATGTTCGGACACACTTGAGTTATTAATAAAAGAACAGGAAAGCCTTCTGTTGCAGCATTTTAAAAAAAAAAAAAATGAAAGAAAAGAAAAAGGACAATTTTCCCCCAAAGATCAAATCACACAACACAATCTAACCTCACAGGAATAATATTCTCAAAAACACAAATGCTCTATGAATTCAAATCCCACTTTTCCAAGTTTTAGTTTGTCTTTAGTAGTTTTTGTGTTTCCTTGGCTCAATCTACAGAATGCACTCACCACACACATCCAATGCCCTCGCTACAGGCTTGTGCACACCTTGCCCGAGCGTTGAAGAGGGAATGTTAATATCACAGAGGAGGGAAGAGGGCCTGCTGGAGGACATGCAAAGATTCATGAGGTAGATAGAAATCATTTCACAGGCTCAATCCCTGCACAAAAGGTAAGTACATTCATCTGTAAAAAAATAAAGATGAGGTAGGACTTAAGTAATGTTGTACTTTTCTTGTTCTCTTTAAAAAAAAAAAAAGAAAAAAAGAAAAAGAATCCCTGAGACTGCTTCTTTGAAATTCAAACGGAGACCATACACACACACACACACACACACACACACACACACATACACACACACACAAACACAACCCAAACACAGAAACCCAGAAAGATGCGATTAGAAAATGAGGATTCGATTGTTGCCAAAATCCACCACGACAATCATGCCATCGGGAGTGACTGCGATGCCAGACGGGCGATCCATCTGCCCAAAGCCGCTGCCTTGAGCACCAAACTTGCACAAGAAGCTACCATTGGCTTCAAACATCTGCACACGGTGGTTTCTGGAATCAGCCACAATGATACGCCCCTCCTGGTCCACGGCCACACCTTGTGGGCGCAAGAACTGCCCATTGCCAGTGCCCTCCGAGCCCAGAAAACGTGCGGATTGGCAGTCAGGGTGAATGACCAGGAGGCGGTGGTTGTTGAAGTCGGTGACCACCAGGTGACCTTCATGGTTGAAGGCCACGCCCCGTGGGGAGTCAAAGTGCTTCCAGAGAGCCCCCTCGAAGCCATACTTATTCAAGAAAACCCCATCGGGCCCGAAGAGCTGGATGCGGTGATTCCGTGTATCTGACACGAGGATCTTTCCCTCAGAATTGACTGCCACATCCCAAGGGTAGTTGAACTGCCCGTTTTTGGTTCCTTTCTCACCGAACTTGAGGAGGAACTGACCCTCAAAGGTGAAGATCTGGATGCGATGATTGTCCTTGTCAGCCACCACGATCCTGCGTGAAGCATCACAGGCCACCCCAGCTGGTCGGTCGAACTGCCCAGGCCGGGAGCCCAGGGTGCCAAATTTGTGGTGGAAGGAGCCACAAGGCTTGAACACCTGGATGCGATTATTGCTGCGGTCGGCCACGATGATATAGCCTTCCTTATCCACACTCACTCCCCAAGGGCGGCAGAGCTTGCCATCACTGTCACCCTCACTGCCAAAGCTCAGGCCCGGCAGCCCGATGCCCACATAGCTGCGGCCAGACTTGACCACTACCTTAAAGGGGCTGTTCTCAATATGTTGGTTGCACAGGGTCACGGACACCAGGTGCTCACCCTCTAGCTGGGGCCGGTAGCTCACCAAGTAAGTCCCGTTCTGCTGATCACTCACCTCTGCTCCAAACAGATTGCCATCAGGACCCAAGACCACAGCTGACATTAGATCACCTCCTGAGAGGCGTGGCTCACCATCATGGTCATAACCAATGACAGTGAAGGAGGCCACCTTACCCTGGAGGGCCCGCTTGAGGCCATCACCAGTAGCCTTAGTGAGTGGGGCAAAGGCCCCACTGCTAACAAAGCCAAAGGACTTGATGGCAAGGTACAGTGTCTGGTCAGGGGGTGTGAACATGACCCGGTCATCTTCCTGGGGCTGCAGGAGGCTCCGCAGGGTCTTCAGCTCCTGCACCTGGGCTAGCATCCGGTCTCGAGCCAACAGGACATCCAGTGCCCGACCTTCCTCCAGGACCTGCTGGACGGCACTGATGGTACTTTCCAGCTTGTTGAGGTTTTGCCGCAGCTTCTCCACCTGCAGGTACAGAGACTTGGCCTTCACCTGGCGGATCTTCTCTACCTGAAGGAAAAGTTGAGGGAACACAGACTTAGAAGCAGAGAGAACACAGACTTAGGAGCAGAGAACGGAAACTCATCCATCCATCCAATCAGAAAGCTATATACTGAGAGGCTAAGGGATGGCCACAAAAATGTGACCTGTGCTCTTTTTTTTTTTAATTGTAAAGATACTATACAGAGGGTTACAGTTACATGAGTAAGGTAATGAGTACATTTCCTATTGAGCATTGTTACCCCCTCCATTGTTTTCCCCTTACCATCCCTTCCCTCCCTCCCTTCCCTGAGGTTTTTTTTTTTTATTGTGATTAAGTGATTACATAATTTCCCAAATTTCACAGTCTTGTGGAATAATGATGCCATTTAAAGTCACAAGTTCATTCTAACTTTCCTGGAGCAAATTGTCTAACACAGTCTATAACATATAATGGTGTACTCATGTTATACACCAGACATGTGATCAGCAGCATGGGGATATTTAGTAGTGGTTCGACCAGATGAGTGGGAGTTCTTTGTTTCTTAAGACCTGTTAGTTTTGTCGTATCACCTAACATTTTGGATTTAGCATCTACTTATCAGGGAGACCATGTACCATTTGTCTCTTTGCTCTTGGCTTACCTCACTCAACATGATTCCTTCTAGCTCCATCCATTTCCCTGCAAATGCCATTATTTTGTCATTTCTAATGGCTGCATAATATTCCATTGTGTATAGATACCACAATTTTTTGATCCATTCATCTGTGGTGGGGCATCTGGGTTGTTTCTATATCCTAGCTATTGTGAACAGTGCTGCAATAAACAGGGAGGTGCACGTGTCCTTGTATATTGGTCCCTGTTGTTCAGGGTAGATGCCTAGGAGTGGTATGACTGGGTCGTAAGGAAGGTCCATCTTTAGCTTTCTAAGGACCCTCCAGACTGCTTTCCAAAGTGGTTGTATAAGTGTACATTCCCACCAGCAGTGTAATAGGGTTCCTCTTTCTCCACATCCCCTCCAGCATTTGTCGTTGGCTGATTTGTGGATGTGGGACATTCTGACTGGGCTAAGGTGGTATCTCAGGGTTGTCTTTATTTGCATTTCCTTCACCACCAGGGATGATGAACATTTTCTCATGTGTTTCTTTGCCATTTTTATTTCTTCATTTAAGAAGTCCCTCTTTAGTTCCCTTGCCCATTTAGTAATTGGTTTGTTAGGTTTGGGAGGAATTAGTTTCTTGAGTTCCCTGTATATACAGGATGTTAACCCCTTGTCTGATATATTGCTGGTAAATATTTTTTCCCAATTAGTTGGTTGTCTTTCTAGCTTGGTTGCGACAGATTTAGCTGTGCAGAAGCTTTTTATTTTAAGGTAGTCCCATTTGTCGAGTCTCTCTCCAATTTGTTGTGACCCTGGGACTCTGTTCAGGAAGTTCCTTCTTGTGCCTATTAGTTCAAGTGTGACCTGTACTCTTAAAGAACAGCAATTTTTTTTTAAATGGCATCTCTTATTCCAGTCCCTACCCCCCCCCCCCAAAAAATGAGGAGAAACAGCTACTAAAACCACTGGAAGAATCCAGGCACTGGTGATTCATGCCTGTAATCCCAGCTACTCAGGAGACTGAGGTCTGAGGATCACAGTCCAAAGCCAGTCCCTGCAGGAAAGTCTGTGAGACTCTTATCTCCAATTAACCTCTTAAAGACAGTGCCCATGACCAATGCCAACCCCAAACAAACAAACAAAAAACCCACACTGATAAAATATACGGGACACTAAAGATTCACACACAGTGAGTCTGAAGGAGGATACTGTTAGGAGAAGAACACAAAGGCACAATGCCTCTCTGACTCTTGAAATCTGAGGGTCAAGGCCCAAAGCCAACCCAGGCCAGAAAGTCCAGGAGATTCTTCTTATTTCCACAAAGCAGGAAGTGGAGCTGTTACTCAAGTGGTAGAGTATCAGCCTTGAGTGAAAAACTAAGAGACAACACCCAGGCCCAGAGTTCAATTCCCAGTACTAGTATTCTCCAAATAAATAAAACTACTAGAAGAACTTTTTTTTTTTTTTTTGGGGGGGGGGGGTCCGGTCATGAGGCCTGAACTCTGGGCCTGGGCGCTGTCCTTCAGCTCTTCACCTCAAGGATAGTGCTCTACCACTTGAGCCACAGCACCACTTCCAGCTTTTTTCTTTTTGCTTATGTGGTGCTGAGGAATCGAATCCAGGGCCACCTTCCCAGCCCCTAGAAGAAACTTTTTTTTTTTTTTGGTCCGGTCGTGGGGCCTGAACTCTGGGCCTGGGCGCTGTCCCTCAGCTCTTCAGCTCAAGGCTAGCACTCTACCACTTGAGCCATAGCACCACTTCCGGTTTTTTTCTATTTTTCTTATGCGGGGCTGAGGAATCGAACCCAGGGCCTCGGGCATGAAAGGCAAGCGCTCTACCACTGAGCCACCTTCCTACCCCTAGAAGAAACTTTTGATGACTGTGAACTGAGGCTTAAATACTGGTATGCTATCAAGATTGTGTGCTGATTGACAATCATATGGCTATGAAAGAGACTGTCTTTGTTCAGAGGAAATAAATAATACTCTGGTAAAGAGGTGGTATTTCCAGATTTCTAACTTACATTCAAGTTACAGCATAGTTATTTGGCACTTGGGACCTGCAAGTTCTACAGTCTTGAATTCAACCACTTGTGCTTAGGAAATATTTAGGAAATACCACTATGCCTATACAAAACGTGGAGACACTTCCACTGGCGCCTGGCACAGTTGTTGTTTTTCATAGTTAATTATTATTCACAATTACCGTAGGTTAGGAATTAAAGAGAAATGAAGGTCAAAGTCATCTAACAGAGCACATACTTTGTGCCAGGCATTATAGAAACAACAACCACCAACAGAAGACATGATTCTTACTGATAACAGTAGCTTACTTTGTAGTCCTAGCTATTCAGGAGGCTGAGATCTGAGGATCATGGTTTAAAGGCAGCCCAGGCAGGAATGCCAGGAGATTCTTATCTCTTGCTAGTTTTGAGCAAAAAAAGCTCACAGACCACCTCTCCCCAAAGAAAGAAAGAAAGAAAGAAAGAAAGAAAGAAAGAAAGAAAGAAAGAAAGAAAGAAAGAAAGAAAGAGAGAGAGAAAGAAAAAGAGAGAAAGAGAGAAAGAGAGAAAGAAAGAGAGAAAGAGAGAAAGAAAGAGAGAGAGAGAAAGAGAGAAAGAGAGAAAGAAAGAAAGAAAGAAAGAAAGAAAGAAAGAAAGAAAGAAAGAAAGAAAGAAAGAAAGAAAGAGAGAGAGAGAGAAAGAAAAAGAGAGAAAGAGAGAAAGAGAGAAAGAAAGAGAGAAAGAGAAAGAAAGAGAGAGAGAAAGAGAGAGAGAGAAAGAGAAGAAAGAAAGAAAGAAAGAAAGAAAGAAAGAAAGAAAGAAAGAAAGAAAGAAAGAAAGAAAGAAAGAAAGAAAGAAAGAGAGAGAAAGAGGGAAAGAGAGAAAGAGGGAAAGAGAGAAAGAGGGAAAGAGAGAAAGAGAAAGAAGCCAGGCACCTGTGGCTCACACCTGTAATCCTAGCTATTCAAGAGGCTGAGATCTAAGGATCATGGTTCAAAAGCCAGCCTGGGAAGGAAAGTCTGTGAAACTCTTATCTCCAATAAACCACCAGAAAACTGGAAGTGGCACTGTGGCTCAAGTGGTAGACTGCTAGTCTTGAGCTGAAGAGCGCAGGGATAGCGCCCCAGGTCCAGAGTTCAAGCCTTATGACCAATGAAAGAAGAAGAAGAAAAAAAAGAAGAAGAAGAAGAAGTAGTGGCTCTAATTCTGAATGATTTACCCACTGTGAGGGAACATTACCCAAGTGGTTCACAGTTTTTGTAAAGGACCATGATTTCTTAATGTTCTCCTCATCTGAAAGCCAGTCTAAGTCACAGCAAAGGCACAGTGTTCTAGGACTTAGATGCTAATCTGATCTTCCCTGGAGGAATGGTGATATGATTTTGACCCATTCCTGTTTTATCTTCTGTTCACTGTGAAACCTTGGTATATGTGAGCAGAAGGTTTGGGATGGGTTTATATAAAAGAACTCTTGAGCTTCTGGACCTATACCCCAGATGAAACCTTTACCTTTAATTCTAACCCATGAAACTAGGGAGCTATAGCAACACTAGTAGTAAGATGGAGGGTATGCTGGAAACAAGAATGAAGAGGTTATTTCCAAATACATAAAACTGAATAGCTTAGCAAGTTGAAAACTGAATCTAGACCCTCATAGTTTAATAATGTTCAATACCTAGAGGGGAAATGAAATGAAATGAAATGAAATGATCACAAAGACACCTGGCAGAGCTGGCTGGGAAATTCTGATCTGAAACAGAAAACATAGGCAATCATCAGAGAGGGAATGTCTGCTACAGGACAGGCAGCAAGGAACCATTCTAAAACATGAAAGGCTAGCTCTTTTTTCTTTTTTTTTGGTCAGTTGTGGTGCTTGAACTCAAGGCCTGGGGGTGCTGTCCTTAAGCTCTTTGAATCAAAGCTAGCACTTTGAGCCATACCACCATGTCCAGTTTCCTGGTGGCTAAGTCTCATGGACTTTCATGCCTGGGGCTGGCTTCAAATCAAAATCCTCAGATCTCAGCCTCCTGAGTAACCAGGATTACAGGCATGATTCCTTAGGTAAGAAAAAGCAACTTATTGTTAAGTGTAGATTGGCTCTTCTCCCAAACATACTTTCCTAAACACTTGATTTCCAGGTATTCTCTGAAAGAGAAGCAACCATCTGAGAGAGGTGGGGCTGCTCACAGCGGGAGTATATGTAGTTAAATACATACTTTGTGTGGAACCCCACACACAAAGGCCTTTTTCATCAGGAAATCCAGAAGAGCAAGTTTGGGGCAGAGCTCACTACACAGCTCTCAGGTTGCAAGAAGCCTCTCCAGTTATAATTAACATTTGTGGGTGGCTTGAGATTGGCAGACCTTGGGGACATCTGACTGTCTGAAAACTATGCCATGCCCAACAAGGCACTCAAAAATAAATAAATAAAAATAAATAAATTAATTGATTAAATATATGTATATATATATGTAAAATATATACTGCATTGAGTCTTGCTAAGCTGCCTACCCCACACACTGGCTGTTCTTCATAAGAGAGAGGGGGGGGGAGAGGGAGGGAGGAAGGGAGAGAGAGAGAGAGAGAGAGAGAGAGAGAGAGAGAGAGAGAGAGAGAGAGAGAGAGAGAGAGAGCGAGAGCCTCTTCTCTAAGCAGCAGCCATGCGTGTGTTCAGAGAATGTAATTAGAATGAAAGCAGTGGTGTAGGGTCCTGGCCTGCTGGTAGACTTAACTCTCCAACTTCCTGAATGGGGATATAAAGTCAGAATAGCTGGGCTGCTGACTTGGGTGGGGTGGCAGACTTTCCAGCTGGTTTTTATCTAAACAACACACCAGTGTGTTCAGCACCCTTTCCTGCTCCAACAGGAAGACAGGGCATAAACTCATTGCCCTCACAAGTAGAAAACTGGCTTCCACAGGAGTCAGGAAGTGCAGCCAGCCAGGACACCAAAAATAAGGACGTTTCCTACAAGCCTGCCTTTCCTAACACAGTTTGATTGTTCTCCCTTCTTTCTGCCTCCTTTTGAGTGTGTGCAATAGAAAACCTGAGCCTCCTTCCAGTCTAGGCTACCCAAGTAGTTCAGAAAAGGCTCCCTGTTGCTTTATTGAGTGGAAAGCACTCCCAATATTCCAGGGGCGGCCTGAAGGCCCCTCCTACCCAGAGTCTTTCTGGGAAATTAGAAAATGCTCTGGACTTAAGAGCTTAGGTCAAGGATCTGAAACGAGGAAACCTGCTGGCATTTTCAGAAACACGCTGTGGGGTTGGGGCAGCTGGGTGAGGAGCACATGCTTCCATGTTACCTTCCACAACAGCTCGCACTCACGCTCCTCCAGGGCCTTCTTGTGCCTGGCAGTCACAGCTTTGACTTCTGACTGCACCACTTTCACCTTCATCTCCACCTGTTCTGCCACAGTCTGGGCCTGCTCGATGCTCAGCTGGAAAAGTAAAAACAGTGTTGAGGCTTTCACACCTTCACTCTGCAATCAGACCCCACAAGGCTCACATTTGTGCCACTTGGTCCAAACCTTCACAAGTGGATGCTGAAGGAGTTCCTGGCAAAGGCTGGATTTCTTTGTGTGAGAAGTGGCGCCTACAGAGTGAAATGTCAGACTATTGAAGAGATACTCTGAAACAGTGGAGCTAGTATGGCTGGGTGACTGCCCAACAATGAGACTGAGGATCAGTTTAAAACCTACAACTCTGGGCACACAAACAATCTCCTCCCTTCCTAGAGAAAATCCTGCATGCCAATACACCCCTCCTGAGAAGGTGCCCCAACAGGTTGGTGGTTACCCCATCATGCTCCTATCTAGTCAGCAGCAGCTTAACTTACCTGGACATACGCCAACAGCCAGTGCACCTGGGAGTACCACTTGATCTACTAAGAAACTGGACCCTGTGGTTAGACCCATCCACACACCACCACAAAGCCTACACCCTATACTAATAGATTGAATAAATCAGTTTAATCAGGCATATTATCATTCATAAAAAATTAATCCAGACAAGGCCCCATGTTACCATTAATGTTACATGATGTGTCTTGTAAAACCACAAGGATTTGTTTTAGATACTAAGGTACTAACTAGGGAATTCTGATCTACTGGCTAGTGGAACAACTTATTTTAGAGTAGATGATCACAACTAGGACACAGGCTAGGAAATCAAGAAGATGTGCAATCAGTGTTTGCCTTGGACTGAAGGGGTCCCTGGAATGTGGAACTATCAATGATAAAACCCAAAAACAGTCCTGGGCTCATGAGCTGTTTGTGGAGTCAGGTAATTCAGGTTCAAATACAGCTCCTACTAGCTAAAGGCTTTTTGCAAATGGTCCTAACCTTTTCCATCTTGGGTAAGAGCCAATGTGAAGGAAAGCCAAGAAAATAGAAAGCAGGAGCTGAACACAGCTCATAGCACAGAATAAAGCATGCTGTTAGTAAGAGTCTTGGCTGACAAACACACCTGGAACTCAACTACTGTCTGGCCTGTTTAGTGGGTGTCACACCAAGATGGATCATATACCTGGTTAGGCCAAAGTCACATTGGTTCCCTTACTCTGTGTATAAATTGTGCTAATGTACATGTAACCAATTTTACCATTAGGGACATTTTGTACGTTCACTAGTTGGCAACCAGCTGGGCACTGATGGCTCATGCTTGTAATCCTAGCTATTCAGGAAGCTGAGATCTGAGGATTACAGTTCAAACCCAGCCCAAGCAGTAAAGTCCTAACCACCAGAAAATCAGAAGTAGAGCTGTGGACTGAAAGTGCTAGAGCACTTGCCTTAAACAGAAAAGCTCAGGGACAGTACCCAGGCCAAGTTCAAGCTCCATGTCCAACCTCCCCTCCTCCCTGCCTTCTCCACCCCTACCACCAAACAACAAAAAAAAAAATACTAGGCAACCAGCACCAGTATCTCCCTCCATAAACAGCAGTCAGTAGTCAAATACTCTTCAATTCCATCTGTCAGATTTACCAAGTCTTTTCTGGTTATTTAATATAACATTTAAAAACAAACATGCATACATACAATAGATGAGGTGTCTTAATTTATGGACACTCTTCCAGCCCAGTAATACTAAGCTTTGAATTGCTGTGTCAGCTCTGTGGAAGGTAAGGGCACCCTTACCTCTCTACGTATGTCATGTCCAAAGAGCAGTTCCTGGCCGCCCCCGACCCCCGCCCCTCACAGGGCTACCTTTCTAAACTCTCTGCCCCAAAATCCCCCCCCTCAATTCTGAGGTCCAGCTCAGAGTCCAGCTCAGACACCACCTCCTTTTTGAACTTGAATGACCCATTTCTGCTCCATTTCAAACCAAGTAGGAACGAAGTACACAGCTCATGCTACTAGAGTCCGTGGGGGTAACAAATCATTCTACAGGAAGAACTTACAAAGTTTCTATTTGCATATGCTGTTGAACATAATAAGCACATTTACATTAGGTAGCTGTACTAGGTTCAATGCACTCCTCAAAAACACAGGCACATCTCCAAGTGTAACCTGCTTTGGAAATGCAGCCTTTGTAGATGAGGTTACACTAGATTGGGGAAAGTTCTAAATCCAATGACTGGTGTGTCCACAGAAGGCAATATAAAGACACAGGGGAGTAAGACCGAGGCAGAAGTTTTCAACATAGAGGTCCTTCACTTGTTTTTCTTTTTTTTTTTTCTCTTTCTTTTTTTTTTTTTTTTTTTGGGGGGGGGGTCCAGTCGTGGGGCCTGAACTCTGGGCCTGGGCGCTGTCCCTCAGCTCTTCAGCTCAAGGCTAGCGCTCAGCTCAAGGCTAGCGCTCTACCACTTGGGCCACAGCGCCACTTCTAGCTTTTTTCTTTTTGCTTATGTGGTGCTGAGGAATCGAACCCAGGGCCTCATGCATGCAAGGCAAGCGCTCTACCACTGAGCCACCTTCCCAGCCCTCCTTCACTTCTTTGGTTAATTCCTAGGTATTTTATTCTTTGTGGGGCTATTACGAATGGAGCTGCTTTCCTGATTTCAGCCACACTTTTCTCATTGTGGGCATACAGAAAAGCCATTGATTTTTGAGGGCTAATTTTATACCCTGCTACTTTGCCAAAGTTTTGAATCAGCTTGAGTAATTTAGGAGTGGAGTCCGTGGGATTCTTTAAATACAAGATCATGTCATCTGCAAAGAGGGAGAATTTTACTTATCTTTCCCTATTTGGATCCCTTTTATGTTTGTACCTTGTCTTATTGCTGCAGCTAGGCATTCTAATGCTACATTGAAGAGAAGTAAAAACAGTGGACATCCTTGTCTCGTTCCTGAGTTAAGAGGAAATGGCTTTAGTTTTTCACCATTGAGTATAATGCTGGCTGTAGGTTTGTCATATACAGCCTTTATTGTATTGAGGAATGTTCCATAGATTCCTAATTTTTCCATAACCTTCATCATAAACGGGTGTTGGATCCCACTTTTGGGCATTTACCCAAATGATCACAAACAAGACCACACTAAAGCTACCAGCACAACTATGTTTATTGCAGCATTATTTACCATAGCTAAGATATGGAACCAACCCAGATGCTCCTCAGTAGATGAATGGATCAAGAAAATGTGGTATATATACACAATGGAATTCATTGTCTCCATCAGAAAGAATGACATTGCCCCATTTGTTAGGAAATGGAAAGACTTGGAAAAAATTATATGACATGAAGTAAGCCAGACCCAAAGAAACATAGTTCCCATGGTTTCCCTTATTTGCAATAACTAGTATATGTCTGAGACAAGCAGAAAAGGTCAGATAAGCTGATGTTAGGTGAAATGAACCCCAAGTCAAGTATTCAAATGGTTTTTTTTCTTTCATGCTATTGTTTCTAACATATTTATAAGATAATTTCTTTGTTGTTTTTCTATGCCCCTCCCCCACGGTATAACCCCTGCTCTCACTGTATTTGATGTTGGTATAATTTGTGGAAGGGAAGGGCAAAAACAAATCATTTAAATAGAGATACAGGTGGACCCATTGCAACAATGAGATGTACAAGTAGTTATGTCGAAAAACGAACTTTACAACTTTGGGGGAAGAGGGGGCAATAGAGGGGGAAGGCAGGGGGGAGAGGAGAGGGGGAGATGGGAAAGGATAGGAAGGGGGAAAAAGGAAGAGGCAACAATGCTTGATAAGAAATGTACTCTTGGGGCTGGGAAATTGGCTCAGTGGTAGAGCGCTCACCTTGCATGCTTAAGGCCCTGGGTTCGATTCCTCAGCACCACATAAGCAGAAAAAAAAAGCCTGAAGTGGCGCTGTGGTTCAAGTGGTAGAGTGCTAGCCTTGAGCTGAAGAGCTGAGGGACAGCACCCAGGCCAAGAGTTCAGGCCCCACGACCGGACCCCCCCCCCCCAAAAGAAAGAAATGTACTCTTGCCCCAGAAGGCCAACTCTTCTCGTGTATATGCAAATAAACTGTTATTCACTTGTCCCATCAAAAAAAAAAAAAAAAAAAAAAGAAAGAAAAAGAAAAAGAAAAGTACTCATTATCGTGCCCATGTAATTGTAACCTCCCAAAAAAAGACAGAGGCAGAAATTAGTAGTGATACAGGTACACACAATTCCGCCAGCAATTCCTACAAGTGGGGAAGAGGAAAAGAAAGGTCCTTCCAGCACCAGTTTTCTGGTGGCTAATTGGTTAATTAACCAGGGAAATTTCCTGCCTTAAAAAAAAAAAAAAAAAAGGAATGTACTCATTATCGTGCCCATGTAATTGTAACCCCTCTGTACAGTATTTTCACAATTAAAAAAAAAAAAAAGAGGCAGAAATTAGTAGTGATACAGGTGCACACAATTCCGCCAGCAATTTCTACAAGTGGCGAAGAGGAAAGAAAGGTCCTTCCAGCACCAGCTTTCTGGTGGCTAATTGGTTAATTAACCAGGGTAATTTCCTGCCTGGGCTGGTTTGTTTGTTTGTTGGTTGGTCGGTCATGGGGGCTTGAACTCTGGGCTCGGCACTGTCCTTGCACTCTTCAGCTCAAGGTGAGTGCTCTAGAACCTCTTGAGTCACAGCACCACTTCCAGTTTTGAGTAATTTATTGGAGATAAGAGTCCCACAGACTTTCCTGCCTGGGCCGGCTTTGAACCATGATCCTCAGATCTCAGCCTCCTGAGTAGCCAGGATTACAGGCATGAGCCACCAGCGCCCAGCCCTAGGCTGGTTTTGAACCATGACCCTCAGATCTCAGACTCTGAATAGCTAGGACTACAGGTATGAGCCACCAGAGATGGGCTCGTGTTGTTTTATGCTACCTGTTTGTTACAACAGACCTAAGTAAGACCATAGTAAGAAACCAATGAACTTAAGCAGACAGGTTCATTTTATCTTTCAGTCAGACCCAAAAGATAAAAATTAAATGACTTGTTTTGAACACCTCATGCCATTAGGATTCATGATGGGGGGGGGGGGGTTGAAATCACAAGATAATTTACAGAGATAAATTACAGATAATTTACAGACTTTAACTTAAACATGTACGAGAGAAGCCTAGGGCACAGAGCACACCAAGGATTGGATTAGAGACCAAGGAGGATCACCTCAGCTTGGGTTGGGAGGACCAGGAGAAGGAAGTCCTGCCACAAGAACCCAAAAGGTTCTGGAATGTGTCTGTTGCCAGAGCAGAAAATAACTACGATTGAGCCAGGAGCTAGTGGCTCATGCTTGTAACCCTAGATACACAGGAAAACTGAGATCTAGGAATCACAGTTCAAAGCCAGCCTAACCACAAAAAAGCCAGAAGTGGCCTGTGGCTCACATGGTAGAATATTGCCTCGAGCAAAATAGCTCAGGGACAGCACCCAAGCCCTGGGTTCAAGCCCCATGCCCAACAACCAACCAAATAAATGAAGTTGGGCTTTTCCTGTTACTGTAAATAAACTTAATGTGCTAAACTACGGTAATTAAGAAAAATATTAATAATAATTGAGAAGTTATTCCTGACCTTTCATCAATACTCCCAGAAAATTAGTGCACCTTATAAAACTTGACCAATGTTACAATCTCAGGAAGAGACAAAATGAAAACAAGGCAATATTCAAAAGGGCAGTAACAGCAGAACACAGCCTTAAAACAGTGGAGGGCGCTATCCTCTCTCTTGCCTGGAGGTGCCTTTCCAAGCTCATCCTGGGTGGGTGATCTTCTTTATCAGATATCTTGAATTAATTCAACAACTTATATACAAGGCTCCTCCTAGAACTCGGATTGTCAAGAGAAGCTATCAGCCACAGTTACACTGTCTTGACAGGTTTAATTTAAAAGATAAAAACCAGACAAACAAGAGGGAAGTAAACCTTTAGTAAGTACATCCTTTCCCATTCATGACAAGTAAACAAACTAATCTTGAAAATAAGCAATCAGGATATCAAGGAAATTAAGCAACATAGGCAAAAGCACCTCAGAAGGGGTCAGGACATGCAGGCTGTATTGCAGAGAAGGGCCTACCACCAACACGTCCATAAAAGCATCATCACTGGTATGATTCAGATCAAAATGACCAGGAAAAGGTGAACACTCTACAGTTAGTTGGGCCCAGAGAAAGTGAACAGATTTCCTGAAAAGATTTCTTTCCTGGATGGAAAATAATCTGTCCCAAGGATTGTATAAGGTCCACGAAAATGATACATACAGCTGGGCACTGGTGGCTCATGCCTGTAATCCTAGCTACTCAGGAGGCTGAGATCTGAGGGCCACGGTGTTCAAAGACAACCCAGGCTGACTTTGTATGTGAGACTCTTAACTCTAACTATCAGAAAACCAGAAGTGGCCTTCTGACTCAAAGTGGTAGAGCACTAGCCTTAAGCTCAAAAGCTCATGGACAGCACCCAGGCCCTGAGTTGAAGCCCCACAACTGGGAAGGAGGAGATCATACAGTAGGGGCTGGGAAGGTGGCTCAGTGGTAGAGTGCTTGCCTTGCATGCATGAGGCCCTGGGTTCGATTCCTCAGCACCATATAAGCAAAAAGAAAAAAGCCGGAAGTGGCGCTGTGGCTCAAGTGGTAGAGCGCTAGCCTTGAGCTGAAAAGCTGAGGGACAGCGCCCAGGCCCAGAGTTCAGGCCCCACGACCGGACCCAAAAAAAGAAAAAAAAGAGTAGTATAAGCTTTCCAGTGGCTTTTTTTTTTTTTTTTTTTTTTTTTTGTCGGTTGTGGGACTTGAACTCTGGGCCTGGGCGCTGACCCTCAGCTCTTCAGCTCAAGGCGAGCGCTCTACCACTTGAGCTACAGCGCCACTTCCGGTTTTCTGGTCGTTTATTGGAGATAGGAGTCTCACAGTCTCTCCTGCCCGGGCTGGCTTTGAACCGTGATCCTCAGATCTCAGCCTCCTGAGTAGCTAGGATTACAGGCGTGAGCCACCAGCACCCGGCTAGTGTATCCTTTTCTTAAGGGGTGTGTTCTCCCTCTTCTATTTGTACTGGTAGAAAGGAGGTATGGAGCACAAAGCTTTTGGCCCCAGGACTATGCCCTAAGAGAGAAACCTAGGAAAACAGACCAAACCAATCAACTACCCCAACCCTGGCTTTACGTATGAGTCACCCAGACCCCAAAGGAGGGGAAAGGAAGGAAAACAGGAGGAAAGAAACTCAGGGTGGTTCAGGAGAGCCTCATACATCTACCCTGCAAAGTTAGATTGCCTAGTGAGGCAGAGTGCTAAGCACAAAGGCATAAACCTTTTTTGCCAGTCCTGGGGCTTGAACTCTGGGCCTGAGCGCTGTCCCTCAGCTCCTCAGCTCAAGACTAGAGCTCTACCACTTGAGCCACTGCACCACTTCTGGTTTTCTGAGTGGTTGATTGGAGATAAGAGTCTCACAGACTTTCCTGCCTGGGCTGGCTCTGAACCACCATCCTTCAGATCTTAGCCTCCCGAGTAGCTAGGATTATAGGCGTGAGACACTGGTGCCGGGCTGGATTCTTCCATTCTTACTTAATCTGTTTCAAGTGACACAGAACCGTCCCGATTCTAACTCAGAATACTTATACTTATGGGAAACTGAACCTCCCCCATCTCCTGGCCTGTGACATTGGAAACATCTGTTTCTGTGAGAATATAAAATGGCTTTAGACCTGAGTTCTAGTTTAATGTCAAACTTCACCTTGTCTTCTACTACAACCTCAAAAGCCTGTTCTGGTACCTCATAGTAACTCAGAAAGAATAAGAGGGGAGATGCTCACACCAACACCTAGGGACCACTTATGACACCCACGCCCTGCTTTCCTACAAGGCCTCTGCCCTATCTAATATTTGACATTTTCTAAGAGAATGACCAATTCAGTGAGCACTTTAAGAAAAGCAAGTTATGTCATAGTCCAAGCTCCACTTCACTAGTTGTATGTAAGCTTCAAATAATTATGATCTGAAGCAAGAAAGAAAAGCAACACACACACACACACACACACACACACACACACACACACACACACACACACACACACACACACACACACACACACACCATGGTTTACACAAGGACCTTCTGAAAAGCAGACTTGCTATCTGACCTGTGGATGGAAATACAGTCATGATTAACACTGTCTCTCTCTCACCCATACAAGTAACCCATCTACCATATGCTTGCTCCATTCAACACGTGACCCAGCATACCACTGACAAGTATTTGGCCCCTATGGTCCATGCTAAGGGTGTTTTATGCTCACATAGCAGCCTCTCAGTGGCCATATTTAACTTTATATGATATATTTAGACTGTAATTAATTCAGAAAGTTCAGCTGGCACACAAACCTTCCACCCATCTATTCTTCTCTCTACAGAAAGTTTAAAAAACAATCTAGGGCCGGGCGCTGGTGGCTCACGCTTGTAATCCTAGCTACTCAGGAGGCTGAGATCTGAGGATCGCGGGGCAGGAGAGACCGTGAGACTCCTATCTCCAATAAACCACCAGAAAACCGGAAGTGGCGCTGTAGCTCAAGTGGTAGAGCGCTCGCCTTGAGCTGAAGAGCTGAGGGACAGCGCCCAGGCCCAGAGTTCAAGCCCCACAGCCGACAAAAAAAAAAAAAAAAAACAATCTAGGGCTGGGAATGTGGCTTAGTGGTAGAGTACTTGCCTAGTGTGCATAAAGCCCTGGGTTCAATTCCTCCCTGCCACATAAACAGAAAAGGCTGGAAGTGGTGCTGTGGCTCCAGTGGTAGAGTGCTAGCCTTGAGCACAGAGAGGCTTAGGGACAGTGCCAGGCCCTGAGTTCAAGCCTCAGCACTGGCCCCCCCCCCCCAAAAAAAAAAATCAATCCGGGTGCCAGTGGCTCACGCCTGTAATCCTAGCTCAGGAGGCTGAGATCTGAGGACTGCCGTTCAAAAGCAGCCCAGGCATGAACAGCCTGAGACTCCTTTTTTTGGAGGGTCCGGTCGTGGGGCCTGAACTCTGGGCCTGGGTGCCATCCCTCAGCTCTCCAGCTCAAGGCTAGGGCTCTACCACTTGAGCCATGGCGCCACTTCCGGCTTTTTTCTTTTTGCTTATGTGTTGCTGAGGAATCGAACCCAGGGCCTCATGCATGCAAGGCAAGCGCCCTACCACTGAGCCACCTTCCCAGTCCCTGAGACTCTTAACTCCAATTAACCACCAAAAAGCCAAAAGTGGTGCTGTGGCTCAAGTGGTAGAGCGCTAGCCTACCAACCTCCCCCTCCACCCCCCCCCAAAAAAAAATCTATCTCCCAAGAGTGGCTGACTCACAAAGCAAGTTATTTTCAAACAGAAAGGGCTGGCAAGATTGTGTTACCATCCATAGGATGGGATGGTTACCTCTAGCTCTCCGATCTCCCAGGTGATGGGCAGTGTCAAAGAGCACTGCTTGAGGACACCCATGTTTTGGAAGAATGGTATACGGTGGAGATGTTGACAAGGGAGAAATTGAACAGCAACCTAGAAACACCATACAGGCCATTTTAAAGAAAACATATTAATCCCAGTACCTGGGAGGCTGAGGCAGGAGGACTGGGAATCTGAGGCCAGGCTAGACTATATCAAGGGTGAGTTGGCAAACATGATGGAAACTTTGCTATAGTACTGATAGTATTTTGTTATGTCAGAAGACGGTAAAAAAAAAAATTTTTTTCCAATGACTTGAACATTAGAAAATTGGGCTCATCAGAAACAGGCTCATTTCAGTATCATGCATAGCTAAGAACATAATAAATAAAATCTCCCGAATTTCTCTGGAGCCCATGTTCTCAATTTTGTAGGACTTCTCCCCCAAAAAAAGATTTACTTTAAAAGTAAAAACCCAAAATTAACTTATTTTACTTAATACTACAAAATGTAATTATGATTCTTGTGCAATTTTTGCTAGAAACTGAACAACTTTCTTGACTTTCAACCTTATCCCCTAATATGGGGAAAACAGAGAAATTTTCTAATTCTCTAAAAGCTCAGTAAGATTTAAAAGCAGCTAGGCAGGGCTGGACTATGGCTTGGTGGTACAGTGCTTGCCTAGCATGCACGAAGCCCTGGGGTTTGATGCCTCAGTACCACATAAACAGAAAAAAAAAAAAAAAAACCCTGAAGTGGTGCTGTTGCTCAAGTGGTAGAACACTAACTAGCTTTGAGAAAAAGAAGCTGAGGAACAGTGCCTAGGCCCAGAGTTCAAGCCCCAGGACTGGCAAAAAAAAAAAAAAGGCACCTGTACACTGGTGGCTCACACGTGTAATCTTTCCTACTCAGGAGGCTGAGATCTGAGGATTGTGGTTCAAAGCCAGCCCAGGCAGGAAAGTACATGAGACTCTTACTCCAATAAACCACTAGAAAACCAGAAGTGATGTTATGGCTCAAGTAGCAGAGTGCTCACCTTGAGCTGAAGAGCTCAGGGACAGGACCCAGGCCCAGAGTTCAAGCCCCATAACCAAAACAAAAAACCCAGAAGTAGAGGTATGGCTCGAGGGATAGAACACCAATGTTGAAGGGAAAAACTAAAGGACAGTTCTTAGACATGAAGCTGAAGCCTCAGTACTAAATAAACAAACAAATAAACAAATAAATAAACACATCATTTTAAGAAATTAAGGTGGGTACCAGTGGCTCACGCCTGTAATCCTAGCTGCTCAGAAGGCTGATATCTGAGGATTGAGGTTCAAAGCTAGACCGGGCAGGAAAGTCCATGAGACTCATCTCCAATTAACCACCAGAAAACCAAAAGTGGTGCTGTGGCCCAAGTGGTAGAGCACTCATCTTGAGCTAAAGAGCTCAGTCAGAGACAGCACCCAGGCCCAGAGTTCAAGCCCTACCACCAACCCAAAAAAAAAAAAAAAAAAATATCCCAGCACGCCATTATTTAACTACACAAGGGAATTTGCCAAATTCTCAGTGTCATGCATGCCCTTCTCTGAGCCTAAAGTGAGGGAATTCAACTGACAAGGTTATTCATTGCAAGGACTTCATTACTCAGAAGAAATCAAGACTGAACCTTCAATAAAATCCCCAGCCTACTCTTCCTGCAATGCCTATGCCAACTTGGCTGTGGGAGGAGTCAAGTGGAAACCTACTGAGCAGAGGACTCAGGCAGTGTATGTGGGATCTAGCCACAAGCCTGCCATCCTCCCAAGACTGCTCACGACTCCACACTTCCTGCTTCCCACCACTGTTTGTCTGCCTATCTGTCTCCCCACATGTCCTTTGGAGAGGACAGGGTCTTGAAGGGGTCAGTGGTAGAAGAATTGACTAACCTGGATGGCTTGGCGGCCTTGCTGTGCGTCAGCCAGCAGCTGGATGGTGAGAGCCCTTGAGTCCTGTAGTGCATCCTGCAGATAGACAAAACTGTGGCCCCCATGGCGGCCCATTGTACACTCTCGGCAGATGGGCACAGAACAAGTGTCACAGTACAGATGCAGCACCTGGGAACCAAAGAGGAGACAAGCATGAATAAATGATGAGGTAGGAGGAGCAAGAAGGAAGGAAGTTAACATAGTGGTGCTCTAGATCCCAGATCCCAAATGTTCCCCTACTTCCTACCCCTATAAAAGACAGTCGGGGGCCTAAGTGTTGCAGCTTTAAGTGTAACTACAAATATCCACTGTCCTTTTCTAACACCACTACCCCAACCAAGAAATTGGGACCCACCCTTTGCTACATCTCCCCACAAAGGCAGGGATGAAACGAAGCACATACACACCCATTCAAGCACAGGAAGGTTTCTCTCTGTCTCAGCTCAATTACCCAGAAACCTTGAAAGATACTGTCATCAGACCAGTAGTCTAATTGGAAGAACCTATCCAAACGTGAGTTGCCACTACAGTCTCTGGGTGTGAAGCAAGGTCAAGTGCCAATACAAGCGACCAATTAGGGAGCTCAGTACAGTACACAAACAGAAGATCCCAGGCACTCAACCAAAAAGCTAGAGTGAGGTCAGCCAGATTCTTGCCTTCCTTCTTCCTGCCAAGTTACCCAAGAAGATGAACCTAGAAGGCAGTCAAGATAAAGCTGCTTTCTGCAGTGTTACACACTTTCCTGGGGGGAAGTGGCTGGGAGGCTGGACTGGTATAACCTGCACCTGCTGACAAAACAAGGCGCTAGCTCTCAAGAGAGTTCTACTTGGCACAGAAACTAGGCCACTCTTGTAATACATCTCTTGACAGAGCAAGGCATTTGGCACCATACTCTGTAAATGTTTGCTGGATTGTGTTCAACAGCAGAGCTTTGATGGGCATCTAGTAATCCTAGATACTCAGTAGGCTGAGATCTGGGCATCGAGGTTCAAACCAGTCTCACCAGATATGGTGAGACTCATATCTCCAATTAACCACCCAAAAAGAAAATGGGAAAGTGGCTCAGATGGTGTCAACCTTAGGTAAAAAGGCACAGAACCTAGGCCCTGAGTTCAAGCCCCAATAAAATAAATGAAAAAAACAGCAGAGCTTCCACTGGCCTTGTGTATACTTGGAGGAAAGGAAAGCTGACAGGAGACAGGTGGGAAGTAAAGCTCAACAGGACTGTTTTTCCCCAAGTACTCCAATATCCACACAAAGAAAGAAAACCTGTGATATGCTCAAGGCTACACAACCAGGACAAAGTCAGAAAACCAAGATAAGCTTTTTTTCTTTTCTTTTTTGCCCTGGGGCTTGAACTCAGGGCCTGGCCACTGTCCCTGAGACTCTGTTCATCAAGGATAGCACTCTACCACTTAAGCCACTTCTGTCTTTTTTCTGAGCAGTTTATTATTAGAGATAAGAGTCTCATGAACAGGATTTTCCTGCCCAGGCTGGCCTCACACCATGATCTTCAGATCTCAGCCTCCTGAGTAGCTAGGATTACAAGTGTGGGCCAGCTCCAACAGAAGCTTTCTAAAAAGCTTGTTCAGACAAGCACTGACTCACATCTATAATCCTAGCTAAATCCTAGCTACTCAGAAAGAAGGCTGAAATCTGAGAATCCAGGTTCAAAGCCAGCCCAGGCAAATTCTGAGACTCATGTATAATTAAACTGCAAAAGCCAAAAATGGGGTGTGGCTCAAGATCTGAAAAGGGCACAAGGGGTGCCCTGAAAGAGAGGCTGTTACTTTGTTCAATCCCCAGTACTAGCAGGGAAACAACTAAACAAATAAAATAAAAATAAATAGGGGTTGGGAAGGTGGCTTAGTGCTTGCATGAAGCCTGGGTTCCATTCCTCAGTACCACATCAACATAAAAGGCTGAAGGTGGCGCTGTGGCTCAAGTGATAGAGCAAAAGAAACTCAGGGACAGTGCCAAGCCCTGAGTTCAAGGCCCAGGAATGGCTAAATAAGTGAATAAATAAAATACTAGGAGACTAGACCCCAGTTGTTTATGCCTGTAATCCTAGCTACTCAGTAGGATGAGATCTGAGAGTGAGGTTCAAAGCTAGCCACCAGCCAGGCCAGAAAGTCTGTGAGACTTATCGCCAATTAAACACCATAAAGCCAGGAGGTAGAGCTATGGATTCAGTGGTAGAACGCTAACCTTGACCAAAAAGGTTAGGGATAATACCCATGGTCTGAATTCAAGTCCTAGGACCGACACACCAAAAAAGTTGGTTCCAAGATTGTGGATGTGGCTCAAGTTCAAACCCTAGTATGTTGTTCCCACCCAAGAGCTGTTTCTAACACATGTATGATACTGGCTATACTTGAATCATAGCACAAAACACCTACAGACACCTAGGCAGGGATCTGGAGGTCCAGTATGGAAATTTCAAGGTAATGGTGACTGGGAAACAAGCAGAGAAGAGCTGTTTCTGTCTCGTGGAGACCTGAAGGTAAACCTGAGGACCAGAAAAGTGCTATTGAAAGACCACATCCAAAGGGGCCCAGGTTAGGTGCAGAGAGAAAATGCTGCCACACTCCCCACCCCCGGGTTTTCAAGCTCTGTTGTGAACAGGTGAGCTAACAGGGAAACGGAAGATCCAATCTGGATTACGCTATTGCTCTACAAACTTCTGGATTCAGAAACGGGGAGAGAAGCAAAATTTAGGACTGTTTTGGATTTGGTAAAGAAATGGATCTGATAAGAGCAGGTTTTGCAAGCTCTGTTCAAGGAAACGTGATAAGGCTTGTAACCTTACTTCCAAATGTGATCAAGCAAAGATGCTAAGCTGGATAAATGCAGGAAAAACTCAAGACAGCCTTTAAAAAAAGAAATGTGGTACATTAAAAGCAATTCTACTAGTTTTGTCAACCCAGCCACATTCCTTCTTTTTTCTTCCCTCATCTTGTCATGGGAACAGAGGTCATTCCTGCGCTCAGGTAAAATGTGAAAGCCTTCCCCCTCCCCCACCAACAAAGTTTCTCTTAAATTAAAATATAAACCAGGTGTTGGTGGCTCATGCTTATAACCCCAGCTACTTCGGAGGCTGAGATGTGAGGAGTGCAGTTCAGTGCCAGCTCTGGGCAGGAAACTCTGAGATTCTCATGTCCAATTAGCCAGCAAAAAGCTGGAAATGGGACAGGCACTGGTGGCTCATGTCTGTTTATCCTAGCTACTCAGGAGGCTAAGATCTGAGGGTCGATGTTCAAAGCCAGCCCGGTCAGGAAAAGTCCATGAGACTCTTAACCTCCAACTAATGCCCAGAAAACTGGAGGTGGTGTTGTGGCTCAAAGTGGTAGAGTGCTAGCCTTGAGCAAAAACTCAGGGGCAGTGGCTAGGCCAAGACCAACAAAACAACAACATCATCATCACCATCAAATTAGAAAACAACATGCTTCTGAGGTCTTCTAGGGGCAGCTGTGTGGATTGCCTAGTCCCTGCTTCCTTCACCAGGCACAGTTAGGGCCAGCCTGCTACTACCTGACCGTGGGGCCATCTGTCTAGTCAACTCCTATGACTAGCCTGGCTTTCAGTCTCATTTGTAAAACAAATGGGGTTTGACTATGAAGCCCAGGGAAACCTCCCCAACCTTCAAGTGCCAAAAATCTCCTTCTTTGGGAATGTGACGATAGGAATCACAAAGCTTCAAGGTTAATTCTGAACTTACTGAATTTGAGTTTTGTTGACCCTAAAATAGAGCTTCCATTATACTGGGCATAGGCAGATACCCTGTGAATAGCCAGTCTTAAAGGATTCCACAGATGCAGTGGCCAGTAAAGAAATCAGAACAGGCAGTGTCTGTAGAATGCACAGAGCGCCCAACCCCCCCCCATGCCAGCCTTGACTCTAGACACCTCCAAAATGAGTCCAAGACCACAGTACAAGCAATCCTGCCCAGAGCCACTTGCTACGGATCAGAGCAAATCTGGACACCCACAACATTCTCTGCCCACAATGGGGAAGGGAAGGGGAGCCAGAACGGCAAGTCGCAGATAACAAAAAGCCAAGATGAATACAAGAATAGCTTCCGTGTGAAAATAAAGGCCCTGGAAATAAAGGCACATTTTTTGTAAAGAACACATTGTCCAAAATCGTAAGATATTTTAAGTCTTCTAACTATTGGTATAATAAAAAGCAAAATATTCACACTTGGTTTCCATATTCTTAAACCAAGACTGAAAAGAATCACAATGTGAGTTGCTGGAACACAATAAGTAAGGGTGTACATGGGTGAAATTTTCTTTGAAAAGAGCTGGGAGGTTATGTTAAAGGAATAAACTAGAGCTTTGCAGAAGGAACCATAGCTACAAATGTAGCAGTGGCCATAAGCCACATGAAGGAGGAAGGGGTGGGAAGAAGTCCTCTGGCGGCAGGAATTCCAGGGCCTGGTGTAGCCTGTTTGGGGCTCCCAGGGCAGATGCGTGGACACGCCCCTTCGAGCCTGGCGACAATCTGGCTGCTCCAGCTAAATGGAGGCAGCTTGACCTCTAACCCTGCAAGTGACCACCCCCCTTCCCTTCCCCCCAGCTTCCAGAAGGTCCTACCCTCTGCCTTCCTCTCCCAAAATTTCTAAAATACCAGGCAGAGACAAAGACCTAGGAATGTAGGCCCAGCAGGAAAGGAACTAAGGGTGGGGGAGGTTAAAGGAAAAATAAATAAAAACACAAAGTAGGCAGGTTTGCCTCAGCCAGTATTGAAATAAAATGGGCTTGCTCATGAACAAAGTGTGTGTGCATGTGATTTGTGTGTGCACATGCATGTGCTCCTGTGTGCACTCCCAAAATCTAGCCTGATAATACTGGGCCAGCATCAAGCTCACACATCCTGGGGCTCTTTTAAGAACTGGGTTTACAGGTTTACCTTTTTTTTCTGGGAAAAAAAAATCACACTAAAGGAGGGCAAGGGCAGCCTCTCGTTTCATGACGCTGTAAACTGGTTTTTAGATTAATCTGGTGTCCCTTAAAATGATGCAGGACAGACTTTAGTAGCCCTTCCAAGCACAAAGGCGGAGCAGTGAGCCACACAAAATAGATCTCCCCCCACACTGTGTTTTACCCACTTCCCACTCCAACAGCAGCAGGGCCGCAAGAGTCTTAACCTGTGTGTGCCTTCTAGAGGCACACTCAACACTTAAAAGTTGAGAAGTCTAAGCAACACTCAAAACCAAGCTTTCCCTGATTTAGACAGACTCCAAAACCCAAAGCCAACCCCTCAGATGCAGCAGCTCTGGCCTGGCTTTACCCCCAGCAGGGTATGGAAGCCTCAGGGCAGGTCCGATCACCACCAGGTTCAGGACAGAACCCAATGAAGGAGAAATTATTCTTACTTTTTATTTTTTAAATTATAGATAAGAAACACTGGGCTGGGAAGGTGGCTCAGTGGTAGAGCGCTTGCCTTGCATGCATGAGGCCCTGGGTTCGATTCCTCTGTACCATATAAGCAGAAAAGGCCAGAAGTGGCGCTGTGGCTCAAGTGGTAGAGTGCTAGCCTTGAGCTGTGAGCTGAAGAGCTGAGGGACAGCGCCCAGGCCCAGAGTTCAGGCCCCACAGGATCGACAAAAAAAGAAAAAAGAAATGCATCCACACAAACACAAAAAGATGCACACAAGTGGAAAAACTTTCTCCTGCCTGAGACTTGAAGGCAACCTGGACAACATGAGACCTCTTTCAAAACAAGAAAAGAAAACAAAACATAGAACAACAACAGGGGCTGGGGGTTTACGCCAGCGGAAGGGCGCCCGTGAATTGGGGGCTGGGCACTGCCCCTGAGCTTTTGCTCTCAAGGCTGGTGCTGTCACTTGAGCAATACTTCCACTTTCAACTTGTAGATGGAGATAAGTCTCGTGGACCTACCTGCCCAGGCTGGCTTTCCAACTGTGATCCCCAAAACTCAGCCTCCTGTATAGCTAGAATTACAAGCATGAGCTACCTGCAACTAGCTCCATTGTGGGGGGGGGGGGGGGATACCTTGAACTCAGGGCCTGGGTACAGTCCCTGAGGTTTTTCTCTCCCATTCACCTCAAGGCTAGCTTCTGCCACATGAGCCACAGCACTATTTCTGGCTTTTTGATCCTTAGATCTCAGCCTAAGGAGCTAAAGCTACACACTGGCTCTCAGCTGTTTCCTCATTTTGGGAGGGAGGCAGAGGAGACAAAACTCAAAAGCAGGGGCTGGGAATATGACTTAGTGGTATGAATGAGGTGGTATGCATGAAGACCTGGGTTCAGTTCCTCAGTACCGCATACACAGAAAAACCCAGAAATGGTGCTGTGTGGTTCAAATGGTAGTGTGCTAGCCTTGAGCAAAAGCAGCTCAGGGACAGTGCCCAGGCCCGGCAAAATAAACAAACAAATAAATAAATACATAATCACAAGCAATGCTGTTGAAAATATCCTTGGTAGCATAATCTAAATACACTGAACTGCTCAAACTTTTGATAGAATAGCCATCGGGGCAAACATACTTGCAATTTCAAGTACTAAGTATTCCCAAACTTAAATACTTCAAGTCAGTTCTGCCCCCATCTCTGTGAACAGCAAGTGGAAATAACAGCCAACATAGTGGAAATAAGAGTCTCTCTGGGGTGCACACACACACAGCAACAGGGAACTTCTCCAGGTACAGGGTTAAGATCTACCTCAGACAAGTTAGAAGGCCTGCGTGGAAGCTGAAAGGCTTAGGCTTGGGGTGTTCCAGGGAGAGAGGGAAATGGAGGACAGGAGAGGGGGAGGGGATGGCTAGAAAGAGAAGCAGCCCGTGCAAAGAAAGCCTTGCTGGGTTGTTTGCATTCTTAGTACAGACTGCTGAAGAGCTTTTCCCAAATGCTGGGAACAGTTAGGGAAGCAAGCCTGCTTGATCGGGCATCTTTAGAAGTAGATGGGGGGAAAGGGTCTTAGGTGAAAGAAAATGAGGGTGTTAAGAACTAAAAACAAAACAACATGAACCCTATAGGTGCTAGCCAATTTTCAGTGAGACAAACATTACAGGACCCATATAACCCCTAAATCTACTTTGTCCAGGTTGAAAATCCAAGGTGTAGGACTGGGAAGGTGGCTCAGTGGTTGAGTGCTTGCCTTGAATGCATGAGGCCCTGGGTTCGATTCCTCAGCATCACATAAGCAGAAAAGAGCAGAAGTGGCGCTGTGGCTCAAGTGGTAGGGTGCTAGCCTTGAGCTGAAGAGCTGAGGGACAGTGCCCAGGCCCAGAGTTCAGACCTCATGGAAGAGGAAGGGGAGGGAGGGAGGGAGGGAGGGAGGGAGGGAGGGAGGGGAAAATCTAAGGTGTTCTGGAAATTAAATATTTTCACAGAAGCTACTTGACAAAAAAATAGCGAAGAAGCTGACAATGGAATCTTTGAAAATCACTAAGAGGACCGGGTAGAGTCAAGAAGTAACAGTTAAATCTCCAGCACCATGACATCCTTTAGAAAATAAAAAGTCAAAACTGGGCTCCAGCAGCTCAAGCCTGTAATCTCAGGAGGCTGAGATCTGAGGATCAAGATTCAAAGCCAGCTCGGGCAGGGAAGTCCAGGAGACTCTTTTCTCCAATAAACCACCAAAAAACGCAAAGTGGCCCTGTGGCTCAAGTGATAGAGTGCTAGCCTTGAGCTGAAGAGCTCGGGGACAGCGCCCAGGCCCAGAGTTCAAGCTACATGGCCAACAAAAATTAAAAAAAAAAATAAAAATAAAAATAAATCGAGTAAGTTTGAAGTACTCTCACCATAAAAATGTTATATATGGACTGTAATCTTAGCACTCCAAGGTAGTTCAAACCTGGGCTGTGTAGCAAGACCCTACCTCAGAATCCCAAGAGTTTGTGAGACAACTCATGTGCTCAACATGGTCAAATCTACAGTGCAGCAGTATTTCTTAACATTGTATATCTTGCATAAAATTCTGTGTATATGTGCTGGTCCTGGGACTTGGAACTCAGAGCCTCACACTTTAAGTTAACTTATTATTATTATAAAGATGATATACAAGAGCTAGGAACATGGCATAGTGGTAAAAATGCTTGCCTAGCATGCATGAAAACTCTGGGTTCTCTATTCCTCAGCACCACATAAACAGAAAAGGCCGGAAGTGGGTGCTGTGGCTCAAGTGATAGTGTTTGCCTTGAGCTGAAGAGCTGAGGGTTCAGCACCCAAGCCCAGAGTTCAAGCTCCATGACGGACCCCAAAAAAAAAAGTTTCTCCTGGGGGAGAGGTAATAGGAGAAAACAAAGGAGGGGGTAACAATACTCGATAGGAAATGGACTCATGACCTTACTCATGTAACTGTAACCCCTCTGTACAGTATCTTTAAAATAAATTTTTTTCAAAAACTAAAAAAAAAGTACAGATGATATACAGAGGAGGGATTACAATGACACGTGTCAGATAATGTGTGCATCTCCTTTCATACAGTGTCTCCCGTGCCTTCAATCTCTCCCAGTCCCTCCCTCCCTCCCCACAAGTTGTATAGTTCACTTTCATCTGTGTCCAATCAGCTCCATTGCTGCACTTTTTCCACCCTCTCTCCCTTGAGTTCTTTCTGTTCTGGCCTCCTAAAGATACATACTTGAATATATCACACATACATAAAACAATTATCAAAACATAAAACTTTTAAAAGAGATCTCATTTCCATACCTTCATATAAATATGAAGAAAGCCTCATACTCTTGTTTAGCTTTTTCACTCTAGGTTGGTGTTATACCACTTTAGTCACAGCTCCACTTCTGACCTTTTGGTGGTTAATTGGAAATAAAGAGTTTCACAGACTTTTAAGCCTGGAATGGCTTTTGAACAGCTATCCTCAGATCCCAGACTCCTAAATAAGTAGGATCATAGGCATGAGCCAGTGTCAGACTTCATGCATACATTTTTTTCATAAGTGATTTTCAAAAAACCAGAAGTATTATGACTTTCACTATAGCATTTAGTGAATGTTTACGACCAGTATTTCTACAGAAATAAAATTACTTATATTCATGTACTAGTTATGCTCATTATTTGGGGGTGTTCTTACATGTATTTTGCATAAGCACAGTAGTACCTTTCTAAAGTCAGGAGTTCTGAATGCTGAGGCATTTGTGACTAAGGATCATATCTGAGACTTCTGTAAAGAAGTAGCATCCAAAAAAAAAAAAGTAGCATCAAGTCCAAAGCTGGTGACTCACACCTGTAATACTAACTATTGAAATCTTCTAAGGACTGAGGTTCAAAGCCAGCCTGAGGCAAGAAAGTCCATGAGACTCTCATGTCCAATAAACTATCTCCCCCAGCCCCCACACACACAAAAAAAGCCAAAAGTGGAGTTATGGCTCAAATGGTAGAGCGCCAGCCTTGAGCACAAAATCTCAGGGACAGTGCCCAGCCCCTGAGTTTAGCCCCAACCCTCCCCGCTCCACCCAAAAAAAAAAAAAGCATCAACTATTGAAGTATTGAGTTTTGTGTTTTGGGTTTGTTGTTGGTTTTAAGGGGGGGAAAAACCATCTTCCTAAGTTTCACCCTGTGTGCTGGTGTGTCCTCCTGCAGACCCAAATCATGCAGCAAACAGAACATGTTGGTGCACACTAACCCAGCTACTCAGGTGGTTGAGACAGGAGAATCAGGAGTTCAAGAGCCACTAGCAAAAAGGCAAGAAGATCCCATCTCAAAACAAAAGAACTGGGAATGGGGTGCTGGTGGCTCATAAATTTAATGTGCTCAGGAAGCCAAGATGTAAGGATCAGAGTTCTAACCCAGCCTATGCAGGAAAGTTTGTGAGACTATTTCCAATTAACCACCAAAAAGTCATAAGTGGAGCTGTGGCTCAGGGAGTAGAAGACTAGCCACACAATAGATCAGGGACAGAAGTGAGGGAAGGTAGACATGGAAATAAAGCAAGTGGTAGGGTAAAATAGGTTTGAGTTCAATCTCCAGTCCTGTTTCAAACAAACACACACCCCTGAGGTATGGTAGGACATTCTAGAATTGTTTTACAAATACGGTTTTAGTTTACTTAAATCAAAATTTGTATGCATGTGCACACACATGTATATAGATACCAGGACTTCAACTCAGGGCCTGGACACTATCCCTTAGTTTTATTACTCCAGGATGGAGCTCTACCACTTGAGCCACAGCTCTACTTCTGGCTTTGGTGGTTATAGTGCCACAGATTTTCCTGCCTGTGTCGAACCTTGATCCTCAGATCTCAGCCTCCTGAGTAGTTAAGATGACAGGTGTAAGCCATATGCATCCAGTTTAAATCACTTTTTTATTTGGTGGTACTTGAGTTCTGAACCCAGGGCCTTGCACAGTTACTAAGTAGATACTCTATTTGAACTGGGTTCCCAAAACATTCCTAGTCAAATAAAACTAAATTTAAGGTGAGTGCCTCATAACTATAATCCTAGCTTCTTAGGAGGCTGAGATCTGAGAATCCTGGTTTAAAGCCAGATTGGGCAGCAAAAATCAGTGGATTCTTATCTCCAATTAACAACAACAACAACTAAATAAACTAAATAACCTGTATTTAACAACAACTAAATAAACTGTATTAAAAAAAAAAAAACAAGGGGCTAGGAAGGTAGCTCAGTGGTAGAGCGCTTGCCTTGCATGCATGAGGCCCTGGTTCGATTCCTCAGCACTACATAAGCAAAAAGAAAAAAAAAAGCTGGAAGTGGCAATATGGCTCAAGTGGTAGAGCGCTAGCCTTGAGCTGAAGATCTGAGGGACAGCGCCCAGGCCCAGAGTTCAGGCCCCACGACTGGATCCAAAAAATAAAAAATAAAAACCAAAAAAACAAGAACTGGAAGCATGGATCCCTTAGTACAGTGCTTGCCTAGCAAGCTGTAAAACCGGAGTTCAGACAGCAATACTACAAAAGTAACTTCCACATCAGCGGAATTGTGTCAAAGTTAAGAAAATGAGTTACTGGGGCTGGGAAGGTGGCTCAGTGGTAGAGCGCTTGCCTTGCATGCCTGAGGCCCTGGGTTTGATTCCTCAGCACCACGTAAGCAGAAAAAAAAGCCAGAAGTGGCGCTGTGGCTCAAGTGGTAGAGCGCTAGCCTTGAGCTGAAGAGCTGAGGGACAGCACCCATGCCCAGAGTTCAGGCCCACGGGGAGAGGGAGAGGGAGAGAGAGAGAGAGAGAGAGAGGGAGAGGGAGAGGGAGAGGGAGAGGGAGAGGGAGAGGGAGAGGGAGAGGGAGAGGGAGAGGGAGAGGGAGAGGGAGAGGGACTGACACTACACAAATCCTTTTGGGGGGGGGGTGGGAGTGGGGGGAGAACCGGTCCTGGGGCTGGAACTCTAGGCCTGGGCACTGTCCCTCAGCTCTTCAGCTCAAGGTGAGAGCTCTTATCACTTGAGACACAGCGCCACTTCCAGTTTTCTGGTGGTTAATTGGACTTTACCCAGGCTGGCTTTGAACTGTGATCCTCAGATCTCAGCCTCCTTGGTGGTTAGAATTACAGGCATGAGCCACGGGTGCCCAACTGCAATTATACAAATCTTAAAGACAGAGGGGGATTTGACCCCCAAGTACATGATAGCCATGTGTGGAAATGATCACCATGAAACCTTTTTGTGCAATAACAGTAATAAAAAATATATACAGCACTGTAATTACTCGAAGGGAAACCTAAGTGTGGGTGAGATAAGCGGACAGGGATGAGCTTGGGGAGCAGTTCAAGAGTGATGGACATGCTTTATTCTCTTTCTCCCTTTTCCTGGGGAGGGCATGGGGGGAGGAAGGAGGTTGTGAGGCTTGAATTCAGGGCCCGGGCACTGTCCCTGAGCTTTTTCACTCAAGGCTACCGCTCTGCCAACTCTGAACCACAGCACCACTTCCAATTTTCTGGTTGTGAATTGAAGTCCGGAGTCTCATGGACTTTCGTGCCCTGGCTGGCTTTAACCACCACCACCAAAGGATGGTCATACACCACTAGCCCAGATATTGATGGTAGCTATGGAGCATTTCCTTGCTTGTATAACCTAATATATTCCTTGAGCCCCTAATAGCCCCACATAATTTACTTCTAATAGGTTGCTACCATTTTTCCATAATGTTCCCATTAGGTATTATTTTTTGGTGTGCCCTCCACTACAAAATACCTTAAATTCTATCTTGAAAGACCCAAGTGTAGACTAACTCCCTGGAGATTTTGAGACAATTAGAACCCCAAGTCGGACTTACAGCACCACAGGCCCTCAGCGGTCACTGAGCCCGATGAAATCATTAAGTGCCCCAGCTGCCACCCAGCATGCATCTGACCTCTGATATACTAATGAGCAGCCTGCACTGTGTCCAGCCACAAAGAAGAGATGTCTCAACACTGACATTGCTGCCCACATTCGTAAATTACAGATTTTCAAATGCAGACCTAAAAATAAATTTTGAATGACAAAGATACTCTCAAAGCTGTAAAGTGAAGCCCAATTAACCCACTATATAGTTGGGAGCTGGCTTAGGGAAAAAAAAACTGCAGACTCTGTAGATGGCTATGTAACAGATCTTACCTCTTCACCAGTGAACAACAGTCTGCGCAAAACCCTTCAGCAGTAGACTGTGTATGTGGCGGAGGAACTGGGTCAGACACGGACAGACAGGAACAGGCACAGACAGACAGACAGACAGGGACACAGAGACCGACAGACACAGACAGACAGACAGACAGACAGACAGACAGACAGACAGACAGACAGACAGACAGACAGACAGACACAGACACACACACCACAGAGGGACAAGCATTCATCACCACAGAAAACTCAACTAACAAATTTATAAATTTTAAGAAACCACATTTCTCTACTTGCTTTTGTCAGTGCAAGGATTTGAACTTAAGGGACTCACGTTTGTTTGCTCAGATGGAGCTCTACCCACATGACATTTAAATGTCTGAGACCAGGACTAGAACTTACCACCAAATGTTTTCACTCGCTCACTGCTAGCAGTCTACCAACTGAGCCACACTTCCAGCCCCTAACACTTCAATTTTTTTTTTTGGGGGGGGGGGGGGTCGGTCGTGGGGCTTGAACTTTGGGTCTGGGCGCTGTCCCTCAGCTCTTCAACTCAAGGTGAGCCCTCTACCACTTGAGCCACAGTGCCATTTCTGGTTTTCTAGTGCTTAATTGTTTTGTTTTGTTTTTTGGGTCCGGTAGTGGGGCCTGAACTCTGGGCCTGGGCGCTGTCCCTCAGCTCTTCAGCTCAAGGCTAGTGCTCTACCACTTGACCCACAGTGCCACTTCCGGCTTTTTTCTTTTTTCTAGTGCTTAATTGGAGATAGGAGTCTCAAGGACTTTCCTGCCCAGGCTGGCTTTGAACCGTGATCCCAGATCTCAGCCTCCTGAGTAGCTAGGATTATAGGTGTGAGCCACCAGAGCCCAGCTAACACTTTTTTTTTTTTTTTAAGTTCTTTCTGCCAAGTGCTGGTGGCTCACACCTATAATCTTTGAGGCTAAGTCTGAGAATCATGGTTTCAAGCCAGCCCAGAAAGATGAATCCCTGGGGTTCTTATCTCAATTAATCAGCAAAAAGCTGGAAACAGAGGGACAGCTCAAGGTCTTGGGTTCAAGTCCCAGTATCAACAGTAACACATACAGGCACAGTTCTCTTCTTATTCCAGCAAGTTTGTGCCTTATGAAGCTAGACCCTACATTACTCAGTTGCCTCTACCTGGCTAGCATAGTGAATGTGGGGTGGAGAGGCTGGGGTTGGGGGTGATGAACCTTCTATTCTTGGGGGTGGGGAGTGCGTCAGTCAGAGATCGCATCCTTATCAATGTTAAATGCTGACTGCCTTCCAAGCAACCCTCCAAATGGAAGCTAACCAAGTATTTATTGCTGAAGAAATTTTGTTTAAATTCAAAGTTGTTCATAGGCCAGAATTATTTAAACCAGGAAAGAGACCATTCCTAGGAAGTGGTAGATGAGGTAGAAGAGGCACACATTTTCTCTTAAGGCCATGAAGTGCCCTATCACATTTTCAGGGCTCTAGTAGGGGGTGCTGGATGGATCTCTGATGCAAGGAATTTGTTGTCAAGCCCCAAAACTCCTTGTACAGGGGCTGGGAAGGTGGCTCAGCAGTAGAGTGCATGCCTTGCAAGCATGAGGCCCTGGGTTCGATTCCTCAGCACCACATAAACAGAAAAAGCCGGAAGTAGCACTGTGGCTCCAGTGGTAGAGCGCTAGCCTTGATCTGAAGAGCTGAGGGACAGCACCCAGACCCAGAGTTCAGGCCCCATGACCAGCAAAAAAAAAAAAGACTCCTTGTACAGCTTCAATTGATATGGACAGCTCTCAGTCAAAGGCTACACTGTAACTGTCTTTCCACCAAGTTATAGTCTCTGGCCAGAGCTCCCTCAGCAAGTGAGCTGTGTTTTCTGCTAATTTTTAACCTACTTAAAAGCAAATTTAGGGCTTAGAGCTAAGAACCTTGGGAGATTAAGAAACAACTCAAGCTTAGACAAAGCTCTCAGATAGATGGCAGTTGGGAGCTCCACCGTCCTGCTCTCCAGGCGTAATTATTAACAGCACCGTCTTCATACTCAAATGACCCAGCGTGAAAAACAACTGCAAGTCACCGAAAAGAAAGGATTTGTAAGACAAAGACAAATGAACTCTTCCTAAGTTCTCTTCCTCCCCTCCTCCACCACCTTTCTCCTCTTCTTCCTCTTCCTCCTTATGGCTTCAAGGCATCTCTGCCTACTATCTTCATTTCTTTGTGTAAGTCCCTCTGAGTGTGGGCTAAATCTAGTGTCTTGCTTCCCACGCACAGAGCACACAACTACCAACAGGATGAAGCCTGCTCATCTCATGGAGTCAATAGTGGCTGTATGGAGAAGCCCTTAGAGCTCTCTTTTGAAATGGAGAAAACAATAAGAAGTGTCAAGGAAGTGAGGTCAATTTCCAGACAACAGCCACTGAGGAACGGAGGGCCATCCACAACAATGCCCTACAGAACCAGAACCTGCCCAAGTCAAGCCTAAGAGGGGCAGGCCATCCTGATTGACACCTTGTTGTCTGCCACAGGAAAGAATTTAAAGAGCAGGAGCTGGGGCCATCTTCACCACCTTTCTCCCCTGTTCTAATGAAGTAAATGCAGGAATTCTGTCTACAGCCAGGAAGCCATGATGGTTTGAGAACGTAGTGTTTTCAAAGTTTTATTTTGTTTTGCTGGTCAGTCCTGGGCTTGAACTCAGGGCCTGGGCTGTCCCTGAGCTCTCTGTGCTCATGGCTAGTAACACTTTTGGCTTTTCTAAGTGGTTTACTGTATTGGAGATTAGAGTTTCATGGACTTTCTTGCCTGGGCTGGCTTTGAACTGCAATCCTCAGATCTCAGCCTCCTGAGTAGCTAGGGTTACAGGTTTGAGACACCAGTGCCCAGATTCAAACTTACTTCTTTCTTTCTTTCTTTCCTTCCTTGCTTGCTTTTTCTTTCTTTTGCCAGTTCTGGGGCTTGAACTCAGGGCCTGGGCACTGTGCCTGAGCTTCTTTAGTTAAAGGTAGCATTCTACAGTGGTAACTTGAGCGACAGCTCCACTTCTGGCTTTTTCTGTTTATGTGGTACTTAGGAATGAAAGGAACCCAGGGTTTCATGCACGCTAGGTAAGCAATCTATCACGAAGCCAGCCCCTCAAAGTTAATTCTTAATCTCAATTTCTTGTGATTTACTTTTGCTTTGCCTTCAATCACATATATCCTTCTAATGATGTCAGATTATTCTTATCCAAGAGGGAAAAAAGACTGGCAGCAGATAAAGTGAAATGAAAATTACATTAGGCAAGATAGGAAATATCAAAATTTGCCAGCAAACTTGTACAAAATGCCTCTTTTGGGGCTGGGAAGGTGGCTCAGTGGTAGTGTTTACCCTGCATGCATGAGGCCTTAGATTCGATTCTTCAGCACCACATAAGCAGAAAACAGAACAGGCCAGAAGTGGTATTGTGGCTCAAATGGTAGGGCACTAGCCTTGAGCAGAAGAACTCAAGGACAGCACCCAGGCCCAGAGTTCAGGCCCCACAACAGACAAAAACAAACAAAATGCCTCCTTCCCTTTCAGCAGAACTTCAATTACTGGCCAGAAGATGCTACCATGCAGGCTTTCAGTCCAAGAGGCAAGGCAGAAATGGCCTCCAAGAGACAGATGGGGAAGAGTAATCAAGTTAAAAGTAACAGCAAAGTGGCCTTAAGTAGAGGGAAGAACTGGGGGTGAGGCTCAAGTCCCTCAGCAAATGCCTAGCAAATACAAGGCCCTGAGTTCAATCCTAGTACCACCAAACTGAGAGAGAGAGACAGAGACAGAGACAGAGACAGAGACAGACAGAGAGAGAGAGAGAGAGAGAGAGAGAGAGAGAGAGAGAGAGAGAGAGAGAGAGAGAGAGAGAGAGAGAGAGAGAGAGAAGAGTAAAGGAAAACTCAATGGAATAGAGTCAGGCTTTTCAACAGGGGTACATGTGGTAAGTGGGAACACTGGGGGGACAGGGACTGCCAGTTCTAGTCATGTGGTCATGGAAAAGGACTAGGGTATGCTTTGGGACATCTGGTGCTTGGTCAAAAAGCTGAATTCAAAGTCTGGGTGCTGGTGGCTCACACCAGCTACTCAGAAGGCTAAAATCTGAGGATGGGGTTCAAAGTCAGCCCAGGCAGGAAGTCTATGAAACTTGTATCTCCAATTAACTACCTGAAAAAAAAAGAAGTAGGGCTGTGGCTCAAAGTAGTAGAGCACTTACCTTGAGCAAAAGAGCTCAGGGATAATGCCTAGGCCCTGAGTTCAACACCCCCCACCCCAAAAAAAATCTGAGTTCAAATCTAGATCAGATCATTCTCCCAGTATCCTGTTCTTAAGTTAGCTCCTGAGTTAGTTCTACTTCTTCCCTCAAAAGAGATATTCTAGGAAAAGTGCACAAAAATCCTTATGTTGATGGCAGTTCTAACAAAAAGGTGAGCAGTCCTGTGACCTGTAAAAGATCCAGCTTGCCAGGATAGCAAGTTAAAATCAAACTGTGTCTGCAAGGCTGGCGTGATGGCAGCATTCTCCAGGGCTATTATTCTGTTTGCCCACTGAAAGAATGTTTGGGGGAGGGGGAGGACGGACTAAGAGTCTGTAAGTAAGATTGGGAAAAGGTGTACTGAGTGACAACCTCTGACCTCATGGCCCATTTCCTTTCTCTGTGGGTTAGGGCCCACCCAAGGTACCACCCTCACTCTGGAGGCACCACAGCACCCACCCCTCTACTATCAGAGGTTATTGTCTGTGCCTTGGTAACGGTCACCGGCAGCAGGATCAACTATAGGCTTGGGGGAATGAGGAAAATACTGGGCCAGAGTTGCAATTCTGGCCAGCTTCTGGAGAAGTCAGGTGGCAGTCTCCAAGCAGGGATAGGAATGGGTGGGGGATAAAGGGTCCAAATAAGGGAGACTGAATTTCTATGCTGCATACCAGCACCAAAACTGATGTCCAGGCTCTACTTAGGATGGCACCTACACAATGTCTACCCTGTCTTTATTTGCTCCTTTGTGCTGTGTGCCAGCCTTCTGGACTGCAGGTGTAAGCACCTCGGAGGAGGTAGTTCCCCATCCCTCTGGCCAGCTCTGAGCTCATACATTCTCTATAGTGCAGTTGCTACTAGTTTTATCCCATCCCTTAATCTGAAAGCTTCCCTCCTGGAGAGCAGAGCCCTCTGGGGAGCCTCTTCTCCCAAATATCCTTGAGCCTGCCACCACCTTGCAGACCACCAGAAAGCCACAGGCCTGTTTTTCCTACAGTTGCTCTCCACACAGAGGAGAGGCTTTTAAAAGGTCAAAGACCATGTCACCACCCTCCTTAAACTCTATGGGTGCTTCCATTGTGCTTCCTGCAGGCCACTCACTACAAGTGTCAGCCATCTGGACTTCTTGCTGTTCCCTCTGCCAGGGGCTCCATTCCCTCTACAGAAGAGCCAGGACCCCTGCAGCTACTAGTGTCCCAACAGGACAGGCTAACTATACTCTGGCTTCCCCCAAGTCCCCTCTCACTTCAGTGGTGCCTGTCCCCCTCCCCTCTATTCCTTTCTTGCCCTTTAGAGATGAGTCTCCCTGTGTACATACTGCCTATGTGAGATGTGTGTTCAGCTCACCCATTCCTTTCCTCGGGGTATTTTCCACTCTTCAAGCTGTGGAAGGAAGTCTGCTTGTTCAGTGTCTGTATGCTGACTATAAGGTAAGTACTCCAAAACTGGGAGTTTTCTGTCTTGTTCAATTACTTCAATTCTAAAGCTGGGTAGCAATGGCTGCCATGCCTGTAATCAAAGCTACTCAGGAGGCTGAGATCTGAGGATCTTGGTTCAAAGCCAGCTAGGGTAGTCAAGTCCGTGAGGCTCTCCTCTCCAATTAACCACCAAAAAAGCTGGAAGTGGAACTGTGGCTCAAAAGGCAGAGCTCTAGCCTTGAGGAGAGGGAAGGAAAATAAAAGCTCAGGGACAGCACCCAGGCCCTGAGTTCAAGCCCTAGGACCAGAGGGGAAAAAGGCTACACAGATTACTTGAGATCAGAAGCTTAAAGCTAATGTCCATCAAAGTGGGACTAGTTAAATAATTACTACATCATAATCACTGGGTTTTAAAAATAAGATATTCTGGGTTTGTGAAATTCACTAAGAGAGACAAAGTAATGCATAGGATGCTATTGTTCATGGAAAAGAAAAAAGAAAAACAGGGACAAGTACTTTTTGCCGATCAAACTTTCAGTGCCCATGTTGAATACCAACATCAAATGAGTGTTTGTGCAGTTACTTACAGAGTTTAAGGAAACTGCAGCCAGGCCCTGGTGGCTCCACACCTGTAATCCTAGCCACTCAGAAAGCTGAGATCTGCAGGTTGAAGCCAGCCTGGGCAATAACATCCATGAGATGTTTATCTCCACTAAATGACAAATAATAATTTTTTTAAAAATTAATGAAACTACAAAAGCTTTTGTTATTCCTTTCATATTCCTACAAGATTCACCAAGACCACACAATACATCTTTATCAATTTATACTTAATACAGGATGTTAACATGTGGAAAAGAACTGAATATGATTAAATCCACAGTATTTTTTTTTCCCAAAGCGCCTAAATCAGAATGATTCAAACTATTAGTAGTTTACCACTAGTTAGGATAACTAGATCTCAAACTCCTGAGTAGCTAGGATTACAGGAATGAGCCACTGGTACTCAGGCTCAAAGGGAAATCTAATATAGGCTAAGTATCTCAGTAAGTATTCACTCCGGTCCAGCCCTTTGCTGAACTTGTTTTATCCACCATGTTATGAGATGGATGGCTACGGATATCATCCTTGCCTCATACATGAAGAAACCATTAGACTTTGTTGCCTCTGCTTAAAGTTAGAGCGTAAAACCTGGCAGAGTAAAATCTCCGGCCAAATACTGAGGGCCTAGGCTCTCATCCTATTGCTTTTACAGAGCAACTTAACTCTATCTCAAACTGCTTCAAACTCCTCCTAGTAGTAGAAAATGTGGAGCTGTGCTGTGTTTCTCAACACATCAACTACCACGTTCCCTCTGGACAGAGGACACAGCCCTCAATGTTCTTGTCCAAGAGGTGCCCCAGGAGATCCAAATTAGGCTATGACACCCTCCCTGCCCCAATTTCACTTGTGACCCCATAATCCAAAAGACTGCCCAGACTGCCCCCAGGGAATCTGTGTTCAATTTAGTCCAAGGGAGAGGGCAAATGATAAAACAGCTAGTCCAAGATGGCAGTTGGTCCAATACAGGGCCTTTGTTCCTGCAGCTTCCTTGCACAGGCTCCAGTACATTCCCTCTCCACTGAGTAAGTTTCTTGCAGACAGGAAGTGAACAGAAAATTCTTTCCTGACTCCCCTAAAAGTGACAACTGTGGTGAAGCTAGGCTGGCAACACCAGCCTTTCTTTTTCTCCCTCTTGTAATTTTAATACCTTCCAACCCCTATATTGCCACCCTGAAACTCTTGAGGTCCAAATAATTAAGTTCTCCATAATAAAGGTCACACAGAGCTAATTAACTTAGAAAACTGCCTTCTCCCTCAACTCCCTGTTACCACAACCAGCAGGAAGGAAAGGTGTGCCAACCAAAAAGACATCCATCAACCAGATATTCAGCTAAGCAATTCCAATCCTGATTCCAATTCTGCAAATCTCCCAGCAGCCATATCAATTGTGTTCAGTTCCATTACAAACTGAATTCTGTCCCTTCACTGAAACTCAAATCTCACCATCCATTTAGGAATTTTCTTAAAAAGTGAAAGTGAGGATAGAATTGAGACCTAACACTTATTAACACAAGAACAAACTTTTCCCCATCCCTCCCCCTAAGAAACATCACTAGAATGCTTTAAAAGGCACAAGGTAAACTAAAGAAAAGATATTCTCTTTAAAAAAAATTATTTCAGAATCCCCAAAATCCATAGATAAAAAGAATTTTTAAAAACTTTGCACTTCATATTTTGGTGAAAAATAACTTTTCTACTTAAATGCTAAATAACACATAAACACCCCACCCACAATTTGGATTTCTTATCAGGGTAGGTAAAGGGAACCTGAGAGATGACTTAAGATTTGGGGATCTGATCAATGCAATGTGTGTGTTAGGGGCCGAGCAAAAGGTCAAAAGGAAATGATTAATCCCATGGAACAGGGGGATGGGCCGGGAACTAGTTCCCTTACAAACAGCTCACTAATAAGGTCAAAAACACACTCTCCTTAGCAGGGCTTGCTTTCTTGCCAGTCTCTACTCAGTATTCCACTTAAACATGCACTTTTTTAAACTCCAAAGAACTAAATCTACACAGGCTAGTTTTCTCAGAGGTTATTTTGAGTTGATGACTACATTCTTGCTGTGACAAAAGGGAATAAAGTAGGGCAGAGAATGACTCTAGTCATCAGGATGACTATGACATTCTAAGATAATCTCCATTTCTGGCAGGAACCATGGCGGTCATTAGTGGAAGAGAGAGGATATGGAACCTATTTAAAAGAAGTTACTAGCCAACACATACAATATCCCTTTGAAATACTATGACATCAACACTGCAAGCATATAAATAGGTCAAACTCAAGCAGGGGAGGAAAATGTCTTAAAAATCCACTGAGCTTTTCCTACTCCCACTAAACACTTGTTTAGTGTTTCACACACACAAAATAAATTAATTACACATAACTGCCCCTTCAAATCCTGTCCTCCTATATATAGGAAACTTCAGAAGTGCCTTTACACCTTTCTGAATTAATAACTGCCTCATTCTTGGAAGGGAGGAGAATAGTGAGGCTGTCGCTGAATTATGAAACCATCCAGGTCAAATGAAGTTTGTTCCACTTTTGAAACCGCAAACAAATTACTGTCCTCCTTTGAAAAGATTTAAAGACATAAAGGCTATGGGCCTTCAAAGTGTACCTGTTCATGAAAGCCACCTTCAGTCTGTATGCATACTTATACCCCCTTCTGTCTAGAAAGAAGGTGTGCAGATGCTACATTCTCAAAAGGCATTGCTGACTATGTAGTAGCCTATCAGCACCTCAAGAAGTTTCAGGTCATCCTGTGCTACAAAAGCTCAGCCAATGCATTAACGCATGTCCCACAAGATCAGTCTGGGGGGGGGGGGCCGCGGGGGGAGGCCTGTTCCCCCTGGTGAAGCAACTTAGAAATAAGAATGTGTCTGGGTCTTGAACTCAGGGCCTTAAGCTTTTTTTGTTCAAGACTGGTGTTCCATTCTTTGAGCCATAGCTCCCCTTCCTGCTGGGGAATTGGAGATAAAGAGTCTCACAGGCTTTCCTGCGTAGGCTGGCTTCAAACTTGCAATCCTCATCTCAGCCTCCTGAGTAACTAGGTTTATAGGCATGAACCACTGGCACCCAGCACAGGAGTTGAGGATTTCTTAGAGATAGGTGGTGATGGCTCACTCCTGTAATCCTAGCTACTCAGGAGGCTGAGATCTGAGGATCATGGTTCAAAGCCAGCCCCAGCAGGAAAATCCATGAAGTTCTTATCTCCAATTAACCACCAGAAAACCAGAAGTGGCACTGATGCTCAAATGGTAGAGCACTTGCCTTGAGCTGAAGAGCTCAGGGACAGGCCCAGGTCCTGGCCCTGAGTTCAAGCCCCACAACTGACCACCCCCTCAAAAAAAAAAAAAAAAAGATATGTAAAGCAGCAGTATCTAGTCATAAAATGCTGGTGAGAGATAACAGTACCAGCCTTGAGAGTTAAATTGCTTGAGAAACAAGGAATCAGCAGAGACAGAGAGAGAGAGAGACAGAGACAGAGACAGAGAATTATCATTGCTTTTCTCTGGAGGGGCCTTGCACTACCAGCATCATACCCTGATGACTCAGCCATCCATATACTGGGATAATGGTGAGACCAGCTGACTTCCAGAGACAAGATAAGAGTTTACAGAGCAGACCTTGCAGAACTCCCTTGGCAAGATTCCTCTGACCTGGGAACTAAGAGGGCAAGGGAAATGGCTGGGGGGTGATGAGACCCACACAGCCTTTCATTTCACTATGTGCACAGTATGCTACATAGTTGTAGCCTATCTTTCACAATACATACAAGTAACCAGTCTCTAATGTTGCACAACCCCCTCCTCAGTTAGCAAATAGTACCCATAAGAGCAAATGGTACCCATGAGAGCAAATAGGACCCATAAGAGCAAATAGAACCCTTGCTACTCAGGAGATCTGAGGATCACAGTTCAAAGCCAGCCCGGGCAGAAAAGTCCTTGAGACTCTTATCTCCAATAAGAAACCACCAGAAGGGCTGGGAAGGTGGCTCAGTGGTAGAGTACTTGCCTTGCATGCATGAGGCCCTGGGTTCGATTCCTCAGCACCACATAAGCAGAAAAAAAAAGCCGGAAGTGGCACTATGGCTCAAGTGGTAGAGCGCTAGCCTTGAGCTAAAGAGCTGAGGGACAGCGCCCAGGCCCAGAATTCAGGCCCATGATGGGACCCCAAAAAAAAAAAAAAAAAAAAGTAAAGAAAAGAAACCACCAGAAAACCGAAAGTGGCACTGTGGCTCAAGTGGTAGAGTGCTCACCCTGAGCTGAAGAGCTGAGGGACAGTGCCCAAGCCTAGAGTTCAAGCCCCACGATGGATGGATGGAAGGAAGGAAGGAAGGAAGGAAGGAAGGAAGGAAGGAAGGAAGGAAGGAAGGAAGGAAGGAACAATTAGAACACCCGAGAACAAATATTACCCATAAGGGCAAAGGAAGGTTTTTACCTGTGGACAACCCCAAAGTCAAGCATCTCTACAAATCTGACAATTAGAAGGGAAAAAAGAGGGGAGGCAAACTCCCATACATGAGGCCCTGGGTTTGATTCCTCAATAGCACATAAGCAAAAAACAGCCGGAAGTGGCACTGTGGCTCAAGTGATAGAGCACTAGCCTTGAGCTGAAGAGCTGAGGGACAGCACCCAGACCCAGAGTTCAGGCCCCACAAATGACTCCCCCCCAAAAAAGGAAGGCAAAGTTAGCCTCTTAGGAGGGTCACCACAAGACTGACCTAGAGTGGCAACAAGAGCTGGTGGCCCAGGTCAGGACAACATCTCCAAGCTGCGTCCTCTCCCATCTTTTGCCTCTAACTGCGATGGATCCCTACATCATCTTTCTCAGTTCCATGCCTCCATCAGGAGGGGCTCCTAAATTTCCTCCCAAGTAACTGAGAGTAAAGGGCACTCTGGACTTTGTGACTAGGAATCATAGCTACAAGGTCAACACGTTAGCACTTCAGAGCCCCCCATCAGAACAGTTCCAGCTCAATCTCTTAGTGAGAAGGTGCTTATGAGTTTATTTGGCTGAGCAGAGGGACATTACCCCTTTCCAAAAGCTGCTTGGTTGTCCCAAGGCAATTTTCCCATAAGTCTCAAGGTGCTTGAGCAAGTCTCAAAAGGGCTCCTTACCCTCCTTACCCTCCAGACAAGTTTCTGGATTAGAGTCCTTGTGACTCCTATTTCTGCTCTCCACCAGAAGAGATGCCCACTGGAGGTGCAAGTAGACACAGTGACCTGCAAGGCCCCGGGTGGGCCTCACCTGGCAGCTGGAGGCCTATCCCACAGCGGTCTCTTGAGTAGCTAACCTAGTTCCAAGCTGCCTTTATCTGCAGTGAACGGCCAAGAGTCCTGCATGAAAATGCTTTAGGAAGTTTCACCTGAATTCAAACCAAAGTCACTGTCATTATCACCCTATCAAAATTCAATTGACTGCCGACATCAAGAGTAGACAACTTTGGAGGTATGGAATGACTTAGAGAAAATGGGTAAATGCCAATTCAAAAACAAAACAATGATCCAGGCTCTGGTGGCTCAGGCCTGTAATCCTTGCTACTTCAGGAGGCTGAGATTTTATTAAGATCAAGGCCAGCTGGGTGGGAGCAGACAGGTCCAAAATTCTTATCAATAAACCAGCAAAATGGTGGAAATGGAATTGTAGCTCAAGCCCCAGTACCAGCACCAGACAAAGAAAAGAAAAAGAGTAGTAGTGTGCTGCTCAGTCTCTGGGGATTTAAGTCCTCCTTGTGGAGAAAAAGAGAACCACATACCACTGCCACCTTTTAAGGACCATGGCTTTGGTGAAAACAAGCCTGGGGTAAATATATGGTGGGTAGTGACTAAAAATGTTTGTAAGCTGGCAACTGGTGGCTCATGACTGTAATCTTGTCAAGAGGCTCGATTCTGAGGATGGTGGCTGCTCAGACCAGCCTGGGCAGGAAAGTCTGTGAGACTCTCAACTCCAATTAACCACCAGAAAACTGGAAGTGGAGCTGTGGCTCAAAATGAAGACTGCTAGCTTTGAGGAGAAAAGCTCAGGGACAGTGCTCAAGGCCTTGAGCTCAAGTCCCACAACCAACCAAAAAAATAGTAATTAATTTTAAAATGTTTTATGGCAAGGCCCTGTAATCCTAGCTACTCAGGGGGCTGAGATTTGGAGGATCAAGATTCAAAGCCAGTCCGGGCAGGAAAGTCCCTAAGACTCTTATCTCCAAGTAACCAACATGAAAACCAGAAATGGTGCTATGGTTCAAAAGGTAGAGTGCATGCCTTGAGCTGAAGAGATGAGGGACAGGCCCAGGGCCAGAGTTCAAGCCCCATGACTCACCAAAAAAAAAAAAAAAAACTTTGTGTGTAAAATACTTCTACTCTAATATTTTTATTATTTCTTCTCTTTTTTTGGGGGGGTGCGGGGTGGGGTGGGGGGTTTGGTCCTAAGTGCTATCTCTCATCTCTTCAGCTCAAGAAGAGAACTCTACCAACCACAGTGCCACTTCTGGTTTTCTGGTGGTTTATTGGAGATAACTCTCAGGGACTTTCCTACCAGAGCTAGCTTTGAACCATTATCCTCAGATCTCAGCCTCCTGAGTAGCTAAGATTATAGCTGTGAGCAAGGGCACCCGGCCTAGTTTTTATTATTTCTTTTATTTCCCATTTAGTGTCTTGGGTGCTAAGCCAGAAAAGTATTATGTGAATTACTTGCACAGTATTAGAGTTCCTCCAAGAGAGGAAATGGGCAGACAGGGACCACATTAGCACCTTGGCAGCTTTCTGGGTAACAGGAAAAAGCGAGGATGCTGACTCAGGAGACTTCTCACCTGTGGCTTTTGAGGTAGGGCTCCACGAGAAGGTTACTCATCCTTGGCTGGGCTGGAACAGAAAACCCAGCTGGAAACAGGATAAGCACCAGGCGGGTATTAAGCCTGCTTCCCAGGGAAGATGAAACAGTTAATTAAAACAGGAGGCAGGGGGATTAGTCAGCAGGGAAAAGGGGGGACCTGTTTAGCCAGAGAGGTGATGCCTGCCAGAAACTTCCTTCCCAGAGCTCCTCTGCCACTAATCAAGATTCATGTGCCAAGCACAACTCAGCCACCTATTCCATTCTGACAGATGCCAGTATCCCTTCAGTAAACCTCCAAGAGCTGGGCAAATTCAAGTTTTTCCTCCCACAAAAAATTTATCTCACTAGGATGGTACAGATCAATGGTTGAACACTTATCTAGCATGCACAGCACAAGGTGTGGGGCAGATCCCCAGCAAGTGGGGTGGACGTGGGGCTTTTTGTATTTTTTTTTAAAAAAAAGACAACTAACAGCTGCTAGATCTCAGAACCTTTGGGTCGATTATGGCTCCCTCCACACTTCTGTCCCCATGCCATCCTGCAGGCCAAAGGACTCATTTAGCATGGAAAGAAGCAAAGGGCTTCCGCATAGGGCAAGGCCCCACACCCTCCACCTCAGCAATAGAGGACCTAACAAATTCAAAGCCTGCTCCAGCACCCAGGCAGCCCCATGCGTAAGCCATGTTAACAGTTGGAGGAGGCTCTAGCCAACAAAGCTTTCCACCCCAGCACCCAATTACAGAAGACCAAGGGTATCACCCATCATAAAGTACTTACTAAGTACCTAAACTGCTCTAGAGTTTTGGGGTAAAGATTCATAGGGGCCTGGTCCTGCCCGGGGAGGGTCATTTATGACCATTAAGGCCAGGGGAAGACAGGCTCCTAGAGGCCCATAAAACTCCCAGGGAAGGAAGCAGGGATTAACCACTTCCTCCCACCTCTCAAGACCGAGTTTCAAGTTGTACCCAATTGCAGAATGGAGAGCTGGGGGTGGGGGCTCCTACATGGATCAGAAAGCCCCTACACCTGGCTAAAGGCTCTGAAAGGGGGCATGACTAACCCTGGGGTTTCTCAAGTTGCTTTGATTTTTACACATGAAAGCTTTGTAGTCCTCATGTTCCCCAGTTCCTCCTAGTGTAAGTGTCCTCACCCAGGCCATGGCATGGGTCTGGACTCTGTTCAGGAGGGAAGGAGTATACATGAGGACATGTTAGCTTGCCAACTGCTTCAGTAATAGAATGGCTTGATTCTTTTACATTCCTATCAACAGACTTGCTGGACTGAAAACTGTTCCTAACCCCTCAAATGTACAAGCCCCTCAAATTTCATTTGATTTTTCTGTATGTCTGAGGCCTGGGCACTGTCCCTGAGCTTTTTTGCCTAAGGCTAGTGTTCTACCACTTGTGCCACAGCTTCTCTTCTGGTTTTTGATGGTTAAATTTGCCCACACTGGCTTTGAACTGAGATCCTCAGATCTCAGCCTCCTGGGTAGTTAGGATTACAGGTGTAAGCTACCAGTACCCAGCTAAATTTCATTCCATTTTAACTAAAGTTTATTTCACCAACTTTTTGGTTCTAACCTAAGCAGCTTAAAATGAAGAACAATTACAAGCAAAAAGAAGTAAGACTGAATCACAAAAGGGGAAAATAAGGAATAAGGAACTTCCTGGATTGAGACCACTGAATTTGGCTCTGAGCTTTCTGGTAATCAAAGCAAGTGAGCAACTCTACACAATTCACAAACCATCCATTTTCAAGAGGGTCAAAGCCTTCCCATCCCCCAGCAAGTTCACATACACAAGCATGTCCATTTGTGAACTCTCCTCCTGGGCAGCCCCAACAACCGTTCAACATGCAGACAGGCCTGCGGGCGGCTCCCTTCTCCTCCTAGCTTCAGAGCTGTGAGGTCCCAGATGGAATCACAGGGGCAATGTTTTTCCTTTGGGAGAAAAACACGTAGAAACAGATGCTCCTGGTATGTATGTAGATTTGAGTTCTTAAGAACTGTGCCCTAAAAAAAAACCTAGAAGTCTTAGAACTATACTCTGTAGTTCCTGCTGTCTTGTCCTAGGAGACAGAACAGTGGTAGTAGTTTTTTCCTTACTGTTCTGTTCTAACACACTCATCAACAGAGACCTTTCCAGTAAGCTCTGGAGAATGAGGTCTAATGATCAAGGCTCAAAGCCAGACGGGGCAGGAAAATCTGGGATATACTCATCACCAATTAACCATCAAATAGTCAGAAGTGGAGCTGTGGCTCAAGTGGTAGAGTGCTAACCTTGAGAACAAAAGCTCAGGGACAGCACCCAGGTCCAGAGTTCAAGCCCCAGTGCCAGTATACACACATAAAAAAAGACCTTTGAGGTGATACTAGGACCACCACAGATGGTGGACAGCAGGGAAGTAGTAATCTACTGGATTAAGGGAGGGAGGCTAAAGAGGCCCTGGTTCCAGGTACCACGTCACTGCGACAAATTCCTGTCTTTGTCGTCATCTATGAGGACACAGCAACAAACATCTTGGAATCAAATGCACAGCAGTATGATGCTAGGGAGAAGATACTCAACCACTGTAACAGCTTTCGGATCAAGGGTAGCCACTGAAAATACAAGACGCCCAGCAAAACTTTAATTTCCGACCAACGATTTTTATTGTATGTCCCAAACACCATATATTCATTATAGATAAGAATCTATATACTCATTCTGTACTTAGTATAAGTATGTACTTATACTAAATATAGACATATATTTACATACACTATAGTTAGATATACTTAAGTGTTATATATGTAGTTTGTATTTTTAAATACAGTTCAGGCCAGAAGGGAGGGGAGGGGAGGGGAAAACCTGTTCTTCAGAGAAAAAAGCCATGAGTGAAAATGGCTGATACCTGGTTAAAGACCAAGTGGGAAGGGATTTATCTCGAGTGATGAGAAGGTAGGGAGTGGGCTTCTCCTCATAGGCTCTTGCCACTATCTATATTCCTCGGGTTATCTTGCAGGAAGAAATGGAAGGAAGTGGATTCCTACTGCCCTAAGTAGGCTGGGCAATGGTGGCAGAAAAATACACACAGCCATCTCTCCCGGTGCAGGTAAAAGAATGAGAAGACCAAAGGAAATTGCTCCAGAGCAGACACCAATAGAGACTAGAACCTGGACCTTAAAAACACAAAAGGCAATCTGGGGGTGGGGCCACAAAGAAAGGGAGCAAAGTTCAAGAAAGAACCATCAGGGTGGGAAACCAGCCCAAAGCTCAAGAATGTAATCATTAACCTGATCGAAGGGTCTTCTTTGTATTCATGCTACCCAGTAACCAATGCAAACACTGCTGTCCTCCAAAGCACTAAAGGTGAGCTGAGTGGCTTTGTTAAACCACCCCTGGGCAAGTATCTCAGGAGATGTGAATTTCGAGATCATCAGGAAAAAAAAAAAAAAAAAAAACATTTGGGAGGAAAGAGATCCTGGAAATGGGGGACAAAGGCCATTTTCCCCTCCCTAGGGCTGCTGAGACACAAGTTAGCTAGGAAGGAGCTACAAACATCAGAAAAGCCTGTGGAGCACACGTACCTTTGAGGTTATAGCCCTCCTGCCCTTGGGGGGAGAAGGGGGGGGCAGTTAAAAGGACCCAATGGCTCCCAAGGGTCAGTGACCATTCAAGCTCCAAACACTGGTAAGAACATTTGCTTTGCAGATCCAGTTCTGATTCCCAATGGAGTCCCCAGCAAATATTCCCATCTTTCCTATGGGACCACCACTAGTAGCTCTTTTTCCCAGTGCATAGGTACCACTCCTCTACCAGTTCCCCAAGTGTCTGTTTCACAGTAGTCCCTGCTGGAGCCAAGTGACTAGGCGAGGAAAAGTACTAGAACTTACACAGTAGGGCCAGCAGCCTCCATGAGGGATGTTGAAGGAAGTAAATAGCCTGCAGCTGGCAATAAAGACGTGGGAGTCACATGGCCTCCGTGTGACTTCCCCTAGGACCTCGCCATCACGTGGGAAGCAGTTAGCTGCAAATGGCACTTCCACAGCTGGTCTCCACAAGCAGTCCCACCCACCTCCCCACTTGAAAAGTCAACTGGAAACCCATAATTCCTAGTAAGAAACTCAAAATCCAAGTGAAGGAAAGACTCTTCGGCAACATGAAGCATACACAGAGTACATGCCTAAAATGCCATCCATTTTCTCAGAAAACCTCAACTAGCCCCCTACAGAAAAGCAGTCAGTAGTAGAAGCAACTCTATTCCAGCTAGCCACTTCTGCTTAAACACAAAGAAAATGGCATTCTGTGTACCCTATTTAGGTGCTTGATGATTCCTAATGTAAGCATGTAATTCCACACTTTCACTAATGATGTATGAGATTAGCCTGGGTACCCCATCCTAGTTAATTCTACCTCCCTTTCTAGTGATTCAAGGATCCCCAGAAGACAGGCTCTGTTCCGTTTCTTTCTTTGTGTACTCACGTGAGAGACACGCACCGAGAACAGAGAAGGCAGAGAGATGGGGGAGGGGGGAGGGAGAGAGAAAGAGAGAGACCACAGGCTAGAGCACAAGTGCACACCAGGCTTGGGGCAGATGCTCAATGTGTGTTGACTGAATGGAATTCACTTCCACGTTTTCCAAGCAGTCCTTGAGGAATTTGCCTCCCAGCAGGCATCTGCTGCTTCTAAACAATGTGCCCGGGCCATTTGCATTGTAGCTCTAACAGCAAATGTTTAGAAAGTGGGGGAAAGGAGAGCTAGAATCTGGGCCTCTTCAGAAGTCTTAAAGTAAAAGATATTAGAGACTTTTACCACTAGCTTTCATCAAAAATGAACCAGGACATTAGACAATGCAATTTCTCATCATCAGAGCCACAACTGGCTCATCTTTCTATAAACGCTTCCAAAATCCCCAGAGATCTGAAGTAGAAGATAACGCACCTAAGAAAAACTCCGGTGGTGGAAATCTTGACTGGGTCCATGGCAAAAACCACCAAACACAAATGTATTTATACTGTCATACCTAAAATAGCATATTTTAGTAGTATATAGTATATATTTTACTGTATCTAAAATCTACCTCAATTAAGATTATTAAAAAAAAAAAAAAAGAAGCCAGGCGATGGTATAATCCTAGCTACTGGGAAAACTGAGTTCTGAGAATTGCAGCTCAAAGCCAGCTAAGCCCAAGAAGTCCGTAAGACAACTATATCCCAATTAACCATCAGAGAAAACTGGAAGCGGCACTGTGGCTCAAGTGGTAGAGCTAAAGAGCTCAGGGACAGCGCCCAGGCCCACAGTTTGAACCCCACGACCCAGAACCCAGACCCAGACCCAGACCCACACACACACACAAAATGAATAAACGAGCTCTAATGATGACACGCAGGATGTGTGAGATCTACTGTTAGACTTAACAATACAATACTTAGCAAACTGGGCCAGGCTAAGGCAAGAGGCTCACTTGGGCCCACCAGTTCAAGACCAGCCTGGGCAACATAGAGACCCTGTCAAAGGCAAAGAAAAGAGGGGAAAAAATGAAAGAAAGAAAAAAAATGCCTACAGAACCTCCCAGTATGCAATGCAATCCACACCTTAAACACTCTGTATCGGGGCTGGGTGCCAGGTAGCTCCCAGCCTGTAATTCTAGCTACTTAGGAGGTTGAGATCTAAGTATCACAGTTCAAAGCGAGCCCAGGCAAGGAAAGTCCATGAGACTCTTACTTCCAATTAACCACCAGAAAATCGGAACTGGTGTTGTGGCTCAAGCTGTAGAGCACTTGCCTTGAGCTGAAGAGCTGAGGGACAGGGAGGGCCCAAGCCCAGAGTTCAAGCCCCACAACCAACCCCCCCCCCCAATCATATGCATGAAGCCCTGGGTTCAATTCCTCAGCACCACATAAGCAGAAAAAAGCCGGAAGTGGAGCTGTGGCTCAAGTGGTAGAGTCCTAGCCTTGAGCTGAAGAGCTGAAGAGCTGAAGGACAGCACCCAGGCCCAGAGTTCAAGCCCCAGGACTGGCAAGGAAGGAAGGAAGGAAGGAAGGAAGGAAGGAAGGAAGGAAGGAAGGAAGGAAGGAAGGAAGGAAGGAAGGAAGGAAAAGAAAAAATATGAACACCAAGTTAAACTGAGGTAGCCACTGACCACTATACCCAAACAAAACAAAACAAAAACCAAGCAATTACAAGGATCTGGAGAACAGGGAATTCAGAGAGGAAGCCCAAATGGCCAGCAAACATGAAAAGCTGGCCAGGTGCCGGCAGCTCATGCCTGTAATAATCCTAACTACTCAGGAGGCTGAGATCTGAGAATCATAGTTTAAAAGCCAGCTGGGAGAGAAAACTCCCTGTGCAATCTCCAATTAACCACTCAACAACCACAAGTGAAGCTGAGGCTCAAAGTGGTAGTGTGCTAACTAGTCTTGAGCAAAAGAGCTCAGGGACAGCACAACAAAGGCCCTGAGTTCAAGCCCTCAACCAACCCAAAAAAAAAAAGAAAAGAAAAGAAAAGCTGCCCTTACCTCCCAGTAATCATTGATGTGCCAGGTTATACAGGCTGAGCAATCTTTCTGCCAATAAACTGACAGGAAGAGGATGGCAGAAATGCGAGGAAGTGTGGATGGCAGAGGCAGCTCCTAGGAGCCAAGGACTGGGACTATTAACATTTCAAATGTGCCTCTCAGGGGTCCCAGAAATTCCCTGGACCAGAGGTGTGGGAGTACAGGACATCCCCTCTTAAGGGAGGTGGAGGAAGGAGGTAGGAGAGAGGACAAGTGTTCTTGATAAAAACTAAAGGTATATATAGACAAGTCAGTCAGCACGGGATGTGTTTTTTAGACACAATTATGTATGTAATCATTGTTGGAATGAGCCAGATGCCAATGGCTCACACCTGTAATCCTAGATACTCAGGAGTCTGAGGATCTGAAGATTGAGGTTCCTGGGTAAAGTCTCTCCAATTAACCACCAAAAAGTGCCAGAAGTGGAACTGTGGTTCAAATGACAGAGTAGCCTTCAGGAAAAAGTAAAGTTGGGATAAAAAAGATGTAACTTGGGCTGGGAAGGTGGCTCAGTGGTAGAGTGCTTGCCTTGCATGCATGAGGCCCTGGGTCGATTCCTCAGCACCACATAAGCAAAAAGAAAAAAGCCAGAAGTGGCGCTGTGGCTCAAGTGGTAGAGCGCTAGCCTTGAGCTGAAGAGCTGAGGGACACAGTGCCCAGGCCCAGAGTTCAGGCCCCTCGACCAGACCTACCCCCCCCAAAAAAATGTAACTTTTTTAAATTAAAATTTACATTTTGCCAGGTGCTGGTAGCTCATCCCATAACCCCAGCAACTCAAGAGACTGAGCCCTGAGGATCTAATCAATAAAACACCAGAAGTGGAGCTGCAGCTCAAGTGGTAAAATGCTAGACTTGAGCAAAATAAGGCTCAGGCACATTTGCCTAGGTCCTGAGTTCAAACCCCAAGAAGACACAGGGAGAAAAATAAATACGGATAAGCTAAAGAAAGAAAACATGTGTAGCCGGGCGCCGGTGACTCACGCCTGTGATCCTAACTACTCAAGAGGTTGAGATCTGAGGACTGAGGTTCAAAGCCAGCCCGGGCAGGAAAGTCCGTGAGACTCTTATCTCCAATAAACCACTAGAAAACCAGAAGTGGTGCTGAGGAAGGAAGGAAGGAAGGAAGGAAGGAAGGAAGGAAGGAAGGAAGGAAGGAAGGAAGGAAGGAAGGAAGGAAGGAAGGAAGGAGAAGGAAGGAAGGAAGGAAGGAAGGAAGGAAGGAAGGAAGGAAGGAAGGAAGGAAGGAAGGAAGGAAGGAAGGAAGGAAGGAAAACATGTATTACCTGTGATGAAAGCAACTCATTAAAATGAGTTAACTTAGCCCTGAGGAGGCTGAGCTATGTATATATAAACTGAGAACAAGGAAGGAAATGGTTACAAAATTGTTACCTGCTGCTCTAGTTTTAAACCCCTCCTATGTTCAGCACAGTGTTTTTGTTATTCTGCACTGCTGGAGTGGGAAGGCAGCAGATCCCAGCCTCAGCCTTATAAAACCGTCTTGGGGGCATTTTTTTCATGTGGTGATATTTGGTCTTGAACTCAGGGCCTCACGCTCTTGCTCCAAAAATAGTTTTTACTAAGCATTCTTCCTCTTTTCTATTAACTACAAGCAGACCTGTCCACATTTACCTTCACATAGTAAGGACCCCTTCCGTGTGAAAGAATCTGGATTCTGGTGGCTCATGCCTGTAATCCTAGCTGCTTGACAGAGGCGGAGAACTAAGGATCATGGTTTGAAAGCCAGGCCAGGCAGATAAATCCAAGAGACAGACTCTTTATCACCAACTAATCAGCAAAATGCAAAAGAGGAGGTATGGCTGAAGTGATAAAGGGCCAGCTTTGAGCAATAAAGTCAAGTGAGAAGCCCAGAGTTCAAGCCCAATAACAGCATATACATGAATACATTCATGCACATACCCACACATACAATCTAAAATGAAAGAGCTTGGCAGATAGGACTTATCCTAGGCCTATCTTAAAAAGGTCTTCCAGGCCAGAGCGAAAAGACATGGGTGAACTGGGCCATGTTATTAATAAAGACCCTGTTTCAGAGCACCAGCCTAATTTCAGGAAAAAGCAATTTCTACCCTTTAAACTGGCTGTATACTTAGAAGCAACCTCCCAAGGTCTGAGATGCACAGATAGAATTAATACTGCTCATTTTGTCTTTGTGATTAAAAGTTAACATACATTATAGGAAGCAAATAATGAACTGTAAAACAAAAAGACCACACAAAAAGGCAGTCAACAGAATTGGCACTGTGGCTCAAGTGGTAGAGTGCTGGTCTTGAGCTTACGAGCTCAGTGACAGCACCTAAGCCCAGAGTTCAAGCCTCACAACCGACCAAAAAAAAAGGGGGGGGAGGAGGCAAACAGCTTCAGCTCTAGAACAAGGCAGGTCTGTCTTAGTGCACAAAACAGTGAAGATGAACAGAAGTGAGGGTTGGGGATATAGCTCAGTGGCAGACCAGTACCCAAGAGGCCCAAATCTGACCTTTCCCGACTACTACCTTAAAAGGAAATACTTTTTGGAAGTGGTGCTGTGCCTCAAGCAAGCATTGAGCAAAAAGAGCTCAGGGACAGCACCCCAGGCCCTAAGTTCAAGTTCCACAACCAGCTAAAAATTAAAAATTAAAAAAAAGAGGAAATATTTCAACCAGAAGTTACCTACACTACTCAAGGAGGGAAGAGATGCTTTCCAAGATCTCCTAAAGCCCCTTAACATTTGGGCTGATCCCCAGCTGAAAGGAATTCTGGGGTTTTGTTGTTGTGCCAGTCGTGGGGCTTGAACTCTGGACCTGGGCACTATCCCCTCAGTTCTTCAGCTCAAGCTGAGCACTCTTATCACTTGAGCCACAGTGCCACTTCCAGTTTTCTGGGTGGTTTATTGGAGATAGGCGTCTCACAGAGTTTCCTGCCTGGGCTGGCTTTGAACCACGATCCTCAGATCTCAGCCTCCTGAGTAGCTAGGATTACAGGCGTGAGCCACCCATTCCCAGCTAGGAATTCTGGTTTTTCTTGCTTGCACATGTATGACATCTACTTAGACATATTTTGGGATAGTACTGTTGTGAACTCAGATCCTCCTGAATCTAGGCAGATTCTGTCATTTGAACCAGACCCCCAGCCCTTTTCACTTTTCTTTTCTTTTTTCTGTTGGTTGTGGGGCTTGAAAATCTGGACCTGGGCACTGTCCCTCAGCTCAAGGCAAGTGCTCTACCACTTAAGCCACTGCACCACCACTTGCAGTTTTCTGGTGGTTTATTGGAGCTAAGAATCTCAGGAGCTGGGTTCCAGTGGCTCACGCCTGTAATCCTAGCTACTCAGAAGGCTGAGATCTGAGGATCATAGTTCAAAAGCCAGCCAGGGCAGGAAAGGCCATGAGCCTCTTATCTCCAATAAACCAATAGAAGTGGTGCTGTGGTTGCGCACGGACGGACGGACGGACGGACGGACACACACACACACACACACACACTCTCTCTCTCTCTCTCTCTCTCTCTCTCTCTCTCTCTCTCTCTCTCTCTCTCTCTCTCTCTCTCTCTCTCTCTCTCTCTCACACACACACACAGTCTCACAGACTTTTCCTGCCCGGGCTGGGTTTGAACCACGATCCTCAGATCTCAGCCTCCTGAGTAGCTAGGATTACAGGTGTGAGCCACCAGCACCCAATTATGTTTTTATTTTTCAAATGGATCTTTGGAGACCTCAATCTCTGCCTCCCAGGAGCTGGGGTTAAAGCATGAACCAACACACCCAGCCCATATGGATTTTTTCCCCTTCTACTAAAAAAAAATGCACTAAATTAGAATAAATTTTCTTCCTAGAAGATTCCCCCTAAACCTCTGAAGGAGTGTAACACTAAGGAAAAAAGAAAAACAAACGGAGCCAAGCGCCACTGACTCACACCTATGACTCACACCTATAATCCTATCTACTCAGGAGGCTGAGACCAGAGGACTAAAGTTCAAAGCCAGGCACAAGCAGGAAAGTCCATGAGACTCCTATCTCCAATTAACCACCAGAAAACTGAAAGTGGAGCTATGGCTCAAGTGGTAGAGCGCTCCCTTTAAGCATAAAAGCTCAGGAAGAGTCTCCAAGCCCTGAGTTAAAGCCCCATGACGGACCAATAAAAAGATTAATTCTGCTGTATCAGCCCATTATACCTCAACAGAGGTACCAAAATAAATCACTAGCCAGGCTGGTGTGGCTGTGCCTCTCCACATTAGACCCTAGAGCACAGACACAGGACGAAGCATGCTGGCCACTTACGGGCCACCTTCCTAACGCTCACACTGAGCTTCCCAAACTGAGGAGATCGTAACCACAGGCACTGGGAAGAAAATGTCACCCACTATGGGAGACTCCCCCAATCAGGAAAGAAAGGTTAGCCACTCTGGGTACCCAGAGCTCGGTGAAAATTATCTCGGCAAGAAACCAAACTACATCTCATTCCACTGGTGTGAACTCTACAAAGACAAGATCCCTGGGGGTTTCACCCCCTGCTGTTTCCTTCTACTTTCCTCAATCAGTTTTTCCACTGAAATTGTAATTTTGTGACGCCAGCTTCCAGGCAAATCTTTTTATTTCAGTGCTGTTAATGACTAACAAGTGCTGAAGTAGCCAGTCCTTCTTGATATAAGCCCACAGCCCGGGAGCTGGAGCATGTGTGCAGCCAGGGCACCCACTAGGCCTTGAAGCAGCAAGACCACAGGACTATAGCAAGCTGCTACTCTTCCACACAACAGCTAGATGAGCTTCTACCTCACTCCAGCTCTGAGCTTTCCTCTCGGCAAGGCTTTACATGAGAAGTTCCAAGTGGAATCAAGTCAGGATTGATAGCCAGCCAGATTCCCTTCCTAGCCATACCTGCTGCTTTACTTACAGTCACTGTCAGCCTGCCCCAGACCACCCAGTGTTTTCCTAACTCTCCCTTCTGATGGGGGCTAGGCAAAATACACCTCTGCTTTTTGCGCTGGCTCATCATTGTCTGGCTCAGGCTCTGCCAATATGGCATTCTAGAGGGAGGAAGGATTTGACCTTTTTTATCTGCTTCCTGTCATCAGCAAACTTCTCATGCCAAGGAAGGTAGTTCCAGTAGCAGAACCATCTGGCACAAGCTGAGCAGTCTCCAGCCCCTTTAAGTATTAGTAACCTGAACCTTGTCCTAGGGATCCCTCGCCCAGGGTGGTAGCTGCCTCCTGCAGGTGCTGCCTCAGACACTGCTGTGCTCTGTGCTTGCCACTCAGCAGTTCACAACTTATCACCACCAGTTCTGTAAGTGGGCTTCTGACTTTACTACTTCTCCCTCTGGATTGGACCAATAACCCTCCCACCGACCTACCCCCCCAAGACGCAGGAAATAAGAGACACTAACACTTACCATCCTAAGAAATTGTTAAAAGATTAGGAAAAATTAGGTAAAGGATCGATATATATCATGACACTTCCTTGAGGCACCCAGGGAAGGTTCTGCGGAAACTTCCCATCAGACAACTCCTATCTAAACTGTAAACTCCCCCAAGATTCATCAGAAACCCAATCAGATCTCCCACTCTGACCTATTAGCATTTAGGTTTCATGTGGCAATTAATTAAGACCACATGCAAAGCAGCCACACCACATAGGAAAACTGAGACTCTCCCCTCCCCACTTCACCTTTCCATTTCAATTTCAACAACCCCCCCCCCAAAAAAAAGCAGAAGCCTCTAACAGGGAGAGGCATCTTGAGTAGGGAGTACAATTCACATGGATGAAGCAGAAGACAGGAGTTCAGACATTGTGATGACAAGTCTTCATACTAATATATTGAGTCCTGTCATCAGCGAGGAACTAATTTCCCCCGAAATACTTCACAGAACCAAATATTGTTTGGTAGTCAACCAGGAATACTCTTTTTTTTTTTTTTTTTTGTCGGTCGTGGGGCTTGAACTCTGGGCCTGGGCGCTGTCCCTCAGCTCTTCAGCTCAAGGCGAGCGCTCTACCACTTGAGCTACAGCGCCACTTCCGGTTTTCTGGTGGTTTATTGGAGATAGGAGTTTCACGGTCTCTCCTGCCCGGGCTGGCTTTGAACCGCAATCCTCAGATCTCAGCCTCCTGAGTAGCTAGGATTACAGGCGTGAGCCACCAGCGCCCGGCTTTCAACCAGGAATACTCTTGAGACTGTGTCCCTTGCTACGTAGCCTGGGCTGGCCTCCAACTCAGATCCTCCTGCCTCCGCTGGGATTACAAGCAAGTAGCATCACTCAACAGGAAATATTTTTAGAAAGGTAAGTAAAATACTTAATTTCATAAAGTAGAATTTTAACTGCTTAGCTACAACTTTGCAGTTGCAGCCAATTTTCCAGGATATTTACATACCTTTGTGGAGGGGGGAGAGGGTTGTTGTTTTTAAGTGTGGTGGCTTACTTGTAATATTAGCTGTTCTTAGGCTCCTGGTTTAAAGCTAGCCTGGGCAGAAAAGTTCATGAGATGCTCCAATTAATCACCAAAAAGCTACAAATGGCGATGTGACTCATGTGCCAGCCTTGAGCAAAAAAGCCAAGCAAAAGTAATAAGGCCTGAGTTCAAACCCCAGTACTAGCACATAATGTTTTAAAAATCCACTGTTGTGAAAATTACAGCTCCCTGTAAATATTTCCTTAAACAGGATCTGCTTTCTCACCCTAGTCCCCAGACAGAAATCCTATCAGTTGAGTATGTTCTACTGCAAAACTCTAGAAACTGTATCTTCTTTTTTCTTGTGCTAGTATTATTTGTTTGAGTGCTTTTTTGCTCAAGGCTGGTTCTCTACCACTTAAGCCACAGCTTCATTTCTTTTTTGTTGTTGTTGGTTATGGGGCTTGAACTCTGGGCCTGGGCGCTGTCCTTCAGCTCTCTGGCTCAAAGCAAGCGCTCTACTACCAGTTGGGCTACAGCACCACTCCTGGTTTTCTGGTGGTTTACAGGAGGTAAGAGTCTCTGGGGTGGAGAACCTGTGGCTCAATGCCTGTAATCCTAGGGACTCAAGAGGCTGAGATCTGAGGATCATGGTTCAAAGCCAGCCCAGGCAGAAAGCTTTGTGAGACTCTTTATCTCCAATAAACCACCAGAAAACCGGAAGTAGCGCTGCTGCTCAAATGGTAGAGTGGGGCTGGGAAGTTGGCTCAGTGGTAGAGTGCTTGCCTCTCATGCATGAAGTCCTGGGTTCAATTCCTCAGAACCACATAAGCAAAAAACAAAAACAAAAAAATCATGCAACCCCATTTGTCCAACCTTAGCCGGGCGCTGGTGGCTCACGCCTGTAATCCTAGCTACTCAGGAGGCTGAGATCTGAGGATCGCAGTTCAAAGCCAGCCCGGGCAGGAGAGACCGTGAGACTCCTATCTCCAATAAACCACCAGAAAACCGGAAGTGGTGCTGTAGCTCAAGTGGTAGAGCGCTCGCCTTGAGCTGAAGAGCTGAGGGACAGCGCCCAGGCCCAGAGTTCAAGCCCCACGGCCGACAAAAAAAAAAAAAAAAAAATCAAATGGTAGAGTGCTGGCCTTGAGCTTTAGAGCTGAGGGACAGCGCCCAGGCCCAGAGTTCATGCCCCACAACTGACAAAAAAAAAAAAAAAAAAGTCTCATGGGCTTTCCTGCCCAGGCTGGCTTTGAACCATGATCCTCAGATCTCAGCCTCCTGAGTAACTAGGATTACAGGTGTGAGCCATCCTGATGGCTCTTTTTTGGGGGAGTAGGAGAGAGTAAGGGTCAGTTGTGGGACTTGAACTCTGGGCCTGGGCGCTGTCCCAGAGCTCTCCAGCTCAAGGTGAGCATTCTACCACTTGAGCCACCGGGACACTTTGTTTTCTGGTGGTTAATTGGAGATGAGTCTCTCAGAGTTTCCTGCCCAGGCTGGCTTTGATGTGTGATCCTCAGATCTCAGCCTCCTGGCGTAGCTAGGATTATAGGTGTGAGCCACCTGGGCCGCCCACAGCTTCATTTCTGGCTTTTTAGTGATTAATTGGTGCTAATTAATCTGGTGATCCTCAGATCTCAACAGCTAGGATTACACTGGTGCCTAGCTTTAAGAGTTCTCTCAATTAACTCAACCATCCTCTTGTCCATACTAAAAGCTGCAGGGGCTTTCCCAAACAACTCCCCTTCCTCCCAGACATTCTGCCTGTATGTACAATAAGGGGGAAAGAACCACCTAAATTCAACGTTTTAGCATGGGGTGGTATGTGCTGTAAGAGTGAACATTAAGGATCAGCCTGAGCAACTAAGTGAGACCCTGTCTCAAAACAAAGTATGGAAGAACAGCTGGAGATATGTCTCAGCAGACCCTTGGGAAGAGAGGAAAGCAAGATGAAGAAATATCCAAGATAAAAATTAAGGCAAGCCAGGTACCAGTGGCTCGCCCCTGTAATCCTAACTACTGAGGATCGCGGTTCAAAGTCAGCCTGGGCAGGAAAGTCCAGTCTTATTTCCAATTAACCACTAGAAAACTGGAAGTGGCACTCTGGCTCAAGTGGTAGAGCACTCACCTTGAGCTGAAGAGATCAGGGAAAGTGCACAGGCCAAGAGTTCAGGCCCAAAACCGACCAGAAAAAATAATAATAAGGTAAGCTGGGCGCCAGTGGTTCACACCTACTTAGGAGGCTGAGATCTGACCAGCCAGGGCAGAAAATTCAGAAAAGTCACAATGAGATTCTTATCTCAAATAAAATACTCAAAAAAGCCAGAAGTGGCAGTGGGGCTCAAGTGATAGAGCGCTCGCCTTGAGCTGAAGAGCTGAGGGACAGCGCCCAGGCCCAGAGTTCAGGCCCCATGACCAACAAAATAAAAAATTTTTTAAAGCCTTGAGCAGAAAAACAGCTCAGGGATAGCACCCTGGCCCTAGAATGTGGCTTAGTGGTAGAGTGCTTGCCTAGCATACATGAAGCCCTGGGCTCAATTCCTCAGCACGCATGAACAGAAAAGGCAGGAAGTGGTAGAGTGCTTGCCTTAAGCACAAAGAGGGGCTCAGAGACACAGCCCAGGCCCTGAGTTCAAGCCCAGGACTGGCAAAAACAACAACACCTGTGCCTCAGCTGGGGGTCTAGAGCTCAGTGGGAGAGTATTGAAAAACAAAACACACCTAAGACCTGGAGTTCCATCCTCAGCACCAGGGCAGGAAAAGGCAACAAAATCTGCTTATGCCTAGTAGCAGACCAATGTTTAGCAGCAAAAGGAGTGCAGTTTGGTTTGAGACTGTTTTACCACTAATATTCCCAGGCCAGTCTAACTTGGGACGCCTCCCAAACACTGGCGATTACTGGGGTGCTGCACTGAGCTGAAGTACCGCTTTTGGATTTCGTAAATACTTAGCCCAGAAGTAAAAGACTAGGCAACCTTTCCTAACTAGCCAAAGGACAGATGTTAGCTGGTGACAGATGTTAGGCACAGCTTCTATTCCCAGAAATCCCTCACATACTCAGGCTGCAAGTCTGAGCCAGAGCCCCCAGAAGTTACCTTGTCAAAGCCTTGAGGACATGTCCTCTCTACTTCAGACTCCACAGGTGTTAATAAAACATAATACCCTGCACCGACCTTACAAGAAAGAAAGAATCAAAAACACCCCTTTCAAACAAGAGGGTTTTTTCTTGTTGCTTGTTTTCTTTTTGTCTTCTTTGGTCATTATGTGTCTTTGAGAGGATAATGAGAACACAGAAATGGAGGGACAAAGGGTGAACAAATACAGCTGCTGTACTCACTAGATACTATGTTGAGAACTTGTAGGTAGGGATGGGAGGGAAAAACTGGGGGGCAGCAAGGAAAGGACTGACACTGTCCAAAAAGAAATGTGCTTTTGGGCTGAGAAGATGGCTCAATGGTTGAGTGCTTAGCTTGCATGCATGAGGCTCTGGGTTCGATTCCTCAGCACCATATAAACAGAAAAAGCCAGAAGTGTCGCTGTAGCTCAAGTGGTAGATAAGAGCCCTAGCTTGAGCTGAAGAGCTCAGGGATAGTGCCCAGGGCCCACGACCAACAGAAAAAAAAAAAAAGAAAATGTACTTTTGTTGAGCGTTGATGGCTCACACTTGTAATCAATCCTAGGTACGCAGGAGGCTGAGATGTGAGGATTATGGTTCAAAGCCAGCCTGGGCAGGAGAGTCCATGAGACTTATCTCCAACTAATCATAGAAAAAGCTGAAAGTGGTGCTGTGGCTCAAGTGGTAGATTACTAGCCTTGAGCAAAAGGAGCTCAGGGACAGCACCCACCCCCAGAGTTCAAGCCCCAGGACCAACAAAAAACAACAAAACTCTTTACCTGACTTAGGAAACTGTAAAACACCCCCCCCCCCCCGTTACATCACCCTTCTAATAACAAAAAAATATTTTAAGCCCTTTGAATAATTTTTAAAACCGCCCCTCTTGTTGTTGTTGGTACTGGTATTTGAATTCAGGCCCTTCAAGCTTGCAAGGCTGGTGCCTTAACACTTGACTTTTTGCTTCTTATTTTTGAAGCGCAAAAAGCCTAGTGAACTTTAGTCTGGGATAGGCTTGAATCTAGATCCTCCAGATCTCAACTTCCTGAGTAGGAATTGTAAAAGCATGAGCCACAATTGCTCAACTTATTCTATCACTCTGAAATTCATTCCAGCAAGAATTAACCACTTTTTGGCTGGGTATGGTGAGTTAAACCTGTTAACACCAATAACTCAGGAGTTTGAGACAGGAAGACTGGCAGGAAATTACATGCTTTAGAACAGCCTGAGCAACCCGGTTGCAAAAAAACAAAAGCTGGGTGGTACCTGTGACTCACTCCCACAATCCTAGCTACTGGGAGGCAGAAATCAGGAGGATCTCAGTTGGAGGCCATCCCAGACATAAACAGAAACTCTTGATCAGTAGCAGTGCACCTGTTATCATCCTAGCTACAAGTAAGCAGATCTCAATCCAGGTGCATAACCAAGCAAAAAGTGAGACACATACACACATTCTCTCAAACTAAGCAGTGGGGGGGGGGGGGGGGGAAGGGGGGAGGAGCTAAAGAAAATAAAAAAGGAGGGCTGGGAAGGTGGCTCATTGGTAAGAGTACTTGCCTTGCATGCATGAGGCCCTGGGTTCCACACCACATCACAGAAAAAGCCGGAAATGGCACTGTGGATCAAGTGGTTGAGTACTAGCCTTGAGCTGAAGAGCTGAGGGTCAGTGTCCAGGCCCAGAGTTCAGGCCCCACAACCAACCAACCAAAAAAAAAGATTACTCTAGAATATGGTTTAATATCAGTTTCAGATGGGGGGGGGGGCCCACACAGGGAACAGAACTAAACCAGGCTCTGGTGGCTCATATCTGTAATCTTAGCTGCACAAGGGGCTGAGATTTCAGGATCTGGGTTCAAATCTAGCCCAGGCTAACAAATTTGAGGTTTCAATTAACCGGCAAAAAGTTGGAGGTGAAGGGCTGGGAAGGTGGCTCAGTGGCAGAGTGCTTGCCTTGCATGCATGAGGCCCTGGGTTCGATTCCTCAGCACCACATAAGCAAAAAGGAAAAAAAGCCGGAAGTGGCGCTGTGGCTCAAGTAGTAGAGCGCTAGCCTTGAGCTGAAGAGCTGAGGGACAGTGCCCAGGCCCAGAGTTCAGGCCCCACGACCGACCAAAAAAAAAATTACCTTCGGGCTGGGAAGGTGGCTCAGTTGTAGAGTGTTTGCCTTGCATGCATGAGGCCCTAGGTTCCATTCCTCAGCACCACATAAGCTGAAAATGCTGGAAGTGGCTGCGGTGGCTCAAGTGGTAGAGCGCTAGCCTTGAGCTGAAGAGCTGAGGAACAGTGCCCAGGCCCAGAGTTCAGGCCCCACGACAGGACCCCAAAAAAAAAAAAAAAAAAAGTTGGAGGTGAAGGCATAGCTCAAATGATAAAGCAAAGCTGTGAGTTGAAAATGCTAAGCAGAGGCCCTGACTGCCAGTACCTGCACAATAAACAGGAGGGGAATCATTTAGGATTGAGCTACAAGCAGGAGGTCGGTTGAAGAAGCAGGAGGCAGGTGAAGAGGAAAGACAGGAGGCTGGGAAGGTGGCTCAGTGGTAGAGCGCTTGTCTCACATGCATGAGGCCCTGGGTTCAATTCCTCAGCACCACATAAAAACAGAAAAAAAAAAAAAAAAAGAGGAAAGACAGACCAAACTTCTTTTAAGCAAGCCACAATTAAAAAAGGCGGACAGGAAAACCAAGTAAATTACCAAGTAAGCTAAAATGAATGGTACCAGGTTGCCTTTAGGCTACTGTAAATTCTCTATCAGAATCTTTCTCTTGCTCTAGTTCATAGCAACAGCCTTACTGAGCCAGGCCTTTAGCTCTCTTGTGCTAGTGAGGATGAATGGGGGATGGAGGGGAAATAATGAAACTGCCTGCAGGGGAAGGTTCATCTCAACTTGTTGCACATCATGAAGAACCTCACTAAAAATGGTCCCTTATTTGCTAAGAATGAATACAGCTAAAATAAATCTTTGGCCTATGTGAATAACTGGATGGGAAAAGATGAAGCAAAACATGTGATTTTCAGCACCAGAGGAGGTTAGATTACAAAGCTATGGAATCATGCAGTGAGTGAAAAATCATAAACCCTTTTTAACCTGACAAACCACTTCAGCAGTGAAATCACCTCAGTCATTTCACTTCCACAACATCAAATGCCATTTCTATGCACAGTTAAAAGGATTATTTTTTTTTAAATGAAAAGACAAAAGGTAAACTGCTTAAAATTTTACATTGGAGCTGGGTAGTGGTGGTTCATGTCTGTTATCCTAGCTACTCAGGAGGCTGGGGTTTGAGGATCATGGCTCAAAACCAGCCCAGGCAAGAAAAGTCTGAGACTCATCTCCAAATAACCACCAGAAAACCAGAAGTGGAGCTCAAGTGGTAGAGTGCTGAGTGAGAAGGCTCAGGGACAGTGCCTAGGCCCTGAGTTCAAGCCCCATGACCAACAAAACGTTCATTTATTATTAAAATAACATGAAGAGGCCTGAGGTGAAAAAAGGCCATTTCACTGAATCTTCAATCAAACGAGATCTACTTCAAATGCAACTGTTTTTAATTCTGAAAGTATGTTACTGATGTCACAATCATTTTGAAGGAAGACTGGAAATCTAAAGTGTCTATTTTCTTCCTCAAAATGTGTACACTATTCTCCAAAAAACAAAAAACTCCAAGTACTGGAAAACTAAGATATCACAGATACCTAGTCCACATCTAAAAACCAGTTCAGTTTTGTCTTCAAATAGTCGTGATTACAACAGTTTGTGGTGAGGCAGCATCAGAAGTGGCCTAGCTTGGCCAAATTAGCCAGGGCCCAATCCAAGGGTTTCATGTGGATAAAATCTATTTTTCTGCACTTTAATGGAAGTACTCAGTTCAATCTAATTATGCCTTCCCATAACTTTTCATCAAGCTTTTTTTTGATGGGTCATGGGTTTAAACGGACTCAGGTCTGGGCACTATCCCTGAGAGCCACAGCTCAACTTCTGGTTTTCTGGTGTCTAAATGGAGATAAGAAGGTCCAATTACCTACCCGGACTGGCTTTTTGCACAGTGATCCTCAGATCTCAGCCTTCAGAGTAGCTAAGATTACAGGTGAAGGCCACTAGCTCTCAGCAAGCATTTTATTTTTAATTTAACAGACTTCATACTTGTTCAACTAGATTCAAAGCAGAAGCTATATTTTTTAAGGTATCGAAGTATAGTTTCCCAGCCTATAGATGAGACAGATGCATACACCAAAGGCTGCAGAATACCCATTTCTATTCTTTTTCTTCCCCTAGGTTTACAAAAACAAAAAATAAAACGTAACTATGAATAAATGGGGCTCCAGTTGAAACCTCATTTTCATGGCAATTCAAAGTTTACTATAAATTCCACCAACAGTATCTATATACAATCACTTTAGAGATGGATGGAGGAGAAAAAGATGCAACCACCAATTAGGCAGACTGCCTTGCTCAAAGGGGTAGATAGGAGGACTAGGGTCAATTTGAGCAGAATCTTAGACCTTTCTTTCTAAGAAGCATTTTAAAGCCTAACTGAAGACTGAATACACATATATCAGCTTTCGCCTACTTACTGAAGACCAGGGGACTGCAAAATCTCCCCCTCAGACCTGCATCGGGGGCCACCATTTGTGTAGCCAGAAAAGCTTCCCTTGACCAAGATGGCAAGAATGTCCTCGCAGACCCCCACAGCCACCTCTGCTGCTAATGAGGAGCTTTCCTGGGGACCTGGACATGTTCAAACTCTGCTAAGACTTTTTGCCGTTTACATGATTCAGACAGTGAACACACAGATTGATTTGTTCCCAGTGTTGCTTCTACCCCATGTGGTCCAAAGGAAAAAAAAATTGAAGGGCATTTCATGTCAGAGTCACACAGAACACTAATCGGTGGGAGCCTTTCCCAGGAACTGAGCTCCTGAGCACAAGCTTCAGGAACCTGATCAAAGCTGAAGGGGCAGCAGTGCAGCGTCCCAAAATTCTGGGTGTCAGCGTGAACTACTGAAATTCCCAAATGATGCCCCCAATGAACCAAATACTTTAAGGAAAGATCAAGTGGCAGCAAGCAAATCACATCTTTCCCTTGCAAACTGGGCTCCAAGTGACTGTGGGGTTTTAAATAAGGGTTCAGACACCCATCTCACAGAGCAGCCCAGTCATCTGGAAAGTGATGTGTAAGGAAAGCCTTCTCCCCGTGAGGCTGCCTTCCCCAGGCAATGACAACCATTTGGGCCCTCCTTCCCAGGTCAGGTGGCACAGGGTCACCCAAAGGAAAAGGTACCCCGAAAGATTTAATGGGATCTGCTGACACAGAAGTAGCTTGGTAAAGTAGCATGTTTTAAGAACTCAGATAAAGTGTGCATGGAGTAAAAAGCCCAAGACATCCTCCAAAGTGCCCACGTGCTCCTTCCGGGCCAGAAAGGGATGGCTTTTTAAAGGGACCATGTTCTGTAACAGCTAACAACACTTCCATCAAAGGAAAGGGCTAGACTATATAGATAGCCTGTGAGAATCGCAGTACCAGTGAGGCTTTTTCTAACATTTCAGTCATCTACTCGAAGCATTCGTTTATCATCTTTAAAACCCGACGGTTCCATTCTTACATCGAATAAAGACATAACCATTTCCAAACATTCTTGTTTGAATGAAAAGCTAACGAGTTAAGTCGAATCTTGCTCAACACCGCGTTTTGTGTTGATGAAAGGCATTTGCTTTAATAACTATATCTTAATGATTTCTTATTAAAACACACACAACCAATCCCTGCCCAGGTTAAGCGACTTTTAAGGGCATCGGGTACCTCACAGGGTGAGGAGAGCTTCCAACACTGTTGGATTGGTTTTATCATCTCAAAGTGAATAAACCTTTCTCTCCAGTCTAGCAATTCAGAACACCAATTCTGGCCCAAATAAGTGGATCTTTAACCAGGAATATAAATAAAAAGTGACACTTAAACTCAGTGCCCCTCCCAGCAGGCAGTTCCGGGAGCTCTCCCCACTCATCCCCTCCCCCCACCTCCATTTCAACCTAAAGGGCAAGGGAGCCGACTCGGGCTCCATCTTTCTGCTCCAGGGATTTTCTAAAAGAACACACAAGGAACATTCCCCACGAATCTGGGGAAAGTGGGCGCCAATTCAAAGGTTGAAAACGAAGTTGAGGCTCACACAGCTGCATACCCGAAAGAGACCTTGAAAATATAAGATGTTCACAGTACATCAGAACTGCAACTTTTTTCCCCCGCCAATTGGAAAAGTCGGCTTAAGACGACCATCAGGGGGTTAGCTGTGCCCTCCCCTCCGAAATAACAGGTTAGGAGTGGACGAGGCTGCTATGGGTTCCAGACTTTAAACAGTGCCGGGCACCAGCCGGCCCCCCCTCCCAACAGGATTCGTCCATCCTCTGCCAATTTCTGCTCTTTCCTCCAAAGCTTTTGGCGATCACACAGGTTTAAGGTAGATTTAGTCACCCACCCCATTCGGTACAGTCTGCTCTCAAAAATCCCTCCGGGCCCAGAGTGGGTGTTCTAACTGAATAGGGCGTGCTGGTCCGTAAATTACCGAAACAAGAAGTGGTTCAACATCCAAAAAGCAGAAATCAAGCCCAACGGTGGTGGGTGCTGGCCTCAGATTCCAGGCACGACCAAACCAGCTGCTCCGGACTTTCTCCGAGCCATGCAGAGCCTATGGGTGAGTAGGACAGGGGACACTTCCTAAGCGGGGAAACCCGCTCCCACTGGAGATGGGCGCGAAGGGCGACTACAAGAGACTCCCAGATGAACTGGGCGCTTCGGATTCTACATCGAGGTACCGCCGTGGGCCCGCAACACGATTGCACGTGGGAGCTGGGTGTGGGGAGGACCCACAACATGACTTTCCCACACACACACACACAACTGTGGAACATACAAGACTCAACGTCGGGGTGTCTCGCACCTCCCAAAGTGCAGAGACATCTGTCCCGTCCGCCGGGGCGCACGTGGACAGCAGATCTGCACCGCAGAAGCTCTCACCCACGCGCGCTCCCGCTTCCCGCCCGCGCCCGACTCCAAAGCAACCATCCAATTTCACAAACACACACGAGAGAAGCAATGTGCGCCCTCGCAGAGAGCACCAGGAAGACGGGCCTCCACAGGGAGGCTACACACAAACACACGCCTGCCCAAACCCACCGCACAACCAAACCTCGCACGGAGAAAAACCAAGACCGTCAGGTGGGGGGCCGCCACGCTCGGGGGGACTTCCGAGGGCGGCACGCACATTTTAAAAAAGCCAGGTCTTCCTAGATCGCTAGATCGTGATCCACCAGGTAACAACGACTGCCACGTAACCCGAGAAAATAAAATACAACACAACACGGCTGGGCACCGGGGGCCCCTCCCCCGCGCGCGGCCACCCGCACACACACGCACCCCCCCCACCCACCTATCCACCCGGAAACCGCTGGTGAACTCACCTCGTCGTCGTGCTGCTGGCAAAAGCCGAGGCGCTCGGGAAACACGGAGAGGATGGAGAAGGGCGAGCCGGAGAAGGGCGGCCCGAGCCCGAGCTGCTGCGCCGCGGCGGCGGCGGCAGCGGCGGCGGCGGCCGCGGGCCCCGGCGGGCCGCGCTCGATGTAGTGGTCCTTGGTGAGGCGCACGCGCTGGTGCGCGCGGACGCAGTTGTCGCACAGGTGTTCCTGACAGTCGAGGCAGCGCGACGAAGCCGCGTTGCCCTCGTCGCAAGAGCTGCAGCCGTGGGGCCGGCGCAACATCAGAGCGGACGGGGAGGCAGCTGGGCCGCCGGGAGCCGAGCGGGAAGGCGCGGGCGGAGGCGGCGGCGGCGCGGGCGGGAGAGGCGGCGCGGAGGCGGCCGCGCGCGTGTGCGCGTGGTGCGCGTGGTGCCGGTGGTTGCTGTGGCCACCCGCCACCGCTGGGGCGCCGGCGCGCCCGTTCTTGGGCGGCGGCTCGTCGGCCGTGGCCACCACGGCGTCCAGCAGGTTACTGAGCAGGAAGGCGGACGAAGGCAGCGCGTCCATGCCCGCCGCCTCGGCGAGGACGACTTTCTGGTCGCACACGGGGCAGCGCAGTTTCAGCGGTTCTCCCGGGGCGCTGCCGCCGGCTGCCGGCAGCCGGTGCGCCTCGAGGCAGGGGCGGCAGAAGGCGTGCAGGCAGGGCAGGACGTGCAGGCGGCGCGCCGCCGCCCCCGGGCCTCCGCCGCCGCCCCCGGACGACGTGGACGTCTGCGAAGACGAGGAAGACGCGGAGGAATTGGAGGAGAGCGGCGCCGGCGAGCCGCACATCTCCTTGCACAGCAGGCAGATCTGGAAATCGGTCTCGGGGAACGAAGCCATTTGCAAGCCGGCCCCGAAGAGGGAGGAGACCCGAGAGGAAGAGGAGGAGAGGGCGGGTGGGGGGGGGGGTGAGTCGGCTCAGTTAGAAAAATGCATCGATTAGACGAACGATCCAGGAGCCGACCCCGGGGCGCCGCGCTCCCCTCGGCTTCGCCGCGTGCAGCCTGCGCCCTGCCAGCCCTACCACCGCGGGCATTAAATGCCACTGTCCAGGGGAGACACGGATTCCTCCCGGAGGACGTGGGCGCCGCGTGCCTTCCCCAGCGGGAACGCCGGAACAAGCCCTGACACGCGCGTGGCTAGCAGGAGTCGGGGGGGTCAGTGTAGTCCCGGCAGCCGCTGGGGCTTCGCTAGGCACCGGCCTAGAGTCGTCCCCAAATCGCCAGTCCGCGGTGGAATCCAGGCCCGCCCAGCGAGAGCACGAATTTGGTTCGACGAGTTATTTGGTGTTACAGGGCTTTTCGCTAAACGGATTGAGTCTCTTCTTGGGGGAAAGGCGCCCCGAACTCGTAAAGGCGGGAGCAGCAGCAAATCGCTAAGCTGGTGCTGGCCGCGCGACGCCAGCCGCCCCGCCGCATGACGCGGCAGCCCGGGGCTCCTGGGTGGCCCGGTGTGCCGCGCTCCGGCCTTGCGTTACGGACCCGACCCCGCGCAGCCTTCCCCTTCAGGGCGGTCGGCCCCCGCGCAGCTGCACCTCGTGCGAGCCGGGCTGCAGCCGCACGCGCGTCCCACGCGCTTCGAGTCTCCCGCGCGCCCGCGGTAACCAGCGCTAACACGCACGCGCGTTCCACGCGGCGCCGGCGCCCTCGTGTCCCCCCTTCCCGCCCCTCCCCGCCTCGCTGATCCCGGGCCTGGGCGTCTCTCGTGCGTGCCTTCCCCTCCGGGTTAGCCGCGCTGCAGCGCGGGGCCGCAGGTCCCCGCGGGCCTCCCTGAATTATTCATCGGCAGGAAGATATTAGATGTACCCGCTGCCCGCTCCGCGCGGGCCGTCGTGCAATGCTATCCGAGCTCCGCGCGCGCCCCGCGCCCCTCCTCCTCTCCTCCTCTTCTCGTCCGTCCTCTCTGAAACCTTGGCAGGGAAGGGGGATCACATTTCCTTTGTCATCGGGCCATTTCGCCCTCGCCTTGGTCCCCCCCTCCGATCCCGAGCCTTGGGGACGGAGCCTCCTCCCAGGCGCGCTGGAATCAATGGAACCGGCCAGGGCCCCGCGCGGCGAGTTCGGGAGCCGCGTGGCCGACGCCACCGGCGCCCGCCAGCGTCATCTTCCTTCGGAATCGAGTCGCCGAGCGGGACGCGGGTGGCCTTGGCCGCGCCGCGCCTACCGAGCTCCGCTCTCGCAGTGCCCTGGCCTCCCGGGGTTTTGGCACAACTCCCTCAATTCGGGCTGCGTGCGCACGCACGCGTGCCCCGTCTTTCTCCGCTTTACCGCCTCTTCCTCCTCCTCTTCCTCCTCCTCCTTCTCTCCGAACGCGGGTTATTGGGACTGATCGGAATTCGGAATCCTTTTAATCTCCAAAGGAGCAAACTCACTTCCGCCCGAATGCTGGGAGGGGGCAGGGGGAGGGGAGGCAGAGGAGGGGGTTCCAGGCAAACAGGAAACATTAGCCCTCTCCACACGGCCCGCTTTTGTGTGCGCCCTCCCCCTCCCAGCAGCCCCCTCCCCGCTCCGGGCCGCTGGGGAGATGAACGCCCCCGGGCCTCCGTGTGACGACCTTTGAAACCTTCCGAGCTGGGAGCTGAGAGCTGAGAGCGACTCTTCCGTTTATTTAAAAAAGAAAAGACTTCATTCACAATCCTTAGCTGTGCGCTCGGGGCCCGATTTCCACTGTCCCCCGGATCTGCGGTTTTCCCCATCTTTTCTTTTAGCGTTGTTTTTTTTTAAGGACTCTGCAAATCTGTAACCAACCGCAAAACATCACACTGTTGTCTTGCAGTTAGATTAGTGGAATTAAACGAATCTGAATTCTGATCAGCGCAGGGGCCAGTTCCCCATTGAGTTTTAATGGGAGCAGGGCAGCTGTTCAGGGAAGCGACCTGATGACGGCCCCGGAGGCCATCTGGGTGGTGCCCGAGGCTATCTGGGCCGTGCTAGGAGAGGAACTTTCGGGCCCTGGAAAGATACTGGGTAGGAAGGAAAATTTATCAGCGTCTGGTCTGGAGTCCACTGGGCACAGTTGTTCTCATTTTGACACTCTTCAGCTGTTAGAGATATCTTGGTTCAGTTTTAATTGGTACTGATAAGCACTAGAATGAAAATCAAACCTTCATGTTGGATGAAAAAAAAAAAGCCCAAATACATGTATAATAGGATGCCATATGTGGGAAATTGTAAAATAGGCAAAACTAAAGTATGGAGACAGAAAATGTATCCTTGAAGAAGAGGTGTTCAGTAAGAAAATATTTGAGGGAACCCATAAGGAAATGAAATATGATATGCACCAACAAAACATAGTAGAGCATGCCTGTAATCCCAGCACCCTGACTGAAAGCCGAGGCAGGAAGATCAACAACTTCCTTGCCAGCCTAATACATATTCTGTACAAGATTTCACTTTATTGATCGTACTTCACTGAAAGTAGTCGGAAAACCTAGCAAACCATGCCTGGATGGATGCAGATACACTTCCTCTAATTTTTCTTCAGAGAATCCAGGAGAAAATCAACCTGGAAGAGCCTTTAACTCTGGACAAACAAGCTGCAACACCAATTCTTTTTTTTTTTTTTGGGTCCGGTCCTGGGGCCTGAACTCTGGGACTGGGCGCTGTCCCTCAGCTCTTCAGCTCACTTGAGCCACAGCGCCACTTCTGGCTTTTTTCTTTTTGCTTACGTAGTGCTGAGGAATCAAACCCAGGGCCTCAGGCATGCAAGGCAAGCGCTCTACCACTGAGCCACCTTCCCAGCCCCATGCAAGACCAATTCTTAAGATTCCCAGGTGCTTCCTACATGAGAAAACCTTCCCAGGCTCAGGAAAACCTGAGAGGCTCACTGGGAAGGCCCCAGTCCTCACCTGTGGAGGCTTCCTCTGCCCCCACCCCCTCCCCCTCCACCCGCCCCCAGCCAAAGGAAAATCCATGATCACCTAAGAAAATGTGTGAGAAGAAGGAAGAACTCCACACCCAATCAAATCAAAACACTTCCTCTGCTACATGAAGAAAATAAAGCTTTTGCCAGGCTCTGGTGGCTCACGTTTGTAATCCTAACTACTCAGGAGGCTGAGATCTAAGGATCTAGGTTCAAAGCTGGCCCAGGCAGGAAAGTCCATGAGACTCTTATCTCCAATAACCTACTCAAAAATTTTTTTTCAAAAGCTAAAAGTGGGACTCTGGCTCAAGTGGTAGAGCACTGGCCCTGAGCAAAAAGCAGCTCAGGGACACACTCAGGACTAGAGTTCAAGCTAAGGGACCAGCAAAAAGAAAAAGAAAAAAAAAAAGGAAAGCTTGTATCTAAATTTTAGGTAGCCAAGCACCGTGAAACACATCTATAATCCCAGTTCTGGGAAAGTTGAGGCAGGAGGATTAGAGTTTGAAGTCAGCCTAAACTACTTAGCAAGATCCTGTCTCAAAAAATAACAAGCATGGCCAGGCACTGGTGATGGCTCATGCTGGTAATCCTACTCTGGAATCTGTAACCTGAGGATCCTGGTTCAAATCCAGCCTGGGCAGAAAAGTCCATAAGACTCTTGTCTCCAATTAACCACCAAAAAGCTGCAAATGGAGGTGTGTTCCCTTGAGGGAAAAAGACAATTGAAGAAGGAAGGCCCTGAGTTCAAGTCCAATTCTGGCACTAAATAAAAATATAAAAATTAGAGAGTGGAGGTGTAAACCAGTGGTAGAATCTGTACATCTGAAGGCTCTAGATTTAATTCCTACCACTAAAAATGTTATTAAGAGATGGGCTAGGGCTGGGAAGGTGGCTCAGTGGTAGAGCACTTGCCTTGCATGCATGAGGCCCTGGGTTGGATTCCTCAGCACCACATAAGCAGAAAAAAGCCAGAAGTGGCACTGTGGCTCAAGTGGCAGGGCGTTAGCCCTGAGCTGAAGAGCTGAGGGACAGCACCCAGGCCCAGAATTCAAGCCCCACAACTAGCAAAAAAAAAAAGGGAGATGGGCACCTGCCATCTTGTATTGCCAGTATTAGATTCTTTCATGGTGATTTGAGAGACGCTGGGGTACAAGTGTATGCTCACATGGGAATCTGCATATTTCTGGAATTTTCTACCAGACTAGCCTAACTCCAGAGATGCTATTTTATGTACTTGTTGGTTTTGTTGCTTTTTCTGTTCTTCTTTTTGTCAGTTGTGGGGCATGAACCCAGGGCCTGGGTACTGCCCATGAGCTTTTTTGCTCAAAGTTAGCTCTACTACTTTGAGCCACAGCACCACTTCTGATTTTTTTTTTTTTTGGGGGGGGAGTCTGGTCGTGGGGCCTGAACTCTGGGCCTGGGCACTATCCCTCAGCTCTTCAGCTCAAGGCTAGCGCTCTACCACTTGAGCCACAACGCCACTTCCGGCTTTTTTCTCTTTGCTTATGAGGTGCTGAGGAATCGAACCCAGGGCCTCAGGCATGCAAGGCAAGTGCTCGACCACTGAGCCACCTTCCCAGCCCATCCACTTCTGATTTTATGATGGTTAATTGGAGAAAAAGATTCTCCCACGGGGCTGGGAATGTGTTTAGTGGTAGAGTCCCTAACATGCCCAAAGCCTTTGTTTCTTTGGATTCCTTAGCACAATATAAACAAACACCACAAGTAGAACTGTGGCTCAAGTGGTAGAGTGCTAGCCTTGAGCAAAAGAAGCTCAGGGACAGTGCCTAAGCCCTTAGTTCAGGCTTCAGGACTGGAAAAACAAAACAAAAAGTCTCACAAACTTTTCTGCCCAGACTGGCTTTGAACCATGATCCTCAGATCTCACCCTGCCCTCATCCTGCCCTCCTGAGTAGCTAGGATTATAGGCTTGAGCCAAAAGCACTTGGCTAGCTTGTTGTTGTTGTTGTTGTTGTTGTTTATTCTTTGAAACAAAGACTAAAGCAGATGGAGGAAGAGAATTGCCAGAGGAATAGACTTATACCTGCTATCCAAACAAGTGATTGACCCCACCCATCACCGAAAAAAGAAGAAACAGAAATGATGACAAGGGGGAAAAAAACTTAAGTCTCTAAGGTAAAGGCTTAGGGAGACATCACAGAGGAGCAGGAAGACCATCAGGACCAAAAGAGGAATCAAATTCCACAACGGTTGGTAGGTTGGTTTCCTGAGGACAATTACCCAGAATAAACCAAAGAGAAGAGAGAAGAAAGGGAGAAGGCTTGATTTTTCTTTAGGAAGTCGCTTCTGGGGTTGACAGTAAGTTCCAATGAGCTGACCTGCAGTGTGAATTGATAAATTAGCACTTTCCTAATTTCACTCAAATATGAATTTACAAAAGAAAAAGAAAAACACCCAATAAAAAGAAAAAAGCCTAGTCCAGTGGCTCATGCCTACAATCCTAGTTACTCAAGAGCCTGAGACCTGAGAATCATGGGTCAAAGCTATCCCAAGCAGAAAAGCCCATGAGTCTCTTACCTCTGATTAAGTACAAAAAAAAAAAAAAAGCTGGAAATGGAGTAGTAGGTCAAGTAATAGAGCACTAGCCCTAATCAAAAAAAAGCTCAGGGACACACACACACACACACACACACACACAAAAAGCTCAGGGACAGTGCCCTGGCCCTGAGTTCAAGACCCACCAGGACTAGCATAAAAAATAAAAGACAGAGCCAGGTGCCAGTGGCTCATGCCTGTAATCCTAGGTACTCAGGAGGCTGAGATCTGAGAATGGAGATTCAAGCCAGCCCCCAGGCAGGAAAGTCCATGATACTCTTATCTCCAATAAACCACCAGAAAACCAGAAGTGGAACTGTGGCTCAACTGGTAGAGCGCTCACCTTGAGCTGAAGAGCTGAGGGACAGCACCCAGGCCCAGAGTTCAGGCCCCATGACTGGACCCCCCCCCAAAAAAAAAAAAAAGAGTGTTACGGACTTTCTTGCCTGGGCTGGCTTCAAACTGCTATCCTCAGATCTCAGCTAGATTACAGACTTGAGCACTGGCTCCAAGGCTTCTTTCTTTCTTTCTTTCTTTCTTTCTTTCTTTCTTTCTTTCTTTCTTTCTTTCTTTCTTTCTTCCTTCCTTCCTTCCTTCCTTCCTTCCTCCTTTCTTCCTTCCTTCCTTCCTTCCTTTCTGTTGTGGGGTTTGAACTCTGGGCTTGGGTGCTGTCCCTCAGCTCTTCAGCTCAAGGGGAACTCTACACCACTTGAGCCACAGCGCCACTTCCAGTTTTCTGGTGGTTATGTGGAGATAGGAGTCTCATGGACTTTCCTGCCAAGGCTGGCTTTGAACTGCGATCCTCAGATTTCAGCCTCCTGAGTAGCTAGGATTATATGTGTGAGCTACCAGCCAGGTTTTCTATCATGACTTTTTGAATGTAGTACATTGATAGGTAAATAATATTTTAGTGTTAAAACCTGTAAGAGCCGGGCGCTGGTGGCTCACGCCTGTAATCCTAGCTACTCAGGAGGCTGAGATCTGAGAATCGCGGTTCAAAGCCAGCCCGGGCAGGAGAGACCGTGAGACTCCTATCTCCAATAAACCACCAGAAAACCGGAAGTGGCGCTGTAGCTCAAGTGGTAGAGTGCTTGCCTTGAGCTGAAGAGCTGAGGGAGAGTGCCCAGGCCCAGAGTTCAGGCTCCCACGACCAACCAAAAATAAATAAATAAACAAACAAAAAAACCTAGTAAAGCTTTACCTGACTCAGGAAGAGGTGAGGAACTGCCCCTCTTGAGTGTGCAGATGAAGGGCAAAGAAACTCAGTCCCCTGCTCTGAACTATACTGGGTTACATTTCCACGGCCATCCTAGCTAGGAAACACTCTAAGGAAGAGGTTGGCAAGCTTCCAGTTTTTCTTTCACTAGTTTACATCACAAGAAAATCTATTTATGTTCCTGAATCCTAAAAATCAATTATTTTATTTATTTATTCATTCATTCATTTATTTGTTGGTCATGGGCCTTGAACTCTGGGTCTAGGCTCAGCTCTTCAGCTCAAGGCTAGTGCTCTACCACTTGAGCCACAGCGCCACATCCTGTTTTCTGGTGGTTTATTGGAAATAAGAGTCTCATGGACTTTCCTGCCTGGACTGGCTTTGTACTGCATTCCCTAGATCTCAGCCTCCTGAGTAGCTGGGATTACAGGCATGAGCCACCATTACCCAGCTTAATTATCTTATTTTAAAGAGGAGCCACTTTTGCAAAAAAACCAACCCTTAAATCGGGGAGGTAGTAAATTTGCATTCTTTTCTCCAGTGGGTCCATAACCATATTTTCTTTCCAAAGATGACCAGAGTCCTGGTCCCTCAGATCTGGCTTGTGGATGAAACTATACTTCCACCACAGCAACTTCCAAATCTGGTGTGTATGTTGGGGGGGTGATTGCCCAAAAGTAGGTATGCAGTCTTTCCGTTAACTATTCCATATACCCTCTATTCTGATGTCAAAATCTTCCACACGGTACATTCACATCGTGTGTGTGTGTGTATGTGTGTGTGTGTGTGTGTGTGTGTGCTGGTCCTAGGGCTTGAACTCAGGAGGGCCTGGGTGTGTGTGTGTGTGTGTGTGTGTGCTGGTCCTAGGGCTTGAACTCAGGAGGGCCTGGGCTCAGTCTCTGAGCTTCTTTTGCTCAAGACTAATGCTCTAACTCTTTTTTTTTTTTTTTTTGGATCAGTTGTGGGGTTTGAACTCTGGGCTTGGGCACTGTCCCTGGGCTCTTCAGCTCAAGGTAAACGCTCTACCACTTGAGCCACAGCACCACTTCCGGTTTTCTAGTGGTTTATTGGAGATAAGAGTCTCACGGATTTTCTTGCCCGGGCTGGCTCTGAACCGCAAAACTCAGATCTCAGCCTCCTGAGTAGCCAGGATTACAGGCATGAGCCACTGGAGCCCAGCTTAATGCTCTAACTCTTGAACCACACTTCTGGCCTTTTCTGAGTAGTTTGTTGAAGAAAAGACTCAGGATTTTGCTGCCTAGGATGGCTTCAAACCATAATCCTCAGATCTCAGCATCCTGAGTTGCTAGGATTACAGTTGTGAGCCAGTGACACCAGCTAAATGTTCTTACAGGCACCAGTGGTTCATTCCTGTAATCCTAGCTAATCATGAGGCTGAGATCTGAGTATTACAGTATAAGACCAGCCAAGACAGTAAAGTCTGTAAGACTCATCTCCAATTAACCAGCAAAAAACTGGAAGTGAAACTGTGGTTCAAATGGTAGAGTACTAGCCTTGAGCAGAAAAGTTCAGGGACAGTGAGTTCCAGGCCCTGAGTTCAAGCCTCTTTTTATTTGTTTGTTTGTTTTTTTGTCGGTCGTGGGGCTTGAACTCTGGGCCTGGGAGCAGTCCCTCAGCTCTTCAGCTCAAGGCGAGCTCTCTACCATTTGAGCTACAGCGCCACTCCGGTTTTCTGGTGGTTTATTGGAGATAGGAGTCTCACGGTCTCTCCTGCCCGGGCTGGCTTTGAACTGTGATCCTCAAATCTCAGCCTCCTGAGTAGCTAGGATTACAGGCGTGAGCCACCAGCGCCCGGCTGAGTTCAAGCCTCTTAACTGGCACAAAATATGAAAATGCTATCTGAATCCGCAGCTGGCAAGCTCTATTCCATATATTCTATTCCTTCCTACTTCCATCACCCCTGTCCTTCAGTCACTCCACCCCAACACCAGGGCTTCCTGGCAACATAGGCCCCTGGGCTCTGCCCCATTCTCCTTTCCAATACTGCTTCTCTCCAGCATACACTGATACCCAAGGCAGTTTCTGCCTGGCATTTCAAACTCAGCCTTCTCCTCCTCCTTGCAAGCTGGGATCTATCTCATAGCCTTTCTCCTAGGATTTGAGTAGACCAAGAAAATATGGTAGAAGTACTGTTATGGTAATTCCTGATCTAAGTTTTCAGACACAGAACCTTAGTCAGCATTCTTTCCATCTTTAAATTTTTTTACTTTTTTTTTTTTTTTTTTGGGTCCGGTCGTGGGGCCTAGACTCTGGGCCTGGGCGCTGTCCCTCAGCAATTCAGCTCAAGGCTAGCGCTCTACCACTTGAGCCACAGTGCCACTTCCAGCTTTTTTCTTTTTTGCTTATGTGGTGCTGAGGAATCGAACCCAGGGCCTCGAGCATGCAAGGCAAGCGCTCTACCACTGAGCCACCTTCCCAGCCCCTACTTTTTAATTTTTTGTGCCAGTATAAGGGTTGTCCCTTAACTCTTCCACTTGAGCCACAGCTCCTCCACTTTCAGCATTTTCCTGCTTAACTGGAGATAAGAATCTCAAGGACTTTCCTGCCGGAACTGGCTTCAAAGGTGAGCTTTAGATCTCAGTCTCCTAAGTAGCTAGGATTACAGGCGTGAGCTACCGACTTCTGGATAACTTTCCTTATAAAGAGATCAGATGGCTGGGCACCGGTGGCTCACGCTTGCAATCCTAGCTACTCAGGAAGCTGAGATCTAAGGATCATGGTTCAAAGCCAGCCCAGGTAGGAAAGTCCATGAAACTCTTATCTCCAATAAACTACCAGAAAACCGGAAGTAGTACTGTTGGCTCAAGTGGTAGAGTGCTAGCCTTGAGCTGAAGAGCTGAGGGACAGCACTCAGGCCCAGAGTTCAAGCCCCATTACCAACTAACTAACTAACTAACTAACTAAATAATAAAGAGATCAAATGCAAAGGCCCAGAGTCTAATGGAGATGGAGAAGGGACCACTGGACTCCAGGTTGTTCCCACCAGGGTGGCAGATATACCACTGAAGTCATCTTGGGACATTCCAACCTGAAGCCCAGAGGCTGGGAATGTGGCTTAGTGGTAGCTTGCTTGCCTAGCATGCATGAAGCCCTGGGTTCAATTCCTCAGTACCACATAAACAGAAAAGGCTGCAAGTAGTGCTGTGGCTGAAGTGGTAGAGTGCTAGCCTTGAGCATAGGAAGCTCAGGGTAACTGTATTGGTGGCTCATGCCTATAATCCTAGCTACTCAAGAGGCTGAGATCTGAGCATCACAATTTTTTTGGGGGGGTCCGGTCGTGGGGCCTGAACTCTGGGCGTGGGCGCTGTCCCTCAGCTCTTCAGCTCAAGGCTAGCGCTCTACCACTTGAGCCACAGCGCCACTTCCAGCTTTTTTCATTTTGCTTTATAAAGTGGTGCTGAGGAATCAAACCCAGGGCCTCAGGCATGCAAGGCAAGCACTCTACCACTGAGCCATCTTCCTAGCCCCTGAGCATCACAATTCAAAGTGAGCCCCAGCAGAAAAGTCTGTGAGACTCTTTTTTTTTTTTTTTGGGGGGGGGGTCTGGTCGTGGGGCCTGAACTCTGGGCCTGGACGCTGTCCCTCAGTTCTTCAGCTCAAGGCTAGCACTCTACCGCTTAAGCCACAGCGCCACTTCCAGCTTGTTTCTTTTTGCTTATGTGGTGCTGAGGAATCGAACCCAGGGCCTCAGGCATGCAAGGCAAGCGCTCTATCACTGAGCCACGTTCCCAGCCCCTGTGAGACTCTTATCTCCAATAAACTGCTCAGAAAAAGCTGGAAGTGGCACCATGGCTCTAGTGGTAGAGCATGAGCCTTAAGCACAAAGAGGCTCAGGGATAGTACCCAGGCCCTGAATTCAAGCTCCAGGACTGGCACAAAAAAACAAATAAACAAACTTGGTTTATTATTATTATTATTATACTATTGTATTATTAACAGTAGTAATAGTGGTAGTATTAGCTCTGTGCTGTTCCTGGGGCTTAAATTCAGGGTCCTGGAGCTGTCCCTGAGCTTTTTTTTTTTTTTTTTTTTTCCGGTCATGGGGCCTGAACACGGCTTGGGTGCTATCCCTCAGTTCTTCAGCTCAAGGCTAGCACTCTACCACTTGAGCCACAGTGCCACTTCCGGCTTTTTTCTTTTTGCTTATGTGGTGCTGAGGAATAACCCAGGGCCTCAGGCATGCAAGGCAAGCGCTCTACCACTAAGCCACCTTCCTAGCCCCCTCTGGTGGTTTCTTAGAGATAAGAGTCTCATGGACTTTCCTGCCTGGGCTGGCTTTGAACTACAATCCTCAGACCTCAGCCTCCTGAGTAGTTTGGATTACAGGCATGAGCCACTGTTGCCCAGCTCCCTGAGCTCTTTTGCTCAAGGCTAGCACTGTATGTCTTTTTTTTTTTTTTTTTTTGGCCAGTCCTGGGGCTTGAACTCAGGGCTTTGGTACTATCCCTAAGCTTCATTTGCTCAAGGCTAGCACTCTACCACTTGAGCCACAGCGTCACTTCTGGCTTTTTCCTGTGTGTGTGGTGCTGAGGAATCCAACCCAGGGCTTCATATGTATGCTAGGCAAGCACTCTACCACTGACATACCTTCCCAGCCTGCACTCTACCTCTTCAGCCACAGCTCCATTTCCGGCTTTTTCTGCTTATGTGGTACTGAGGAATTGAGCCCAGGGTTTCATGCATGCTAGGCAAGCATGCTACCACTAAGCTACATTCCTAGCCCCTGTGGTATTTAATTGGATGTAAGAGCCTCATAGTCTTTTGTAACTGGGCTGGCTTTGAACTGTGACCCACAGATCTCAGCTTCCTGAGTAGCTAAAATTACAGGCATGAGCCACCAGCACCTGACTTCTTCTTTTTTTTGTGTGTGTGTGGAGCCTGAACTCTGGGCCTGGGCACTGTCCCTCAGCTCTTCAGCTCAAGGCTAGCACTGTACCACTTGAGCCACAGCACCACTTCTGGCTTTTTCTGTCTATGTGGTGCTGAGGAATAAAACTAAAACCCAGGGCCTCATGCATGCAGAGCAAGCACTCTACCACTGAACCACCTTCCCAGCCCCTTCTTTGGTAATTTTTGAAGGGACCACTGTACCATTTTCACAAAGGACATATTACTTCCACTCCTCTGCAGGGTACAGGGTTAGTTCCCTTTTCTCTTCACCCTAGGGCATTTGTTGATGCTGACCATGATTGTGAGGCTGAGGCCTGCCTTGTGAAAGTGTGCAGGCTCAGATGAGAGGCAAACACCTTGCACAACTCCAGCAGGGCAGACATTCAGGCTCCAGATATTTACCCACCCCTCACCTTGGGATTTACTTAAGGCTGACCTCTGTGCTTTGTTCCTGGAGTCCCTCTCCCTCTGCAGTATGTCTGTCCAACAATCTCAGCCATCTCAGTCCTCAGATCCCTGCTTTGGCCCACTTCATTCACTCCAAGCCATGGCTGAAACTTTGCCAAGTAGTCTCCTCTCTCTGCTTTGGCAAGCTGCCCCTTCCACCTTGCTCACAACTCCCTTCTCTGATGTGCACTTGGTCTTCAAACCTACTTCAAGATCAGCATGTTAAGCTGAGAAATGTGGCTCACTCCTTTATCTTAGCCACTCAGGAGGTTGAGAGCTGAGGATCAAGGTTCAAAGCTACCCCAGGCAGAAAAGTTCATGAGACTCTGTTTGTTTTTGGTCAGTCCTAGGACTTGAGCTCAGGACCTGAGCCTCTTTGTGCTCAAGGCTAGCACTCTACCACTTGAGCCATGGTATCATTTCCAACTGTTACTGGTAATTTATTGGAAATAAGAATCTCTTAAACTTTTCTGCCCAGGTTGGCTTGGAGCTGTGATCCTCAGATCTCAGCTTCCTGACTAACTTGGATTATAGGCATGAGCCACCTGCACACAGCTCCATGAGACTCAACTCCAATTAACCACCAAAATGCCAGATGTAGAAGTGTGACTCAAATGGTAGAGTGCCAGCCTCTAACAAAAAGCTAAGAGACAAGCCGGGCGCTGGTGGCTCACGCCTGTAATCCTAGCTACTCAGGAGGCTGAGATCTGAGAATCGCGGTTCAAAGCCAGCCCGGGCAGGAGAGACTGTGAGACTCCTATCTCCAATAAACCACAAGAAAACCGGAAGTGGCGCTGTAGCTCAAGTGGTAGAGCGCTCGCCTTGAGCTGAAGAGCTGAGGGACAGCGCCCAGGCCCAGAGTTCAAGTCCCACTACCGACCAAAAAAAAAAAAAAAAAAAAAAGCTAAGAGACAGTGTGTGTCATAGGCCCTGAGTTCAAGTCCCAAGACTGACACCAAAAGAGAGAGAGAGAGAGAGAGAGAGAGAGAGAGAGAGAGAGAGAGAGTAAAGAAAAGCAAACACTTCCAATATCACCTCTAAGAAATAAATCATTTCAAGATTCCTTCTCTAGATTGAAATCTTCACTCCTATTATTATGCCGTTATTGTAGTCGCTGGAGATACATCCTTAGTCCTTAACCATACATGAATTTTTTTTGGGGGGGGAGGGCTGGTCCTGGGGTTTGAACTCAGGGCCTGGGCACTTTCCCTAAGCTTCTTTTGCTCAAGGCTAGTGCTCTACCACTTGAGCCACAGCTCCACTCTCAGCTTTTTGGGTAGTGGATTGATGATAGAGCTGCGAGCCTGGCTGGACACCGGTGCTCAGGCCTGTAATCCTAGCTACTCAGGAGGATGAGATCTGAGGATCATGGTTCACAGCCAGCCTGGAGAGGAAACTCTGTGAGACTCCTATCTCCAATTAACCACCAGAAAACTGGAAGTGGCACTGTGGTTCAAGTGGTAGAGCACTAGCCTTGAACTAAAGAGCTGAGGGACAGCACTCAGGCCCAGAGTTCAAGACCCATGACCGACCAAAAAAAAAAAAAAAAGGAACTGCAATCTGAGACCTCAGCCTTTTGAGTAGGTAGCATTACAGGCATCTTCCACCAGCACCTAGCTCTTACATGAATTCTGCATGCATTTGTCTTCCCCATAAAACTGCCAGTACCAGGCTGGGAAGGTGGCTCAGTGGTAGAGTGCTTGCCTCCCATGCATGAGGCTCTGGGTTTGATTCCTCAGCACCACATAACAGAAAAAGCCGGAAGTAGGAGCTGTGGCTCAAGTGGTAGAGCACTTGCCTTTTCTTGAAGAGCTCAGGGACAGCGCCTAGGCCCAGAGTTCAAGCTCCACGACTGACAAAAAACCTAACAACAACAAGGGGCTGGGAAGGTGGTTCAGTGGTAGAGCACTTGCCTTGCATGCCCTAGGTTCAATTCCTCAGCACCACATAAGCAAAAAGAAAAAAGCCAGAAGTGGCGCTGTGGCTCAAGTGGTAGAGCGCTAGCCTTGAGCTGAATTGCTGAGGGACAGCGCCCAGGCCCAGAGTTCAGGCCCCACAACCGGACCCAAAAAAAAAAAAAAAAAAAAAAAGAACAACAACAAAAACAAACACACTGCCAGTACCTTGGAGGCTACAGCTAAGTCACAAACTCTAGTCTGGCCACCAGATGCCCACAGTAACATTCATTTGGAGTGAATCCTGTCTTGCACAGTCAGATAGCACCACTTGTCTGTGTGTCTGTGTGTCTGTCTGTCTGTCTGTCTATCTATCTCTCTATCTAATTATGTAATTCCTAGGGACTAATAATTACTACTAGGAACTCAGGGCCTCGCTTTCTTGTCTGGGTGTGTGTGCATGCTAGTTGAGCACTTTACCACTAAGGCACATTCCCAGCCCTACTCTGCTTTTTTTTTTTTTTTTGTCAGTTGTGGGGCCTGAACTCTGGGTTTGGGCGCTGTCCCTGAGCTCTTCAGCTCAAGGCTAGTGTTCTACCACTTGAGCCACAACGCCACTTCCAGCTTTTTCTGTGTATATGGTACTGAGGAATTGAACCCAGGGCCTCATGCATGCAAGGCAAGCACTCTACCACTGAGCCACATTCCCAGCCCTTATTATTATTTTTTTTAATGAGCCTACTGAATTAAAATTCAATTAATGCAACTTTAAAGATAAGAAAAATTGTGAAGAACCATTAAACAGCACATAAAAAAAAAACCCTTTGTGAAACAGCAAACACCAGCATACTTCTACTTATGACCTTTTGCTGGTTAATTGGATATGAGTCTCTCAGAAGGGCCTGGGAAGGTGGCTCAGTGGTAGAGCGCTTGCCTTGCATGCCTGAGGCCCTGGGTTCCATTCCTCAGCACCACATAAGCAAAAAGAAAAAAAGCCGGAAGTGGCACTGTGGCTCAAGTGGTAGAGCACTAGCCTTGAGCTGAAGAGCTGAGGGACAGCGCCCAGGCCCAGAGTTCAGGCCCCATGACCGGACCCAAAAAAAAAAAAAAAAAAAGAGTCTCTCAGATATGTCTGCTGGGTTGGCTTTAAATCAGAATCCTCAGCTCTGTGCCTCCTGAGTTGTTAGAATCTCTCTTACTCTAGTTGCCTGCTCTACTGACTCTCTATTATTTGAGTCTTGCCTCCAGTCCTCCTTTTCCTGGCTAATTGGAGTCTTGTAGATTTTCCTGCTGTGGCTGGCTTTGAACTCTGATGCTTACATCTCAGCATCCTGAGAATCTAGAACTGCCGGTGATCTACTTGAGCCTTTTTTTTCCCCCCCAGTCCTGGATCTAGACACTATCCTTCAGCTCTGTTTGCTCATGGCTAGCACTCTACCACTTAGAGCCACAGCACCACTTCTGGCTTTTTCTGTGATTAATTAGCTTTGAACAACGATCCTCAGATCTCAGCCTCCTGAGTAGCTAGGATTTCAGGCATGATCCACAGGCACCTTTTTTAAAATTGTTCTTATCAAGATGATGTACAGGGCTGGGAAGGTGGCTCAGTGGTAGAGCGCTTGCCTTGCATGCCTGAGGCCCTGGGTTCGGTTCCTCAGCACCACATAAGCAAAAAGCCGGAAGTGACACTGTGGCTCAAGTGGTAGAGTGCTAGCCTTGAGCTGAAGAGCTGAGGGACAGTGCCCAGGCCCAGAGTTCAGGCCCTACAACCGGACCCCCCCCCCAAAAAAAAAACAAAAAACATGATGTACAAAGGGTTACAGTTACATAAGTCAGGTAACTAGTACATTCCTTTTTTAGACGTCACCTTTTCTGTGCTAAAGTGTATTTATTTGTACTGTTTGCATTTTTGTTTACTTTGTGTTTTGAAATAACTTCAAATGCATAAAATAACTGCAATAAGACAAATAACTCCTATATACTCTTTACTTAGAATATAAAAATGTCTACATTTTGCCAAGTTTGTGTTAATGTCTTCCTCTCCAATATATTTATGTATATATCCAGGGCTAGAACTCAGGGGGTTTTGCACAGTCATTTGGCTTGTAATTTCAAGACTGGCTCTTTACTACTTAAGCCATATTTCTGTGCCAGTCTTTTGTTGGTTAATTGGAGATGGAGATCCTCAGATCTCTGCTTCCTGAGTACCTAGGGTTACAGGCATGAGCCTATTGTGGACTTAACATGTCCATAGTATGTATGGGACTTATATATGTGTACTCATCTGCATACAGATGTACGTATATGCACCATTGTTTTCTCTGAATGGCTTGGGAGGAGAACTGGTAGCAACAGCTCCTCTATTCCAATCATTTCCTGTGCATCTCCTAAAACATGAACATTATCTTCTACAATGCCAGTCCAGTTATCACAATCAGGAAATTTACTGTTGCTATTGGGCCATTATCTAATCCTCAAACGGTATTCACAGCTCATCAGTTGTCCCATTCATGTCCTTTGGAGTCTATTTGTTTTTTTTTTTTTCCCTCCCTGGACTGAGCCCAGGATCCCATGCTTATTAGTTGGCAGGATTCTTCAGCCTCCAGGGCTGGAGGCAGAGCTCCAGCTTGCTTTGCCTCTCAGAATCCTGCAGATGGAGAAGCCTGCAGGCCAACCATCTTATTACCGGACAGGTAACAAGCCTGGGAGACTGCCTCTCACTATACAATCAAACTCCCTCCTCTAGACTCAGAGGAGGGACTCTTTGCAAGGTCTCATAAAACCTTAAATAAACGACATGAACAAATTCCACTTTGACCACTATCTTGTTAAAATTCCTTGAAAAAGTGAACTCACTGGCTGCTCACAGTACCTGAACAGAAGCCAGGCTGCCCTCCTCCTGGTGTTTGCTGTTCACAAAGGGTTTTATGTGCTGTTTAATGATTCTTCACAAATAGCTTTTCTTGCCTTTAAAGTTGGATTAATTGAATTTTAATTCAGTAGGATCATTCTCAAAAAAAAAAAAAAGGGTTGGGAATGTGTCTTAGTGGCAAAGTGTTTGCCTCGTATGCATGAGGCCCTGGTTTTGATTCCTCAGCACCACATAAACAGAAAAAGCTGGAAGTAGTACTGTGGCTCAAGTGGTAGAGTGCTAGCCTTGAGCAAAAGTAGCTCAGGGACAGTGCCCAGGCCCAGACTTCAAGCCCCAGGACTGGCAAAAATATAAATAGGAAGATATAGCTTAGCCATGCAAGTAAAGGGAAGGCTGCTAGATCTAATGAAGATTTTTTTTTTTTTCTTCCAATTCTGGGGCTTGAACTCAGGACCTGGGCACTGACCCTGAGCTTTTGTGCTCAAGGCTAGTGCTCTACTACTTTGAGCCACAGCACCATTTCCAGCTTCTTAGTAATTAATTGGAAATAAAGCTCAGGAACTTTCCTGCCCAGGTTGGCTTCGAACCTCGGTCCTCACGTCTCAGCCTCTTCAGTAGCTAGGATTATAGGCAATGCCCAGCCATCAGCCACATTTTAGATGACTCCTTCTGGAATGACTGCGTGACAGTCCTTTCCTAGTGTAGATTTTCTGCCTCACTCAGAGCAACCTCTTGTTCCTTTGCTACTGCCCCACGAAAAGTCACCTCCTCCACCCAGCAAGCTACCTCCTTCCACACACGGTGCTGGATGTGGAGTCCTGGGCAAGGAATGTAGGAAGCACAGGTTCTACCGAAGAGCTACACTGCAGTCCATGAATCTTGTTCTTTCTCTTACATTCCATTTGGAGCACCTGAGACTAGGTTTGATTGATTACTTATTGGTGATACTGGGTTTTGAACTCAGCACCTTAAGCTTGTTGAGGATAGAATCCTGTGGTTTCTACCTGACTTTTTTTTTTTTTTGTCGGTCGTGGGGCTTGAACTCTGGGCCTGGGCGCTGTCCCTTAGCTCTTCAGCTCAAGGCGAGCGCTCTACCACTTGAGCTACAGCGCCACTTCCGGTTTTCTGGTGGTTTTATTGGAGATAGGAGTCTCACGGTCTCTCCTGCCCGGGCTGGCTTTGAACCGCGATCCTCAGATCTCAGCCTCCTGAGTAGCTAGGATTACAGGCGTGAGCCACCAGCGCCCGGCTTCTACCTGACTTTTGTTCTATCCACTGAGTGGTGTGCCTTAAAGTAGATGTCCAGATGGGATTAAAAATGCAATTGAGTTGACTTTTAATGACTATTATTATTATTATTATTATTGTGTGTATCTGTCAATTCTGGGGCTTGAACTTGGGGCCTGGGCTCTGTCCTTGAGCTTTTGTGTTCAGGGCTAGTGTTCTATCAGGAGCCACAGCTTCACTTCTAGCTTTTTTGGTAGTTTATTGGAAATGAGTCTCACAAGCTCTCTTGCCTGGACTGGCTTAGAACCATGGTCCTCAGATCTCAGCCTCCTGAGTAGGATTACACACAAAAGTCACTGTATTATTATTATTATTCTTAACATCATGTCATGTGGAGGAATATATCTCAATTATATTTGTCAGCTAACAGATATTTTCTCTGGCCCAATGATGACATAAAACCTTGTCCTTGACACACACCACGAACAATTACTTTGTTTTTGCCTGTACTAGGGCTTGAACTCAGGGCCTGGGTGCTGTCCCTGAGCTTTTTTTTTTTGGCTCAGGCTAGTGCTCTACCATTTGGAGCCACAGAGTCACCTCCAGTTTTTCAGTGACGAATAGGAGATAAGAATCTTTTGGCCTTTCCTGCACAAGCTGACTTAGAACTAAGATTCTCAGATCTCAGCTTCCTGTAGGCATGAGCCACTTGTGCCCCTCAGGCCTGTAATCCTAGCTACTCAGGAGACTGAGATCTGAGGATCTCAGTTTGAAGTCAGCCAGGGCAGGAAAGTCTGTGAGATTATCGCCAATTAAATAACAGAAAAAGCCGGAAGTGGCACTGTGGCTTAAGTAGTATAGTGCTAACCTGGAGCAAAGGGAGTCAGGGACAGTGCCCAGGTCTAGTTCAAGCCTCAAGCGTCACAAAAAATTATTATTATTTTTAAAAAGCAGGAGTAGCTCACACTTATAATCCTAACTACGCAGGAAGCTGAGAATTGAGGATTGTGGGATTGTGGTTCAAAGCCAGCCGGGGCAGGAGAGTCTGTGAGACTTGTCTCCAATGAACCATCAAACATTCAGAAGTATAACTGTGGCTCAAGTGGTAAAATGTTAGTTCTGAGCACAAAAGCTCAGGGACAGTGCCAAAGCCCTGAGTTCAAGCCTCAATACTGGCACAGGACAAAACAAACGAAACAAAACAAAAAACCAAAATGATTTCTTAAATCTGAGGCAAAAAGAAAAAAACCACCAGATGTCTCAGAATAAGATAAAGAAAAAGATCCTCATACTTTCTCTTCACCCACAAATAAATTAAAATGAAGTATGAAGCCCTGGGTTCAATTCCTCAGTACCACATAAACAGAAAAAGCTGGAAGGCTGTGGCTCAACTGGTAGAGTACTAGCCTTGAGCACAGAGAAGCTTAGAGACAGAGCCCAAGCCCTGAGTTCAAGTCCCAGGACTGGCAAAAATCAACAACAACAACAAAAAAACCAAAACCAAATTATTTAATAGAAGTAGAGATGTGTCTCAAGTGGTAAAGGGCCAGCCTCGGGCAGAAAAGCAAAGGGAGAGTACAAAGCCTGGAGTTCAAGCCCCAATACCAATACAAAACATAAATTACATAATGGAAAAAGATCCTAAATAAAGTTAAAGAAATATATTAAATCAGCTGGGTGCTGGTGGCTCACGCCTGTAATCTTTGCTACTCAGGAGGCTGAGATCTGAGGATCATGGTTCAAAGCCAGCCCCCGCAAGTAAGTCTGTGAGACTCTTTTTTTTTGGTCGGGTCTTGGGGCCTGAACTCTGGGCCTGGGGGCTGTCCCTCAGCTCTTCAGCTCAAGGATGCACTCTACCACTTGAACCACAGCGCCACTTCCAGCTGCTTTTTTCTGTGTATGTGGTGCTGAGAAATCGAACCCAAGACCTCAGGCATGCAAGGCAAGCACTCTACCACTGAGCCACCTTCCCAGCCCCGTCTGTGAGACTCTTATCTCCAATTAAGTGCCAGAAAACTGTAAGTGGCGCTGTGGCTCAGGTGGTAGAATGCTGGCCTTGAGCTGAAGAGTGGAGGGATAGAGCCCAGGCCCAGAGTTTAAGCCCCACAACTGACCAAAAAAAAAAAAAAGAAATTAATTTAAAAAATGAAGTGAATACCAACCAGGATTGGTGGTGTCAGGAAGTTGAGGTAGTATGAGATTCTCTTTTTTCTTTTTCCCTTATGCTTATCCTGGGGCTTGAGCTCAGGGTCTGGGTGCTGTCCCTGAGCTGGTGTCCTTAGCCATTTGAGCCACAGCTTTACCTCTTGCTTTTTGGTACTTAATGGGAGATAAGAGTCTCAAGGACTAAGCCGGGCGCTGGTGGCTCACGCCTGTAATCCTAGCTACTCAGGAGGCTGAGATCTGAGGATCGCGGTTCAAAGCCAGCCCGGGCAGGAGAGACCGTGAGACTCCTATCTCCAATAAACCACCAGAAAACCGGAAGTGGCGCTGTAGCTCAAGTGGTAGAGCGCTCGCTTTGAGCTGAAGAGCTGAGGGACAGCGCCCAGGCCCAGAGTTCAAGCCCCACGACCGACAAAAAAAAAAAAAAAAAAAAGAGTCTCAAGGACTTTCCTGACCCGGCTGGCTTCGAACCGTGATCCTCAGACCTCAGCCTCCTAAGTAGCTAAGATTATAAAGGAGAGCCACTAGCCCTAGGCCTAGGTTTAGATCTTTTCAAAAACGAGACCAAAATCAGAATGATACAAATTAAAGTGATTATGAACAAAATGAAAATACAGGTAACAAACAAGCACCTAAGTCAGCCAACCAGACCAGGATTTCTCAGGAGCAGGAGCCCGGCGGGCCGGACGTGACAGCGGAACCCCGCCCCGGGTCTGGGCTCGCCGCGCCGCCGCTAAGGGGCGCTCTCCGCCCCCCGGGGCTCGCGCGGCGGCCGAGTTCGGAACCGTGCGGTCGGACCGGACCTGGCGGGACAGCGGATCCCAGCGCCGCCGCCAGGTGGCGCTGTGCGCACGAGCCCGCGTGCGGTGCGGCGGCGTGGTGGGGAAGCGGCTCTCCCAGCCCAGCGCCGCTTCAGGGACCACGTTCACTTTTCCCCGCTGGCCGCCGGGAGACCGCGCCGCGTGCTGGTTGGCTGGGAGAGCCTGACGATGGCACCAACGCTGCGTCCTGGCCACAAAGGCATCCGCGTGCGGCCGGGTGGTGAGGTGGTGCGTGGAACGCCCGGACGCGGCGACGCAAGCCTTAAGGGGACGTCGCCACGTCCCCACCTGCCGGGTCCCGGGGAGAAAGGACCTGTGCACCGAGGACAGCCGCCTTTGCTGGAGTCCCAGAAATGCGGGCCGGGCTGGGGGCGGGGGGCGGGACGCGAGCGCGCGCCGCGAGGACCCTCCCGGGCACGGACAAAGCGTTAGCGTTTTTTACGTGTGAAAGCCCCGCATTCCTGCCCCCCCCCCCCGCCCCATTCACACTGGGGACCACACAGAGCGCCTCTCCCGCCAAACGCTCCCAGGTCCTCGCAGCTTTTCTTTTGACCCAGGCGATGCATACGAAATGTAGATTATTTCCCTAAACGCCGGCTTTGACATTTAATGCGATCCTAAGTAGTCTGAAATGTGGACGGGATTAGGAGGAGGCTGGGGGCCCACAGGGACACTTGGGCAAATCCCCCTAAATCCTCAGGACAATTGTGTGTCACCACACGGATTCCCTTTGCCCCAAATGAGGGGGCTAATGAACTCACTGCCTCCCCTCGGCAGACCTACTCCCAGCCCGGAGGCTGAAGTTCTGCCCCTTTCCCTGAGAAAAAAAGTTAGGTGATGGAAATGGGGGCTTTGTGCCGGGGTGGGTTGATTTCAGGAGGCCAGGTGGCTAGGATTGAGCCTGACCTGTAAGTCACCCACCTGCGCTGTGCCACTGTGCACTTCACTCCCCTGGACACTCAGAGGGCCAAGGGTGCGGAGCCAGTGACCCTCACATTAGCTCCACCCTAGGCCCTGTGGTACTCCCTGGCTTGAAAGGAAATAGCACCGAATTTTCTACCCAGCAGATTTGACTGGTCATCTAGAACCATCCACAGCCTGCTCTCACTGGGAAAAGACAGCAGTTGACAGGGTATGTCACAGATGACATGGACTAAGGGGCATTCTTTTAGATTTTACACTGTCCTATTGGGCTTACCATGAAATCATTAGGCCAGGAGCTAGTGGCCCAAAGGCTCTTACCTTCAACTAACCACCCCAAAACCACAAGTGGAGCTGAGCCTAAGTGGCAGAGCGCCAGCCTTGAGTGAAAAAGCTAAGATACAGTGCATTCAAGGCCCAGGACAGGAACACACAGGTTGCCCCACTGGAACTGTGAGAGAAAATTGAGCAGTGCAGATCAAGGGTACAGCTGGTGTGATAGAAAATGCTAAGTCCTTTTGGGTGATGGCTGGGAATCTGGTTCTAGAACCTCTGGGTGTATGGGGGGGGGGGAGATTTGTAGTTTTGTGGGAAGGCTGGAGCAGTTATCACACACACTCTTGTACAAGTGCTCCTGTGGGATCCTATAGGGAGAAGGTAGCACTGTGAGCAGGAATTTTTTTTTTTTTTTGGTCGGTCGTGGGGCCTGAACTCTGGGCCTGGGTGCTGTCCCTCAGCTCTTCAGCTCAAGGCTAGTGCTCTACCACTTGAGCCACAGCGACACTTCTGGCTTTTTGCTTACGTGGTGCTGAGGAATCGAACCCAGGGCCTCATGCATGCAAGGCAAGCACTCTACCACTGGGCCACCTTCCCAGCCCCTGCAGCAGGGGTTTTTGTTGTTGTTTTGCCAGTTGTGGAGCTTAAACTCAGGGCCTGGGCACTGTCCCTGAGCTTCTTTTTCTCAAGGATAGCACTCTACCACTTGAGCCACAGCATCACTTCCATTTTTTTCTGTTTATGTGGTACTGGGGAATTCAACCTAGGGCTCCATGCACAATAGGCAAGCACTCTACCACTAAGCCACATTCCCAGCCCACCAGCAGGAATTTAGAGGCTGTAATGAGAAGAGGGTAGGAGAAGGTACCCTAGGTAGGGAAGCCCAGGACTTCGCTTCCCAAGAGGAAGACCTGGGCAAGACAGGGGAAGAATGGGTGAGGATCCAAGAGAGCATATTCATTGGGCTACTGTGAACCAGACACAAGACATATGATAAGAACCCGCTGGTAGATGTCAGTACTTCTGAGGAGCTACTGAGTTCCCATGTGAAGATCTGGGATTAAGGCAGTAACAACAGCCAGGCCTCATTACAACCATAGGAAGTAGGTACAGTTCCACTGCTACATTGATCTTCAATCATGCCCCATCTAAGGCACAGGCATGAAAGCAGCGCCTTGTTCCGAATTAACTTGTCCTAATGACAGAGTCATGACTGGAAGCTACATCTGGTATTGAAAACCATGAGTTATTAGATATCTCTCTTTTTAGCTTTTTGTTCTGGTATTGAAGCTTGAACTCGGGGCCTCACATCCTCAACTTTTTTTTTTATTTTTTGGGTCCGGTCGTGGGGCCTGAACTCTGGGCCTGGGCGCTGTCCCTCAGCTCTTCAGCTCAAGGCTAGCTAGTGCTGTACCACGTGAGCCACAGCACCACTTCCGGCTTTTTTCTTTTTGCTTATGTGGTGCTGAGGAGTTGAACCCAGAGCCTCATGCATGCAAGGCAAGCGCTCTACCACAGAGCCACCTTCCCAGCCCCAACATCCTCAACTTTTTCTGTTCAAGGCTGGTGCTCTACTACTTGAGACACACCTCCGCTTCTGGCATTATCATGGTTAAGATCTCAGCCTCCAGAATACCTACGATTACAGGCCTGAACCACTGGCACCAGGCTTCCCAGTGGCTTCTTAAGGCTGTTGTACAGGAATTTGACCAGGAGATGCAGAGAAGCCACATTCTGAGAGGTTGAATCTAGTTTTTACTAGAAAGCCAGTGAGTGGACATGTCTCCAAAACACTCCAATGTTACTGTTAGGAATCTGAGCCACGAGGGTAGCAAAGAAAGAGCAGAAAAACAAACCAGATCAACTTTAATGAGTTGAACAGGGATGCCATGGAGACCTGAGGAGAGTCAGGAGACACAACACCTGGCACAATGGCAGCAGGGGTGGTAGGGCCTAAATAGGGTCATGGTTAGGGGGCAGGGTCACAGGGAGCTCAAGAGTTCAGAGTCTTCATGGTACAGGTCTGGCAGGTCTTGCAACCTATTGTCCAACGGCCCCACCCACCCCCTGCTTCTAGGGGTTGGGGGCCTATCACCTGGGGGTGGGCAAGTGGGATTTCACCTCTAGTTTTCTGAAAGTCCCCATCATTGCCCAAGATGCCATGATGGTGACACTTTGACCCACTATCCACATTTCAGGAGGCCACTGGAGCTGCTCAGTCAGCCTTGATCCTGAAGATTCCACCAGGAGTAGTAGCCCACTGCAGACAGTGGAAGGAGAGCTGGGGCTTATTTTTTTGCCAATCCTGGGCTTTAACTCAGGGCCTGGGCACTGTCCCTGAGCCTCTCTGTGCTCAAGGCTAGCACTCTTACCATTTGAACCACAGCACCACTTCTGGCTTTTTGTTTATGTGGTACTGAGGAATCTAATCCAGGGCTTCATGCATACTAGGCAAGCACTCTACCAGTAAGCCACACTCCCAGCCCAAGAGCTAGAACTTGAACAGAGCCAATGGGGCTCCTTCTCAGGATCTAATCCATCTTGGAGTAATGAATATAGCAAACATACCTATACTCCAGAATATATGTATAGCCAGTCGGACTTAAAAGCAGTTCAAGGGCTGGGAAGGTGGCTCAGTGGTAGAGTGTTTGCCTTGCATGCCTGAGGCCCTGGGTTCGATTCCTCAGTACCACATAAACAAAAAGAAAAAAGCCGGAAGTGGAGCTGTGGCTCAAGTGGTAGAGTGCTAGCCTTGAGCTGAAGAGCTGAGGGACAGTGCCCAGGCGCAGAGTTCAGGCCCCAGGACCGGACCTGCACCCCCCCCCCCCAAAAAAAAAAAGCAGTTCAAGCCAGGCACTGGTGGCTTAAATCCTAGCTACTCAGAAGGCTGAGATCTGAGGATTGTGGTTTGAAGCCAGCCTGGGCAGGAAAGTTCATAAGACTCATCTCCAATTAGCTAGAAAACCAGAAGTGGAGCTGTGGTTCAAAGTGGTAGAATACTAGCCTTGTACAAAAGAGCTCAGGGACTGTACCCATACCCTGAGTTCAAGTCCCAGGACCAACCAAAAAAATAGAAGTGGTTCGATTTAGACTTTTAACTCACCATGATGTGAAAATAATAAGCATGGAAAGCAACCATGCTTGGAAGTTTGATCTTTTTTGTTGTTGTTGTTGTTGGTCGTGGGACTTGAACTCTACCACTTGAGCTACAGCGCCACTTCCATTTTCTGGTGGTTAATTGGAGACAAGTCTCATGGACTTTGCTGCCTGGGCTGGCTTTAAACAGTGATCCTCAGATCTCAGCCTCCTTGGTAGCTAGGATTATAGGTGTGAGCCGCTGGCACCCAGCTAGTTTGATCTTTTCATTATGTGGCATGATCACTCTCTTGTGAGGTGGTTGGGACAGCAGCAGGGAGCACTAGGTCCTGGTCAGCCGCAAATCAGGCAAGTGTACCCAGGCTCCTCCACTTATCAAATGTACAATGGGGTTAGGTCTTGATAAACTCATGGTCAATTAAAAGTGCATTTAGCAGCTGGATGATGATGGCTCTTGCCTATAATCCCAGCTCCCTGAGTAGCTAGGAAGCTAGGATCTGAGAATTCTGTTTCAAAGTCAGCCTGGGCAGTAAAGATTGTGAGATTCTTATTTCCAACTGACCACCAAAAAGTCAGAAATGGACTTAAGTGGTAAGCTGTAACTTATGTGGTAAGCATGCAAGACTTGAGTGAAAAGGCTAAGGGAGCTGGGCACCAATGGCTCATTCCTGTAATTCTAGCCGTTCAAGAGGCTGAGATCCGAGGCTAGCAGTTCAAAGCCAGCATGGGCAGGAAAAGTCCACGAGACTCATTTCCAATTGACCACCAAAAAAGCTGGGAGTAGAAGAGTGCTAGCTTTGAGCAAAAAAGCTCAGGGATAGCATCCAGGCCCTGAACACACACACACACACACACACACACACACACACACACACACACACGCACGCACGCACGCACGCACGCACACACACACACTAAGGAATAATGCACACGCACGCACGCACGCACGCACGCACTAAGGAATAATGCTCAGGCCATGAGTTAAGCCCCAGGACAAGAATACACACATACAAGCTAAGGAATAGTGCTCGGGCCCAATTTCAAGCTTCAGTACCATTGGGTATGTGAACGACGCGCACACCCATTATTATACCCACATTAAACATAGAATATTTAGTCTTGGAAAATCAAAACAATGTCTACTATGTTTTCTTTTCTTTTTGGTCAGTCGTGCGGCTTGAACTCTGGGCCTGAGCACTGTCCGTGCTCTTCAGCTCAAGGCGAGCGCACTACCACTTGAGCCATAGCGCCACTTCTGGTTTTCTAGTGGTTTATTGGAAATAAGAGTCTCACAGACTTTCCTGCCCAGGCTAGCTTTCAACCGTGATCCTCAGATTGCAGCCTCCTAAGTACCTAGGATTACAGGTGTGAGCCACTGGTACCCGGTTACTATGTTTATTTTTTTGCTGGTCCTGGAGCTTGAACTGAAGGCCTGGGCTCTGTCCCTGAATCTCCCTGTGCTCAGGGATAGTGCTCTAGCACTTAAGCCACAGTGCTACTTCAGGCTTTTTCTGTTTATATGCTAGGCAAGCACTCTTACCACTAAGCTACATTCCCAACTCCTCTAACAAACTTTTTTTTTTTTGGGGGGGGGGTCTGGTCATGGGCCCTGAACTCTGGGCTTGGGAACTGTCCCTCAGCTCTTCAGCTCAAGGCTAGCGCTCTACCACTTGAGCCACAGCACCACTACCGGCTTTTTTCTTTTTGCTTATGTGGTGCTGAGGAATCGAACCCAGGGCCTCAGGCATGCAAGGCAAGCACTCTACCACTGAGCCACCTTCCCAGCCCCATCTAACCAACTTCTTTTGCCCAGGCTAGACTCAAACCTTGATCCTAACGATCTTTACCATAAATAAGAAGCTGAAAAAAACCAGGCACTGGTGGCTCCCGCTTGTAATCCTAGCTACTTAGGAGGCTGAGATCAGAGGATCACTGTTTGAAACCAGCCTGGGGCAGAAAAGCCCCCAAAAGATTCTTATCTCCAATTAACCACTCAAAAAACCAGAAGTGGCACTCTGGCTCAAAGTGGTAGAGCACTTGAGCAAAAAAAGAACTCAGGGACAGTACACCAGAACCAGAGTTTAAGCCCCACTACTGACCAAAAAAAAAAAAAAAAAAGGCAGCAGCTTAGAGTATCATCTGGAGTTCCATGTCACCCTGGGAAGCCAAGGAAGCCCACATCTCAAAAAAAGAAAAGAAAAAGAAATTATGCATATTGGGAGACATGAAGGAATGAGAAACCTAGAAAAAAAAAAAAACTTCAGGAAAGATGCTTTTTAAAATCCTTTTGAGGCTGGGAATGTGGCTTACTGGTAGAGTGCTTGCTTATCATGCATGAAGCCCTGGGTTCAACCTCAGTACCACATAAACAGAAAAAGCCAGAAGTGGTGCTGTGGCTCAAGTGGTAGAGTGCTATCTTTGAGTAAAAGCTCAGGGACAGTGCCCAGGCCCTGAGTTCAAGCCCCAGGACTGGCAAAAAAAAAAAAAAAATCCTTTTGAAGCACGGTGCTGGTGGCTCACACCTGGAATCCTAGCTACTCAGGAGGCTGCAATCTGAGGATCACAGTTCAAAGCCAGCCCTGACAGGAAAGTCCATGAGACTCTTATTGCCAGAAAACCAAGTGGCACTGTGGCTCAAGTGGTAGAGTGCTAGCATTGAGCTGAAGAGCTGGGGAACAGCGCCCAGGCCCAGAATTCAAGCCCTATGACCGAGAAAGAAAAAAAAATACTTTTGAGAACAGGTGCTGGTGGATCATATTTATAATCCTAGCTAAGCAGGATGCTGAGATCTGAGGTGTGGTTCAAAGCTAGTCCAGGCAGGTAAGTCGATGATACTCTAATCTCCAATTAACCACCAAAAAGCCAGAAGTGGAACTGTGGCTCAAGTGGTAGAGCACTAACCACCACCACAATGTTCTGCTTCACTATAGGCCCAGAATCAGCAGAGCCAAGTACCATGGGCTGAACACTCTCAAACTATGAGGCCAAATAAGAAACTAAAGAAAGCAAGGGCAGGAAGGAATACTTTTTTTTTTGGGGTCCGGTCGTGGGCTTGAACTCCAGGCCTGGGCGCTGTCCCTCAGCTCTTCAGCTCAAGGCTCTACCACTTGAGTCACAGCGCCACTTGCAGCTTTTTTTCTTTTTTGCTTATGTGGTGCTGAGGAATTGAACCCAGGGCCTCATGCATGCAAGGCAAGCACTCTACCACTGAGCCACCTTCACAGCCCAGGAAGGGATACTTCTGAAAGGCAAGAGTTGGTAACTCTACCAACAGTCTAGGTGATCACTAAATTGTCTGAAGCAGGTCTATATTACTTATTTTTCTACCTACAATTAGTGCATCCAGCCTATTGGCAAATTCTGACAATGCTAATTTTTTTTTTTCTATTTTTGGTCAGTCATCGGGCTTGAAGTCTGGGACTGGGCACTGTCCCTCAGCTCTTCAGCTCAAGGCTGAAGAGCCACAATACCACTTCCAGTTTTCTGGTGGTTTATTGGAGGTAAGAGTCCCATGGACTTTCCTGCTCAGGCTGGCTTTGAACCATGATCCTCAGATTACAGTCTCCTGAGTAGCTAGGATACAGGCATGAGCTACCAGCGTGCCTGGCTGCTAATCTTATATCCATGCCTTGGGAAAAGCCTTTAAATTGTGGTTTGTTCTTGTAAAGGAACTGGCAGGGATCCATGAAGTGCCAAATTGTCCCAAAGCCCGTACCTATGCCTAAGTGTATCCCATGCTAGAAAGTAACAGTCATTTCATTTGAACTTAATTATGCCTGGAAAGCTAAGTTCTTGTGCATTTTCTACTGTTATTTTTTGTGCCAGTCTGGGGACTTGAATGCAAGGCCTGGGTGCTCTCCCTGAGTGTTTTTACTCAAGGCTAGCGCTCTACCACTTGAACAAAAGCTCTATTTACAGCTTTTGGGTAGTGTAGTGGAAATCAAGGTCTTACAGATTCCCCAGCCTGGGCTGACTTTGAACCACAATCCTCAGATCTCAGCTTCTTTTGTAGCTAGGATTATAGGCATGAACCATTGGTGCCCAGCTCCAGTACTTTTTCTTTTTTTTTGGTCAGTCATGGGGCTTGAACTCTGGGCCTGGGAACTGTCTCTGAGCTCTTCAGTTCAAGGCTAGCACTCTACCACTTATGCCACAGTGCCACTTCCAGTTTTCTGGTGATTAATTGGAGATAAGAGTCTCATGGACTTTTCTGCCCGGGCTGGCTTTGAACCGTGATCCTCAGATCTCAGTCTCTTGAGTAGCTAGGATTTTGGGTATGAGCAACAGGCACTGGACTCCAGTCCTTTTTAAAACACTAAATTTAAGCCAGGCGCTGATGGCTCATGTCTGTAATCTAACTACTCAGGAGGCTGAGATCTGTGAATCACAGTTCAAAGCCAGCTTGGGCAAGAAAGTCCGTGAGATTCTTATTTCCAATAAACCACCAGAAAACCAGAAGTGGTGCTGTGGCTAGTGGTAGAGTACTAGCCTTGAGTTGAAGAGCTCAGGGTCAGCGGCCAGGCCCAGAGTTCAAGTCCCACGACCGACAAAAAAATAAAAACAAAAACAAACGAACAAAAAAACCCTACTAAATTTCACATGTGAAAATACTCCAAGAGTTGTAAGAAAGACCACAAGGCTGTTCTGACAGGATCTTGTTTTAATTGTCTATGACACATAGATCAAATAATGGTTCAAAATTAAGTCTGTCAGAGTTTAAAAGAAAAATAGCTGAAAACAAGTTTGTGAATCCTTAATTTTAAGTAACTTTCTGGCAAGAAGAATAAAACAGTCTTAAAACTGTGCTTCAAAACTTGCATCCTTTACCTCAGTCTGTTATTCATTCATTCTGCAGTGATACAAGTGAAAACACGAGTAAATACTGCCCTTTGTGTTAGGAGACTTTCTCAAAAGCAATCACTTCCTCTGAACAGCAGTGAAGGCTGGCATTTGGATGGGTTGGATTGGGTGCACAGGCTGAAACACTGGCTTCTTTCTCATTTCTGAATGTGTCTTCACGGTAGGGAGGAGCTGATTCCTTTTGATGATCTGTAAGGCCAGCTGGGTATTACCTATAAAAACACTCCATATTAAAAAAAAGCATGTAACACTGCCAACAGCAGAGACAGCAGGCTGTGAGGATCCTGTAGGCGAGGTACAATTTGTCTAAAGAAGCAGAGGTCTGAAGCCCTGATGGTATATATATGGGAAACACAAGAGAGCCCCATGGCAGCCTAAGATTTTTTTTTTTGTGTGTGTGTGTGTGTGTGTGTGCGCTGGTCCTAGGGCTCACTTCAGAGGCTAAGTGCTGTCCCTGAGCTTTTTGCTCAAGGCTAGTTCTCTGCCACTTGAGTTACAGCTCCACTTCTAGTCTTTTGCTGGTTAATTGGAGAAAAGAAGTCTCACAGCCATCCTGCCTGGGCTGGCTTCAAATCAAGAACCTCAGATCTCAGCCGTCTGAATAGCTAGGATTACATGTGTCAGCTACCGGCTCCTGATTCTGGCAATAGGTTTTTAAAATTCCTTAAGGATTCTCAGTTGGAGAATTGTTAAAATACAGGCAAGCCAGGTGCCAGGAGTAGAACCCACACCCTCACATACATAAGTGGTATAACACTGAGGGATAACCAGTAGTAGCCCTTGCTGCATTTCATGTAGAAGAACTGGATGAGTACATCTTCTTTTTTTTTTTTTTGGGTCGGTCGTGGGGCTTGAACTCTGGGCCTGGGCGCTGTCCCTCAGCTCTTCAGCTCAAGGCGAGCGCTCTACCACTTGAGCTACAGCGCCACTTCCGGTTTTCTGGTGGTTTATTGGAGATAGGAGTCTCACGGTCTCTCCTGCCCGGGCTGGCTTTGAACCGCGATCCTCAGATCTCAGCCTCCTGAGTAGCTAGGATTACAGGCGTGAGCCACCAGCGCCCGGCCTTTTTTTTTTTTTTTTGATCCGGTCGTGGGGCCTGAACTCTGGGCCTGAGCACTGTCCCTCAGTTCTTCAGCTCAAGGCTAGCACTCTACCACTTGAGCCACAGCGCCACTTTCGGCTTTTTTCTTTTTGCTTATGTGGTGCTGAGGAATCGAATCCAGGGCCTCAGGCATGCAAGGCAAGCGCTCTACCACTGAGCCACCTTCCCAGCCCATGGATGAGTACATCTTCAAGGAAGGCATAAGATTTGATTTTTCTTGAGCAAGGGTCTTTGATTACATACCATTCTGCAGTTCCAGATAGACTGCCAGCAGGATGGCCTCAGGGGGAACCTCCTTGGGATGGATCATTGAAGCCGCCTTTGCTCAGAACAAAAGACATCATGAGCAACCAACAGTTTAAGACACAAATGCCCAAGGAATGTTAAACAGAGAGAAAGAAAATAGAAAAATCTAAAGCTAAACTTACTCAAGCTCATTTCCACGGGATCCCCTCCTGTCTTGAATTCAGGGCCTAGAAGCTATCCCTTAGCTTTTTGCTCAAGGCTGGTGCTCTATCACTTGAGCCACAGTTCCATTTCTGACTTTTGGTAGTTGATTGAAGATGAATCTTATGGACTTTTCTGCCTGGGCTGTCTTCAACCAAGATCCTCAGATCTCAGCTTCATGAGTAGCTAAGATTATAGGCTTGAGCCACAGGTGCCCAGTTAAGACAGGTTCTAATATGTAGCCTAGGCTGGCTTTGAACTCATGATCCTTCTACTTTAGTCCCTCTACTGCTGAGACTACAAAGGAACACTACTAGGCCTAGTCTTAAACACAATACAATTTAGTAAAATAAACTAATTTACTTGTTTCTTTGTTGTTGTTTTTAATGGTCTTGGGGCTTGAACTCTGGGCCTGGGCCCTGTTCCTCAGCTCTTCTACTCTAGGCTAGCACCGTACCACTTGAGCCACAGCACCACTTCCAGCTTTTTTTCTGCTTACGTAGTGCTGAGGAATCAAACCCAGGACCTCATGCAAGTGAGGCAAGAACTCAACCACTGAGCCAACTTCTCAGCCTCTGTTGTCATTTCTTGGTACTGGTTCTAGGGCTTGAACTCAGGACCTGGGAGCGGTCCTCAGGTTTTTGCTCAAACTAGCATTGAACCAATGCTCCACTTCCAGCTTTGCTGGTAGATTAGTAGAGGTAACAGATCTTCCTGCCTGCACTGGCTTTGGAATGTGATCCTCTGATCTCAGCCTTCTGAATAGCTAGAATTACAGGACTGAGCCACCAGCACCTGGCCATAGCACTAGTCAGTACTAAAAGGAAAGGAAACCTAGGCTGCTTTGGTCAAGAGTACTAACATTAGATTCACTTCTTCAGGCTGTTCCTGTAGTCTTTCCCTAGCCTGAATATCAACCTGCATTTTCCAGCTAGTTTCAGTGGTTCCCATCTAGTTTGAGTTGCTTGTTGCTCCAGAGTGCTTCACTTCTTCCCTCAGTGGAACTGCAAATGTGCTTTCACAAATACAGATTGAGTGTAAATACCTAACAACAATGAAGTCACCCAAAAGTTAGGCTGAGTGAGGCAAGTGAAACCATGGTGAATTTGGAAAGGTTTATCTGAATACAGCTGTGGAGGGAGGGAGGCACTGAGGGTCAGATAGGACGGGCAGACCACAGGAGAAATGGCATGGAAAGCTGAGTGAACACCGTAGTTTGGTCCTGACGGCATGAGTGTCGTCCCCAAAGCCTGTTTCTTCAGCTCAGCACAGGCGTGCTCATGAGGTGCCTATTCCTCTCACTCAGGTACTGAGGGGTAGCAACTCAGCCCAGAACATGGGATTTTTATACTAGTAGGCTGAGCTTTAAATATACTAAAAACATCGTTACAGCACCCTGCAGATAATAAAATCTTTTCTCTTAAGTGGCTAGTAAACAGGGGTCCTTTTTGTTCTTTGTACTATCTATATGCAGCTTTTTCTAAAATAAAAGAAATCAAGGCATAATTTTGTGAAACTTCCATGGCACTTTGCTTATTGGCTATTCACACTGCTTAGTCGGGGGCAGGCGCCCTTGGAAACATCTACTGGAAGCCCTCGCCAACTCCTCACATCATGCTTCTGGTCTCCTAGGCAGGGTGGCCTCCCAATTAACAAAGGTCCAGCCACTGGATTAACCTAGAAACCAAGGGACCAAAACAAACCCCCTCAGCCCCTGAACCAGGCTTGACCCCACTGTGTCTCAGCTACAGAGGGCTGTTAAACATTCCCCAGAGTAACTTGCTATTCAACCCTTGCAGAACACTAACTGCTTTCCCCCCAAGTATGTTACTGAACCTGCTGACTGGGATCAGAAATGCTGACCAGATGCTACCAAGTTGACTGAATATTATTTGTAGCCATTTCCTATGGTTCAGCACCATCACTTTTACGAAATATCAATTTCCTTGTATTATTTATTGAAGCTGTTCTGTCTCCTGAGAGCAGGTTTAATTTCAATTTCGGTTCCTATGGCAAGCACATGTGGGCTTTCTCACTATGGGCCATTTGCACAATCTTCCCGTATTAGAAGTATTGAAATGATATAGGGTAAGGGGAAACAAAGGAGGAGGCAACAATGCCTCCTCATTACCTTGCCCATGTAATTGTAACCCCTCTGTACGGTATTTTCACGATAAAAAAAATTCTATAGGAAGTCTTGTAAGAAGCAGACATATAAGTCTATTTGTTTCTGTCTCACTCCCACGGCTTGGCACACAGTGAGCACTTGACAGGTGTGTGCTGCATGCATAGCCTTCGGAGGAATTACCCTTCCCCATGGGGGGGAGTCAATGCTGATGCCAGGTGTCCTCTAGTATAGCCCCATTCATCTTTCCAAGGATGGGTGGTCCTTTGCCTGGAGGCCTGCCATCTCAGTGGTAAAATCCAGGGGCAATTTTAGTTCAACATTACAAGCAGTCTCACTATGTAGCTCAGGCTGGCCTGGGAACTTGCAATCATCCTGCCTCTGACTCCTAAGTTTAGAGATTATAGTATAGGTGTGCAGCACTACACATGGGGGCAAGCAGCTTCATTTTCTCCTATCCCTTTTCCTTCCTGCCTCCTATTTACTTTATTTTGAGCCATACTTCCAATTCTTTTTGCTCTTTTTTTTTTTCCTTCCAGTCCTGGGGTTTGCTGTCCCTGAGCTTTTGTGGTCAAGGCTAGCACTCTACCACTTGAGCCACAGTGCTACCTTCAGCTTTTTCTGTTTATTGAAGAGTTTCACAGACTTTCCTGCCCAGACCATCTCAGCCTCCTGTGTAGCAGCTAGGATTACAGGCCTGAGCCACCAGTGCCCGGCTCTAGACTGGCTTTGAACCACTATCCTCAGATCTCAGCCTCCTAAGTAGCTAGAATGATTTTGCCTTTTTATTTTTCAGGTAGGGCTTTGCATTTTTGCCTGGGGCTGGCTTTGCTCTGCAATCCTCCAACCAACTGCCTCCTGTACCTGGGATTATAAACATTATTATTATTTTTTTCCAGTCTGGGCTTGAACTCGGGGCCTAGAGTTCTGTCCCTGAGCCTCTCTGTGTTCAAGGCTAGTGCTCTACTACTTGAGCCATAGCATCACTTCCGGTTTTTTCTATTTATATGGTACTGAGGGATTGAACCCAGGGCTTCATGCATGCTAGGCAAGCACTCTACCACTAAGCTACATTCCCAACCCATTTCTCAATTTTTTGAAGTTTTTTTTTTTTTGTCGGTCGTGAGGCTTGAACTCTGGGCCTGGGCGCTGTCCCTCAGCTCTTCAGCTCAAGGCGAGTGCTCTACCACTTGAGCTACAGCGCCACTTCCGGTTTTCTGGTGGTTTACTGGAGATAGGAGTCTCACGGTCTTTCCTGCCCGGGCTGGCTTTGAACCGTGATCCTCAGATCTCAGCCTCCTGAGTAGCTAGGATTACAGGTGTGAGCCACCAGCGCCCGGCTAATTTTTTGAAGTTTTAAGTACTAAAATCATAGGATCATAGGATGAAGCCAGGCACCAATGGCTCACATCTGCAATCTTAGTTACTCAAGAGACTGAGATCTGAGGATCTGGATTGAAAACAGTGCAGGAAGGAAAGACTGTGAGACTCTTAGTTCCAATTATCACCAAAAAGGCAGAAGTGGAGCTGTGGTTCAAATAGTAGAGCAAGAGCTATAAGCAAAAAAGCTCAGAGTCAGTACACAGACTTTGAGTTCAAGTCCTAGAATTGTCACGAAACAAAACCAAAACCCCATAGGATGAGATCTGAGAATTGCACTTGAAAACAACGATGGGCAGGAAAGTCCACGAGACTCTCATCTCCAATTGATTAGCAAAAACACTAGAAGTGTAGCCATGGTTCAAGTGGCAGAGCACCAGCCCTGAGCAAAATAGCTAAATGATAATGCCCAGGTCCTAATTTCAAGACCCAGTATTAACACCAAAAAAATAAATAAATAAAAAATCAGGAAATACTTTTCATTCATTAAGTGTTCATGTTCATATACAATGCTGAACTACAAGAATTTTTTTTTTTTTAAGGCAGGGAAAGTAATACTTTAATGTTTAAAACAAACCAACCAGATGCTTCAAATAAATTAAGAAAAGCCGTAACTTCGAATGATTTGCCTGCTGCTTGTAAGAACAAGGCAGCTCAGATTCTTGTGTGGCCCTGTGGCCTTGCCTCACCTGGTGCAGACACTTCCGGGCTTTGTCGTACTCGCTCCTCAGGCAATACGCACTGCCTAGGTTGAACAGCATCACAGTCCGGGCAGAGTTGACAGAACTGGGGTAGCACTGTGGGGCCCGCTTCCCAGCTGGGGAGAAAGGGTAGACATGAAAAGGCTGGGTAAGAGCAACCCAGCCCACCACCCAATCCACTCAGAATAAAGCCAGCACTGTTCCTCAGGCTCACAAATAAATGAAGGACACAAAAGATGTAGGGTCTAAGTCTTTGGGATGCAGGCCAGGCTACTTTAGTATTTACAAAACTTCTTACTTACAGGACTCCATTGCTTCATTGTCACCCTTGTCTGATCCTACAAATACATGAAAATAAATCTGAGGGATAGGACAACAGAGTGTATCTTCTAAAAGCCTAAGTTTCTTTATGAAATGGAAACCTAATGTAGCAAAATTTGTCATGATATCACCTTTCATGTAGTGGAGGTTGTAGTAAAGATGTCAGAATGCCACCCACACCACCCCAAGCCTGAGTGCTAACCCTGAATAAAGTGAATGCTACTCAATTTCACTTCCTCTAAAACTTAAATATAATCTGAAATTGGCTTTTTGAATATAGTACTTTTATTACTGCCTGGATTATGGAATTGGTTCAAACCAAAATTATAGTATCAGAACCAAGTCAAAATGAATCTTAAGCTGGGCATGGTGGCACATATCTGTAGTTCCAGTGACTCAGGCAGCTAAGGATGACCTGAGCCCAGGAGTTTGAGGACAGCCTGCACAATATATTGAGACCCTGTTTCTTACCAAAGAAATAGGAGAGGACAGAAAGAGAGGACAAGAGAGAAAAGGAAAGGGAAGGGAAGAGAATTTTCCTGACTCTACCAGCCTTCAAAAGTAAGATATGATAATCAACTCCCAGGTTTACTTAACAAGTAATTACTTCATTAAGTGCAGCCAAAAAAAAAATGTGACTTCCACCTGAGACTTCCTACCCTCCACACCATGCCCTTAGATTTCCTCACATCCTGATTATGACAGGAAGAACTGGCAACAGTGACCAGTTCTGATCAAGTGTGTCCTCATTAACCTTGGTCCTGCTCATTTGAAGAGATCCCTAAGGAGACATCAGTGACATTCTCTGGGTTCAAATGAGTAATAGCATCGGATATTCTGTCGAGAGAGATGAGGGCTTCTGCAGCATATAAATGGCCCAAAAACCTAAAATGAGAAAGCAGATTTCACACAGAAAAAAAGTAGGTCATCACAAAATATCACATGTATAATAATACTGGACATATTATATTACTATATACTGCGTTTTATATAGTTCCTGTTGTTCAGTTGAAATCTAAATATATTTAGTTAAGATAGATCAATTAAAGGTTGTGCCACTCAAAGACATGCTTGTCTTTTATAAATATCTTGCAGAGTACCTGCGTAGAAAGGAGGAGGGACTGAGTTCCAACCCTAGCACTTGGAACTGGAGGTGTGGCTCATTTTTGTCCTGAGTGAAAAAGCCAAGCCAGAACTGAAGATCTAGAGTTGAAGCTCCAGCAGTGCATCTGTGGTATACACACACACCCACCAAGAAGTGGCAAATTTATGCTGTTCAATTAAGTTAGAGAATATTATACACACACACATGCACACATACACACATATGTATATATATATGTATATTGGTAATGGGGTTTGAACACAGGGTTGGCTTGCTTGCTTGGTTGGGAGCTCTATAACTTTAGACACATTTCCAGCCAGATTTTGGCTGGTTATTTTTGGAGATGGAGTCTCTCAAACTTTTCTACCCAAGTTCCTTGAATCTCAGCCTCCTGAGTAGCCAGAATCTCAGGCTTAAGCCACCAGTACCTGGCTTCTTCTTTTATATTTTCAAGAAAACCTGGGTTATGTTTGGGGAACACTATTTTGAAAGAACACTTAGCAATCAACATTAATTTTAGATGATCCCATAAATTAGTTTATAATATTGGACTAGAATCCAGGGCCTTGTACATGTTAGACATGTAGTCCAACACTGAGCTACATTCTCCATCTAGTTCCTCCCCATCATTTTTTTTTTGTGCTGGGCTTCTACTCAGGGCCTGAACTTTTCTCACACAAGGCTGTCACTCTACTACTAGAATCACAGCTCTACTGCCAGCTTTTTGGTGATTAATCGAAGATAAAAAGTCTCAAGGACTTTCCTGCTTAGGCTGGCTTCAAACTGAACCTCAGATCTCAGTCTCTTGAGTAGCTATAGGCATGGGTCACTGGTGCCTGCTAGCTTAAATTTTTTTTGTCATTGTTGGTCATGGGGCTTGAACTCAGAGCCTGTGTGCTGTCCCTGAGCTCTTTCCGCTCAAGGCTAGTGCTCTCTACCACTTTGAGCCATAGCACCACTCCTGGTTTTCTGGTGGTTAACTGGAGTTAACAGTCTCACAGATTTTCCTGTCCAGGCTGGCTTTGAAACCTGATCCTCAGATCTCAGCCTTCTGAGTAGCTAGGATTATAGGTGTGAGCCACTGGGGCCCTTGGCTTCAATTTTTTTTGGGGGGGGGGATCCAGTCACAGAGCCTGAACTCTGGGCCTGGGCGCTGTCCCTCAGCTCTTCAGCTCAAGGCTAGCGTTCTACCACTTGAGCCACAGCGTCACCTCCGGCTTTTTTTCTTTCTGCTTATGTGGTGCTGGGGAATTGAACCCAGGGCCTCAGGCATGCAAGGCAAGCGCTCTACCACTGAGCCACCTTCCCAGCCCTTCAAATTTTTTTTTTTTTTTTTTTTGGGTCCGGTCGTGGGGACTGAACTCTGGGCCTGGGTGCTGTCCCTCAGCTCTTCAGTTCAAGGCTAGCACCCTACCACTTGAGCCACAGCGCCACTTCCGGCTTTTTTCTTTTTGCTTATGTGGTGCTGAGGAATTGAACCCAGGGCTTCAGGCATGCAAGGCAAGCACTCTACCACTGAGCCACCTTACCAGTCCCCCAGCCCTTCAATTTTTTTAAGATAAGAAAGTATTGGCAGATTCCTCAGAGTATGACCTCACAATTCTAAGTGTACACATAATAAAGGCCATTAAAAGGCAAAAGACAAATAGTTATACTTAACATTTTAAATATAAGCTACACAATAAATGGAAAAAAAAGTAACCGTTAAGGCTAAGGGCATGGCTCAATTAGTAGAGTGCCTGCCTAGAAGCAAGAGGTCCCAAATTCAAACCCACTAGCACCAAACAAGCCCACAAGGCAAACCAAAACAAAAACTGCTCTATATTTTATATGGCTTTGGATAAAATTTTCAGATCAGCATCATAGGACAAATTCAAAGCATACTGTTTTTTCCTTACAACAGAAAAGACAACAATGCCATTATTACTGCAGAAGTATCTAAACAGCCTAAACAACACTGTCCTGTGGGCATGGTACAGCATGAGAAAGCACAAAGTTCTTGTTTGTCTATTTAAACTGCACTCTTCAAAACAGATTATCATGTGGATCAACTTTCTTCCCCCCGGTTGTGGGACCTAAACTCTTGGTCTGGGTGCTGTCCCTCAGTTCTTCAGCTCAAGGCTAGCGCTCTACCACTTGAGCCACACCGCTACTTCCAGCTTTTTCTTTTTGCTTATGTGGTGCTGAGGAATTGAACCCAGGGCCTCAGCTGAGCATGCAAGGCAAGCGCTTTACCACTGAGCCACCTTCCCAGCCCCTCAACTTGCTTTTTTTTTGGGTCCGGTTGTGGGGCCTGAACTCTGGGCCTGGGCGCTGTCCCTCAGCTCTTCAGCTCAAGGCTAGCGCTCTACCACTTGAGCCACAGCGCCACTTCCGGCTTTTTTCTTTTTGCTTATATGGTGCTGAGGAATCGAACCCAGGGCCTCAGGCTTGCAAGGCAAGCGCTCTACCACTGAGCCACCTTCCCAGCCCCTCAACTTTCTTTTTTAATGGGTCTTTTCTTTAGAATTCTGCTTATTTCAGGGCCCAAAGACCTAGCAGCAAAACTAGAGTCCAAAGTGTGTTTCTTAACACTCAGCCCAGCAAATGCCATTCTCCAATCCTTAAGAGCCAACAGAGAAAAATATGTCTATGGCTAAGACATGACATGAAAGTCTGTAAACTTACAAATACATATTCTACTGGAAGAGTAAGGAGTAGTAGTGTAACAGCCCTGAGAGAAGGTGGGCCAGGGACACACAGGGCAAGTGACACTTACTTAAGAGATCCGGACAGCTTGGGTTGCTGAAGAAGTTTATCTGCATGGTTCAAAGCCATAAGGTTATCCCCTAAAGCCAGGGCCACATAAGCACTGCAAGCAAGTATAGAGCACCTAGAATATAAGAGCAAGAAGGGCCAAAGCCTTCAGTAAAACTTGATAATGGTTCCATCTGCCAAATAGCAGGAAAGGTTCTAATTATAACTATGACAGACTGGACGCTACAAAAGAAAGGGGAAACAGTAACACTGATGTTAAGAATTGGCTGCATACTGTGGCTCCTATCTATAATCCCAGGTATTCCAAAGGTAGAGATTAGGAGGACACTGGTTCAAAGCCAGGTCCAGCAAAAGTCACTGGCCACCAGTGGCTCACACCTATAACCCTAGCTACTGAGGAGGCTGAGATCTGAGTATCACGGTTCAAAGCCAGCTGAGACAGGAAAGTCTATGAGACCACCACAAGTTGTGCCGTGGCTCAAGTGGTAGAATGCTTGCCTTGAACTGAAGAGCTCAGGCACAGTGCCCAAGCCGAGTTCAAGCCCCATTATCAACAAAAGAAAAAAAAGCAAGAAAGAAAATGAAAATTTAATGGAAACACTATGAAGCTTTTTTTTTTTTTTTGCTTTGGTTACTGAGTACGTAATTTTAAATCTGAAACATTTACAGAAGAGAGGAGTATGAGGGCAGGCAATCTCCCAGAGGTTTTCCTGGTGAACCTATTAGCAATAACCCTGAGTGTCCAAGAATTAGCTTCATCACAGTGCCCCGACCCCCCCACATGGAACAGCCCCTAGGAAAGGTCTACTCTCCAGCAGAGGACACAGAGGTCCAGGGAGACAGGCTTTTCTAGTTAATTTATCTCTCATCTCCAGAAAGAAGGCAGTGGTTAGGTCTGTATGACAAGATCAGGTATGTAACTTAATTTCTTCTGTTTTTATTTTAAAATGGCAATGAGAATCCATTCATTCAGGAAGTACACAGGGCATTCAGAAGGTGGAGGCAGGAGAATGGAGAGTTCTAGGCCAGTCTCAGACGTACAGAGCAAGACCTAGCTCTAAAACAAACTAGCACAAGATGCCTGCCATATGTTATATATTTACCGTTATATAAACAAAGAAAAAAAGGCTTTTAAATGTCTCTTCTCTAGAAGCTGAAGACCACATTTCAGGGCAGTAACAAAGCTTAAGGTCCACTTTCCTTTGCTAAAGATTAATGTAAAAGGTGAAGCATAAATACATAGTTTCCTACCCTTAGAGCAATTTTTCACCACTCTGTAGTAACAGATGAACTGGAACTTGTTAGGGAATACAGGTTATGCTGAGCGTGGTGGCACACCTCTGATAGGCTTCAACCTTTGAACTTAGGATCTCTAGGCCCACTTGGAGCCTCAGTTTTCTTCCTGTCTGACAGTTTTGCTGAGGAAGCTGATTATCTACCTGGCTCCCACAGCCAGGGGACTGTGCCTGTATACCTTGGGGCTTACAGTCCAGGACTAGGCTGATTTGCAGCAGGCTTGCTGGGAAGAGCCTGCCCTGGCCTCTCCTGACAGTGGGTGGGCTATTATTGTTCTAGCCTACTGTCAAGTCCACTTTGGGTCCAGAAATCAGTCGTGTAAAATTTGCAGCAGGACTGTTTTCTAGCAAGCAACCAATAATGACAAAAAAAAAAAAAAGATACAAATCGGTTTTCCTCATCTTTTAAGTGACCTCACGAAATCATCATAGGATTAAAGATTCTATGAGTACACTAATCATTCTATTAAAAGTAATACTTCAACACCTGAATAAAACACTGGGGGATGGGGTGGGGCTCACAGGTAGATCGCTTGCTCATCAGGCCCAGGCTCTGGTTCACTACTAGGCCCAGTGGCAAAAACAACCACACTGGGGCCAATGCTCTCACAGAGGCATATGGTAAGGATTAAACAAGTTTCACTGCCCAAAGCCCAAACCAACCTTTAGTGTCTTCCCCTGCTACCTCAGTCACTCCTAACTCCACTCTCACATATGAGAAAGGTGCAATCGCCGCAGACTACATGGCTTTATCTAGCAAGCCCTGGAGAATTGCTGAACTAATTCAGATCATTCCAGCTTTAAAGTGGCCTCTCAATGCACACTATTTCCTTATGTCACTGCCCCATTTGCTTCCACAGACACTCAGTGGATGTGACGGTTCATCAGACTGGAAGAACACCACCACTAGGGCAGAGGTAGCTTCTGCCACCTGGGGAGGGTCTGACAAACCTGCCTCCACCTTCCACATGCTGCAGGGACTAGCTATAGGCTACAGACCACCAACCCCTGAAAAAGAAGAGGGAGAAGCTGGGTGCTGGCGGCTCATGACTATAGTCCTAGCTACTTAGGAGGCTGAGATCCCAGGACTGCAGTTCAAAGCCAGCTTGAGCAGTGAAATCCATGAGACTCTTATCCCAAAGAAAATATCAGAAAACCATTAGTGGTGCTGTGGCTCCAAGTGGTAGGGCACTGGCCTTAAGGGACAGCGCCCAGGCCCTGAATTCAAGTCTCATTTCTGACAAAAAGAAAAGAGAAAAAAAGAGGGAGATAGGACAGGCAGAGGGAGAGGAAAGGAAGAGGGAAAGGAAAAGGAAGAGGGAGAGTAATAGGCAGATGAGAAGGAAGGAATGGGAATTGCTTTTCCCTCTCCTTAAAACACCAAATTACAATCAGCTTTTTTTTTTTTTTTTTGGGGGGGGTGTCCAGTCGTGGGTGGGGCCTGAACTCTGAAGAGCCTGAGCTCTTCAGCTCAAGGCTAGCGCTCTACCACTTGAGCCACAGCGCCACTTCTGGCTTTTTTCTTTTTGCTTATGTGGTGCTGAGGAATCGAACCCAGGGCCTCATGCATGCAAGGCAAACACTCTACCACTGAGCCACCTTCCCAGCCCCTACAATTAGCTTTTTGACTGGGCATTATAACCTTTGAAAACGTATATCCTCTGAATTAAATGTAATCCAAGTACCTGAAATAGTAAACCTTAAAAGAAGTGAAAGTTTGTGAAATCCAGTCAGTTATAATTTGCCAAAGTACAGTAAATTTATAATGAAATTCCATAGTAAAGAGTATTTGAAAATTGATTAGGCTAGAGCAGTGTGGTTCCAGTGGTAGGGGAGCCTGTCTAGCAAGTACAAGGCCATGTTCAATTTGTTTTGCAATTCATATCTATGTTTGGCTCTAAAACTATCCCTCTTGCTCAACATCTTGCTTAGAGTAACACTTCTGTCTAAAAACAATCTTCTGGGATTTTGAACTCAGAATCTTGTTCTGTTTTTTTTTTTTTTGTAGGTCGTGGGGCTTGAACTCTGGGCTTGGGCGCTATCCCTGCGCTCTTCAGCTCAAGGCGAGCACTCTACTGCTTGAGCCATAGCACCACTTCAGTTTTTCTAGTGGTTTACTGGAGATGAGTCATACAGACTTTCCTGCCGGGGTTGGCTTTGAACTGAGATTCTCAGATCTCAGCCTCCTGAGTAGCTAGGATAACAGGCGTGAGCCACTGCCGCCTGGCCAGAATCTTGTTCTTGTTAGGCAGGTCCTCCACAACTTGAACCATACATCTAGCCCTTTCTGCTTTAGGTATGTATGTAGGTACATACATATGTATGCATGTGTGTATATATTTGGTGTGCATAAGTCCTGGGGCTTAAACTTAGGGCCTGGGTACTATCCTTGAGCTTTTGTGCTCAAGGCTAGTACTCTTATCACTTGAGTCACAGCTCCACTTCTGGCTTTATAGTGGTTAACTGGAGATGAGAGTCTTATGGACTTTCCTGCTTCTCCCAACTCCTTTGGCTGGCTTCAGATCTCAGATCTCAGCCTCCTAAGAAGCTAGGGAATACAAGAGTGAGCCGCCACTGGCACCTACCTCAGTATTTTTTAGATAGGGTCTTTTGCTGTTACTCATAAAGGCTTTGAACAATAATCTTCCTACTTATGCCTCTTGTGTAGCATAAACCATCAAACCCAGCTTATTCTTTTTTTTTTTTTTTTGTCAGTTGTGGGGCTTGAACTCTGGGCTGGGTGCTGTCCTTCAGCTCTTCAGCTAAAGATGAGCACTCTACCACTCAGCTACAGAGCTACTTCTGGTTTTCTGGAGGTTTTTTGGAGGTAAGAGTTTCACAGACTTTCCTGCCCGGGCTGGCTTTGAACCATGATCCTCAGCTCTCAGCCTTCTGAGTAGCTAGGATTACAGGCGTGAGCCACCAGCACCTAGACCCAGCTTGTTCTTGAGATAGGCCTGTGTTAGCTTTTTGCCTGAGCTGGCTGTGATTCTTCTCTATACTCACGAGTAACTGGGATGATAGGTATGGGGCCTAAGGAGTTATCTGGCCTAATAGCCCTCTCCTGTATCACTCTGAATGTAGCTGCTTGTCTTCTTCTCCTTTAGCCCACTGCAAAATGCTCAACTCCATCCCATCTGTGAGGCCCTTTTGCTGCATGAGGCCCGGTGTGGACAGGATCTAGGAACTAGGTCATAGTTGTCTGGGGAGAGGGGGGACATTACTCAGCCTCTAAATGTTGTGGGAGGGACCCTGGCAGTCCTGCCTGTTCCTAGCTGCTCTTTTCCCTTCAGCTCCCAATCCCTACCCTGGGCCTTTGGACATTAGCTCCAATTAACCCAATTCCATTTACCCAAGCCTAAAAAGAATCTTAGTGATAAACATACTTAAGCACAAACATACCCTATGATAAGAGTCCAGTACAAAGAAATGAAAAAACTTTTTTTTTGGTGGGGGGGTGAAGGGAGTCAGTTGTAAGGCTTCAACTGGGGGCCTGACCCGAGCACTGTTCTTTTTTTTTTTTTTTTTTTGGGGGGGGGGTCTGGTCGTGGGGCCTGAACTCTGGGCCTGGGCACTGTCCCTCAGCTCTTCAGCTCAAGGCTAGCGCTCTACCACTTGAGCCACAGCGCCACTTCTGGCTATTTTTACTTTTTGCTTATGTGGTGCTGAGGAATCGAACCCAGGGCCTCATGCATGCAAGGCAAGCACTGAGCCACCTTCCCAGCCCACTCTTCTTGAGGTCAAGGCTAGTACTCTACACCAATTTGAGCAACAGCTCCACTTCTGGTTTTCAGGAGATTAACTGGAGATAAGAGTCCCATAGACTTTGCTGTCTAGGTTGGCTTCAAACCATGATCCTCAGATCTCAGCCTCCTGAGAAGCTAGGATTACAGGTGTGAGCCACCAGTGTGTGGCAAAAAACTTTTTTCCCCTCTGGTTTTCGTGGTACAGGGGTTTGAATTGGGGCCTCACATTTGTTCTTGGCTCTTCTGCCTTGGCATTCCAGAAGCTGAGGCACAGGTATATGCCACCTTACCTGGCTCTAAATAAGTTATGTTGTTGGTTTTGTTTTGTTTTTTGTCAGTATGAGGCTTGAACTCAGGGCTAGGGCACTGTCCCTGAGCTTTTTTCACTCAAGACTAGTGCTCTACCACTTTGAGCCATAGCACCACTTCTGGTTTTCTGGTGGTAAACTGGAGATAAGAGTCTCAAGGACTTTCCTGCCTGGGCTGGCTTTGAACCATGAACCTCAGATCTCAGCCTCCTGAATAGCTAGGATTACAGGCATGAACCACCTGCACCTGGCTTAAATAACTTTATTTTCACCAAATAGCACTGTGAAGAGCTCCAATACCACCCAAGAAGCAAATAAAATGCATAAAACTGCTGGTCGCTGGTGGCTCATACCTGTAATCCTAGCTACTCATGAGGCTGAGATATGAGGATCATGGCCCAGGCAGGAAAGTCCTCAGGAAGCTCCTATCTCCAATTAACCACTCAAAACCCAGAAGTAGTGTTATGACTAGAGTGCTAGTAGCTAGTCTTGAGCATAAAGAACTTAGAGCTAGTACCCAGGCTACAAGTTCAAGCCCTATGACCAATCAAAAAGAAAAAACAAAACAAACTAAAATGAATGCACTAAAATGCTTATAAACTCCATGCCACCACACGTATCTGGATTCATGTCCTGGCTTCTGTCACTTGTCTCTTCTCCCGTCACCATGGCATCCCAATCCAGATCTCCTATGGAGCTGAACTGGTTTCTTGGTATTGTTTTTGTTTTTACCTCTCTGGCCTTCATGGTGGTTTCCTAACAGTGTTAAGTATATTTGCTGGCTGCTGGTCTTTGAGACAGGAGTCCACCATGCAGTTGCTGGCCTTTTAATAAAGACTATAAGATTCAACCTCTCAAAAAAAAATGCTTATAATACTTAATCATCTGCTTACTTCATCTGGTATAAACATACTGGGCCAGGAGAGGTCCTTTGTAACTGAACATTATTATCTGAAAGAACGAATTAACATAATTCAGCTAGACTTAATTATGTTTGGATAAAATATTTGCTATTATCCATTTCGAGGCCTCTCCTTAAAAAAAAAAAAAAACTAAACGTAGCATTTTTTATTTTGAATTATTATTTTTTGGCCTGTCCAGTGGCTTGAACTCAGGGCCTGGATGCTGTCCCTGAGCTCCTTCCTTTAAGCTCAAAGCTAGTACTCTACCACTTGAGCCCAGTGCCACTTCCAGCATTTTCTGTGCTTTAATTAGAAATATGTCACATGCTCTCCTGCCGGGGCTGGCTCTGAACTGAGATCCTCAGATCTCAGCCTCCTGAGTAGCTAGGATCACAAGGGTAAGTCACCAGCAACCAAATACTTTGAGTATTTTGATTGTAATTTCCCATGTAAGTTCCAACACTGTTTCCTACACATATTCTAGTTCTGCTGTACTTGTCTCCAGATTCTAGCATAGCCTCCATTTTAATTTACTTTATTTGGTTAAATTACTTGTGTGTCAGTACTAGCTTTTGAACCTAAAGCTTTGTGAACTCAATTAGATTTCTTTTTTTTTTTTTTTTGGGTCCAGTTGTGGGGCCTGAACTCTGGACCTGGGCGCTGTCCCTCAGCTCTTCAGCTCAAGGCTAGCACTCTACCACTTGAGCCACAGCGCCACTTCCGGCTTTTTTCTTTTTGCTTATGTGGTGCTGAGGAATCGAACCCAGCCAGGGCCTCATGCATGCAAGACAAGCACTCTACCACTGAGCAACCATCCCAGGCCCTCAATTAGATTTCTGCTCACAGCTAGGGTTCTATCATATAAGTCACAGCATCATTTCCAGAATTTTGGTGGTTAATTGAAAATAAGACTTTGGGACTGGGAAGGTGGCTCAGTAGTAGAGTGCTTGCCTCGCATGCATGAGGTCCTTGGTTTGATTCTTCAGCACCATACAAACAGAAAAATCTGGAAGTGAGTGCTGTGGCTCAAGTGGTAAAGCACTAGCCTTCATCTGAAGAGCTGAGGGACAGTGCACAGGCCTAGAGTTCAAACCCCACGACTGCCAAAAAAAAAAAAAAAAGAGAAAAAAAGAGAGAACTCATGGATTTTTCTGCCCTGGTTGGCTCCAAACCTCCACCCTCAAATCTTAGTCTCCTGAGTAGCTAGGATTAAAGACAGGAGCCACTAGTATATGGTTTAATTAGAAATTAAAAGTATGTGTCACTGAAGATGGGAACTTGCTAAGCAAGTACTCTACCACTGAGCTACAACCTCAATACCTCTGCTTTAATCCTTTTAAGACAAGCAACTCTTGAGGCTGAGAAGGTGGCTCAGTGGTAGAGCGCTTGCCTTGCATGCCTGAGGCCCTGGGTTCGATTCTTCAACACCACATAAACAAAAAGAAAAAAGCTGGAAGTGGCACTGTGGCCCAAGTGGTAGAGCGCTAGCCTTGAGCTGAAGAGCTGAGGGACAGTGCCCAGGCCCAGAGTTCAGGCCCCACGACCGGATCCCCTTCCCCCCCCCAAAAAAAGACAAGCAACTCTAAAATGACCAACCTGTATTTGTTTTCTATTTTAGTTTCTTTAGTCCCTTTCTGTGTACAAACCAATGTTCTCTGTTCAGCTTATTAGAATAGTCACTCCATTTTACAGAATGAGATGTTGTTCTTGTTAAAAAAAAAAAAGGCAAATCAACATCTTTTTTTTTTTTGTCAGTCGTGGGGCTTAAACTCTGGACCTGGGTGCTGTACCTAAGCTTTTCAGCTCAACCACTTGAGCTATAGTGCCACTTCTGGTTTTCTGGTGGTTTAATGGAGATAAGAGTCTCTTGGACTTTCCTACCTGGGCTGGCTTTGAACCGTGATCCTCAGATCTCAGCTTCCTTAGTAGCTAGGATTACCGGTGTAAGCCACCAGTGCCCAGCTCCTAACTTTGAGAAATCTTAATAGTCTAACTGCAAAAACAAAGAAAGACTGGAGATGTGACTCAAGTGGTAGAGTGCCAGCTGTGAGTGAAAAAGCTGACCAAGAGTTTAATGGAGCCAAGGTAAGAGCATAGACCAATACACCAAAAATAAAATAAAACAAAACAAAAAGCAAGGAAAAAATAAACCTCGAAAGAAAGTGGCACCAGGCATACAATGGCAGTGAACAATGAAGGCCAGAAGATGGTGCACTAAGGAGGCTGTGAATGCCAATCACAATGCAGGCATCTTTTTTTAACACTGGGTATTCAATTCATAGTATTAACAGCAGAGAAAGTAAAAGCCAATATGCTCATTTCAATAGATGTAATATTTACTGTGCTTTAGATACTTACTTTAAGTTTTCTAACTCTTGTTTTCTTAATGGAGAAGAAGGTGGGGCTGGAATGAATTTGTCACCATCATGGCTTTTGCTACTGAAATAGAGACAAACTGGTAATTATGAAAAGGAAACAAATTAAGTATAAATTTACTTTGCTTATCCTCATCTCCATGCAATCATTTGATAAAGATATAAAAATAATCAAAACAATGGAAACACTTAATAATTAGGTCTCTCTAACATGTTAAAGGTAAATGTATATTCTTTTCTCCAGCATGCAAATTTCTAAATAAGAATTATCTCTACTTTATAAAGGAAATTACTTGTGTTTTTATACATTTCTCATTCCAAAATTAAATTAGAAATATAACGTCCAAAAAAAGAAAGAAAGAAATATAACACCCTTTGTTATGATTTACAACAGAGAATTTTGGAAATTCTAGTTGAAGATTTTAGGCATCTATCTGAAAAAGAAGTGGACTTAGTAAAGTCCTGAAAGGATTTTGCTGGGAAGACAGGGAAAACACTACCTGCATGTTTCACTGCTTTCGCTGCTTTCTGTGGTCCCTCCTAGTTGATTGCTATTTTTAGACCCATTTTCCTGCTTTGGGTCTTGCTGTTCTTCAGGTAAGAGCAACAAGGCATTTCTTAGACAAATGGCTGCAAACTCCATACTGGCAACAGGAATAGCTGAAGACTGCCCATCACTTAGAAGAACAAAACTACATTAGCTAACCAGATGACATAAAAATAAACAAGACTTTTCTATTTTTAGAAATAACATCAATTAACTGTTAACAAAAACTTTATCCTTTGCTAGGTGAAATTTTAACAAAAAGTCTAAATGCTAGACTAGAATGCTGAAGAACCTCCATCCTCGCATTACATAGAAGATGTAAAAAGTGTAAGTAATGGATTCCAAGTCTATACATTGGCATAACTCTGGGAAGGACACCACATATGGTGACAAACCTTCAAGTTTATCTGCAGTGTCCATTATTAGTGCAATAGAGGAATTAACAACAGGGAAACTGTAATGAAGTAAGAAAGAATGGGAATGAAACAAAGAAAAGATTTTCACATTTGAGCCTTGGATACTCTTGGCTTTAAAAGCTGCTTTACAGGACTACGGGTGTGGCTTAGTGGTAGAATACATATGCTTTGCATGAATGAGGCTCTGGGTTCCATCTGCAGAAAGGATTTTGCTGGGGAGACAAGGTAACAGTACCTGCAAGCTTAACTGCTTTCATTTCCCCATCTTCCTCATCAAAGTAAATTACATTATAGGTTAAGTAAGACTCAAATGCCCTATGCCATGTACTACTACTAAAACTGTGAAAATCTTTTTTGTTTTGTTTTTGGCAGGGCCTGGATGTTGTCCCTAAGCCTCTTTGTGATCAAGGCTAACTCTACTACTTTGTGAAAATCTTTTTTTGTCTTTGTTGATGAGGACTGAACCAGGACCCCATAAATATTAAGCTCATATTTTATCACTGAATTAATTACACTACCAGACCTGGAAAAACCATTCAGTTCTCTCTCTCTGTGCCAGTAAAAGGGTTTGAACTCAGAGCCTTGGTTTTTAGCTGGACCTTTTCTGCTCAAAGGTGGTATTCTACCACGTGAGCCATACCTCCACTCCTAGCTTTTTGTTGGTTAATTGGAAATAAGAATCTCTTGGAAGTTGGGCGTTGGTGGCTCATGCCTGTAATCCTAGCTACTGAGGAGGCTGAGAGCTGAGCATCATGGTTCAAAGCCAGAACAGGCAAGAAAGTCTGTGAGACTTTTTTTTTTAATATATTTTTTTTGGGTCCGGTTGTGAGTCCTGAACTCTGGGCCTGGGTGCTGTCCCTCAGCTCTTCAGCTCAAGGCTAGCGCTCTACCACTTGAGCCACAGAGCCACTTCTGGCTTTTTTCTTTTTGCTTATGTGATGCTGAGGAATCGAACCCAGAGTCTCAGGCATGCAAGGCAAGCACTCTACCACTGAGCCTGTCTGTGAGACTCTTATCTCCAATAAAACACCAGAAAACCTGAAGTGGCGCTGTGGCTCAAGTGGTAGACCACTCCCTTTGAGCTGAAGAGCTCAGGGACAGTGCCCAGGCCCAGAGTTCAAGCCCCACGACCAAAAAAAAAGAAAAAAAAAGAATTTCTTGGAGTTGTCTGCTTGGGCTTGCCGTCAACCACCATTCTCAGATCTCAGCCCTCTGAGCAGCTAGGATTATAGTGTAAATCACTTACACCTGGCATTGGTCTGGAACTCTTCATCCTCTTGTTACTGCCTCCAGAGTACTGAGATTACAAGTGTGTATCATTATAACAGGCTCCAAATTGGGATTATTATTATTTTACATAAGGAAACAATTTTTTTTCTCATTTCTTTCTTTTTTTTTTTTTTAGTGCTAGTATTGGTACTTGAACTCAGGACTTGGGTGCTATGTCTGAGCTTCTTTTGCTCAAGGCTAGTAGTGCTCTACAACTTGAATCACAGCTCCACCTTCAGTGTTTTTAGGTTTTGGAGTTTTGTGTGCTGGTTTAAGGGGCTTGATGTCTGGGCTTGGGCACTGTCCTTGAGCTTTTGTGCTCAAGGTTACTGCTCTACCACTCCACTTCAGGTCTTTTCTTTAGTAAAGAAAGCTGGGGGGGCTGAGAAGGTGGCTCAGTGGTAGAGTGCTTGCCTGCATGCATGAGGCCCTGGGTTCGATTCCTCAGCACCACATAAACAAAAAGAAAAAAGCCAGAAGTGGCGCTGTGGCTCAAGTGGTAGAGTGCTAGCCTTGAGCTGAAGAGCTGAGGGACAGCGCCCAGGCCCAGAGTTCAGGCCCCATGACTGGACCCCCCCCCCCCCAAAAAAAAATTTGCTGTTGTCCGTTTGTTCTGATTTTTGACACAGTCTCACTATGTAGCTTAGTCTCACTATGTAGCATATATATGTGTATATATATCTATATATATATCTTTTTTTTTTTTTTTCTCTTCTCCCCTTGTCAGCTATGAGGCTTGAACTCTGGGCCTGGGCACTGTCCCTGAGCTCTTCAGCTCAAGACTAGTGCTCTACCACTTCAACCACAGAGACATTTCAGATTTTCTGGTGGTTATCAGAGATAAGAGTCTCACCGACTCTCCTGCCCGTGCTGGCTTTGAACTATGATGCTCAGATCTCAGCCTCCTGAGTAGCTAGGATTACAGATAAGCCACCAGTGCCCTGCTTCCATTAGATATTACTTAAAAGTTCAATCAACAATCTGTACATGGGACAGTTTCTATATTACTTTGGTTGTTTTATGTATTAACAAATTTTCCCTAGTACTAAAACTTAATTTTAAAATATTTTTGTAGCCAGGCGCTGGTGGCTCAAGTGGTAGTGCTTGCCTTGAGTTGAAGAGTTCAGGGACCAGCGCCCAGTCTGAGTTCAAGCGCTATGACTGACCAAAAAAATTAAAATAAATAAATAAATAAATAAATAAAATTGTTCCCAAGAACAATGAGAAAAATGACTAATTGAAAACAATCTGTGGGCCAGGCACCGGTGGCTCACGCCTGTAATCCTAGCTACTCAGGAGGCTGAGATCTGAGGATCGCGGTTCAAAGCCAGCCTGGGCAGGAAAGTCTCTGAAACTCTTATTTCCAATAAACCACCAGAAAACCGAAGTGATGCTGAAGCTCAACTGGTAGAGCGCTCGTCTTTAGCTGAAGAGCTGAGGAACAGCGCTCAGGCCGAGCTCAAACCCTAAGACCAACAAAAAAAAAGAAAAGAAAAGAATCTATGGGGGATGGGAAGGTGGCTCAGTGGTAGAGTGCTTGCCTTGCATGCATGAAGCCCTGGGTTCAATTCCTTAGCACCACATAAGCAGAAAAAGCCAAAAGTGGCACTGTGGCTCAAGTGGTAGAGCACTAGCCTTGAGATGAAGAGCTGAGAGAGTGCCCAGGCCCAGAATTCAGGCGCCATGACAGGCCAAAAAAAAAAAAAAAGAAAAGAAAAGAAAACAATCTATGGATTTTTCAAGTCCTTTGTATAAAATGGTATAGTAGTGTTGGGATAAAACAAACAGTCCTACATACTTTAATCATCTCTAGAGTTTTAAAATCCCTAATACAATGTAAATGCTATGTGAAGAGTTGTTACATAGTACTGTTTACATATAACAACAGACATGTTCAGAACAAACACAATTTTTTCCATGAAAACACAATGTTTTCAGACTGCATTAGTTGAATCCATGGATGGAGAACACATAGATACAGGGATGGAGAACACATAGATACAGAGATGGAGCCATCTGTCCAGGAACAAATTCCCCATTTCATGGACGTAAAGATTGATACGAAAAGGAGACACCAAGATGCCCTCTTCTGGACATTCTGAATAATAGAACCAAATAAACTACAATTTCTTAGTACATGAAAATTTTTAGCACCCACAAATATAATAAGTCAAAATCACATGGTTAGATTAACATTCATTAACCTATGTGTGAAGATCTATTTCTTCTTCTTTTTTTTTGGTCAGTTGTGGGGCTTGAACTCTGGGCCTAGGCACTGTCCCTGCGCTCTTCAGCTCAAGGCGAGCACTCAACCGCTTGAGCCACAGCGCCACTTCCTGGAGATCTATTTCTGAAGCAGCAGTAAAACCTAGTTACTGAGTGGTCCCTCCTGTGAAATGATAAACTCTAAGTATATGTCTATACTTAAAGTACATTGTGTCAAGCAGTATTAAACATATACTTGCTCTTGGCAAAATACTTACTTATATACAGTATTCTGTATGGACTGTGATGCCAGAACAATTTTACGGTGATAGCCTTGACCAACAATAGATTGTACAATTCCCTTTTTGCTTGGAAGACCTTTAGTTTCTTGTTCAGAACTCTATAAGATAAAACAGTTCAAAATAAATGTAAAGGAATTTAAATTTAAGATGTGTTAAGAAAAATAATCCAGTATTTTAAAAATTACTGTTGTTGTCATTTTAGGAAGGATCGTGCTAAAAACTCAGACTGATCTCAAACTTGCTATGAGCTATAAGTCATTCGCTTCTGATGCTAGATCTTTTCCTTCTTAAAGAAGCAACACATTGTCAGCAACATATAAACAAGCTCAATACAAAACATAGCCACAATGCTAGATTTGCAGAAAACTAAAATCTCTAAATCATAAGATCAGTAAAGCCAGGTGCTGGTGGCTCATGCCTATAATCCTAGCTACTCAGGAGGCTGAGACCTGAGGATTGCAGTTCAAAGCCAGCCCAGGCAGTCCATGAGACTCTTATCTCCAATAAACCACCAGAAAACTAGAAGTGGTACTGTGGCTCAAGTGGTAGAGCGCTAGCTTTGAGCTGAAGAGCTGAGGAACAGAGCCCAGGCCCATAGTTCAAGCCCCATGACCGACCAAAAAAAAAAAAAAAAAAAAAATCAGTAAACACTTAAACTGAAAACAAAAATAAAAATATATACATAGATACGCATATATGTACATATATATCCTAAATTTAAATATATATATACATATATATCTATAGGTATACAACGTATACCTGTATGTATACTATGCATACCTACATATGTATTATACATACATATCTATAGGTATACTATCTATGGAAAACTTTGCATATTTTTCTCAGATGTGTTATTTCATTGTGAGCTTGGCAGCACCAATTTCACTTATAAACTACCTTCCTTTTTTTTTTTTTGGGGGGGGGGTGTCAGTTGTGGCACTTGAACTCAGGGCTTGGGCACTGTCCCTTGAGCTAGTTCAAAGCTAGCACTCTATCACTTTGCACCACAGCACCACTTCTGGTTTTCTAGTGGTTAAATGGAGACAGAAGTCTCATGGATTTTCCTGCTTGGGTTGGCTTTGAACTGTGATCTTCAGATTTTAGCCTCCTGAGTAGCTATATAATAGGTGCCTAGTCCTCCTCCAACTTACATTCAGATGAATTTCCACTTAGTCATCCCAATGGACACTCAAATTCTCATACAGAGGAAAACCTGGAGTCAATCAATATGAACTGTCAGATCTAAATTTTACATTGCACAAGCATCTAAAGAAAATCATCTAGCTGGGCACTGATGGCTCACGTCTTTAATCCTAGCTACTCAGGAGGCTGAGATCTGAGGATCGCAGTTCGAAGCCAGACCTAGCAGAAAAGTCTATAAGACTCTTATCTCCAATTAACCACCAGAAAACCGAAAAAAAAATGTTTAAAGAAAAGCATCTAAAGTAATTCTGATTTATAGTAACTACACAAGACCCTCAACAGGTAAATTCAGTAAAGGGAATAGCAAATTCTGGAGATTCTTTTACTGGGTGACTAAGGCAGTTCTTGATATCTAGTCTGGCTTTGAATTCTCAATCCTCTTGCCTCCTCCTCCTGTGTGCCAGAATTACTGGTATATACCAGTACAAATTCTGCCTAAATTTATCACTTAATTAAAAAACTAATAAAAGCTGAACTCTGGTGGCTCATACCTGTAATCCTCCTGGCTACTCAGAGGCTGAGATCTGAGGATCATGGTTCAGTCAGCCCAGGCAGTAAAAAAAAGAAAAAAAAAAAAAAAGGAAAAGAAACAAAGCATTTGCCAGGTACCAATTAACCAACGTGAAGGCTGAAAGTGACGGTGTGGCTGAAATGGTAGAGTGCTAGTCTTTTTTTTTTTTTTTTTTGGTCGGTCATGGGGCTTGAACTCTGGGCCTGGGTGCTGTCCCTGAGCTCTTCAACTCAAGGAAAGGACTCTACCACTTGAGCCACAGCACCACTTCCGGTTTTCTGGTGGTTTATTGGAGATAAGAGTCTCATGGGGGCTGGGAAGGTGGCTAAGGGTAGGGGGCTGGGAAGGTGGCTCAGGGTAGAGTGCATGCATGAGGCCCTGGGTTCAATTCCTCAGCACCACATAAGCAGAAAAAGCTGTAAGTGGCGCTATTGCTCAAGTGGTAGAGCGCTACCTTTGAGCTGAAGAGCTGAGGGACAGTTCCCAGGCCCCACGACCAACAAACAAAAAAGTCTCACGGACTCACATGCTCTACGACCAACAAACAAAAAAGTCTCACAGACTCACATGCCTGGGCCGGCTTTGAAACACAATCTTCAGATCTCAGCTTCCTGAGTAGCTAGGGTTACAGGAGTGAGCCATTGGCGCCCGGCCTTAAGTGCAAAAAGTTAAGAAAAAGTAAAGTAGCAACCCCTCTACCCTCCAAAAAGGAGAAACGCAACATTGGTCTCTTCCTTCCTGGTATAGTCAATCAAATCATGTAAGTACCAAGCACACATGCTTCCTTAAACCACTGGATTCATTTAGCTGCTTCTCAGAAAGTGCTGTTTAGCAGAACCTCAACATCCTACATAACCTGTGGTAGGTGTGTGAGGCAAGACTTCAGGTTGTTATACCAACCCAACCTTCACATATCCAGGGAGCACAGGAAGAAAGGGGGGATAGAAATGGGTTCACACAGACATCTGATAATTACATATTTGTCTTTTCCTCCCACCAACTCTTCTTAATTTAAGATTTAGAAGGGTTCCACCAATTCTTGTTTGGAGACAAAACACTGATATAAGCCAGCCCATTCCCACGGCCACTGTGAACATTGTTTCAAAGAGAAACAGCCTGGTATCTATGAAGTATATTGTCATCACTGACCCAGAAGTGAGAGGCCCAAGCACTGAAGGAAATGCAGTTGAACACAGGTGTTTCGATCCCAGTGTGGGCCCTCAGCAGATGGCTTATCAGATCCATAGCCATCACCATTCCAATAAACAGGGCCTTCTCTCTGGCTTTAACCCTTGTATGACCTAGTTACCCAGATTTCTAGCAAATGGCTTCTTTTGGCATGTGTATGTGCTGGTCCTGAGACTTCAGGACTTAAGCACTGTCCCTGAGGCATTCATTTATTTATTTATCTCAAGACTAGCAATAAAACTACATCTCCATTTTTGAGTCACAATCCTCAGATTTCAGCCTCCTGAACAGCTAAGATTGCAAACATGAGCAGCCACCAGCAATTGGCTGCAAATGACTTTTTAAAACTAATTTCCCCTTCAACTTATAAGGAACAGAAGACTATCTTTATAAACTCAATGAGAAATGATGTCTGACATGTTCCCAACAATTTTCTTCTACCCATGTAATAAACATTAGGAAGGAGAAATGGAGGCTCTAATCAATCCCAAGCAGCACTCACCCCCTTATTGGCAGCAATACAGCATTCAGCCAGCCTGAGCCAAAGTCGGGGATTTGCATGATAAACCTGAACAGCTTCAATCAAACACTCAAAGGCAGCGAGAGGCCTTCCAATGTGAAGAAGCTGAATTCCACAGTTATATAGCAACTCGTACCTCTTGTTGGTTAGTAACGTACACATGGGTCTTCCTGAGAATTTTTTGCCTAGTAATGAAAATTTGAAAACAAATCATTAAAGTAAGAGTTATATAGCGCACATTTATTTTACAAGGTAAACACTACTATATATTTTTTTAAATTTTTTATTGTAAAGATACTATACAGAGGGTTACAGTTACATGAGCAAGGTAATGAGTACACTTCCTATTGAGCAGTTACCCCCTCCATTGTTTTCCCCCTACCATCCCTTCCCTCCCTACCTTCCCCGAGGTTCTTTTTTTTTTTAAATTGAAACACTACTATATTTACTACCAATAATGACTTGAAGTAATAATCAATACCCCCCGTAGATATTCTCAGGAGGGTAAAGATCAGAGATAATAAGACTCCTTTGACACTTCCACCTTTCTAAGCCTTATTTATTTTGTCAGTAGTTGGGCTTGAACTCAGAGTTTGGGCACTGTCCGAGTTCTTTTACTCTAGTGCTCTACCACTTTGACCCATAGCACAACTTCTGGTTTTTGAGTGGTTAATTGGAGATGACTATAGGCATGATCCACTGGCACCCAGCTAATTCTTATATTTATTTTCAGTTTGGCTGTGTGTGTTTTTTTTAAACACGTGCTACCACTTACTCAATGATTCAAAGTAAGATCCCTATAGTCTGGAATACATTCTCATTGTTGGGCACCGGTGGCTCACGCCTGTAATCCTAGTACTCAGGAGGCTGAGATCTGAGGATCATGGTTCAAAGCCAGCCTGGGCAGGAAAGCCTGTGAGACTCTTATCTTCAATAAACCACTAGAAAACCAAAAAACCACTGTGGCTCAAGTGGTAGAGCACTAGCCTGAGCTAAAGAGCTGAGGGACAGCACCCAGGTCCAGAGTTCAAGCCCCACGACTGACTGAAAACAAAAAACAAAAGAACCCCAAAACATTCTCATCAGTTAACCAATTTTTGTATTAGGAAGTATAAAACTAGCTAGGCACTAGTGAATTATACCTGTAACTGAGGATCTAGGTTCAAAACCACTCAGGAAACCACCTCAAAAAAGCTAGAAGTAGAGTTGTGCCTCAAGTGGTAGATCCCCTATCTTTAAGCAAAAACCTATGCCGAGTTCAAGCTTCAGGACTTGCATGCATCACACATGCACTCACAGTAAAAAAAAAAGCTGCTTGATTTTATGCATTTCAGATCAAGAATGCAGTAATATAAACATCAAAGGATGAATTGCAGGAATTTGTATAAAGACTGTCAAATATTGCCAATGGTACTATTTGTAAAACTCAGTGGATAGTTTGTAACAGAGCTAACCTGGCTCAGACAAAAAAGTAGTTTGTGACATTATAATATGGGATTACCAATTCTAAATCCATGAGAAATTAAATATAAATTTTTTTGGGGGGAGGAGAGGGATTGAACCCAGGACCTGTATCTTATCTATTTCTCTCCAGGCTGGTGCTCTACCACTTGAACCACACTTCCACTTATAGCTTTTCTGAAGTGTCTAATTAGACGTCATGGACTTTCCTGCCCAGGCTGGCTTTGAACTGTTTATACTCAGATTGAAGCCTCCCAAGTAGTTAAGATTGCAAGTATGAGCCACTGACACCCACCTAACTTAAATATTTTGCTAAGTTACTCCTAACACCCTGCTGTTCAAAATAGCAGTGTCGACTAAAACTCAATACAGACAAATTTGTTGGGCAGATCTTTCTTCGTAGAGCCACATTATGGCATATATTTGGCAAAGTGCTTGTTCTCTAATTATGATTTTCTCAATTAGTAAATGCAAACTGTCCCCTGTGTAGGGCTTACCTGGATCAGTGCTACCTGAACTGAGCTGTGCACAGACATTGTCATTCTCCTGCAGAGCCTTCTTAAAATAGAATATTCCTAAATTATGCTTGCTCATGGCAAAATGAATACAACCAAGATTATTCCAAAACATGCATCTCAAGCATTCACCTGAGAAAAACACAAATAAATTAGTTTATCGCCTTTTTTTTTTTTTTTTTTTTGGTCAGTTGTGGGGCTTGAACTCTGGGCCTGGGCACTGTCCCTCAGTTCTAAAGCTCAAGGTGAGCACTCTAGCGCTTGAGCCACAGCGCCACTTCTGGTTATCTAGTGGTTTACTGGAGATGAGTCTCATGGATTTTCCTGCCCAGGCTGGCTTTGAACTGCAATCCTTAGATCTCAGCCTCCTGAGTAGCTAGGATTACAGGCATAAGCCACCGGTGCCTGGCTACTGCCAAATTTTGATCTAAACAATCCCTCAAAAAAAATTAGGGGGCTGGGAAGGTGGCTCAGTGGTAGAGTGCTTGCCTTGCATGCATAAGGTCCTGGGTTCGATTCCTCAGCACCATATAAGCAGAAAAGGCCGGAAGTGGTGCTGTGGATCAAGTGGTAGAGCACTAGCCTTGAGCTAGAGAGCTGAGGGACAGTGTCCAGGCCCAGCGTTCAGGCCCCCTGACTAGCAAGAAAAAAAAAAAGAAAAAGAAAAAAGAATTAGGTTCCATGTAATATAAATTGTTTGTAATTCCACTTAATCCCTACAGAACAATTCATGAAGCATTAGTAATTCAGATTTTTTTTTTTTTTGTCTGTCGTGGGGCCTGAACTCTGGGCCTGGGAACTGTCCCTCAGCTCTTCAGCTCAAAGCTAGCGCTCTACCATTTGAGCCACAGAGCCACTTCCAGCTTTTTCTGCTTATGTGGTGCTGACGAATTGAACCCAGGGCTTCTTGCCTGCAAGGCAAGCACTCTTATCACTGAGCCATCTTCCAAGCCCTAATTCAGATGTTTTTAATACTTCAGCTGTTTGTGTTTGTGCTGGTATTGGGTACTAGGCCAGCTTTTCCACTCAAAGCTGTCACTCTACCATAGCTCTACTTCTTGCTTTATTGGTAGTTAAGTGGAGATAAAAGTCTTATGAACTTTCCTGCCTGGGCTGGCTTTGAGCCCTGAACCTCAGATTTCAGCCTCCTGAGAAGCTAGGATTATGGGTGTAAGTCACCAGAACCAGCTTCAATTTTTTTTTTTTTTTTGGTGCCAGTCGTGGGCCTTGGACTCAAGGTCTGGGCACTGTCCTTGAGCTTCTTTTGCCAAAGCTAGCAAGCTACCACTAGAGCCACAGCTCCACTTTCAGCTTTCTGGTAGTTCATTAGAATAAAAATCTTAGTTTTGCTAGGCACTGGTGGCTCATGCCTGTAACCCTAGCTACTTAGGAGGCTGAGATCTGAGGATTGCTGTTCAAAGCCAGCCAGGGTAAGGAAAGTCCGTGAGACTCTTATCTCCAATTAACCATTGGAAAACCTGAAGTGGAGCTGTGCCATTGTGTGGAAGAGCATGTGCCTTGAGCTGAAGAGCTGAAGGACAGCACCCAGGCCCAGAGTTCAAGCCCCCCGGCCAACAAAAAATCTTGTTTCCAGTCTGGCATGGTTTTAAACCATGAACCTCAGATCTCTGCCTCGTGAGTAGCTAGGATTATACGAGTGAGCCACTGGTATCCAGCTCCACAATTTTATTTATTTATTTATTTATTGCTAGTCCTCGGTCTAAAACTCAGGGCCTGGGTATTATCTCTGAGTTTCTTTTGATAAAGGCATTGTGACTAAGCATCTTCTCATGTCTGTTGGGCATATGGAGTTCCTTTTTTTTTGTTGTTGTTGTTGTCAGTCGTGGGGCTTGAACTCTAGGCCTGGGTGCTGTCTCTGAGTTCTTCAGCTCAAGGTGAGTACTCTAACCACTTGAGCTCAAGCCCCACAACTGACAATAAATAAAAATAGCTGGAAGCCAGGTGCCAGTGACTCACGGTTGTAATCCTAGCTATTCAGGAGGCTGAGATCTGAGGATCTTAGTTCAAAGCCAGCCCAGGTAGGAAAGTGGGTGAAACCCTTATGTCCAAATCACAGAAAATCAGAAGTGGAGCTTTTGCTCAAGTGGTAGAGCATTAGCTTTGAGCTGAAGAGCTGAGGGACAGCGCCCAGGCCCAGAGTTCAAGCCCCATGACCCACAACAATAAAGAAAGAAATAAAGCAAGCAAGCAAGCGAGAGTGAGAGCGAGAGAGGGAGGAAGGAAGGAAGGAAGGAAGGAAGGAAGGAAGGAAGGAAGGAAGGAAGGAAGGAAGGAAGGAAGGAAGGAAGGAAGGAAAGCAAGCAAGCAAGCACAGTAAGCAAGCTGGGGTTGGTGGCTCACTCCTGTAATCCTAGCTATGCAGAAGGCTGAGATCTGAAGATCACAGTTCAAAGCCAGGTTCAAAGCCAGCCCGGGCAAAAAAGTCTATGAGACTCTTTTTTTGATCTGTTCTGGGACTTGAACTCTGGGCTTAGGCGCTATCCTTCAGTTCTTTAGCTCAAGGCAAGAGCTTTACCACTTGAGCCACAGCACCACTACTGGTTTTCTAGTGGTTTATTGGAGTTAAGAGTCTCACAGACTTTCCTGCCCAGGTTCCATGAGACTCTTATCTCTAATAAACAACTCAGAAAACTGGAAGTGGCACTATGGCTCAAGTAGTAGATTGCTAGCCTTGAACTGAAGAGCTAAGGGACAGCCTAAGTCCAGAGTTCAAGCCCCAGGACCAAAAAAAAAAAAAAAAAAAAAGAGCTTAGGGATAGTACCCATGCCCAGAATTAAGAGTTCCAGGACCAGGGAGGAAGAAAAAAAAAAAAGATCAGGGGGAGCTGGACACCAGTGGTTCATGCCTGTTTCCTAAGATACTCAAGAGGCTGAGATCTGAAAATCATGGTTCAAAGCTAGCCCAGACAGAAAATTCCATAAGACTCCAATTAACTACCAGAAAATAAGAAGTAGTGCTGTGGTTCAAAGCAGTTGAGTACTATAACTGAGTTTAGCTTAGAGACAGTATCCAGGCCGTGAGTTCAAGCCCCAGAGCCAACAACAACAACAAAAGAGATCAAGGAGAATAAAACAAGCAATAGGAGGGAGAACAATGTGAGGGATAACACGTCTTTTACCTGTTTTCATAAATCCTGGATGTTCAGCAATGTTTGAACTATTTAATAGTTTCACAGCTTTTCGGTAATTGCCCCTTAAGTATTCAAAGTTACTTTTAAGAAACAGGGAGGGTGCAGACTGCAAAGAAAATATAAACGTTAATTAAAATTTGCTTTTAGGTACCTAATGTACCCAAACTGTAATTTTACTGTTGCATAGGTATGCATAACATGAGTTAGTCAAGTTATGGCTAGACATGTTTCTAGGATAAGGGACTAGGACTATGGATAAAGCATATGTGGCTCACTCCTGCAACACCAGTTACTCAAGAGGCTGAGATCTGAGAATCAGTTTGAAGATAGCCCAGGCTGGAAAGTCCATGAGACTACTATCTCAGAAAAAGCTGTAAGTAGTGCTGTGGCTCAAGTGGTAGCGTGCTAGCCCCGAGCATAGAGAGGCTCAGGGACGGAGGTGAGGCCGAGTTCAAACTCCGGGAAGGGGGTAGAGGGTGGCAAAAGGGGCCAAGGGGGGGCGGGAAGCATGTACCAAGCAAGCCATGTGACAATGAGTTTGATCTCCAGTCAAAGTTTCTAAATTTTTCACTGCTCTTACAATCTAAAAATTGATATGTGTCAAGAGAGTACTTTGCAAACAGAAACATTGAAGTCTACCAAAAATATATTAGAGAATCAACTAATATAAACTTTATAGACCACGAAAGACAATTTGTCCCATGAGTTAGAATGTGTTTTTGACTTTAAGCCTCACTATCTCACAATACTGTAAAATTTGTTAAAATTATGTTATCACTTAATCATAATAATTTGCAAAAAAAATTGTATCCTGCTACTTTGCTGAAGTGGTTTATAAGTTCTAAGAGTTTGGGGTGGAGTTTTTGGGATCACTTAGGTTTAATATCATGTTATCTGCAAAAAGGGATAGTTTAACTTCTTCCTTTCCTATGTGGATCCCTTTAATGTCTTTTTCTTGCTTTATAGCTCTGGCTAAGGATTCCAGAACTATATTGAAGAGGAGTGGTGACAGTGAGCATCCCTGTCTTGTTCCTTTCTTTAGGAGAATTGGTTGTAGTTTTTCTGCATTAACTATAATATTGGCTATTGGTCTGCTGTATATGGCTTTTATTGTTTTAAGGACTGTTCCTTCTATTCTGTTTTCTCCAGAGCTTTTAACATGAATGTTGTATTTTATCAAAAGCCTTTTCCACATCAATGGAGATAGTCATGTGGTTCTTGACCTTGGATCTGTTGATATGATGGATTTATTGATTTACATATGTTAAACCATCCCTGAATCTCTGGGATGAAACCTACTTGATGGTAACGTATGATTTTTTTTGGTATGTTTCTGGATTCTGTTGGCTAAAATTTTATTGAGGAGCTTTGCATCTGTGTTCATCATGGAGATTGGTCTGTAGTTCTCTTTTTTTGTTGAGTCTTTGCCTGGTTTGAGGATGAGTGTGATACTGGCTTCATAGAATGTGTTTGGGATAGCTCTCTCTCCATTTCTCAGAAGAGTTTGAAGAGTATGGGTATTAGTTCCTCTTTAAAGGTCTTTTAGAATTCCATACTGAATCCATCTGTTCCTGGGCTTTTCCTTGTTGGAAGACTTCTGATTGCTTCCTCTATCTCATTGGATGATATTGGCTTATTTAATTGATTTATTTCTTCTTGGCTAAGTTTGGGCAATTTGGATTTCTCTAGAAATTCATCTCTTTCTGCTAGGTTTTCCTTCCTTAGTGAGTATAGAGTCTGGAAATAGTTCTTTATAACTGTTTGGATGTCTTGGATGTTTGTTGTGATTTTTCCTGTGGTGTCCCTGATCATATTGATTTGGGTCTTCTCTCTCTTTTTTTAGTTAATCTTGCCAGAGGTCCGTTAATTTTACTGATTTCTTTCAAAAAAAACCCCAGCCTTTTGTTTTATTAATTTTATCTCGCTCCATCTAGGAACTTTAGGTTCAATTTTTTCATGCTTTTCTAGCAGTTTTAGTTGCAACATAAGATTATTTACCTGGTCTGCTTCTATTTTTGCCGTTGTAGGGCTTGAACTCTGGGGTTGGGCACTGTCCCTGCTCTTCAGCTCAAGGCAAGCACTCTACCACTTGAACCATAGCACCACTTCTGGTTTTCTAGTAGTTTATTGGAATAAGTCTCACAGACTTTCCTGCCCGGGCTGGCTTTGAGCCTCGATCCTCAGATCTCAGCCTCCTGAGCAGCTAGGATTACAGGCATGAGCCAACGGTGCCTGACTGTTTCTATTTTTTTGCTGTGTGCACTGAGAGCAATAAATTTGCCCCTCAGGACTGCTCTTGCCATGTCCCACAGGTTTCTTTGTGAGTAGTATTCATTTTCATTGAATTGTAGGAACTTTTAAATTTCTTAATTTTTCTGTTACCCAGGTGTTGCTCAGAAGTGTGCTGTTCAATTTCCATGTATTTGAGTAATTTCTATGGTATGCTTTGTTAGCAAGAACTAGCTTGATTCCACTGTGGTTGGATAGAATACAGGGGATTATGTCAATCATCTTGTATTTGCTTAAATTCCTTGTATGAACTATGATATTGTCTATTTTGGAGAAAGATCTATGGGCTGCTGAGAAGAATGTATACTGGGTTCTAGGGTGGAAAACTCGGTAGATGTCAATTAATTCCGCCTGAGATATGGCATCATTTAATTCAGAGGCTTCTTTGCCAATCCTCTGGTTGGTAGATCTGTCCTCTGGTGAGAGTGGAGTATTTTTTTTTTTTTTTTTGCTGGTCATGGGGCCTGTACTTTGGGCCCGGGCACTGTCCCTCAGCTCTTCAGCTCAAGGCTAGCACTCTACCACTTGAACCACAGCACCACTTCCAGCTTTTTTTTTTTTTCTGCTTATGTGGTGCTGAGGAATCGAACCCAGGGCCTCATGCATGTAAGGCAAGCACTCTACCACTGAGCCACCTTCCCAGCCTGAGAGTGGAGTATTAAGTCTCCTAATATTATTGTATTTGGATCTATTTTATTCTGTAAGTCTGAGAGTATTTGCTTAACATATTTGGGTTCACCAATGTTTGGGGAATATAAGTTGATAATGGTAATACCTTCTTCTTGGATCGTTCCCTGTATTAATATGTCTTTGTCTTTTTGTATTAATTTTAATGAAAAGTTTATTTTGTCACAGATACCAGATGGCAACTGCTACCTTCTTGCTGGGAGCATTTGCATGGTAGATCTTTCTCCATCCCTTCACTCGGAGTGTTTTTATCTTTGGCTGTGAGATGGGTCTCTTGAAAACAACAAATGGATGGATCTTGTTTTCTGATCCAATCTGCAATTCTTTTTCTTTTGATTCGTGAATTGAGCCCATTAATATTTATGGTTATTATAGAGAGATGCATTGTGTTTCCTGTCATTTTCCTGCTTTCCTAAGTTTTTCTTTTTTCCTTTCCTCCTGTGGTAACTAAGCTAGACTATTAGTGATATCTGTCTGATGTGGATCCCTGATCTTGATTGTTTTCTTCAGGTTTTATTTCTCCCTCTTAATATTCTCTGAAGTGCTCACTTAATGTTTATGAATTTAGTTTTACTTTACTATTAAAAATTTTAGTTTAGGGGCTGGGAAGGTAGCTCAGCGGTAGAGTGCATGCCTTGCAAGCATGAAGCCCTGGGTTCAATTCCTCAGCACCACATAAACAGAAAAAGCCGGAAGTGGCGCTGTGGCCCCAGTGGTAAAGCGCTAGCCTTGAGCTGAAGAGCTGAGGGACAGCACCCAGACCCAGAGTTCAGGCCCTATGACCGGCAAAAAAAAAAATTTAGTCTCTCCATTGAATGTGAATGCTAGGTTCACTGGGTATACCAGGCTGGGTTGGCAGTTATTAGTTCTCAGGGCTTGGATGGTACTTTCCCGAAAGGCTTTGCTTGCATTCAGTGTCTGTGTAGAAAGATCTGCAGTGATTCTGATTTTTTAATATAATATAGCTCCTACTTTGCTTTTTTTTTTTCTGTATGCAAGATTGTTTCTTTATTATTCAGATCTGTCATTTTTACTGTAATAGTACCTGGCCTTTAAAAAAATTTTTTTTTAAAGAAAAAGAGTCTTTCTGTGCTATGATCCTCCAGCTTTAGCTTTCTGAGTTGCTTGAATTACACACATGGGCCTCTAGGCCTGACTTAATTGGAAATTAGACAGCAACCATCTTAATGATTATCAGAAAAGATTAATGATTATCTGTATATATTAGACAGAAAAGCACCTTTTGTTAGAACCCAAACAGAAATAATAAAATATTTTCCAAATAGGAGAAAGAGTCCATGTATGAATGGAAAAATTTTCCAACAAAAATTTTTGTTTAGTTGGGTGCTGGTGGCTCATGCCTGTAATCCTAGCTACTCAGGAGGCTGAGATCTGAGGATGGCAGTTCAAAGCCAGCCCAGGCAGGAAAGTCCTTGAGACTCTTATCTCCAACTTACCACCACAAAACTGGAAGCAGCACTGTGGCTCAAGTGGCAGAACACTTGCCTTGAGCTCAAAAGCTCAGGGACAGTGCCCAGGCCCAGAGTTCAAGCCCCATGACCACACACAAAAAATAAATAAACAACAACCAATAGTACTTAGCTAGAATGCAGATGCATGCAGAGGATCTAGACCTTCCCAAGAGCATACCTGCACTTCCTATTCTATTGTTTATTCACTTCAGCTTAGAAACAGACTTTCTGTGTAAACCTTGCTTTTGCTCTGCCTCTGCCTTCCAACCACACCAGAGTGCTGGCCACTAAAGAAGGTGGGTTTTCTTTTCTTTTTAATTTTAAAGAATGATTCAATAATAGAAAATTTAAAACAGATTGACTGTCCTTCATCCATAACGGAAGCTGGGTTTTCAACGACTATCTAGGTTGAAATAGCATGAGGCACATCTACCTTTATTCTTTTTTTTTTGTCAGTCGTGGGGCTTGAACTCAGGGCCTGGGTCCTGTCCTTGAGCTCTTTCACCCAAAGCTATTGTTCTACCACTTTAAGCCACTGGGCCACTTCTGTTTTGTTTTGTTTTTGCCGGTCATGGGGCCTGAACTCTGGTCCTGGGCGCTGTCCCTCAGCTCTTCAGCTCAAGGCTAGCACTCTACCACTTGAGCCACAGCGCCACTTTTGGCTTTTTCTGCTTATGTGGTACTGAGGAATCGAACCCAGGGCCTCATGCATGTGAGGCAAGCACTCTGCCACTGAGGCACCTTCCCAGCTCCTGATTACAATTTCTTATCAAGGTTTATGTCTGTTAGTAATAACAGATCGAGAGAAATTATTTCCAGTTGAATCCAGGTCTTTAAGCATGTTAAGCATGCTATAACACTCAACTGAAAAAAATTATTTAAAACTGACAAATACTCATACTCTAAAGAAGCCAAAAGTTTTAAACAATAGAAAAATCCAGAAAGAACTTACATTTCCAGCTGTATTCATCACTGACTTGATTTCCCTTTTGCATGCTTTCAGGGACTTCATTTGGATATAAGCTCTTACTTTGTACTGAAAAGGAAAAAAATGCTAAAGTTTGACTTTCTAGTTAAGGAAATTAATCTGTTTAGAACATAGTTATATACAGCAATTACTAAAGTGTTTAAAATTATCTTTATCATCCAACACATTCTCAGGCTATTTACCATCAGTAACCTAAAAAATTACACTGTACTATTATCATAAGCAAAACAGGAATAAATGTATTTCTAAATTACAATCCTTCAAAATCAACACACGCTGCTTTGAATTATATAATGCTTTAAAAAATTTCTTGTTGTCTCACTATTCCTAAGTACAAGGACACATGTGATACAGCCAGCCTTTGACACATACAGCACCTAAAGTATACATAACCACCTGTAGACATGCACAATACCTGATGTATCTTTGATTTTGCAGCTTCTATTAGAGCTCCACTTTCAGCTTTATGATTAGATCCATCTTTGTTGGTATTATTACCACTCTGTAGAATGATGAAAAAAAAATCAGTCAAAACTGACCATGACTGATTTCTAAGCAAGCTAACAGACCCTAGAGTATTGTCAAAATGCAGAACCCCAGGACCCACTCAGGGATTAAGGCTTCATAAGTATGGAAACTAGTTCTGAGAAGTTCACAGCTGATCATAAAGATGGACTTGGTTTAAAAAAGTCTATATCTTCCTACATTTCATAATAGGTCATATCTTTGCCTTCTTAAAACTTTCTCTGCTTCATTGACTTTTGTTTCCTGACCGAGTAATTATCAAAATTAACTGATTCAGAACTTCATTTGAAAAGAAAAATCAGATTAGTTTATATTGTACAACAGTAAAAAATAACCATATTACAGCTTAGCTAAAAGTACTAAGGGAGTAGGAGCCACATGCAAGGGTTTTATTTTTAACTGTTCTGGGAATTGTGTACAACCTTGAGAAAGTAATTTAATCTTCATAAAGAAACATCTTTTTCTCAAAATATTTAAAAAGTGTTTCAAATATTTTATGCCAAACATGTAATAATGAAGACATCTTTTTTGGTAGTTAACTGGAGATAAGAGTCTCACAGGCTTTTTTGCCTGGGCTGGCTTTGAACCATGATCTTCAGATATCAGCCTCCTGAATAACTAGGATGACAGGCATGAGCCACTGGCACCTGGCATGAAGACATTCTTACAAATGAAAAGATGTTCAATATATACCCTTAAATACAAATCCAAAGCAAAATTATTACAATGTACCACATTACACCCACTAAGATGGCTAAAACTTTTTAAAAAGACAGACAAAGCATCAGGGCACAGGTGGCTCAAACTTGTAATCCTAGCTACTCAGGATGCTGATATCTGACAATTAAGGGTCAAAGCCAGCTCAAGCAGGAAAAGTCCAAGAGACTCTTATCTCCAATTATAGTGTTAGAGAACTAGCATTGAGCAAAAAAGCTAAGGAATAGAACCCAGTAGTGCCCTAGTAGTGGCACCAAAAAAAAAAAAGGCAAACCAGGATATGAATTCAAGACCCTGTTCTGTAACAACAAATACCTTTATGAGAGCTGGGCACCGGTGGCTCACGCCTGTAATCCTAGCTACTCAGGAGGCTGTGATCTGAGGATCACAGTTCAAAGCCTAGCAGGGTAGTAAAGGGCCTATGAGATTTTTTTTTTTTTTTGCTGGTCATGGGACCTGAACTCAGGGCCTGGGCACTGTCCCTCAGCTCTTCAGCTCAAGGCTAGCACTCTACCACTTGAGCCATAGAGCCACTTCCGGCTTTTTCTGCTTATGTGGTGCTGAGGAATCGAACCCAGGGCCTCATGCATGCAAGGCAAGTGCTCTACCACTGAGCCACCTTCCCAGTCTGAGACTTTTTTTTTGTCGGTCATGGGCTAGATCTCTGGGCCTGGATGCTGTCCCTCAGCTCTTCAGCTCAAGGCTAACACTCTACCACTTGAGCCACAGCACCTCTTCTGGTTTTCTGGTGGTTTATTGGAGTTAAGAGACTCACACATTTTCCTGCCCAAGCTGGCTTTGAACTGTGATCCTCAGATCTCAGCCTCCTAAGTAGCTAGGATTACAGGCGTGAGCCACCAATGCCCGGCTTGTGAGACTCTTCTCTCCAATTAACCACCAGAAAATAGGAAGTGGCACTGTGGCTCAAGTGGGAGAGCACTCACCTTGAGCTGAAGAGCTCAGGGACAGCACCCAGAACCAGAGATAAGCCCAACAACCAAAAAACCCCCCAAAACCTTCATGAAGTGATGGTGGGAAAGTAGAATAGCAGATCTAATTTAGAAAACTATCTGGTAGCTTCTCCTAATGTTAAATGTGGAGTTACCCTATGACTCATGATTATAAGCCTAAATATATACTCCAAAGAACTAAAAATGTATATTCACATGGTAATTAGCACATGAATATTCACTGTAGCATTATTTATAAAGCCTAAAATGGAACATAACCCAAATGTCCACCAACTGATAAATGGATTTAAAAATATGGCATATTTTGTCAGGCATAGCCTAGTATTTTCAGCTACAAAAGTGATAAAGTACACGCAAAAAAAGCACCAAGCACATACTACATATGGAAGAAGCTTGAAAACAGCATATTACGTGAAAGAAGCCAGTCAGGAATAATCACATACTGTCTGATTCCATTTGTATGTAATGTGCAGCACTGGGAAGATCAATGGCAGGCAGGTCAGTGGCAAGGGGAAATGGTGATGAGTACATGGCTTCTTTTTGAGGTAATGAAAGTACTCTGGAATCAGACAGTGGTAATGGCTTACAACTATGTAAGTATATTAAAAATAAACTAACCTGTACACTCTAAATGGCCTTTTATTGAGTTTAGACAATAACAAACTGCAGCTACTAGTGTCTCACGACTGTAATCATAGACACTCAAGAAGGCTGAGATCTAAGGATCAGTTTGAAGCCAGGCCAGGCACTGAATTCCATGAAATTCTTGTCTAGTCCTGGGGCTTGAACTCAGGCTCTGGGCACTGTTCCTGAGTTTCTTTTGCTCAACTAGCACTCTGCCATTTGAGCCACAGTGCCACTTCTGGCTTTTTCTGTTTATGTGGTACTGAAGAATTGAACCTAGGGCTTCATGCATACTAGGCAAGCATTCTACCACTAAGCTACTTTCTCAGCCTCCATGAGACTCTTGTCTCTAATTAGCCAGCAAAAAAAAACAGAAGTGGAGCTGTGACACTAATCTTGAACAAATAGCTCAAGGGACATCCCCAAGCCCTGAGTTCCAGCCCCAGTACTAGCACACACATACACCCCCCCTTGAAAAAAAAAGTAGTTTATATGAATTATAAATTACATCTCCAAAAATCAGTTAATAGACAATCATTTTATTTTACTTTTGTTAGTTGTAGGGCTTGAACTCTAGGCCTGGGTGCTGGCCCTCAGTTCTTCTACCACTTGAGCCATAGCGCTATTTCCGGTTTTCTAGTGGTTTATTGGAGATAAGAGTCTCACAGACTTTCCTGCCCAGGATGTCTTTGAACTGCAATCCTCAGATCTCAGCCTTCTGAGTAGCTAGGATTACAGGCATGAGCCACCAGCTTGGCTTAGACAATTATTTTGTAACTACAAAGACAAATCATACTTTTAAATTTTAGTTTGATTATCCGGAACACTCACCTCATTTTTTCCATTTTTGTTATTATTTCCCTGAGAAATCATTTTTTCTAAGACAGCCAGAAGATGCAAAGCTTTCTCAGCTTGGTAGGTTAATATATACAAGTCTACAAGCAGAAAACACACTGCTTGGGCAAATTTTTCTTCTGGTGAGAAAAAAAAAGGAAAAGAAATGTCATAATCCCAAGTCAAAAATATACCTCAAACTATTGTTAAAAAGAGTGCAAAGCTCTATAGGACAAAGCTTAAACGTTTCATCAAGTGATACATGCCAGTGCAACCATGAAGGAAAGTAGTGTACTGAAGTGGCAGCAAGGCCATTCTATTAGGGTCTCAAGGTCTTTCATGCCAGGTATTACTGACTCACCCTTTGTGAAATATCTACAAGATGTCCATGTAATGAGGAATACTAATTTAGGTGGGAAGAAACCAGAATTCTGGTTTTTGTTCTGCTTCTTACTACATGTTTGATGTTCACAAATTACTTTCTGGACTTCCCCTGCCTGACCTGTAAAATACAGGACTACTTTACCTACATGAAGGAAAGGATGTCTTGAAGTTCTATCTACTGTATCTCTAAAAAGGCTTATGCTCTATGAACTAGACTTCCTTTCCAATCACAGAAATAGAATAAAGAAACAGCTTGATTTTGGAAGCTCAAAGAAGCAAGGTGTAGAACCTATGAGAAAATTAAGACTCCTAAGAGGGAAATACAGGTAACCTGTTGTGACATAAGACCATTCCTTTTAAAAAATGAAGATAAAATAAAAACTGTAATGAAAAAGTTAAAGTCTAAAAGGTAGCTGCTATAACTCAGAACAGAACATTTTAAAAGCATTTAAAGAGTAGAATCCTTTACAATGACAGTCCTAGAGTACACTTCAGACCTGAAGTCCTCCCCAGCTCCTGCTCTGCCCCTTGCTACTGCTAACTTCATCAGTTACTACCCTCCCCACCTAGCTTTACAAGCCAATCTACCTTCTCTCACTCAGCACTGGCCCTCACTTTGCATAAAACATTCACACATGCTGTTTTCGATAGTCTCAGCAGCAATGTTTTCCTCGAGGAATCACAACTCACCTTCTTCCTTCAGGTAGCTTTCCAAATATCAACTCACCTAGGCCTTTAACATCCAGGGCCAATCTCCATCTTCTTACCCAATTTTAGCTTTAACTCACAGCATCCAACAACCACACAATAAAAACTGTGTTACTTTCTCTCCCATCAGGATATAAACTTAAGGAGGGTAAAAGTATCTCTGTGTACCAGGTTCTTAAACTGCTTTTGCTGAAAAGCATTGACTCCTAACTTGAGCTCACAAACTGAAAGGGTCAAAGTGTGGCATCTCTGCCTCCCTTTTCTATTTCCTTTACCCTGACTCATTCTTTCCAGCAGTTACCTTGGAATCTAGGAAAGACAGGACTTGATAACATGTTTTTCAGGAGGGAAGGAAAATGAACCCCCTGCCTGGACAATGACTTGCTTATCCTGACCAGAGATAAGCTCACAAGAACCCCTACCAAAACCAGAGAGATAAAGATCTAGAACACACTGTTACCCAGACTGCTTAGAAATTACATATACCTCTCTCTGGACCCAATTCTTCATCTAATTAACTAAAACTGCTACTGAAGGGTTGAAGTGCTTATTTTGTAAGCATCCTTTCTCTGCCCTCAGCAAGTTCTTCTTGCTCTTGTGAAGCAAGAGTCCTTGTGTGAATCTTTCTAATCTTTACTACTCTGTTCTCAAGTACATCAGGAAGCAATCAGTTCTATGCTATCTATACTATGTCTGAATACAAACATTTCAGTTAGGCAACAGAAATTAATGACTATGCTATCTTCTAAGATTCCAACATGCTCCTTACTAAATGCATTAGAGAAAGGACACAGTTCATTAGGTAATGTTTAGACAGCAAAGAAAAAGTAGTAAGTCTTCTTAATATGTGCTGAGTGAGAGAGAAAGAGAGAGAGAGAGCGCGTGAGTGAGAGCGAGAGTGTGCATGCATGCATGCACACGTGCTAGAGTTTGAACTCGGGGACTCACACTCTCACTTAGCTTTTTTGACTCAAGGCTGACATTCTATCACTTGAGCTACACCTTTACTTCCAGCTTTTCGTTGGTTAGAGAAAGGATTCTCTCAGATTTGTCTGCCTGGGCTACCTTTAAATCACAATTCTCAGATCTCAGCCTCCTGATTAGGTAAGAGTATAAGTGTAGGTGACCAGCACCTGATTCTTCCCAATATTTTTTCTTTTCTTTTGTTTTATTTTGTTGTAAAGGTGTTGTACAGAGGGGTTACAGTTACATAAGGTAATGACATTTTTTGTCAAACATTGTTACCCATGCCTTCGTTTTTCTCCCACTATTCTTCCAATATTTCTAGTAGTTGTCATCAAATTTAGGTGGGATAGGGTGCCAAAAGGATATGTAATTAGTCTAAATGTATGTATTCTTACATATTGTGAAAACCAACTTGGAAAAAACTGAGGTGAATCTAACTAGGTTATCTAAGTAAAAGCAGTAGAGCATGTTAGAAGGAACTTTTTTTTTTTTTTTTTTAATGTACTGAGGTTTTAACTCAGGGCCTTGTATTCACTAAGCAGATGCTTTACTCCTTGGGCCATTGTCCCAGCATAGCTGGGATGTTAGATCTCTCCAGCTAAGAAAACTTTTGACTTGACAAATAACATACCAAAAGGTTCTATGAACTGATAAAGTTTTTCACCAACTGAGATAGCCTCTGTATACTGCCGCAGATGATAAAGAATGACTGCTTGGTTATAATACAACATGCTGTTTTCAACATCATCTAATCCATCCATTTCTTCAACAGCTGAGTGGACCTATAAAATAATCAGTGGAGAACGTGTTCTAACAACTATAAGGAATAAACAGCAAGGAAATTCATATAGATAAACAGAACATAGGCCACCATTTCCTTCTTGCAATTCTGGGCCCCTGCATGCAAGAAAAGCAGCCTACCCCCCAATTACATCCCCAACATCAGCATATTTCCCTCTTTCCCATGCCTTAAACCTTTCTTTCAAGACAGCTCTACATTGTTCAGCTGTTCTTCAATTCCTAAGCTCAAGTGATTCTTCCTCCTCAGCCTCCAGAGTAGATGGAAAGGTAGCTATGTGGTCCAAAGTCTGACTTCAACATTTTTTTATTCAGATTTTTAAATTTTCCATAGTACCTCTCTAGTTTAATAATTTCATTCATCTATTTTACACACCATAAGATTCTGTTAAGTATTTTTTTTCTTTTTGTCGGTTGTGGAGCTTGAACTCTGGGCTTGGGTGCTGTCCCTCAGCTCTTCAGCTCAAGGTAAGTGGTCTACCACTTGAGCCAGAGCGCCACTTCCAGTTTTCTAGTGGTTTACTGGAGATAAGAGTCTCATGGCCTTTCCTGCCTGGGCTGGCTTTGAACCATGATCCTCAGATCTCAGCCTCCTGAGTAGCTAGGATTACAGGCATGAGCTACCGGTGCCCAGCTCAGTTAAATATTTTGTTTGTCAGTCTTGGGGCCTGAACTCTGGGCCTGAGCGCTGTCCCTCAGCTCTTCAGCTCAAGGCTAGTGCTCAACCACTTAAGCCATAGTACCACTTCTGGCTTTTTCTGTGTATGTGGTGCTGAGAAATTGAACCCAGGGCCTAATGCATGCAAGGCAAGCACTCTACCACTGAACCACCTTCCCAGCCTTCTTTTAAGTATTTTGAGGGGACAAGGCAAGGTAATTCTTTTCCTTACCACTAAGAAGATATCCTTCCTACTTTAACTGCCAACATTGCTTTTGAGTGGAATTCTCACTTCCTAGCCTGATGAGGTTTTTAAAAAATTTTTATCATGAATTTGAAGAGACTACAAGTTGAATTTGAAGCGACTAGAAGTTAGTAGGCAAAACTTAAAATGATTTTTCCCATAAAAATGTTACGCATGGCCAGGTACCTGTAGTCCTAGCTACTCAAGAGGCTGAGATCTGAGGACCAAGGTTTGAAGCCAGCCCGGGTAGAAAAGTCCATGAAACTTTTATCTCCAATTATCACCAGAAAACTAGAAGTGAAGTTGTGGCTCAAAGTGGAAGAGCACTAGCCTTGAGCAGAAAAGCTCAGGGACATCACCCAGTCCCTGAGTTGAAGCCCCACAACTGACTAAAAACAAAGTTATGCATGGGCCTTGAAGTGTGTCTTAAGTGGTATCATGTCTGCTTTACAAGAGCAACGCTATGAATGCAAATTCCAATACTGTCTCCCTCCAAAAAAAGTTATGCTATAACTCAAATATACCTCAAAGTGGTAGAACATTTGCCCAGCAAGTTCAAGGCTCTAAGTTAAATTGCAAGTACCAAGAAAAACAAAATAAAGCCAGGTGCTGGTGGCTCACACCTGTAATCCTAGCTACTCAGGAGGCTGAGATCTGAGGATCATGGTTCAAAGCCAGCCCAGGCAAGAAAGGCCGTGATTCGTATCACCAATAAACCACTCAGGAAACCAAAGTGGTGCTGTGGCTCAAGTGGTAGAGTGCTTACCCTGAGCTGAAGAGTTTAGGGACAGCGCCCAGGCCCTGAGCTCAAGCTCCATGAATGACAAAAAAAAAAAAAAAAGCAAAAAATGACAATGTGTAGTGACTTACATCTATAATCCTACTGAGGAGGCAAAGACCAAGAGGATCATAGATAGAAATCAGCCCAGGCAAAAAGGTATTAAGATGCCATCTCAGCCTATAGCTGGACACAGTAGTAAATACTTCTCATCCCAGTTATGTGGAAGGCTAAAATCAAGACAAGAGGCTTGCAGTTCCAGGTCAGCCTAAGCAAAAAATGATTGCAAGGCCCCATTTCAACACAATAAGCTGGGCACAGTGATGTGCCTCCCATTTATGTCAGGTCACACCAAGAGGATTGATGGTCCAGGCCACCCAGGGCAAACAGTGAGACCTTATCTCAAAAAAAAAAAAAAAAAAAAAAAAGAACAACAAAACAACAGAGCAAAAAGGGGTAGGGCTGTGGCTCAAGATTAGAGTACCTTTGCAACTTTTGCTTTAACTCTTTTTTTTTTTGTTGTTGTTGGTTGTGAAAGCCCACGACTGACCAAAAAAAAAAAAAAAAAAAAGATTAGAGTACCTGTCTATCAAGCATGAAGACAAGTTCAAACCCTAGTACTGTTAAAATAAATTATTTTTAAATTATGAAAGCCATGTCTGTAACCCTGGCTAACTCAGGAGTCTGAGATTTTGAAGATGGCAGTTAGAGCCAGAAAAGGAGGAAAAGTCTACCAGACTTCTCCAAAATAACCAGCAAAAGCAGGTGCTAGTAGTTTATATCTGTAATCCTAGCTACTCGAGAGGTTGAGATATGAAGACCGTGATTCAAAGCCAGCCCAAACAGAAAAGTCTTCAAGAGTATATCTCCAATTAACCAGCAAAAAGACCGAAGGCTTGGTTCAAGAGGTAGAGCCAACAGTGAGCGAAAAGGTCAAGTGAGAGGATGAGGCCGAGTCAAGCCCCATACACACACACACACACACACACACACACACACACACACACACACACACACACACACACACACACACACACACACACACACACACACACACACACACACACACACACACACACACACACACACACACACACACACACACACACACACAGCAGGCATGGCTCAAGTAGTAGACTGCTAGCTCAGCAAGCCATGTAAGTGTGAAACCCTCAGTTAAAACCCCAGTACTAAAAAAAAAAAAAAAAAGTTATGCTGAATGTACGTTTAAAAAAAACTTGGCTCAGGGCTGGGGAGGTGGCTCTGTGGTAGAGCGCTTGCCTTGCATGCCTGAGGCCCTGGGTTCGATTCCTCAGCCCCACATAAGCAAAAAAGAAAAAAGCCGGAAGTGGCGCTGTGGCTCAAGTGGTAGAGCGCTAGCCTTGAGCTGAAGAGCTGAGGGACAGCACCCAGGCCCAGAGTTCAAGCCCCATGATTGGACCCAAACAACAACAACAAAAAAACTTGGCTCATGCTTGTAATCCTAGCTACTCAGGAGGCTGAGATCTGAAGATTGCAGTTCAAAGCCAGCCCAGGGAAGAAAACTCAGTATCTCCAGTAAACCACCAGAAAACCAGAAGTGGTGTTGTGGCTCAAGTGGTAGAGTGCTCGTCTTGAGCTGAAGAGCTGAGGGACAATGCCCAGACCCAGAGTTCAAGCCCCACGACTGACAAAAAAACAAAAATGAAAACCAAAAAAACACATTGAGCTAGAAAGGTGGCTCAGTGGTAGAGTGCTTGCCTCACATGCATGAGGCCCTGCGTTCGATTCCTCAGCACCACATTAAACAGAAACAAGCAGAAGTGGTACTGTGGTTCAAGTGTAGAGCGCTAGCCTTGAGCTGAAGAGCTGAGGGACAGTGGCCAGGCCCAGAGTGCAGGGCCCACGACCGATACCTAACACAAAATTGAAATAATAAAGCTGGGAATTGCAGTGTGCTACAGGAGACTTAGGCAGGAGGATTTCAGGTTGCAGGCAAACCTGGACTACAAAGCAAGACTCTGTCTCAAAAAAACAAAAAATAGTTAATCACTTACATGACAGATTTACTATGTTAAAACCTCATACCTCCGGAACAAATATTACCATTTTATAAATAAGAAAACTAGAGCAGAAATTTATTTATTCAATTATTTATTGATTCATTTGCTAACACCAGGACATGAACTTAGGGGCCTCCTGCTCCACTATGGACTGCTTGCTTAGTAGGCTCTCCAAGCACTTAAGCCACAATTTTTTCCTCATTAATTGGAGATGAAAGCTGGGTGATGGTGGCGCAGGCTTTTAATTCCAGATACTCAGGAGGCTGAGATCTAATGATCATTGTTCAAAGCCTGACTGGGCAGGAAATTCCGTGAGACTACTGTCGCCAATTAACCACCAGAAAACCAGAAGTGGTTCTGTGGCTCAAAGTGGTATAGAGTGTTAGCCTTCGGCAAAAGAGCTCAGGGACAGCACCCAGGCCCCAAGTTTAAAGCCCACAACTGACCAAAAACAAACAAACAACACACACACGCACACGCACACGCACACGCACGCACAGACACACACACAAGGAATCTCAATAACCCAGGCTGGCTTTTGAAACTATGATCTTCCAGGTCTCAGCCTCATAAGCAGCTAAGATCAAAGCACCTAGATCAAAACAGAAATCTTAATTATGTTGTCTAAGACCAGGCTAGAAAGTATATTTTCAAGGTTTGTTCCCATATGTGAAATATGAAATATGGTAATGCATGTCAGTTTATAATCCTAGCATTCAAGGTTGAAGCTGAGGCAGGAAGCTCTCAAATTAGAGTCTACCCTGGGCGACCTACAAGATTCTGTGACAAAACTAAAAACAACAGGAGCTGGGAATGTGGCTTAGTGGTAGAGTGCTTGCCTACCATGCATGAAGCCCTGGGTTTGATTTCCTCAGTACCACATAAACAGAAAAAGCTGGAAGTGGTGCTGTGGCTGAAGTGGTAGAGTGCTAGCCTTGAGCAAAAGAAGCTCAGGGATGTGCCCAGGCCCTGAGTTCAAGCCTCAGTACTGGCAAAAAAAGAAAAAAAGAGTGTGTTTGTAAATAACAACAACAAAAAAAGTACATAGACACTGTCATATTGGAAGTTAGAATCAACTTTTCTACAACTATAACATCTATAACATCTATACTAAAAGAAAAAAGTCCAAATATTTTGCATTTTAGAACTAACGACATTTACATATTAAAGTTATATACACCCTCTAAATTTCACATCCATTCCATAATTCCAGGTAACACATAGAATTGTACAATAAGTCACAGTGACTTATTAAATTTTTTGATGTTTTGATTCAGATTTGGTAGCTCATTCTGTTCTAGTTAATTAAAAATTAGATAGGCAATAAACCACATGTAATATACCTTGCTTCTTGAAATAACTTTATGCCAATAAAATTAATAAGAAGTGTTTCACACATATTAGAAATTATAGACAACAAATCATATTATTTTGCTTAACATCGTTTATAAATCAACACAATTTTTTATAAATTCATTCATCACCTGATTCTTCAGCTGGTTAAGTGTTTGTCTCAAATTATCTGTTGTTGTCTGATTACTTTTAAAAAACTCAGCTACTGCTGTATTCAAAATTATTTTATAATCGTCTTTGTTTATATCTTGTAGACAGGCAAGGTGTTGCAGACAGGCATCATAATTTCCAGACTAAAAAGAAAACAAAAAAATACATATACACACACAACATTACACACCAGCTTTAGAACAATACATCATTTCCATTTCCAAATATATTTTATTCATCTTTACCTTATTATTTTTTATTTTTTGCATCTGGTCGTGGGGCCTGAACTCTGGGCCTGGGTGCTGTCCCTCAGTTCTTCAGCTCAAGGCTATCACTTGAGCCACAGCACCACATCCGGCTTTTTTCTTTTTGCTTATGTGGTGCTGAGGAATCGAACCCAGGGCCTCAGGCATGGAAGGCAAGCGCTCTACCACTGAGCCACCTTCCCAGCCCTCATCTTTACCTTAAAGATTCTTTCTTTTTCCTTTTTTTTTTTTTTTGGTGGGTCATGGGGCTTGAACTCTGGGCCTGGGCGCTGTCCCTCAGCTCTTCAGCTCAAGGCTGGTGCTCTAACACTTAAGCCACTGCGCCACTTCCAGTTTTCTGGTGGCTTACTGGAGATAAGAGTCTCACTGACTTTCATGCCCCAGATAGCTTTGAACCATGATCCTCAGATCTCAGCCTCCTCAGTAGCTAGGATTACAAGTGTGAGCCACCAGCACCTGGCTCCTAAAAATTCTTTTATTTTTTGGGTCCGGTAGTAGGGCCTGAACTCTGGGCCTGGGCACTGTCCCTTAGCTCTTCAGCTCAAGGCTAGCGCTCTACCACTTGAGCCACAGTACCACTTCCGGCTTTTTTCTTTTTGCTTATGTGGTGCTGAGGAATGGAACCCAGGGCCTCAGGCATGCAAGGCAAGCGCTCTACCACTGAGTCACCTTCCCAGCTCAAGATTCTTATACAGAGTTTCTCTAAGCATACTAAGTGAAGTCACTAGGTAAAGCAATACTTTGGATAATTAAAAAAACTGTTGCCAGGACCTGGTGGCTCATGCCTATAATCACAGCTACTCAAAAGAGTAGGATTTTTCTCTTTTAGGAGGTTGAAATCTGAGGATCTATGTTTGGAGTCAGCCTGGGCAGGAAAGTTCCTGAGACCCCTATCTCCAATTAACCACCAGAAAACTGGAAGTAAAAAAAATAAAAAATTAAAAAAATTAAAAAATTAAAAATAAGAAAACTGGAAATAAGATGTGACTCAAAAGTAGTAAAGTGCTAGCCTTGAGCAGACAAGTTCAGGGACAGCACCCAGACCCTGAGTTCAAGTCCCACAACCATGATGTTTGTTTCTAAGACTCAACTCTGACATTGATGGATATATCTATATCTATGATGCATCTATATGTGCATCTAGCAGGTATAAATAGCAGAGGCTAGACAAGAAAGGGTAAACTATTACTCCAAATTTTAATTTCTACCAAATATACTTTGAATACATATTAAATTCTTCTGCTTATATGTACATAGCTTAATAAACAAGTAAGAGTTTGAACTCAAGGCCTTCTGCTTGCTAAGAAGTGATCTACCCACAGCTCTTGTTTGCTTTAGTTATCTTTTGAATAGGGCTGATTTTCTGTCCAGGGCTGGTTTGGGATCTTAGCCCTTCTATTTATGCCTCCTAACAGTTGGATAGCAGGCACATACCACCACACCTAGTTTGTTGGTTGACAGACTGAGTCTCTAACTTTCAGGAGTTGGTCTTGAATTAAGATCTCCCCAATCCCTGCTTCCCAAGTAGCTGGGATTATAGGCTTGAGCCACCAACGTAGGCTAGGATTCTTATCCTAGCCATATTCTTTCTGTTGTTGCTGGTAGTGGGCATGAGTGTTGGGTGCTGGGTGCAGGTGCTCAAGGCTAATGCTCTACCACTTTGAGCCACAGCTCTACTTCCAGTTTTTAGGTGGTAAATTGGAGATAAGGGTTTCCTGCCCATGCTGGCTTTGAACTATGATGCTCAGTTCTCAGCTTTCAGAGTACCTAAGATTTCAGGCGTGAGGCACCAGCACCTGGCCTTCCCATATTCTTTAGTGCCAGAATAGTTGAAATTCTGATAAACTTTGAGTCCCCTTTAAAATACATTTAAAGACACTGAACAGAGTAGAGAAATGGAAAGACTGACCCACACATTTACAAATCTAAATTTAAAGACTCAAAAAACAACAGCGTGAAAGTTAAAACATGTTTATGAAAACACAAACTTGCAAATGGTTCAAAGTCTTTCCATTCCTTTCACCATATTTAAGTTTGAAAAAACGTTTTTCTTAAATCTTAAAATGAACCTTTCAGCCGGTCATCGGTGGCTCACGCCAGTAATCCTAGCTACTCAGGAGGCTGAGATCTGAGGATCAAGATTCAAAGCCAGCCCCAGCAGGAAAGTCCGTGAGACTCATCTCCAATAAAACCACTAGAAAACCGGAAGTGGCACTGTGGCTCAAGCAGTAGAGCACTCGCCTTGAGCTGAAGAGTGCAGGGACAGCATCCAAGCCCAGAGTTCAAGCCCCAGGACCAACTCCCCTCCCCCCCCCCCCAAATGAAACCTTTCTAAACTCTGAATTATAACAGGGCAAAAATTATAAATTTATGAATTCACTATAGTGAAAGAGAAGTCACTTACCGTGAAAGCCTGGAAAGCCCCAGTGGACAGCTCCTTCTCCTGATCAGTGATCCCGGAAGACTGGCCTGTCCCTTCATGCTTCTCCATTCCCTGATCTGCAAACACAAGGTTTACAGGTATTTAAAAGCCAAAGTACTACAAAGATTTATCCCTATTTCTCTCTTTCTTTGTGGTGCTGTGGATGGAACTCCTGCTTCAAGCATGTTAGGTACCTGCTCTATTTCTGAGTCACCTCAGCCCCTAATTGCTATCTCAGTATCAGCTAATCAGCATAGTCAGTCCCCTGAAAACTTGCCCAATTAGAGGAAGGACCCAGGCTATTGACCAGAAAGTCCAGGCTGAGAATGCTGTTTCATTCAGCAACACAGAGAGTCCCACATATCCAAGAAACAATGCCAGATTCTGGAGAACTTTAAAAAAAAAAAAAGACAAAAACAAAACAAACCAAACAAAAACCTACTGGTTTTTGAATTTCTTATTTATATAGGGATTTTTCTTTTCTCTGCACAAAATTGTTCTCCAGCCTAGAAAACAAAGCCCTCTAAAACACAGATAGGAAATCCTTTTCTTTTTCTTTTTTTTTTTTTTTGTCGGTCATGGGGCTTGAACTCTGGGCCTGGGCGCTGTCCTTCAGCTCTTCAGCTCAAGGCGAGCGCTCTACCACTTGAGCTACAGCGCCACTTCCCGTTTTCTGGTGGTTTATTTGAGATAGGAGTCTCACGGTCTCACCTGCCCGGGCTGGCTTTGAACCGCGATCCTCAGATCTCAGCCTCCTGAGTAGCTAGGATTACAGGCGTGAGCCACCAGCGCCCGGCTAGGAAATCCCTTTCTGAAATTAGAAGCTGTTAGTAAAACTATATATAGAGGATGGGAATGTGGCGTTGTAGTAGAATACTTGCCTAGCATGCATGAAGCCATAGGTTGAATTCCTCAGTACAACATTAACAGAAAAGGCTGGGAGTGGTGCTGTGGTTCAAGTGGTTAAGGGCTATCCTTGAGCAAAAGAAGCTCAGCCGGGCACAAGTGGCTCACGCCTGTAATCCTAGCTACTCCGGAGGCTGAGATCTGAGGACTGAGGTTCAAAGCCAGCCCGGGCATGAAAGTCTGTGTGAGACTCTTATCTCCAATAAACTGCTCAGAAAAGTGGAAGTGGCGCTGTGGCTCAAGTGGTAGAGCGCTCGCCTTGAGCTTTAGAGCTGAAGGACAGCACCCAGGCCCAGAGTTGAAGCCCCATGACTGACAAAAATAAAAACAAAAAAAAAGTATATGTAAGCTGGGCGCTGGTGGCTAACCCCTGTAATCTTAGCTACTCAGGAAGCTGAGATCTGAAGATCGCAGTTCAAAGCCAGCCAGTGGCATTGTGGTTCAAGTGGTAAAGCATTCGCCTTCAGCTGAAGAGCGGCGGGACAGTGCCCAGGCCCAGAGTTCGAGCCCCATGACCAACCAAAAAAACCAAAAACCAAAAAACAACTATATGTAGAAAAGTAACTGACATGTATTTGCAGAATAAGCCCCAACATGCAACAAGATGGAGAGGCTATGTTTTCAACACAGAAACGGAAGGGGGTTGCACAGTGAGACAGAAACAATGACTGAGATTAAAATGACAACTAAAATCCTAATGTTCTTTCTGATAATAAATAGATGACCTGAGACTGGGGAACTGTTGAAAATCTGTTTCCTTATGTAGTAAAACAAGGGTCAATATGAAATGACTTACAGGATTCCTTCCAATGCAAATTCAGTAACCTCAAACAACCTTCTGTTAATAGATGTTTGCATCCAAACCGTCAACAGATGTAGCAATGGACGCGACGAATGGTAGATCATTCTTGTCCCCTACCTTGGCCACACCACTACCATCAACATCACCCTACAGGCTCTCCAAAAATGATCTTTTGGGGGAAGAGATGTTATGGGGTTTCCTATCAGGGACTCTCTCTTGTTAAGCAGGGGCTCTACTAATTTAGCCAAACCTGTAAGCCTTCTTTGCTATATTTTTATTTTTGTACTGGTACTAGGAACTTGAACTCTGCTGTTGGACTGGGACTTGAACTCTATTGTTTTGAGCTTTTTTGCTCTACCACTCTGAGGCACAGCTTCACTTCCAGCTTTTTGGTGGCTAACTGGTAAGAAGAATCACAGGCTTTGCTGCTGAAGCCATTTGGCTTTGAAAAGCAATTCTTACAAACATGAGCCATCAGTGCTGCTCTTGCTTTACTTTTCAGATAAGGTCTTGAGTTTATAGACCAAGACCTGCTTCAGACCCTAGCCCAGTGTTCCCAGGTGGCTGGGACTGGAGGCACAAACCACTATACCTGGCTTACTGAGATCGTGGGTATCATTAACTTTTTGCCTAGACTCATCTTAAACAGAGAACATTTTCTATCTTCCAAGTAGCTGGGATTATAAGCATGAGTCATTCCGCTCAGCTTATTTTTTTTAATACTGGTCATTTATTTAATAAAACACCTAAGAGACTAAAACTGCTATATATGCTATAGAGATGTGAGTTATACGCAGGGTTCCAGCATTCATGAAACTAAAGATTCCTCAAGGAGACAGAATTTAAACACGTAATTCCAATCTGAATAATGCTATGCTCCATAAAACTATCCACTTATGTATTTATGATAGAGTGAAGCCAGGCTGGGAGGTAAGGTTGGTTTCAGAAGTTCTGAGGATCTAAATTATGACAAGGAAGGAAGCAAGCATGCAAAGTCCTGAGCAAACAGGACCCCAAATGTAAACCTTCCTACAGCTTTGGAACAAGCACTATTCCTTCCAGCCTCTTCTACAGGCCAGGTTCTAGTTTATCATACTATGTGCTTCCCATCCCACATTACTCATGATTTCTGAGTCACTATCACAATAACAACAGCCGTTAAAATTTATTGGGTACTATCTGTCAGGCAGACTGGAAACACTTCAGAAGGTTTATTAACTCATTGAATCTTCACTTTAATCCTCCAATTGGACTGAAACAAAAAGCTGTAAGACCGGTGGCCTAGGTTCACCATGCCAACAACCAGTCTCAAATTCTAGCAGATTTGCTTCTCAACATTTGAGTGCCATAGTGTCCCCAGGGAAGTTTGTCCTAAGCCTGAGGTATACGAATGAAAAGAGAATGGAAGACCTCAGGAGGTGCACACTTCCCAGCTTCTTTACTTCCTCCTTTTCAAGTGGCTGGCTCAGACTCTTGTTTTTTCTTTGCTCTTATTAATATAAAACCTCTTTCACCAAACAGTGCGATTTGAATCATGCACCTCTTTCCCAGAGAAATCAGACATTTATTAATTACTGGGAAGAATAAGAAGAAACAGCCAGTGGCTCATGCCTATAATCCTAGTTACTCAGGAGGCTAAGATCTAAGGATTGTGGTTCAAAGCCAGCCCAGGCAGGAAAGTCTGTGACTTTTTTTCTTTTTTGCCAGTCACAGAGCTTGAATTCTGGACCTGGGTGCTGCCCCTGGGCTCCTTTTTGCTCAAGGCTAGCACTCTACCACTTGAGCCACTACACCACTACTGGCTTTTTCTATGATTTATTGGAGGAGACAATAGTCTCAACAGACTTTACTGCCCAGGCTGGCTTTGAATCATGATCCTCAGATCAAACCACAATGCTCAGATTTTAGCTGCTTGAGTAGGTAGGATTGTAGGCATGAGCCACCAGTGCCCAAACCAACCACCCAAAACTGGAAGTTTCACAGAGGCTCAAAGTGGTAGAGTGCTAGCCTTGAGCGAATCGCTCAGGAATAGTACTCACACCTGAGTTCAAGTCTCATGACTAATAAAAAATTAAAAAAAATTAAACATTCCAACTAACAAGACACGTAAATAACGTCACCAACATGGAAACTACAACTTGGCGTAAATAACTTGCTCAAGGATATCCAGGAAGCACTGAAGGTAAAATCTGTACTAGTGTCTATAACTTCTCTATATTCCAGACACTTGCTGGGAAATTCCCCATAGAGTTCCTCTGCTCACTTGCTCCACTTTTCCCTTCTCCTTTTACAAGTCTGCCAACATAAAGTCAGAGTAGAGCTAGTAGCTCATGCTTGTAATCCTAACTACTCAGGAGGCTGTGATCTGATGACTATAGTTTGAAGACAGCCCACAAAGACAAATCCAGGAGATTCTTATCTCCAAATAGCCACCAAAAAGCTGGAAGTGGAGGTGCGGCTCAAGTGGTACAGTGCCTAGAGCTCTAAGCATGAACAAAAAACCTAAGGGACAGTACCCAGACTCTAGTACTGGAAAACAAAACAAAATATGGAGTCAGACTGGGGCAGAAGCGAGTAGAATGCTTCTCCAGTTTTCTGTCCCAATGTTCTGTTTCATCTGTTACAAGCCTGCCCCACATCCTACACCTCCTAAGACCATTGGGAAGCTCATCCTTCCATATCAGTTTTCTAAGAATGGTCTAGAGGGGCTAGGAATGTGGCTTAGTGGTAGAGTGCTTGCCTGGAATGTATAAAGCCCTGGGTTTGATTCCTCAATACCACATAAATAGAAAAAGCCAGAAAGGGCGCTGTGGCTCAAGTGGTAAAATGCTAGCCTTGAGGAAAAGAAGCTCAGAGACAGTACCCAGGTATTGAGTTCAAACCTCAGGACTGGCAAAAAAAAAAAAAAGAATGGACTATATAAAGTTCCTTTATCCTCAACAACCTTCTGTTCTCCTCTTTAAGGATAGCCTAAACGGCCAAGGTCATTCATTTCTAGTGTTTCTCAAACACTAGAAACTTGCATAAAGAGGAGGAAATAAAATTGAAACAATAAATAATACTGCTTGTGTGGAAGGCTAAGGCAGGAGAATCCCTTGAATACAAGAATTCAAGACCAGACTAGGTACCCATATTGAGACAAAAAACCAAATCAAACAAAACAGAAAGAATAAATAAGTTTAAAAGGGCTATGAAAGCCAGGCGCTGGTGGCTCACGCCTGTAATCCTAGCTACTCAGGAGGCTGAGATCTGAGGATCGCGGTTCAAAGCCAGCCCGGGCAGGAGAGACCGTGAGACTCCTATCTCCAATAAACCACCAGAAAAACCGGAAGTGGCGCTGTAGCTCAAGTGGTAGAGCGCTCGCCTTGAGCTGAAGAGCTGAGGGATAGCGCCCAAGCCCAGAGTTCAAGCCCCACGACCGACAAAAAAAAAAAAAAAAAAAAAAAAAAGGGCTATGAAGATAGCCCTGTCCTCAGTGGGAGGACAGTTGACTAGTATTTGCAAGTATCAGGGTTGGATCCCCAGTATCGAAAAAAATAAAGAAAAAAAAAAGGCCTACATGATCTGATGTGAAAAAATATCCATGCCTTCCCAGGCATGTTGAAACATACTGTTATTTTTAGCACTTGGAAGCCTAAGGCAAGAGGATCACAAGTTGGAGGCCAGATGGGACTATGCAGCAAGACACTAAAAAAACCCTGAATCTTGTAAATAAAAGGAACAAGAATTGGGCACCAGTGGCTCATGTCTGTAATCCTAGCTACTCAGGAGACTGAGATCTGAGGATTGTGGTTTGGAGTCAGCCCAAGCAGACTAATCTATGAGATTCTTATTGCCAATTAGCTAGCAAAAAGTATCAATTAATATACAGTTCCAGTGGCAGAGCACCAATCATGAATGGAAAAAGCTAGTGAGAACATAAGCCCTTGAATTCAAGCTCCAGTATCAGCACATTTTTTTCTTTTGGAGGTCAGTGGTGCAGCTTGAACTCTGGGCATGGGTGCTGTCCCTCAGCTCTTCAGCTCAAGGCTAGTGCTCTACCACTTGAGCCATAGTGCCACTTCCTGTTTTCTGAGTGGTTTATTGGAGATAAGAGTCTCATGGACTTTCCTGCCCGGTCTGGCTTTGAACCGTGATCCTCCGATCTCAGCCTCTTGAGTAGCTAGGATTAAAGGCGTGAGCCACCAGGGCCTGGCTACCAGCACATTTTAAAAAATTAGTCTCATAAAACCAAATACCATGTTTTGTAAAGATATATAACCCATATATGTGTATCTTAGTGAATACGGAATGACGTCTGGAAGGATATACAGCAAATATTCAATGGTTAACCTCTGGGGAACTGGAGGAGAGAGAATAGAGATGGCTTTGAGGAAGGAAGAGATTACTTTTTTAAAAGACTTTTTAAGGGCTGGGAAGGTGGCTCAGTGGTAGAGTGCTTGCCTTGCATGCATGAGGCCCTGGGTTTGATTTCTCAGCACCACATAAGCAGAAAAAAAAGCTGGAAGTGGCACTGTGGCTCAAGTGGTAGTGCGCTAGCGTTGAGCTGAAGAGCTGAGGGACAGTGCCCAGGGCCCAGAGTACAGGCTCACAACTGGACCCCAAAAAATAAAAAATAAAGACTTTTTAAAAGTTTTATTTTAAATACCTACCTAAAAGTGACATAAGATTTCAGGAGTCAGACCACAGCCTGGACTGCAGTCATATTTATGTTTTCCCCTGTCACTGGTGATGACAGGCATGCATAATGAACAAAGCCATTGTACTTCTGCCTGGTGTGGCCTCAAACTACTATCCTTGTATCTCCACCTCCCAAGTAGATAGACTAGCTTATGCCACCTCAGCTGACGAATGGTGCATTTTGGATAACTGCCTAGAAACCTATATTCTAGTGAATAGAACTAGTGTTCACAAAAGTTCTGAACCAAAGTTGAGAACTTTGGGAAGCCCAGAGTTGGCATATGTCAGCAATTAGTAAAGATCCAAACTTCCCCCTTTCAAGAAGATAAAATGATGCAATTGAACACAAGTCCTGGAATCAGGACTTTTTGGCTTAAAGAGTATTAAGGTTTGTGAGGCAAAAGCTCTGAATATTACCAAGGTCAGCCATGTTCTTTTTTTTTTGGGTCCGGTTGTGGGGGCTGAACTCTGGGCTTGGTCGCTGTCCCTCAGCTATTCAGCTCAAGGCTAGCGCTCTACCACTTGAGCCACAGCGCCATTTCTGGCTTTTTTCTTTTTGCTTATGTGGTGCTGAGGAATCGAACCCAGGGCCTCATGCATGCAAGGCAAGCGCTCTACCACTGAGCCACCTTCCCAGACCCCAGCCATGTTCTTTAGGCCATAGGAAAAGCAAAGTCAAGCTTATGGGTAAGCAGTCTTCTACCTCTAAGCAATGGATATTGCTTTTGGATAGATAAAAGACACATCGTAGAATTTTGTGCATACACTGTCTAGTAAGAAGGCAGCAGTTACAAGCTAATGCATAGAACATTTTTAAAAAACTAATTATAAAGTTAATACTGTTCCTTGTAGAAACTTGGAAAGTGTATAAACATGCAATAAGGAAAATAAAAGCATTAGTCCCACTGACGTTTATTTCTTTTTCCTTTTCTATCTTTTTTTCAGTCGGCCCTGGGGCTTGAACACTGGGTCTGGGCACTGTCCCTCAGCTCTTCAGCTCCAGGCGAACGCTCTACCACTTGAGCCACAGCGCCACTTCCGGTTTTCTGGTGGTGTATTGGAGGTAAGGGATTTCACGGACCTCCCTGCCCGGGCTGGCTTTGAACCGCGATCCTCAGATCTCAGCCCCGTGAGTAGCCAGGATTACAGGCGTGAGCCACCCGGCTCGGCTCTGAGCTCCTTTTGCTCCAGGCTAGCCCTCTACCACTCGAGCCACAGCGCCGCTTCAAACCGACCTAGTGGATGTGCTCAGCCCCTCCGCGCCCAGGGCCGCGTCCACGCCGGTGCCCGCCGCCCCCACGGCCAGCGCCCCACCTGCAAGCTTGTCTGCAGCCATCTTCCCGCCTCGGCTCGGGTTCTTCCCTGCAGGTGGCGTGGCCCTGTCTCCCGCCGCCGGGCTGGCCGGGGTCTTGAGAACTCGTCGAGCAACTAAGAGCCCACCCCGGCTCCGGGTCCCCCGGTTCCGGCCTGAGGAGCGGGACGACGGCGAGCTGAGGAAGTGACGGGGAAGAGTGCCGGTCGTCTAGCAACAGCTACAGCGTCTCTCCCTGAGGTAGAGCCAAGGTCCAGGCCACACACAGCTTCCGCCCCACAGTGTCCAGGGGAAGAGCACTTCCGGGGCGTGGCCAGCCGCGAGGGCCGCCCGGCGTGGGAACTGCGGCTTGGCCCCGCCCCGCGTCGGCGTCTCTACGCGCCCGGACCCCGGAAGTGCGTGAGCGCGCGTCAAGCCGGAAGTGCGGATCCCCTATTAGGACTTGAGTGAGTGGGCGTGCTTACTCCGCGTGTCCGAGTGGAACAAGCGAGGGTGGGGCCCGCGGTCCCGGGGTCTCTCACATTTGTTTTATCTTTTAGATCATTTATTATGTTTATTGTCAAGGTGATGGACAGGGGGGTTACAGCTACTTGAGCTTGTTGCCCCCCACTCTCATTTTTCTCCCACTTATTTTGGTGTGCTGGTCCTGGGCTTGCACTCAGGGCCAGGGCGCCCACCATGAGCTTTTTGTTCAAGGCTAGCGCTCTCTACTTTAGCCACAGATCCATTTCTGGCTTTTTGGGTGATAAACTGCAGGTAAGTTTCACGGTCCGGGCGGCGGTGGCTCACGCCTGTCATCCTATCTACTCAGGAGGCTGAGATCTGAGGATCGCGGCTCAAAGCCAGCCCGGGCAGGAAAGTCCCCATGAGACATCTCCAATTAACCATCATAAAACGGGAAGTAGCGCTATGGCTCAAAGTGATGAGTGCTAACCTTGAGCAAAACTGCTCAGGGACAGCGCCCAGGACCACACCTCAGGCTCCACAACTGACTCTCCCACCCCTCAACCCCCCAAAAAAAAGGTTTCTCGGGCCCCGGTGCCGGTGGCTCACACTTGTAATCCTAGCTACTCAGGAGGCTGAGATCTGAGTATTGCAGTTCAAAGCCAGCCTGGGCAGGAAAGTCTGTGAGACTTTAATCTCCAATTAACCACCAGGAAACCGGAAGTGGCGCTGAGGCTCAAGTGGCAGATTGCTAGCCTTGAACAAAAGAACCTGAAGGGTGGCGTCCAGGCCCTGAGTTCAAGCCCCAGGGCCATCGGGAGCAGGGTAAGTTTCACAGACTTTCCTCCCCCAAGTTGGCATCAAACCGCGATCCTTACATCTCAGCTAGCTAGGATTACAGGTGTGAGCCACTGTCACCAGGCCTCCCTTATTATGTGCCAAGTGCTGAGCCTGCATTTGGCCACCAAATTCCACAACAATCTAGTGAAGGAAGTGCTGCTACAGGTGTCCGTTTAGAAAATACTTTAAAATTTGTAAACAGGTGTTAGTTATATAGAAAATTGCCAAAGGGGGCTGGGAAGGTGGCTCAGTGGTAGAGTGCTTGCCTTGCATGCATGAGGCCCTGGGTTTGATTCCTTAGAACCACATAAGCAGAAAAAAGCCAGACGTGGCGCTGTGTCTCAAGTGGTAGAGCACTAGCCTTGAGCTGAAGAGCTGAGGGACAGTGCCCAGGCCCAGAGTTCAGGCCCATGACCAACCAAAAGAAACCAAAACAAAAACAGAAAATTGGCAAAGGTGGTTCATAAAGATCAATTATATTCACGTGGTTTCCCTTATCGTTAATGTGAAGTTAAGTCACTTGTAAAAAGAATGAGTTTGGTGCATCACAATTAACTAAATACATTTGTATTTTTCTCTTTCTGTCCCAGGATCCCAACCTTGCATTCATTCTTCATGTCTTCTTAGGTTGTTTTGGGCTGTGATATCTTCTCCAAAATTTTCTTGGTTTTGATCATCTTAGATAGTTGGGAGGTCAAATCATTTTATTTAGGCTTAAAGGTGGAGAAGAGTTGAAAAAGCATTGGAATCTGAGCTCTGATTTCCTTGACCAGGATCTTCCTGGCTTGTCATCTCAAAAATCTTTAAGCACTAATTCTTGAATATAATCACCCTCCCCTCAAATAATCTCCTTGTTAACATCAGCAGTGGTTGTTCATTACTCCCTATCCCTAAGCATTAATCGATTTTTTTTGTTTGTTTTTGCTGAAGGGACAGAACCTGGACCCTTGTCAAAGGCAAGAGATTTACCATTGAGTTACTCTGGCCTGCTACTAGTATTCTAGTATTTATATGGATATGGCCCATGGATTAGCCTATTCTGTACATCTCCTACAAAGAGAAGCACACAATATGTAACCATTTATGTCTAGCTTTTTTTTTTTTTTGTCAGTTGTGGGGCTTGAACTCAGGGCCTGGGCCCTGTCCCTGAGCTCTTTTGCTCAGCTGCCACTCTACCACTTTGAGATACAGCTCTACTTCTGGTTTTTGAGTGGTTAATTGGAGATAAGTCTCGTTGGGACTTTTCTGCCCAGGCTTGCTTTGAACTTTGATCATCAGATCTCAGCCTCCTGAGTAGCTAAGATTACAGGCATGAGCCACCAGTGCCTGGCACTTCTTTATTTTATTTTTTACTAGTCCTGAGGCTTGAACTCAGGGCCTGGGCAATGCTCCTGAGTTTCTTTTCCTCAAGGCTAGTGCAATACTATTTAAACCACAGCACCACTTCTGGCTTATTCTGTGTATGTGGTACTGAGGAATTGAAACCAGGGATTCATGCATGCTAGGCAACCACTCTACCACTAAGCCACACTCCCAGCCTACCCAGTGCTTATGTTACCATAATATTTTTAGAGTTAATCAGTCCTATAGCTAATATCAGCTCTGTGTGTGTGTGTGTGTGTGTGTGTGTGTGTGTGTGTGTGTGTGTGTGTGTGTGTGTGTGTGTGTGTGTGTGTGTGTGTGTGTGTGTGTGTGTGTGTGTGTGTGTGTGTGTGTGTGTGTGTGTGTGTGTGTGTGTGTGTGTGTGTGTGTGTGTGTGTGTGTGTGTGTGCTAGTACCAGAACTTGAACACTGAAGGCCTCCTGTTCTCACTGGAGTTTTTTACTCATGGCCCATGTTTCCAGTCGGTCCTTTTGTTTGTCAACTTGAGATAACGAGTCTTGAGATACAGACTTTTATCCCTGGGCTGGCTTTGAATCATGATCCTCAGATCTCACCCTCCAGAGTAGCTGGGATTATAGACATGAGCTACTGGCAGGCCCACCTTCATTCCTTTTTTCTTTTTTTTTTTTCTTTTTTTATTCTGTCTTTTGTCTTGCCACAGCGCTTCATTTCCCTCCCGCCCCTGTTTTGGTACTAGGGCTTGAACTCAGGTCCCCATGATCTATCTTGTTGTACTTTTCCCCTTACAGATGATTTTCTGTCGCTTGAGCCTTACCTTCTTTTCCAGTTTTTTACTAGTTGACTGGCAATAAGAGTCTTTTATATTTTGCTACCCAGGCTGGTTTCAGACCTTGATCCTCAGATATCAGCCTTCTGAGTAGCTAAAGTTACATTACAGGAATGAGCTATCACCACCTAGCAGCTTCATTCCTTTTTTTTTTTGTCGGTCATGGGGCCTGAACTCTGGGCCTGGGCGCTGTCCCTGAGCTCCTCAGCAACGCTAGCACTCTACCACTTGAGCCACAGTGCCACTTCTGGCTTTTTTCTGCTTATGTGGCACTGAGGAATTGAACCCAGGGCCTCATGCATGCGAGGCAAGCACTCTACCACTGAGCCAACTTCCCAGTGTTCATTCCTTTTTTTTTTTTTTTTTTTTTGGGGGGGGGGGGGTCCGGTCATGGGGCTTGAACTCGGCCTGGGCGCTGTCCCTCAGCAATTCAGCTCAAGGCTAGCGCTCTACCACTTGAGCCACAGCACCACTTCCAGCTTTTTTCTTTTTGCTTATATGGTGCTGAGGAATTGAACCTCATGCATGAAAGGCAAGCGCTCTACCACTGAGCTACCTTCCCTTCATTCCTTTTTATATAAACAAATAATATGGTATGGTAAAGATTTGTTTGTTTTTTGTTTTGAGTCTCATTCTGTAGCCTTGGCTGGCCTTGAATTTGTATCTCTGCTTCTAAAATGCTAAAATTTCAGGTGTCACCATGCCTGACTCTTCACATTTTATCTTAATTAGATGATGGAGATTTGGTTTCTACTGTTTGCTATTATGAACAATGTTATTATGAATGTCAATGTACAAGTGTAGGTGTGAACGTATGTTTTCAGTTCTCCAGAGTCGGATTGTTGGGTCATATGGTAACTCCTAGGTTAGCTTTGGTGCTGGTCCTAGGACTTAAAATCAGGGCCTGAACTCTGTCCCTGAGCTAATTTTACACAACGCTAGCATTCTTATCGCTTGAACAACAGCTCCACTTCTGACTTTTTAAAAAATGAGTGCTGAAATCCTAGCTGCTTAGGAGGCTGAGATCTGAGGATTGTATTTCAAAGCCAACCCAGGTAGGAAAGTCTGTGAAACTCTTACCTCCAATTAACCACCAGAGTTCTAACCCTGAGCAAAATAGCTCAGGGACACACCTAGGCCCTGAGTTCAAGCCCCATGTCGGAAAATAAAAAAGTCACACAGACTTTCCTGTCCAAACTGGTTTTGAACCAGCAATCCTCAGATCTCAGCCTTCTGAGTAACTAGGATTATAGTCACGAGCCATCAGCAATTGGCTCTGGTTTAGCTTTTTGAGGGACTACCAAATTGTTTTCAAAAATGGTTGCATCCTTTATGTTCCTAGTAGCAGTATATGGGAATTCTGATTTCTCTACATCCTCACCAAGCCTTATTATTCTTTTTCCTTATATCTATATCTATGCATCTCCTAAAGTGATATATTTCAATGTGTTTGTGTGTGTGTGTGTGTGCTACTCAGTGTTTGAACTCAGAACTTCATGTTCTTAGTCATTTGAATCTGGTGCTCTACCACTTGAACCACACCTCCATTCTGACATTTAGCTTCTTATTGGAAACAGTGTCTCCCCGATGGCATTGCTCAGTCTGGCTTCAAATCCTCTAGCTCTTAGTCTCCTTGTAGTGTGGATTTGCAAGCATGACCCATCAGTGACTTTCCTCACTGCTTTTGTTAATGAGTTTAAGCAAGAGCTTAGATACTGAACTTCTCTTCATATGCTTATTGACAATTTGTATATTGTTCTTTGGCAAAATACTTTTAATTGGCTTGTTTTTTTTTAAATTTGTTTGCTTGTTTGGGCTGATACTGGGGCCTAAACTCAGGACCTCTCGCTTCCCATTGGCATTTTCTGCTCTTAGGTAGTACTCTACCACTTGAGCCAGACCTCCACTTCTGAATTTTTTTCTAGCTAATTGGAGATTTCATCCTTGCAGATCCTTGCCAGTCTAGGCAACAGGGTTCAAGGCTAGTTTGAGCTACATAGTGAGAGCCTGTCTCAAAAAAGAGATGGGGAGCCAGGCGCTGGTCGCTCACGTCTATAATCCTAGCTACTCAGGAGGCTGGGATCTGAGGATCACGGTTCAAAGCCAGCCTGGGCAGAAAAGGCTGTGAGACTCTTATCTCCAATAAAAACCACTAGAAAACCAGAAGTGGCGCTGTGGCTCAGGTGGTAGAGAGAGGGCTGGGAAGGTAGCACAGCGGTAGAGTGCATTCCTTGCAAGCATGAGGCCCTGGGTTCGATTCCTCAGCACCATATAAACAGAAAAAGCTGGAAGTGGCGCTGTGGCTCCAGTGGTAGGGCGCTAGCCTTGAGCTGAAGAGCTGAGGGACAGCGCCCAAGCCCAGAGTTCAGGCCCCATGACCGGCAAAAAAAATAAAATAAAATAAAAATAAAATAAAATAAAAATAAAATAAAAAATAAAAAATAAAATAAAAAATAATGATAAAAAAAAAAGAGAGAGAGAGAGAGAGAGAGAGAGATGAGGCTGGGTGCAGGTGGCTCACACAGGAAAGTACCAGAGACTTTTTTTTTGGGGGGGGGGTCTGGTCGTGCTTATGTAGTGCTGAGGAATCGAACCCAGGGCCTCTGGCACGCAAGGCAAGCGCTCTACCACTGGGCCACCTTCCCAGCCCCCCAGAGACTCTTATCTCCAGTTAACCACCAGAAAACAGGAAGTGGAGTTATGGCTCAAAGTGGAAGAGCCACTAGCCTTGAGCTGACAAAAAATAAACATGACTGACAACAAACAACCCTGCCCCCTGATTTTACAGACTTACTTTAGGGATCCAGAAGGAAATGAGCAGAGTCAAAAACTAGTAATTGTACAAAGTTTGAATCCTTGTCTTGGATCTAAAAGAAAAGAAGCCAGGCACCGGTGGATCACGCCTGTAATCCTAGCTACTCAGGAGGCTGAGATCTGAGGATCAAGGTTCAAAGCCAGCTTGGGCAGGGAAAGCCGTGAAATGCTTATCTCCAATAAACCACTAGAAAACCAGAAGTTGCACTTGGCTCAACTGGTAGAGTGTTAGCCTTGAGCTGAACACCTGAGAGACAGCGCCCAGGCCCAGAGTTCAAGCCCCATGATGGACAAAAAAGGAAAAGAAAGGGGCTGGGAAGGTGGCTCAGTGGTAGAGCGCTTGCCTTGCATGCATGAGACCCTGGGTTCGATTCCTCAGCACCACATAAGCAAAAAGGAAAAAGCTGGAAGTGGCGCTGTGGCTCAAGTGGTAGAGCGCTAACCTTGAGCTGAAGAGCTGAGGGACAGCACCCAGGCCCAGAGTTCAGGCCCCACGACTGGACCAAAAAAAAAAAAAAAAAGAAAAAGAAAAGAAAAGAAAAACCAGTGGATCTGGAAAAGAATCAGTGTCCCTGGTTCCTTCCTTCCTTCCTTAATTTCTTCCTTCCTTTCTTTCTTCCTTCCTTCCTTCCTTCCTTCCTTCCTTCCTTCCTTCCTTCCTTCCTCCTTTCTTCCTTCCTTTCTTTTTCTTTCTTTTGTTTATGTGGCACTGAGGAATCTAACCAGGGCCTTATGCATGCTAGGCAAGCACTCTACCACTAAGCCACCTTCCCAGCCCCAAGTGTCCCAGGTTTCTAAAATTGTTCAAAAGATCCTTAGATCAGCTCAGAGGCCTAATTATAGACATCTAGGCTCAAATCTAAAAGAATATTTTACACCTTACTCTCTTCCACAGCTACCGTTGCCATCTGTGCCAATGCCTCACATTCAGCATGGACATTGTTGCTTAGAAGTGACAGTCAGCCTCTTCACTGACCTTGAAAATGGTGCCTAGTTTTCAGCATACCATTCATATGTATGGCTTGTTTAATTCCATAGGTATTTAACAACACCTCTTTATTATACCATGTGTGACTTTGCTTCTGTATTTACTTGAAAACACAACTTTAGAATTGACCACTAGGTGGCACCATCTCATAAATTATACTATAGGGTAGACATTCAAAGATAGATTTCTTTCTGAGATTTCCCTCAAGAGTGTCAAGTTTGCTGGATGCTGGTGGCTCTGGTGCTGGTGCTCATGACTGTAATCCTAGCTTCTAAGGAGGTTGAGGTCTGAGGATTGCAGTTCAAATCCAGCCTGGGCAGGAAAGTCCATGAGACTCTTATCTCCAATTAACCCCCAGAAAACTTGGAGCCGTGGCTCAAAGTGGTAGAGTGCTAGCCTTGAGCAAAAAAGCTGAGGAACAGTGCCCAGGCCCTGAGTTCAAGCCCCATGACAGACAAAAACAAAAGTATCAAGTTTAAAGTTGTGGGTCAAGTCCTGATACGAGTTTAAAGAACTTAACCAAGTGATATAGACAATTGATTGTGTAGTGCCGGTGGCTGGGGTCTCTCCTTCTCTGCTCTTTTTTTTTTTTTTTTTTTTTTGTCAGTTGTGGGGCCTGGGTGTTGTCCCTTAGCTCTATCAGCTCAAGGCTAGCGCTCTACCACTTGAGCATCAGCCCCACTTCTGGCTTTTTCTGCTTATGTGGTGCTGAGGAATCGAACCCAGGGCCTCATGCATGCAAGGCAAGCACTCTACCACTGAGCCACCTTCCCAGCCCCTCCTTCTCTGCTCTTTAGTCTGTATTAGTTGAATATCTTTCTTGTAGATCAGTCAATCTTTTCAAGAAATGGATCTTTCTTGAAGTGAGAAGAGACTGAAACAGGGTCTCACTATGTAGCCCAGGATGCTGACTTTGTATTCACATCTTTCTGCCTCAGCCTCTCAAGTGCTGGAATTATAGGCATGTACCACCACACTTGGCTAGAATGGCTCTCCTACCTCTATGTAAACCATTCATGTGCATGTGTGTTTCCTCAGTGGAGTTGGTTCAGTCTTAGAACTTATCCAATAGTCGGTAGTGCACAAAACACCTTTGTCCCTTCATTTATCAGTAAGACTGAAGGAAAATCAGAAGGACCACAGAATCTATGCCTTAGGGCAGTACCTGAAGCCAAGGACACACTACTTAGAGTAGATAACACCAATGGAAATAAATCAAGACATCTTGTCCTGTGGGTTTTTGATTGTCCCTGGCTCTTTGCTACTGTTACCTTCCGTTGGTGATTGAGCCATATTTCTTAAACCCTGCTGCTGGCAGGTGGAAAGTTATTCAGCTGCAGTTCTCCCTGCATCTCATCCCTGTGCTCTTGCTTTCTGCTTTTCCCTCCCCAGACTCTGGTACCCACCATCACTCTTTCTACTTCTACAAGTTCAACTTTGGTAGGTTCCGTCAAGAAGAAAGTTTGTCTAGTATTTGTCTTTCTGTACCTAGCTTATTAATAATCAGATTATCTTTTTTTTTTGTTCGGCCGTGGGGCTTGAACTCTGGGCCTGGGCGCTGTCCCTCAGCTCTTCAGCTCAAGGCAAGCGCTCTACCACTTGAGCTACAGCGCCACTTCCGGTTTTCTGGTGGTTTATTGAGGTAGGAGTCTCAGGGTCTCTCCTGCCCGGGCTGGCTTTGAACCTCGATCCTCAGATTTCAGCCTCCTGAGTAGCTAGGATTACAGGCGTGAGCCACCAGCGCCCGGCTTAATCACATTATCTTGTGACCTGGAAATCCTATTGCTGGATAAATACTCAAAGGAAAAGACATAGGCCCAGCTAGAGGTACCCGAAGTACCATGTTCATATTCATTGCAGAATTCTTTAGATAGCCAAGGTATAGAAACAGCCTACTAGCCAGGTGTCAGTGGCTCACGCCTGTAATCCTAACCACTCAGGAGGCTGAGATCTGAGGATCATGGTTCAAAGCCAGCTGGGCAGCAAAATCTGTGAGACTCTCCAATAAACCACCAGAAAACCGGAAGTGGCGCTGTGGCTCAAGCGGTAGAGTGCTCACTTTGAGCTGAAGAGCGCAGGGACAGCGCCCAAGCTCAGAGTTCAAGCCCCAAGACCAACAACAACAACAAAAGAAACAGCCTACTTGTTGTTGTTATTTGTTTTGTTTTTGGAGGCATAGTCTTAATATGTAGCCTGGGCTGACCTCAAACTCATATTCTTCCTCCCTCTGCCTGCCAAGTGCTAATATTATAGGTGTGCACCATTAATCTTGGTAAGTCTGTCATTTTTTCTTTAGTGGTAGAGGGATTTGAACTCAGAGCCTTTTTCTTTTTTTTTTAGATCTGAGACTGGTTTTCAAACCTGATGCTGTTGCTCACTGAATGGCACTCTCCCAACTGAACCACGCCTTTAACCCAAACTCGGAGCCTTGTACATGTTAGACAATGCTCTACAGCTGAGTCCTGTCTCTGGTCCTTTTTTTGTACTAGATTATTATTATTCCTATTATTATTATTAATTTTTGCCAGAGTTTAAACTCAGAGCCTCACTTGAACTATATCTCCCACCCTGCTTTCCATCCTGGTTATTTTGGAGATGAAATCTCACAGACTTTTTGCCAGAGCTAGTCTTGAACTACAATCCTCTAAATTTCTCAGCCTGAGAAACTAGGATTTATAGATATGAAGCTACCCACTGATGCCTAGATCTAACAAATTTTTTTCTTGTCAATAGTGGGGCTTGTGCTCTTGTTTGACCTTTTCATTCACAGCTGGCACTCTACCACTTGAGCCATGCCTCTGTTTCTATTTGCTAGTCGGCTTGGGCTGGCTTCATACCTCAATCCTTAGTTCTCGGCCTCCTGAGTAGCTAGGATTACAGGTGTGAGCCATTGGTGCCCAGCTAAGAACAAGTTTGAGAAGAAAGCCTAATTCTAAAAAGGCCATTCTAAAATGATATCAAGCCTGGTGCCAGTGGCTCACAACTGTAATCCTAGCTAAGATCTGAGGATCAAAGTTTGAAGCCCATCTGGGCAGAAAGTCCAAAGAGACTCTTATCTCCAATTAACCAAAAAAAGCTAGAAGTGGAGCTGTGGCTCAAGTAGTAGAGCATTAGCCTTGGGCAAAAAAGCTAAGGGAGGGCTGGGAATGTGGCTCAGTGGTAGAGTGCTTGCCTAGCACACATGAAGCCCTGGGTTCGATTCCTCAGTACCACATAAACAGAAAGAAGCCTGAAGTGGCTCTGTGGCTCAAGTAGTAGAGCACTAGTCTTGAGCCAAAGAAGCTCAGAGATAGTGCCCAGGCCCTGAGTTCAAGCCTTAGTATTGACATACACACAAGGGAAAAAAAAAATTTTGGCAACTCTTTTTAGATGGGAAAAGCCAGAAAGAATGAAAGGTATATCTGGCCAAAAAAATTTTTTTTCCCTGAGGATTACAGGTAGTTGAATGGGCCTTACCCCTCTTATCCACCCAAACCCATTGTCAAAGGATTAGGAGTCAGTCACTAGACTGACCTGGGCACCTGTATTCCCCCAGCTCAGAAAGAACAAAGGCAGTGAGTAACAGCTCTCATTTTAAAATTTTAACTCCCAGTTCTTGCATAGGAAGCAGGAAATGCTTCTCTTTTTTCTGTCCGTCCCTATATTATCCCTATTACACTGAAATAAATCCTTGCTAAAATGTTCACTTTGGGTGACTGTGCTATTGTGAGATATCCCAAGTGCTTTTCCTGAGTGGATTTGAAGGACTTATGATTTGTGTGGAAACTTAGAGGTAGAAGAATCCCTTATTCATCTTCCAGTGATGCTTTGATATTACACAAATAACACTCCTGGGAGAGAGTGAGGGAGAGGAGGACACTGTCCAAAAAGAAATGGACTTTTGGGCTGGGGATGTGGCTTAGTGGTAGAGTGCTTGCCTATCATGTACAAAGACCTGGGTTCCATTCCTCAGTACCTTATAAACAGAAAAAGCCAGAAGTGTTGCTGTGGCTCAAAGTAGTAGAGTTCTAGCCTTGAACAAAAGAAGCTCAAGGACAGTGCCCAGGCCCTGAATTCAAGCCTCAAGACAAGAAAAGAAAGAAAGAAAGAAAGAGAGAGAGAGAGAGAGGGAGAGAGGGAGGGAGGGAGGGAAAAAGAGAAAAATAGAGAAAGAAACAGAAAAAAAGAGACTGTTTGCCTGACTTATGTAATTATAACCCTCCTACATGTTACCTTTGTAATAACAATAAAAATTTTAAAGCTAATTTTTTTCAATATTGGGAAAGAAAAGCAAATAACAGTTCTTATCCAATCTTCTTTTCTTTTTGTTGGTTGTGAGGCTTTAACTTGGGTCCTGGGCCCTATCCCTGAGTTCTTTTGCTCAAGGCTAACACTCTACCACTTTGAGCCACAGCTCCACTTCCGGTTTAAGAGTCTCCGAGGTACTTTTCCTCAGGGCTGGCTTTGAATGGTGATCCTCAGATTTCAGTCTTCAGAGTAGCTGGCATGATAGGTGTGAGCCACTGACCAGCCAAGTGTTTGAAGTGCGCTGGATAGAATGCAGATGTAAGTACTGAGCCCTTCTGATATTCCCACTCATGTGAAATTTGAACCATGGTCTGAAAAAGAGATAGCCAATCAATATAGTACAGGTAAAGGGAGACAGCCAATCAGCAAAATCCCCACTCACCTCATAAAAGCCTGTCCCAACCCCATAACTATGTAGCAATAGCAATGCTTTGTTCCCTTAGCTAATTGCACAGTGTCTGCCTTGTGCTAGCAGCTTAATAAGCCTCTCTTTATCTTATTCTCTTGGGTTGGTAAGTGTGTTTACCAATCCACAGCTCAACAGTAAACAAAAGAATGTGGAAGAAATAGTTGTATTGTCAAAACTTATAGAATTCACAAACTTTATAGACCACGATAATGACAATGTGCCTCATAAATGTTAAAATGTGTTTGTAACTTTAACTATCACTATCCCACAATACTGTGAAATCTGTGAAATTTATGTAATCACTTAGGCTCAATAAAAATTATTTTTGCTGGGCGCCGGTGGCTCACACCTGTAATCCTAGCTACTCAGGAGGCTGAGATCTGAGGATCATGGTTCAAAGCCAGCTCAGGCAGAAAAGTCCATGAGACTCTTTTTTTGTTGTTGTTTTGTTTTTTGTTTTGCTTTTTGTTAGTGGTGGGGCCTGAACTCTGGGCCTGGGCGCTGTCAGCTCTTCAGCTGTAGATGAGCGCTCTACCACTTGAGCCTCAGCGCCACTTCCAGCTTTTTCTGCTTATGTGGTGATGAGGAATCGAACCCAGGGCCTCATGCATGCAAGGCAAGCACTCTACCACTGAGCCACCTTCCCAGCCCCCTCCATGAGACTCTTATCTCCAATAAACAACTCGAAAACCAGAAGTGGTGCTGTGGCTCAAGTAGTAGAGTGCTTTCCTTGAGCTGAAGAGCTTAGAGACAGCGCCCGAGCCCAGAATTCAAGCCCCACGACCGACATAAATAAATAAATAAAAATGTTAAAAAAGTAAACAAAAGGTAAGAAATGTACGCATTATCCTGCCCATGTAATTGTAACTCCTCTGTACAGTATGTTCACAAATAAAATTAAATTAAATTTAAAAAAGTAAACAAAAGAATCCACAACAATTTTCATATCCATTTGAGATTTTCCAAATCCTGTATGGTTTAAGTGGCTTTTTTTCTATTCATATTAGATTTTTTTTTTTTTTTTGGTCGGTCGTGGGGCTTGAACTCTGGGCCTGGGTGCTGTCCCTCAGCTCTTCAGCTCAAGGCGAGTGCTCTACCACTTGAGCTACAGCGCCACTTCCGGTTTTCTGGTGGTTTATTGGAGATAGGAGTCTCAGGGTCTCTCCTGCCCGGGCTGGCTTTGAACCTCGATCCTCAGATCTCAGCCTCCTGAGTAGCTAGGATTACAGGCGTGAGCCACCAGCGCCCGGCCATATTAGATATTTTTAACATTATCTGGCTCTTAAGTATACACTGGTCCCTCTATCCCCTTCTCTCCAAAAGAAGTTTCTTTTAGGTTTGGGAAGGTGGCACAGTAGTAGAACGCTTGCCTTGCATGCATGAGGCCCTGGGTTCGATTCCTCAGCACCATATAAGCAGAAAAAGCTGGAAGTGGCACTGTGGCTGAAGTGGTAGGGAGCTAGCCTTGAGCTGAAGAGCTGAGGGACAGTGCCCAGGCCCAGAGTTCAGGCCCCATGACCAACAAAAAAAAGTTTAATAATGAAAGTCTGGGCCAGGCACTGGTGGCTCACGCCTGTAATCCTAACTATTCAGGAGGCTGAGATGATGTTCAAAGCCAGCCCAGGCAGGAACGTCCATGAGACTCTTAGCTCCAATTAACCACCAGAAAACTGGAAGCAGTGTTGTAGCTTAAAGTGGTAGAGTGCTAACCTTGAGTGAAAGAGCTCAGGGACAGCACCCAAGCCCCAAGTTCAAGCCTCACAACCGACAAAAAAAAAAAAAAAAGAAGAAGAAGAAGAAGAAGAAAAAAGTCAGCCTTGGTGCCGGGTCCTCATGCTTGTAATCCTAGCTACTCTGGAGGTTGAGATCTGAGGATTGAGGTTCAAAGCCAGCCCAGGCAGCAAAGTCTGTGAAATATTTATCTCCAAATTGACCACCAAAAAACCAGAAAGGGAACACTAGCCTTGAATGAGAAAAGTCAGGAATAGTTTCCCAGGCCCTGAATTCCAGCACAAACAAAATGACTAAATGTTTCCATCGTCTGAATGTATATGTCCTGCTCATCAGAGAAGCTGGTAAGCTAAGAGAAAGTTTAACAGAATGGAAAACAGCAGGGCATGTTCTCCTTTCTGTTCTGTTTTCAATATAATTATTGTCTAGACACAGAAACAAACACCCAGTGGTTCTGAGTAATTATTTCTATTGTTTATGCTGTTGAATCAGTTTGGAGGGGAGGACTGGCTAATGAAGAGGTTGACAGTGTTCCCTCCTTCCCAGTCAGCACAGATTGGGACAAATAGGGCTTTAGAAATATAAACAGTGATTTCAGTGTCTTCATTAACCTATCCCTTGATTCCCATCTGTGTCTGTCTGTCTATCCGACTGTCGGTCCATTTGTCCATCCATCTGTCTGCCTATCCGTCTGTCTGTCCATCCATCTGTCTGTCTGTCTTATCTATTTATGCTTGAACTCAATGTCCAGGCGCCGTCCTTTAGCTTTTTCTGATCAAGACAGGAATTCTACCACTGAGGCACAGTTCCACTTCTGGCTATTTAGTGGTTAATTGGAGATCAATGTCTCACAGATTTGTCTATCCAGGAGCCAAGATCTGCAGATCTCAGCCTCCTGAGTATCTAGGATGATAGGTTTGATTTCTTTTTATTGTACCCTGAGTATGAGTTTCTAGTGAAGTTAATAGCTCAAGAGAGCTGGTGAACATGACTGGTTGTACTTTTTTTTTTTTTGGTCGGTTGTGGGGCTTGAACTCTGGGCTTGGGTGCTGTCTCTCAGCTCTTCAGCTCAAGGCTAGTGCTCTACTGCTTGAGCCACAGTGCCACTTCTGATTTTCTGGTGGTTAATTGGAGACAAGAGTCTCATAGATTTTTCCTCCCAGGCTGGCTTTGAACCACAATCCTCAGATGTCAGCCTCCTTAGTAGCTAGGATTATAGGTGTGAGCCACCATCATGGCTCAAGCAATTGAGTACCTACCTAGCAATCATGAAATTCTGAGATTAAGTCTTAGTATGTGGCCAAGTGCTGGTGGCTAACTCTGTAATCCTAGCTACTCAAGAGGCTGAGATCTGAGGGTCACAGTTTGAAGTCAGCCCAGGCAGGAAAGTCCACAACACTCATTGCCAATTAACCACCAGAAAATCGGAAGTGGTGCTGTGGCTCAAACTGGTAGAGTGCTAGTCTTCAGTGGAAAAAAACCTCAGGGACAGCACCCAGGCCCTGAGTTCAAGCCCCACAACCACCACCAGCAGCAACAAAAAGAGTCCAAGACCTTAACAGGTACCCACCAAGAAGATACACAAATAGCAAATACACAGATGAAAAGATGTTCCCGTCTGGTATCATCAGGGAAATGCAAATAAAGCAGTGAGTGTATATATTAGGAACAGTGATAACACCAAACATTGGCAAGGCTGCAAAGAACTCTCATTTCTTACTGGCAGAAGTACAAATTAGTACATATACATTGGAAGACAGTTTGACAGATTTTTACAAAATAAAACATGTTCTCTCTATCCAATTTTTGTGTTTTTGTTATTGAGATAGGGTCTCAATATGTTGCTCAGGTTGGCCTCAGTCTTGAGATCCTTCTGTTTCTGCTTCCTGAGTGCTGACATTATAGGCATGTACTAACATACCTGACTAATACATTCTCATTACATGATCAAGCAGCCATGTTTCCTCATATTTATACCGATGAGTTGAGAACTTATGCCCACACAAAACTTCACATACAAATGTTTTTAGTAGATTTGTTCATCATTGCTAGAAGTTGGAAGCAATCAGGTTATCCTTCAGCAGATGAATAGATGTACAAACCATGCTACCACATGACATTTAACTAGTATTTAGTGCTAAGACATAGCCATCAAGACATGGAAAAAGCCTAATGTTCTGTGTAGGTGTGTGCATGTGTGCGCGTGCATGTGTATGCGCTCTGCTATGGGCTCAGTGCTGTCCTATAGCTTTTTTCACTAAAGGCTGGCATTCCACTCCTTGAGCCACATAACTCTACTTCTGGCTTTCTCCTGTTTAATTGGAGAAATGGGTCTCCAAGATTTGTCTGCCTGTGGCTGACTTCAGACCTCTCAGATCTTGTCTTCCTGAGGAGTTAGGATTACAAGCATGAGCCATGGGTGCTGGGCCCTAATTAATGCAGTACTATGCCAAATATATGGCAGTCTGGAAAAGGAAATAGAGACAGTTAAAAAATCATGGGGCAAGGACAGTGACAGGGAGGCAGAACTGGGCAGAGCAAAGAGGGTTGTTCCTGGGTGAGGAGCAGTGAACTTCAGAAACTGAAGATAGAAGAGTACTTGAGAAGGATTTATCTTTTTTTTTTTTTGTCAGTCCTGGGGCTTGAACTCTGGGCCTGGGCACTGTCCCTCAGCTCTTCAGCTCAAGGCGAGCACTCTACTGCTTGAGCCACAACACCATTTCCAGTTTTCTAGTGGTTTATTGTAGATGAGAATCTCAGACTTTCCTGCCCAGGCTGGCTTTGAACTGCGATCCTCATATCTCAGCCTCCTTAGTAGCTAGGATTACAGGTGTGATTACAGGCGTGAGCCACTGGTGCCCAGCTCTTTTTTTTTTTCTTCTTTTGCTGGTCCTGGGGCTTGAACTCAGGACCTGAGCTTTTTTGCTCAAGGCTAGCACTCTACCACTTGAGCCCACTACCACTTTCGCTTTCTCGGAGATAAGAGTGTCATAGAAGCCGGGCGCTGGTGGCTCACGCCTGTAATCCTAGCTACTCAGGAGGCTGAGATCTGAGGATCGCAGTTCAAAGCCAGCCCGGGCAGGAGAGACCGTGAGACTCCTATCTCCAATAAACCACCAGAAAACCGGAAGTGGCGCTGTAGCTCAAGTGGTAGAGCGCTTGCCTTGAGCTGAAGAGCTGAGGGACAGCGCCCAGGCCCAGAGTTCAAGCCCCACGGCCGACAAAAAAAAAAAAAAAAAAAAAAAAAAAGAGTCTCATAGACTTTCCTGCCCAGTCTGGCTTTGAACCATGATCCTCAGATCTTAGCCTCCTGAGCCACTTGCAACCAACGTGGGGTTTTTGTGTGCGTGCTGGTCCTGGGGTTTATACTCTGGGTCTAGCTCAGGCATTGTCCCTGAGCTTTTTTTGTGTGGTTAAATGGAGATTAGAGACTCTCTGACTTTTCTGCCCAGGCTGGTTTCAAACCACGATTCACATCTCAGCCTCCTGCATAGCTAGGATTGCAGACATGAGCCACAGGCACTGGGTTGGGCAGGATTTATTTCAATATTTCAAATATACATCCATTTGTCCTTTCCTAGCCCTATAGTCTTGTTAGGGAAGTGCAACAGAGCTTAGCCATCTCTAATATCCTAGGGATCGAATTTCTTCCTTTCCTTCCTTGCTTCCTTCCTTCCTAATTTCTTTCCTTCTTTTCTTTGTTGTGATTAATTGGAGATAAGTCTCACCGACTTTCCTGCCCTGGCTGGCTTTGGATTGAGATTTTCAGAACTCAGCGTCTTTAGTAGCTAGGAACACAAGTGTGAGCCACTGATTCCTGGCCCTAATCTTGCTGATTTCAAATTTTAGTTCTAGTAAAATAGTGATATTGGGCTTTTTTTTTTTTTTTGGTAATAAAGCCAAATCCTAGAAAACCCTTGTCATGAATTTTTCTAGTACCACAGTTTGAACTCAGCACCATATACTTGCTCTGTGGTCCTCTACAACTGGAGCCATACCTGTGAGATGGAGTCTCAGAGACTCTTCTGCTTGGTCAGGTTTCAAGCTGTGATTGTCATGATCTTAGCCTCTTGAGTAGCCAGGATTACAGAAATGGGCCACCAGTACCTATCTCACCATGAATTCTTACTTCATAACTGAGTCCAAATCCTACTGTCAGTTTAGAGTAGTTACTTTAAGTGCACACACTTTAGATCAAGATTGCCAGGGTAGGAATCCCAGCTCCACAAGGATTAGATGTATGAGTTTTTATACTAGCTCTTTATTCTCTCTAGGCTCGTTTCGAGGCAGCAATGGTACTGGGTTTATAGGATTCTACTGAGGAGTAAGTGCAATATTACATTAACACATTAGAAACGGTGCCTGGGATGAGGAAAGCAATCAGCACGCCACATTTTGCATGGTTTTCTCTGTCTCTTGGCTGTGATGAAGTCTATTTTGGCGTATGAAGTTAAATTTTAATTGCACAAGAGAAGCCATGTAATAAGTTTTGCGGGGGAAGTTTTTTGGCATACAGTTCAGGTAAGTATGTCTTCATCTGTTTAAAAAGCAAACAGGACAGTTCTTTTTTTCCACAATGCCTCCTGGGGAACTTCTCCATCCAGTCACTAGGTGGCGCCTGGGTGGCTTCAGAAGAATAGAACATTCCGGTATTGCTGGCTGCGAGATGGATATGCGGGTGAGGTTTAATGGGGCCTGCAAGGAATTTACCAGCGGTTTTAAAGCCTTACCTGCCAACATTGTGAGATCAGGAGATCTCGGAAAAATCATGATTTCCAGGCTCCGCGTAAAGCAGGAGATCCGGCAGCCTGAGCCTGCACTCTGCAAAGCCCCGCAGCTCTGCGTCGCCCTCTGCCGGCCGCTGTCCGGAAGTGCCACTCGGCGGCGCGCTCCCTGGCCAGACTACCCTGTGGGGATTCACAGCCCCTGATTAGTCCAGTCCCCAGTCACTCCCTCCTTTATTTATTTTTTTTGGTCGGTCGTGGGGCTTGAACTCTGGGCCTGGGCGCTGTCCCGGCGCTCTTCAGCTCAAGACTAACACTCTACCGCTTGAGCTACAGCGCCACTTCCAGTTTTCTGGTGGTTTATTGGAGATGAGAATTTCCCGGACTTTCCTGCCCAGGCTGGCTTTGAACTGCGATCCTCAGATCTCAGCCTCCTGAGTAGCTAGGATGACAGGCGTGAGCCACCGGCGCCCGGCTCTCTCCCTTTTTGATGTGGAGTCTGTACTCCTGCCGAGACAGTGGGGTCCGAAACGAATCTTCATGTTCAGGCAGACCCTGATACGAGTCTTGTTTCGTATTTTGTTGTTTTCAGGGATGATAGCTTTAGAAAAAGAAAAGGCAGAGGGGAGGTTTCTCGGGATTTGGGGCACTAGTAATAAAAGTAAGATGGGGAGGGGAGATGAGTTCACCAGGACTGTGGAAAGTTGCCCAATTATTTTGTGGGACTATTTGTACACTAAAAAGCAGGTAAAGATCCCCCCCAAGCCCGACTTTTCATTTACAACCTGTTAGGAAAGATCAAGCACACGAAAGGGAAGAAAGCAGAACTGAGACTTAAAGAGATCGGACCTGATGTCATTCATCACTGAAGGAAGCCACCAAGTACCACCAGAGTCTGAGATAAAATTGCTCCAAGGCATGTGCTTCCTGGTATGGACTTCCAAGAATGGCTCTGCAGGAGGGGTGGAGGTCAGGTGGACTAGCAAGGCAGCCTGGGATTGTGAGAACAATGCAGATTCCTGTCCCAACCTCTGTTCATATTTTGGCCTATACCCTCTCAGCCCCTTTTTTGTATACTTAGAGATGGACTTAATTCAGTAAAATATATGCAAGCCCTATGCTGAGCACTTACACTTACCCAGCCTCCTTTGCAACTAGGTTGCTGTCCAATACTCATCCCCCAAGATAGACTTTTTGCAGTGACCAGAGCACATGTGTGAAATTCTCATGAATGAGCACATAGAAGCTGTTTGTAACATAATTTTTCAAACAATACTATTTCTAGTGTACCTGTACCTGATGTATGGAGACTTAAAAACAACAAACAACTCTCACCATTAAGAACACACTGAGTGGGGCTGGGAAGGTGGCTCAGTGATAGAGCGCTTGCCTTGCATGCCTGAGGCCTTGGGTTCAATTCCTCAGCACCACATAAGCAAAAAGAAAAAAGCTGGAAGTGGCGCTGTGGCTCAAATGGTAGAGTGCTAGCCTTGAGCTGAAGAGCTGAGGGACAGCGCCCAGGCCTAGAGTTCAGGCCCCACGACCGGACCAAAAAAAAAAAAAAAAAAGACACTCAAAAGCCAAGCATCAGTGGATTACACCTGTAATCCTAGCTACTCAGGAGGCTGAGCTCTGAAGATCTTTTTTCAAAGCCAGCCCAGGCAGACTGTAATGCCAAGGTCGCAAGACCCCCCCACAAGAAGACCACTGAGAGTCAGACTCTACAGCTGTTTTATTTAAACGGGCTGCAGCTCGGGCCTCATCCTACACTCGGATGCAGCGGAGCCTAGGAGGAGAGCCCCGAGCTCAGGATTTGTAGGTCTTATATAGGCACACAATCAACCAGGTGTTTTGATTACCACCACGTGTTGCTTTGCTAGACAGAAACAAGCAACACGTGGTCACTGCCTCAAACTTTAACCTTTCAAGACAAATCCTGGAGCTTTTTCCCCCCAGTCCCGGGGCTTGAGCTCAGGGCTTGAACTTGATCTTTGCGCTTCTTTTGCTCAAAGCTAGTGCTCTACCACTTGAGCCACAACATAACTTCTGGCTTTTTCTGAGTAGTTTATTCTTTTTTTGGGGGGGAGGTTTGGTCTTGGGGCCTGAACTCTGGACCTGGGCGCTGTCCCTCAGCTCTTCAGCTCAAGGCTAGCGCTCTACCACTTGAGTCACAGCGCCACTTCTGGCTTTTTGCTTATGTGGTGCTGAGGAATCGAACCCAGGGCCTCATGCATGCAAGGCAAACGCTCTACCACTGAGCCACCTTCCCAGCTCCTCTGAGTAGTTTATTGGCGATAAGAGTCTCACAGACTTTGCTGCCTGGGTTGGTTTTGAACCCTGACCCTTAGATCTCAGCCTCCTGAGTGGCTAGGGTTACAGGCATGAGCCATCAGCACTTGGCTCCTGGAGACTTTTTATCTCCAATTAACCAGAAAGAAAGCCAGAAGTGGAGTTCTGTCTTAAGTGATAGAATGCTAGTCTGGAGTGAAAAAGCTAAGAGATAGATCTTGAGTTCAAGCCCCAGTACCAGCACAAAATAAATAAGACAACTGGTCTCTTAATCAGACTGCTCAATCTGACTAATGATTGGAAAGATGGTACCAGCTCCTTGTAGCCCATTGTGCTCAGTTTTATTCTACTGCTGGGTGCTGGTGGCTCACACCTGTCATCCTAGCTACTTAGGAGGTTGGAATTAGGAGGATTGTGGTTTGAGGCTAGCCTAAGCAGAAGAGTCCACCAGATCCCTTTTCAATGGGGGAGCTAGATATGGATGCAGTGGCCAACACCTGTTAGCCTAGCTACTATAGAAGCCTGAAATAAGTAGTTAGTAGCCTAGGTGCTTGCCTGGGCCTGAAATGAGACTTCTAAATCCCAGTACCCCAGAGAGAAAGAGAGAAAGGAAGGAAGGAAGGAAGGAAGGAAGGAAGGAAGGAAGGAAGGAAAGGAAAGGAAAGAAGAAAAGGAAAGGGAATGAAGGAAGGAAAGAAGGAAGGAAGGAAAGGAAAGGAAGGAAGAAAAGGAAAGGGAATGAAGGAAGGAAGGAAGGAGGGAGGGAGGGAAGGGAATGAAGGAAGGAAGGAAGGAGGGAGGGAGGGAGGGAGGGAAGGAAGGAAGGAAGGAAGGAAGAAAAGGAAAGGAAAGGAAGGAAGAAAAAGAAAGGGAAGGAAGGAAGGAAAGAAGGAAGGAAGGAAGGAAAGAAGGAAGGAAAGATGTAAGATTATTTGTGAGAGGCATTGCTGGGAAAAATTTTATTTCCCAGTGATTGCAGCCAACCTCCAAATATCAGCAGTTCCTAACAATAAATACTGACTTTTCCTCACTGGTCTGTGCATTGCATGTGGCTTAGCTATGCTGGCCCTGGCTTAGATTTCGGTCTGTCTTGTGTGTTTCTCATTTTAGAAGCTCTGCTGAAGGGGCAATGGTTGTCCAGGCCATTCTCTCCTCTTGGTAAATGCCAGAAACATTTGTATGTCATGTCCACCTTCACAAATTCATGTGAAGCCTTTGGTTAGACATAGCCTATGCCACACTTACATTCCTCAGACCCAGCCCACAGTGACTGAGGAGAGCCGCTGTAGCCAGTATGCGCTGGGCCAGGAGGTGATGGAAGGAAGAACACAATCTACCGCAGGGCTGGGGAGAAGGACCACCTGAAGCCGGGACGGAGGCTGCCTTAGGAATGCAAGATGAAGCCTCTCAGAATCCAGCAGCTTCAGCCTGTGTGTCCCTTAATGAACGTCTGGTCTCTCTCACTCTAGCATTTTATATATTTTATACTTTTCAAAAACTTTTATTGTTATTGTTATGAACAGAGGGATTACAGTTATATAAGTCAGATAAGGAGTACCTTTCTTTCTTTCCTTCCTTCCTTCCTTCCTTCCTTCCTTCCTTCCTTCCTTCCTTCTTTTTGTTGGTCATGGGGCCTGAACTCTGGGCTTGGGAGCTGTCCCTCGGCTCTTCAGTTCAAGGCTAGCGCTCTATCACTTGAGCCACAGCTCCACTTCCAGTTTTTCTGCTTATGTGGTGCTGAGGAATCAAACCCAGGGCCTCATGCATGCAAGGCAAGCGCTCTACCACTGAGCTACCTTCCCAGTCCTTACATTTCTTTTTGAACAATGTCACCCCTTCCCTCGCTCTCTCCCAGTTTTTCCCTTCCATCCCTACCCACAAGGTGAAATGAACTATAGTTCATTTTCCACATAGTGTCCAGTGAGTACCACTGCTGCATTTCTTCACCCTTGGTCCCTCTATTTCTCTGCCCTCTTTATCCTCCCAAAGACAGATAAACAAGCCAAAAAGAAAAAAAAAAAAAAAACAAGAAAAAAACTCTTGTTTCCATTTACTGGAGAGTTCATTTTGATAAATATTAGTTTATATGACCATAGTACATTTTATATTGTTTAGAGTGGAGAAGACCCCACCACAACCTGAGACTTTACAAATGAAAACATTAAACTGCCCTACTGGAACAATCCCTGATTACCACCCCCACCAACTGCCCAATCAATTTTATTTTATTTAAATTTTTCCAGTCCTGGCCTCGAATTCAGGGTCTGGGCACTGTCCCTGAGTCACTTTGTGCTCAAGGCTAGCACTTTATCATCTGAGTCACAGCACTACTTCTCGCCTTTTCTTCCTTCCTTCCCTCCTTCTTTTTTTGTCAGTCGTGGGGCTTGAACTCTGGGCTGGATGCTGTCCCTCAGCTCTTCAGCTCAAGACGAGTGCTCTACTACTTGAGCCACAGAGCCACTTCCAGTTTTCTGGTGGTTTATTGGAGATAAGAGTCTCATGGACTTTCCTGTCTGGGCTGGCTTCAAACTGGAATTTTTAAATATCAGCCTCCAGAGTAGCTAGGATGATAGGCTTGAGCCACTGGCTCCTGGCCCAATTAATTTTTTTTTTTTTTTTGGGTCCGGTCGTGGAGCCTGAACTCTGGGTCTGGGTGCTGTCCCTCAGCTCTTCAGCTCAAGGCTAGCGCTCTACCACTTGAGCCACAGTGCCACCTCTGGCTTTTTTCTTTTTGGTTATGTGGTTCTGAGGAATCGAACCCAGGGCCTCAGGCATGCAAGGCAAGCGCTCTACCACTGAGCCACCTTCCCAGGCCCAATTAATTTTTTTTTGTTGTTGTTGGTCGTGGGGCTTGAACTCTGGGCCTGGGCGCTGTCCCTTAGCTCTTCAGCTCAAGGCGAGCGCTCTACCACTTGAGCTACAGCGCCACTTCCCCCAATTAATTTTTGAATGTTTAAAGAACTAGATTTTCTTTTCTTTCTCTGTGAAAGTTACACTGAGCAATAAATATCTTGAAATTTCCGACTAAAAACAAAAAGTGTTTTTGCCAGGCAACAACTAAAAGGTGAACATGTTTTTATGCTTTTTGGAAGGGGTAGTTCTCCATCCACAGTTTCTATGGAAAAACACCAAATATCAGGCTTAATCAAATGCTGTAAAATTGAAATTTATGCAAAGAGTCTCTTTAGTAAGCAATTACCACTGCTAGATGACAATTAGGAGAAAATTTTAGATGACTCTTCTACCACAAAACAAGCATTAGGCCATGGCATGAATTGACACAAGTCAAATGTTCTTTTGTGTCAACTGCTTTTTTTTTTTAAAGGAAAGAATCTCGTTTCTATTTCCTGGAGTTCATTTTGAGATCTATATATCTATATCTATATTGTGTGTGTGTGTGTGTGTGTGTGTGTGTGTGTGTGTGTGTGTGTATGTGTGTGTTTGTGTGTATGTGTGTGTTTGTGTGTATGTGTGTGTGTGTGTGTGTGTGTGTGTGTGTGTGTGTGTGAATGTGAATGTGTATGTTTTGTTTTGTGCTAGTACTGGGGCTTGAACTCAAGACCTTTTGCTATTCCTTGTTATGGTAATTGTTAACTGCTTTTTGCCAGGTTTAGAGTAAGAATTGGGAGGGAAAAAAGCAGGTCAGAAAACTCTAAGCTGGTTAGAAGATTCTAAGTTGGTTAGAGAAGACAGTAAGATGTCTTGGGGCTAAGGAAGATCTGGTGTCTGAAGAGATTGGTAACATTTAAAAAAAAGTCAAAATTGGGCACTAGTAATTTTAGCTACTCAGGAGGCTGAGCTCAGAGGATCAAGGGTTGAAGCTAGCCTGGGCAGGAAAGTCTGTGAGATTCTTGTTTTCAATTAATCACTAAAAAGCTGGAAGTGGAGCTATGGCTCAAAGTGGCAAAGCACCAGCCTTGAATGTAATCCTGGCTACTCATGAGGCTGAAATTTGAAGATCAATGTTCAAAGCCTGAGCAGGAAACTTTGTGAGACTCTTATCTCCAATTAACCACATAAAAAGAAACCAGAAGTGGAGCTATGGCTCAAAGTGGTAGAGCACTAGCTTTGAGCGACAAAGTTCTGGGATAGTGCCTAGGCCCTGAGTTCAAGCCCCTCCCCCCAAAAAAACTAAAGGAGAGTGCATAGACCCTGAGTTCAAGAACCAATACACCCCCCCACCCCCCACCCCCACACACATACACACACACAGCCAATAGCAATAGCAAAGATGCCTTGAGTGTATATCAGGACTTGGCTGGATCACAACCTCAGAGGCATGAAAAAGCAAATATATTTATTTGAAAGATTTTGTCTTGCAAGAGCCCTGCTTGCACAGGGCCTCCTAGAGGAATATACAATGGGGGTCAAGGCAGCTGCCATGCAGCATTCAAAGGTGGACCAGGAAGGCCATGCAATGCATAGCAGGTTCAAATACCTCTGCGGGCAACCCCTGAGAGGGTGGTGCATGAAGCCATGGGAGTGATACTAAAGATATAATGGAGACCTTAGGAAGAGATGCCAGGAGTGTGGAATGTCCCAAGGCATACTGCAGGCAGCAAGCAAAGCCAGCCCAAGTGCCATGGGCTACAACCAGCAATGCTGTAGGAGCGGGGCTGCACAGGCCCCAGAGCCCACAGCATGATACTATGTGTCTGGAATACTAGACAGGAATCTATAGGATTTAATGTTTGCCCTGCTGGGTGTCCATCCTTCTACCATGCACACTGATGGGGTCCCTGGAGACTTCTTGGAGCAGCTTTTTCCTCTGAAGGCTGGTGCTCTTGAGCCACAGTTCCACTTCTGGCTTTTATTTTCTGTTGTCTGGAAGAGTTCCAGGGAGGAATTTTTTTTCCCCCTGGGCTGTCTTCAAACTGAGATTCTCAGATCTCAGCCTTCTGACTAGCTAGGATTATAGGTGTAAGATACTGGCACTCAGCTCCACTCTTCTTTTGGAGCTCCAAGAAGGAAGGCCCAGTTGTATGAACTCATTTCTGCCAATCTAGCACTATTCTGGGGTTTTGAGAATAAGACAGTGACAAGGTGGCTTGTCTGAGTCTTTTTGTCCCTCCCTTCCTCCCTCCCTCCCTCCCTCCCTTTCTCCCTCCCTCCCTCCTCCTCCTCTTCTTCCTCCTCCACATTGGAAATTTAACTCAGAGCTAAGCAAGAGCTCTACAACTTGAACCATTCCCCCCAGTTCCTTTTATTTTTGTTCTTCAGTTAGACTCTCCCACGATTTCTCTGATTAAATTCCTCCTGTTTCTGTCTCCGGAGTAGCTAGAATTGCAGGTGTGTACCACAGGCCTGGCTCTGAACTCTTAAATTCTAAAGCCTTGGTTGTGGTCTGCTTCCAAGTTGTTTGGTGCCCCCAAATCCTCCAATAAATTTCCTTTTGAATAAAGTTCTTCAAGTGCTCTTGTTTACAATGAAAAAAAAATGATAAAGTATGCAGGTAACTAAGCACAGAGTGTGAAACAAATGTGGAACTGTGCAGAGTGCTGGTGGCTCATGCCTGTAATCTTAGCTTTTCAGGAGGCTGAGATTTGAGGATCAAGATTTCAAGCTAGCCTAAGCAGGAAAGTCTGTGAGCCTCTCCCTCTCTCCCCACCCCACTCCCCTCTCTTTTTGCCAGTCCTGAGGCTTGAACTCAAGGCCTAGGCTCTGTCCCTGCTTCAGGCTAGCACTCTATCACTTGAGCCACAGTGCCACTTCTGGTGTTTTCTGTTTATATTGTACTGAGGAATTGAATTCAGGGCTTCATGCATGCTAGACAAGCATCCCCAGCCTCCATGAGACTCTTATCTCCAATTAAGCACCAAAAAAAGCTGAAAGTAGAGTGGAGGTTTTGCCCTAGCCTTGTGAAAAAAAAAAAAAAAAAAAGAACTAGTTCACTAATTCAAAAAGGGCAAACTCAGTCTTCTAATCTTGACAGGAAGAGCTTGCCTGGACAACTTTCCTTGATTCAGTGAGACATTTACAAAGCTTTTCTAGCCTGTGAAAACTATACTTTGAACTCATGTGAAATGTGAGGCAGTTTTCTTTTCTTGGAAAACCATTGTCTGGCTTTCAAGCCTCAAAATAGTCATCTCAAAAAAAAGTTTTTTCCATCTCCATTTGAAATCTCCTCTGAATTGACTTTCCCCAATTTTCTTTTTTTGTTGGTCGTGAGGTTTGAACTCTGGGCCTGGGCGCTGTCCCTCAGTTCTTTGTTCTTTAGCTCAAGCCAAGTGCTCTACCAGTTGGGCCACAGCACCACTTCTGGTTTTCTGAGTGCTTTATTGGAAATAAGAGTCTCACAAACTTTGCTGCCAGGGATGGCTTTGAACTGCAATCCTCAGATCTCAGCCTCCTGAGTAGTTAGGATTACAGGAGTTAGCCACCAGTGCCCTGTTCCCATTTTCTTTTATATGGTGTTGCACTAGTCCTAACAATAGTGTGATTCAACTGAATAAAGACAGCTGTATTTCCTAATAAAAATACCTTATGGAGGGAAAAAAAAAACCAAACACCTTTCTTCTGAGTAATGTTTTTCTCCAAAAATTGTTCAGTTTTTGAGATGGGTGCTGGTGGCTTATACCTGTAATTTTAGCCAATCAGGAGGCTGAGGTCTGAGGATTGAGCTTTGAAGCCAGCCTGGATAGGAAAATCTGTGAGACTCTTATATCCAATTAACCACCAGAAAACCAGAAGTGGTACTGTGGCACAGAGTGGTAGAGCACTAGCCTTGAGCATAAGAGCTTAGGGACAGTGCCCAGGCTTGAGTTCAAGTCTCACAACTGACAACAACAACAACAACAACAACAACAAAAACAAAGTTCCATTTTTGGATTGTAGGAAAGGAAATGATCTCAACATAAAAACCAAAATAGGCACACAAAGATTTCAGAGGATCTAAAGACAACCTTCAGTCTGAGTTACCAAGCAACTGTCTCTCCAAGGATGCTGTCATTTTGATTTTACAGAATAATCAAGTGCCTGAATTTCTGTCTCAAGATGTCCTAGGATAATAATGAATTTATCTTTTTTTTTTTTTTTTTGGTCATGGGGCTTCAACTCTGGGCCTGAGCCCTGTCCCTCAGCTCTTCAGCTCAAGGCTAGCACTCTACCACTTGAGCCACAGCGCCACTTCTGGTTTTCTGGTGGTTTATTTGAGATCAGAGTCTCACGGACTTTCCTGCCTGGGCTAGCTTTGAACCATGATCCTCAGACCTCAGCCTCCTGAGTACCTTGGATTACAGGCATGAGCCACTGGCGCCCGGCTGAATTTATCTTTTATGATTATGACAGTATAAACCAAAACCTCTCTTGCTAGAAGCCTTTCTCTCTCTCTCTCTCTCTCTCTCTCTCTCTCTCTCTCTCTCTCTCTCTCCCCCCCCCCATCTCTCTTCTTTTCTTTTTTTCTTTTTTTTTTGTCGGTCGTGGGACCTGAACTCTGGGCCTGAGCACTATCCCTCAGCTCTTCAGCCCAAGGCTAACGCTCTACCATTTGAGCCACAGCACCACTTCCGGCTTTTTTCTGCTTATGTGGTGCTGAGGAATCGAACCCAGGGCCTCATGTATGCAAGGCAAGCACTCTACCACTGAGCTATCTTCCCAGCCCATCTCCTTTTCTTTCTTTCTTCATTCTTTCTTTTCTTTCACACTTTTTGTTGCAAGTCTTCAAAGTAGACAGGTTTTCATTTCTTTGGTATGTTTTTGTTCAATTCTGCTGAGAGTGGGAATGGCTAGAAGATCATCTACTTTATCCATTTCTAAGCGGCTTCAGATTCTGATCTTGTGGTTATTCAGATGCTTTAGGACCAAAAGAAAAAAACTCCACATAAGCATCATCTAAAATAGCAGCTATGGGAAACTCAGCCTTCTTCTGAGAAACAAGGTCACTACATATAATGAAGAAAATACTAGCAGATAAAGAGCTGGGCAAAGAAAAGCCATACCCAAGAATGTTTTGCTCAATAGCTGGGGAAAAAATTCTCATGGTAACATAGTTATCTGTATAGGTACTTGTGTATACAATCTCAGAATAGAGTTGATTATGGTTTCAAACTGGAATGTCCCTCAGAGGCTCATATAGTGAATGCTTGGTCCCCAGTAGCTGTTCAGAAGTGGGAATCACTGAGAAGTGATTGGATTGAGGATGCTAACCTCACCAACACATTTATCTACTGAGGAGTTCATGGATTCATAGCTATTTAGAAGTGGGGTCTAATGCCAGGCGCAAGTAATCCTAGCTACTCAAGAGACTGAAGTCTGAGGATTGCAATTCAAAGCCAGAAAGTCTATGAGACTCTTATTTCCAGTTAACTACCACAAAACCAGAAGTAGCACTGTGGCTCAAAGTGGTAGAGTGCTAGCCTTCAGCAAAACTAGTTCAGGGACAGCACCCAGGCCCCAGTTCAAGCCCCACAACCGACCAAAAAAAAAAAAGTGGGCCTTAGGTGGATAAAATAGGTTGCTGAGGGGGGTGTGTGACTTAGATGGATATAATCCTTGGTCTGTATCTCTCTGTCTCTGTCTCTGTCTCTCTGTCTCTGTCTCTGTCTCTCCTTCCTTTCTGCCATGAGATGAGGAGGTCCACCACACATAATGAAATCCTATCTCAAAACAGGGCTGGCAAAGTGGTTCAGTGGTAGACTGCTTGCCTTGCATGCATGAGGCCCTGGGTTTGATTCCTCAGCACCACATAAGCAGAAAGAGCTGGAAGTGGGCTGGGATGTAGCTCAGTGGCAAAGCGCTTACCTAGCAAGTGCAATGTCCTGGGTTCAATCCCCAGTACCAAAAAAAAAAAAAAGAAAGAAAAGAGCTGGAAGTGGCCCTATGGCTCAAGTGGTAGAGCGCTAGCCTTGAATTGAACAGCTGAGAGACAGCACCTAGGCCCAGAGATTGACCAAAAAAAAAAAAGCGCCGGGCGCTGGTGGCTAACGCCTGTAATCCTAGCTACTCAGGAGGCTGAGATCTGAGGATCGCGGTTCAAAGCCAGCCCGGGCAAGAAAGACCATGAGACTCCTATCTCCAATAAACCACCAGAAAAAAAACCGGAAGTGGCGCTGTAGCTCAAGTTGTAGAGCGCTCGCCTTGAGCTGAAGAGCTGAGAGACAGCGCCCAGGCCCGGAGTTCAAGCCCCACGACCGACAAAAAAAAAAAAAAAGCAAAGATAGCAATGGAAAGCAAAAAAAAAAAAACCAAAAAAACAAAAAAAAACTCACAAATCCAATGATCCCTCACTTATTGTGGGAATTATATTCCATTGACCCCCCCCCCCCACAATAGGTGAAAATCCACAAAGTAGCAGCATTATATAGTTCTCTCTCCACTATATTGGCTCACTTATTGCTACCTTGCTGTGGCTCAGATATAGAATCATAGTTACTCAGGAGGATGAAATCTGAAGATCGCAGTTCAAAGCCAGCCTAGGCAGAAACATCCATGAGACTTTTATCTTCAAAACTACTTAGAAAAATCTAGAAATGTTGCTGTGGGTCAAGTAGTAGAGAGCTAGCCTTGAGCACAAAAAGGCTGAGGGATAGTGCCCAGGCCCTGGGATCAAGCCCCAGGACTTGGCAAAAGAAGTACATTTGTTTTTGGACAATGTCATCCTTCCCTTGCTCTATCATAGTTTTTCCTCATATCCCCACCTACAAACTGTATAGTTCATTTTCAACATAGTGTTTTGTACATTTACCCTTTATATAATAGGGTAAATTCTTGACTGTACATGTTGAGAGATGACTAAGGAAAGGCTTCGGAAGAATGTTGGGGAACCAGGTCTATATGGCCAAGCATGGAAAAGATGCAAGCTAAGAGGTTGGGGGACAAGGTGACACATGGAGAGTCCTAGTAGAGGCCCCACCCCTGAACAACATAGTCAGCAATCCAGGACTGCCTATGAGGAGCAGCCTCCAAACCATCTCCACCACCAGATGTCACTCACTCCCAATTCCAAACTCCAGCACATACAACCCAGTTGGCTCAGTGTTCAGAAACTCTGCCTAAGCTTCAGCCAATTCAGGATCTTTTTGGCCCTGTGGGAAGCTACCAGTACTTTCCAGCAAGCCCATACATGTAGGGAATCTCTATTCTTTAAGATCAGGGAATAGGAAGGTAAGGTTAGACTCTAGAAACAACAGCACTGGGTAAAAAAAACCCATTGCCCAACATGTATTATTTCTCCTTTGAATATCAAAGTCTAGGCATGATTTTAATTATTTTTTCTTTTTTTGCTAGTCCCTTCTGGGGACTGAACTTAGATCTGGACACTGTCTCTGAGCTTCTTTTGCTCAAAGCTAGAGCCATAGCACCATTTCCAGCTTTTTCTGTGTATGTGGTACTGAGGAATTGAACCCAGGGCTTGATGTATGCTAGGCAAGTATTCCACCACTAAGCCACATTCCCAGCCCCTAGGCATGAGTTTAATACAATGAAGAATTCCTTTCTTTCCCCTTCCTTCCTTCCTTCCTTCCTTCCTTCCTTCCTTCCTTCCTTCCTTCGTTTTTTCTTTCTTTTTTTTTTCATATTACTTTTTATTATTCAAGTCCAAGCACTACCTTGGGCTTGCACTCTGGGCCAGAGCACCATTCTTTAGCTTTTTCACTCAAGACTGGGCCTTTACCACTTGAACCATAGCCCCACTTCTGGCTTTTTACAAGTTAATTGCAGATAAGAGTCTCTTGGACACTGCTGCACCAGCTGGCTTTGAACTGCGATCCTCAGATCTCAGCCTCTGGAGTAAAGGTGAAATCCTCTAATTCCAACCCCTCTTTATTTATTTATTTTTTTGTGTGTCTGTACTGTGGCATGAACTCAGGGCATGGGTGCTGTCTCTGTACATTTTTTGCTCAAGGCTGGCACTCTACCACTCGAATCACAGCTGTAGTTCCAGATTTTTAGTGGTTAATTATAGATGAATCTCATAGACTTTTCTGCCCAGGCTGGCTTTGAACGACCATCCTCACATCTCAGACTCCTGAGCAGTTAGGATTGCAGGTGTGAGCCACAGGTGCACAGTTCAGTGGAACAGTTTTCATTGTTAGGGGTGAAATCATTTTCACACCTTAGATGACTGTGAATCTTTCTGCTGGCCTCCGTCATGACCTCTTATTCAGCTTCATGTTCACACCACACATTCGTTTGGTCCTAGCCCCACTTGGTCTGGATCCGTTCTCCATCTGAGTTGTTTCACTGCCAACAGCCAGCATTTGTACATCTTTGGCAACTCCTCTTATGAGGACTGTCCTTGGACATCTGGAAGCATTTAGGGATTTCTATCCATTTTCAACATGGCTCTTCAACAGTGATTACCAGATGACATAGAATGGCCTAACTGTTCAGAATGTGACTGGGATAACTATCCCTTAGTCTCCAGAGGTCCCCTGTAGAATTAGCTAAAGATAATCTTTGTGAGACATTGTCTTTGATGGCATCTATGATGGTTAATTTTAGGCCAACTTGACTGGGGTAGGGGATGCCCAGTTAATTGGTAAAATATTGTTTTGAGAATGTAGTTGGAAGAAATCATCATTTGAATTGGTAAGCTGAATAAAGAAGATGGCCCTCTCCAATGTGGGTGGGCCTCACCAAATCACTAAATGAAATAAAACTTTGGAGGAAGGAGGAATTTATCCCTTTTACTTCTGGCCTGACTATTTGAACTCCTCATCAGTCTTCTGCCTTTGTACCAGGACTTACACGTCAGGACTCGTATTACTCAGGGTTTTAAACTTGAACTTGAGCTCTCCTAGGTCTCCAGCTTGCAGAAACCAGATACCAATTCCTTACATCAAATATTTTTTTCTGTATTTCTTTTTTTTTTTTGGTTCGGTCGTGAGGCCTGAACTCTGGGCCTGGGCACTGTCCCTCAGCTCTTCAGCCCAAGGCTAGCGCTCTACCACTGAGCCACCTTCCCAGCCCAGCCATTGATTCTTAATAATAAGTGCTTGTTCTTAAAATTTTCCCCCTTTGGCAGTGCTTATGATAAAACCCAGGACCTTACACATGCTTGGCAAACACTACTACGTTTTTTGTTTTTTTGTTTTTTGGTCTGTTGCATGGCTTGAACTAAGGGCCTGAACACTGTCCCTGAGCCTTTTTGCTCAAGGCTAATGCTCTACCATTTCCAGTTTTTTGGTGGCTAACTGGACAAAAGAGTTGTATAGATTTTCCTGCCTAAGCTGGCTTTGAACTGCAGGTCTCAGATCTCAGCCTCCTAAGCAGCTACAGAGGTGAGCCATCAGAACCTGGCAAACACTACTAATTGAGCCAGCTCCAAGTCTTTTTGCTTTAAGTTTTTTTTTTCTTCAGATAAAATCATGTTTTTGCCTGGGCCAGCTGTGAACTGAATTCCTCCTATGTCTTCCTCCTAACTAGAGGGGTAATATTCCACCATTCCTAGCTCTCTAACTTTCTATACCTATGTAAACATTAAGTATAATTAAAAATAGTTAATTTAACACATGCTATTTATACATATTTATAAGGCAATTTGTTTATATTAATATAAACAATATATAATATGATACTAACATAATATCTCACATTATAGCATATATTATATATATTGAACTCAGGGCCTTATACTTGCTAGGCAGGCAATCTATAGCAAAGACAAGCCTCTAGCTGGTTTTTTTTGTCAGTCATGGGGTTTGAACTGGACCTAGGCACTGACCATGAGCTCTTCAGTTCAAGGTGAGTGCTCTAGCATTTGAGCCACAGCACCACTTCCAATTTTCTGGTAGTTTAATTGGAGATAAGAGTTTCACTGGAGGTAGAGCGCTTGCCTTGCATGCCTGAGGCCCTGGGTTCGATTCCTCAGCACCACATAAGCAAAAAGGAAAAAGCCAGAAGTGGCACTGTGGCTCAAGTGGTAGAGCGCTAGCCTTGGGCTGAAGAGCTGAGGGACAGCGCCCAGGCCAAGAGTTCAGGCCACATGACAGGATCCCCCCCCACAAAAAAAAGAGTTTCACTGGAAGTGGCAACTGTGGCTCAAGCAGTAGAGCACTCGCCATGAGCTAATGAGCTGAGGGACAGCACCCAAGCCCAGAGTTCAAGCCCCACGACTGACCAAAAAAAAAAAGGGTCCAGTTTACTCCAAATAAAAAAAATAAAAAAAGAGTTTCACAGACTCTCCTGCCTGGGCTGGCTTTGAACAATCCTCAGATTTCAACCTCCTGAGTAGCTAAGATTGTAAGTATGAGCCACCAGTGACGGGCTTAGTACTAGTTACTTTTGAGATAGGTCTTGCTTTCTGTGAAGGTGTGTACCTGGACCACAGTCCACCTATTTTAGGTGTCCTGTCATAGCTGCATGACAGGTACATTCTATTATGCCCAATATTTTTTCTTTTGAGATAAAGACTTACAGATTGTTCTGCCTGGCCTGAAATGGACATACTCTTAATCTCAGTCTCCCACACAACTGGATGATGGGCATGTTCCTCAACACCCAGCTACAGGTTGAGACTGAGTCTTGACTTCATTCCTGGGCTGGCCTTGAATTGAAATATCCTGATCTCAGGCTGTGAATGTGGCTTAGGGGTGGAGTGCTTGTCTCGCATGCATGAAGCTCTAGGTTTGATTCCTCAGCACCATATAATCAGAAAAGGCCAGAAATGACACTGTGGCTCAAGTGGTAGAGTACTAGCCTTGAACAAAAGAAGCTCAGTGACAGCCCAGACCCTGAGTTTAAGCCTCAGGAATGGGGAAAAAAAAAATCTCCTGAAGCCGGGGCCTGTGGCTCATGCCTGTCATCCTAGCTACTCAGGAGGCTGAGATCTGAGGATCATAGTTCAAAGTCAGCCCGGGCAGGAAAGTCTGTGAAACTCTTATCTCCAATAAACCACCAGAAAACTGGAAGTGGTGTTGTAGCTCAAGTGGTAAAGAGCGCTAGCCTTGAGCTGAAGAGCTGAGGGACAGCACTCAGGCCCAGAGTTCAAGCCCTATGACCAACAACCACAAAAAAAAAATCTCCTGATCTCAGACTACCAATTACCCATGGCCATCTGCACCTAGTTCCTCTTTAATTTTTGTTGTTATTGGTCATGATAAACTCAGGGCCTGGGCACTCCTTTCTGGGCTGGCTTTGAACCACGATCCTCAGATCTCAGCCTCCTGAATAGCTAGGATTACAGGTGTGACTCAATAGTGCCAGGCCCCTTTAAACATTTTTAATATCAGCCCTGACCCTATGTGACTCTTAGAACTATATAATATGGAAATTAGCTGAAGTGTCTGTTTTGCTTCTAGTATCCTGGTTTCTGGGAAGAGTCAGATTTATATGGGGGCAAGTCTTCTTTTGTCTGAAGCTGCCATCCTGGTGATTATTGGACCAGGCAAGGACAGACACCTCCTGGAGGTTGGGCTAGTCAGGTTTTCCTTTAGTAACTGTAGCCATGAATTGCAGGACACAGAAGTTGAGGCTTGTTGGGCTGAGTCACCATAATAGCATCATCACCCTGAGGGAAAAATCAGTGAACACCTAGTGCTCCCTATCCACTTGTGCAGAAGTGGCTTTCCAATTTTTGTTGTTGTTGTTGAACTCAGGGCCTGGATGCCATCCCTAAGCTCTTTCTAAAGGCTACTTCTCTTCTACCACTTTAAGTCACACAGCACTACTTCTGGGTTTTTGGTAGTTAATTGGAGATAAGAGTCTCATGGACTTATTATCTAAGTATAGTCATGAGCCACTAGCACCTGGTTTAATTACCATTCTCGTGTGTGTGTGTGTGTGTGTGTGTGTGTGTGTGTGTGTGTGTGTGTGTGTGTTGTGTGACCATGTACATATGCTCACACTACTACTGGGTCTTGAACTCAGGGATTTCCAGTCTACTATAGCATTTTTACTCAAGGCTGGCACTTGACCATTTGAGGCATATCCCCACTTCCAGCTTTTTTGCTTCTTAATTAGAGAATCTCTCAGATTTGTTTGCCTGGTGTTGGCTTCAAATTGGGATCCTCAGATCTCAGCCTCCTGAGTAGCTAGGATTACAGCTGTGAGCCACCAGTGGTAGGCATTCTACTTTCACTTATGTTTGCTAGAACAGCTTCTTTTTCTTTTTCTTTTTTCTTTCTTTTTTGCCAGGACTGGAGCTTGAACTCTAGGCCTGAACTCTTTCCCTGAGCCTCTTTTGCTCATCTACCATTCTACCACTTGAACCGTAGCACCACTTCCAGCTTTTTCTGAGTAGTTTATTGGCGATAAGAGCCTCATGGTCTTGCTTGCCCCAGCTGGCATTGAACTGCGATCCTCAGATCTCAGCCTCCTGAGTACTTAGGATTATAGGTGTGAGCCACTGGTGCCTGGCTAGAATAGCTTCTTGTTTCTTGTAACCAGAAACTCTTGGCAAATATCCCATCTTAACATATGGGACAAACTTGTCTAGTTGGTTCATAGCCTCCAGCACCTAGCACAGTGTCTGGAATGGATTATACACCCAGTAAACATTTCCTTAGGAATAAACAGCTCTTTGTAGGAAATAGAGCAACTTGCATAATAAAATTATAGGTGTGAGCTACCAGTGCCTGGCTCATTTTGTGTCTTTCTGGACTCGTCTATCATTTTTTCTTTGGTTACCATGTGCCTGCATTTTTGTTTTAATCTTAAAAATGTGTAATAAGATTTTACGTTTTTTTTTTTTTTTTTTTGCTAAAATATTTGGTTTCAGAGCAAGAATTAGGAACTTTTTAGATCTTTGGAAGTTGAGGTTAAAATATCTGTTAATTCCTTGTGTATGTAGTGGAATTTCCTCATGGAACATACAAAAGATCATTCTCAAGGAGATCTTTTTTTGGGGGTCATGAAGCTTGAACTCTGGGGCTGAACACTGTCCCTCAGCTCTTCAGCTCAAGGCTCGAGTTCTACCACTTGAGCCACTGTGCCACTTCCAGTTTTCTGAGTGGTTTATTGGAGATAAGAGTCTCATAGACTTTCCTGCTCGGACTTGCTTCGAACTGCAATCCTCAGATCTCAGCCTCCTGAGTAGCTAGGATTACAGGTGTGAGCCACAGATGCCCAGCTAAGGAGATCATTCTTTGTTCTTGAGATAGGGTCTCCTCACGCACCAGGCTGAACTGATAATCCTCCTGCCTACTGAAGGCTGGGATTACAGAAAGGCATCATTATATCCAGCTCATGGAAATGATTCTTAATGACATAGAAACTTTTTAAGAGGTAAAAATTTCAAAGAGGAAGAATTCCCAGTTAGAGAAAAATGTTGACAGTTCCTGCTCCCAGCCTACCCATGATATTTACAATCCTATAATAACTCTGTACATCAAAGGCTAACATTATTTTTCTCCTTTCTATACTTTTTAAATACTCTATAATAAATGCACTAAAATAGTAAAAGTTGAAGTAGAGTTTTTAATAAACTTTTCTTATTGTTCCCCCCATTAAACCCTTCGGAAGCAATCCACCTAGATGCAAGTTCAAGGAGGTGGCCTGAAAAGAAAATAATGGAATTGCCTAATTGACTTACTGATCTTGCAGGTCTGAGCGGGGTTTTTCTGTGTTTGGGTGCTTCCAGTTGCCTTAATCACAATTCCAGGGAACAGGGAGAAGGGTGTAGAACCTGCACTCAAAGTTAGCTCAGAATGGCCTGGTGCCAGTGGCTCATGCCTGTAATCCTAGCTACTCAGGAGGCTGAGATCTGAGGATCCAGGTTCAAAGCCAGCTCGAGCAGGAAAGTCCGTGAGACTCTTGTCTCCAATAAACTACTAGAAAACTAGAAGTGGTGCTGTGGCTCAAGCAGTAGAGCGCTAGCCGAGCTGAAGAGCTAAGGGACAGCACCCAAGCCCAGAGTTCAAACCCCATTACCGACAAAAACAAACAAACAAACAAAAACAAGGCTTTTGTTGAATCTTGAAATTGGGGGAAAACTTAGTCTTTATTCGAGTTCAAACTCCCAGATTAAAACTCCCAGATTAAAAACTTCTTCCATAACATCCCAGTTTCCCAGTTAGATACTTATCTATCTGGTGCCTGTGTAAAATACTTAGCATTAAAAGAAAGCAAACTAATTAGGTACTAACAATGAACACAAAAGCTCTTTAACAACTTAATATGAGAGATTACTTAAAAATTAGAAACTGGGCAACCTCCTGGGAGCTAAGAGAATAAAAAATGTAGGGAAATGATCTTCCCTCTCTTTCCCTATTTGTCAGCATTGCTTGAGTTCACAAGGAGAACAAACATGCACTCCTCTTGCTTTTATGGTTTTTCTTCATCAAAGTTTTCTCTCAGGTAACTAGCCTATCTTATGGCCTATCTTTGTTTCCTAACTGTAAAATTTTCAATATAGTCATTAGTGTTAAATAGCTTTAAGGTAAAAACAAAACAAAACAAACCTCTAAAAATTTAACACGAATTTAAGAGGTCTCTAAAATACACATCAGGTTAGTAAGTACACATTCCTAGCTGGAGGGAAAGAAACAATCTCTCCCTTTTTTAGTTCCTTAGTCATTGTAACTATCACTCCATATATCTCCTTAAAAATAAGAATTGAAGCTGCGTGCTGGTGGCTCATGCCTGTAATCCTAGCTACTAAGGAGGGTGAGATTTGAAGATTGTGGTTCAAAGCCAGCTGGGCAGGCAAGCCCATGAGACTTTTTTTTTTTTTTTTTTTTTTTTTAATTTTGAAAATACCGTACAGAGGAGTTACAATTACATGGGCAAGGGGCTGGGAAGGTGGCTCAGTGGTAGAGAGCTTGCCTTGCATTCATGAGGCCCTGGGTTTGATTCCTCAGCACCACATAAGCAAAAAGAAAAAGGCCGGAAGTGGTGCTGTGGCTCAAGTGGTAGAGCACTAGCCTTGAGCTGAAGAGCTGAGGGACAGTGCCCAGGCCCAGAGTTCAGGCCCCACGACGGACCCCCCCCCAAACAAACAAACAAACAAACAATAATTACAAGGGCAAGATAATGAGTACATTTCTTATCAAGCATTATTGCCTCCTCCTTTGTTTCCCCTTCCTATCCCTTCCCATCTTCCCCTCCCCCCGCCCCCATCCCATGAAACTCTTATCTCCAATAAACCAGTAGAAAATCAGAAGTGGTGCTGTGGCTCGAGTAGTTGAGCGCTAGCCTTGAACTGAAGAACGCAGGGACAGCACCCAGGCCCAGAGTTCAAGCTTCACAACCAACAACAACAACAACAAAAAGAAAGAATTGAACACAAGTGTTCTAACACTAAGCTACATCCTCTTTTCTTTTTTTTTTTTTGAGAGGGGTATACTATAATTTGAACTCAGGGCCTTGCACTTGCTAAGCAGGCACCTTACCATTTGAGCCATGCCTACAGCTCTTAGTACCATGGTTATTATGTTTTGAGATACAGTCTTACTTTTTGCCCAAGCTAACCTGGACAATAGCCTTCCTATTTATGCTTTTTTCTATAGCTGGGATAACAGGCTTTTACCATTTCACCCAACTTTTTCTTTTGAGATCAAGTCTCACTTCTTTTTTTCTTTTTAGAGGGGAAGGCTGGGCTAGCCTTTAAATGACAGCCTCCCGATTTCAGCCTCTCAAGTAGCTAATATTACAGTCATGAGTTACCATGACCTCTTTCTTCCTTTTCCTTCCTCTTTTCCTTCCTTCCTACCTACCTTTCTTCCGCCCCCCCCCCCCAACCTCTCTTTCTCAGTTTTGTACTTCAGGTTTTGGAGGAGGGTCAGGAAGATTTAAGACAAGAGCCTTGCTATGTAGTCAGGTTGGCCTAGACAGGGGATCCTCATTCCTCTACTTCCAGTTGCAGTTGAACCCATTGCAGTTTAGGACTTTTCGTTAATTTTACTAAATGAAAAGAAAACATGACTTTGCTCAAGATACAATCTTGGTTACATCTTGGTTACACAGCTAAAACCAATCAGTCTTGAAAGCAAGGAGAAGTAAATTTGAGAATGTAAATTAGTGAATTAATTAGAGTAAAACTAATATATACATGCTGTCATTATAACTCTTCCCAAGTATCTTGAGGAATCTGAGTTTCACTTCTTGGAATCATCAGAAAATTAGGCCAGCAGAAAGGCACGGAACAACTGGTTTGGCTGACAGTGGCTCCTTCTGAATCATAGACAAGATTTAAACAACATGTGGGTGTGAAAAAGAGCTAAACAGGCAGAAACACAGAGAAAAAGTTGCCTACTCCAATTTTCTGTTTGTCTGAAGAGCTATTTGTAATTTTTTCTTTTTTTGGTGGAAATGATGGAGACCCGTGACAGGGTCTTGCTGTGTAATCAGGCTAGGCCTAGAATGTTGGATTGTCCTGGCTCTGCCTCCTAAGTGCTGGGATTACAGGTGAATGTTTCATATCCAGCTAGAAGACATTCTTTAAAAGGAGTGGGGTGCCAGTGGCTCACACTTATAATCTGAGCTACTCAGGAGGCTGTGATCATGGATTGAAGCCAGCCCAAGCAGAAAAGTCCATGAGACTCTAAGCCAGAATTGTGGCTGTGGCTAGTACCAGGAGGCCCAGGGACAATGCCCAATCCTGGGGTTCAAGCTGGGGGAGGGGGGAAAAAGAAAGGAACAAAGCAAGCAAGCAAGCGAAATTATTTAAAAGATTTGCAGATATTATAGCTTAATTATGAAATCTGAAGAAGTACTATGCTTAGGAATGGAGCTTATGAACCCAATACAAGGCTTATGGGTGCAGGAAGCCAAAGAACTGTGAAATTTTTTCATGTCTGGCTATTTGAGAAGACTCAATGGCAAGGGTGTCGCCAAAAACAAAGTTTGTGAAAGATACCTAAACCTTAGAGGTGTGGCAGCTTTGTCACACTTCCAAAGCACTACCTCATCTTACCAGAGAGGGAGGGGTCCATGTGCCCCATTGGGAAGCACAGAGTCACAGCCCCTCCTGGGCATGAGTTTTGGACCTGTGGAGACACAGCCATGTCCTCACTCTGGATGTGGAAAAGCTGGAGGCAGTGGGGGCAGCCTAGGTCTCCGGATTCCAGTCTTTGCAACAACCAGAAAAGGCAGCACCTTTTGGAAGCCTGCAACATGCCAGACATCCTGCTATGTCACCAGACATATGGCCCAGAATCATGGACAAGTCAGTGAGGGAGTTGTTGACCCCAGTCCCATTAAAAAAAACAAACACATACACACACATATAACTTTTTAAATTGTTTTTATAAAGGTGATGTACAGAGGGGTTACATAGTCAGGTAATGAGTACATTTCATTTTGGATAATGGCACCTCTTTCCTCATTCCCAGTTACTTCCCATCCCACCCACAAGTTGCATAGTTCATTTTCAACATAGTGTCCTGTACCACTGCTGCATTTGTTCACTCTTTATCCCTTACCCTTCCAAAGACAGATAAATGAACAAACAACACAAAAAGAAAATAAAACAAAAACAGCAACAAAGGGAAGAATTTCTTGTTTCCAATTTCCTGGAGTTCATTTCAATAAATACAATTTTGTATGATCAGATACACATAGGCCTTATGCCTTTGTGTCCCTCTCCTAAGGATATCTTTTTTTTTTTTTTTTTTTTTTTTTTTTTTGTCGGCCGTGGGGCTTGAACTCTGGGCCTGGGCGCTGTCCCTCAGCTCTTCAGCTCAAGGCAAGCGCTCTACCACTTGAGCTACAGCACCACTTCCGGTTTTCTGGTGGTTTATTGGAGATAGGAGTCTCACGGTCTCTCCTGCCCCGGCTGGCTTTGAACAGCGATCCTCAGATCTCAGCCTCCTGAGTAGCTAGAATTACAGGCGTGAGCCACCAGTGCCCGGCTCCTAAGAATATCTTTTGTTGATTTCACTGTGTGTTGTAGTGGGGAGGGGCAGTGAGACCACTCAGTCTGCAGTGAAAATGTAAAAGATTTTATTGAGGGGCTGGGAAGGTGGCTCAGTGGTAGAGCACTTGCCTTGCATGCTCGAGGCCCTGGGTTCGATTCCTCAGCACCACATAAGAAAAAAGCCGGAAGTGGTGCTGTGGCTCAAGTGGTAGAGCGCTAGCCTTGAGCTGAAGAGCTGAGGGACAGCGCCCAGGCCCAGAGTTCAGGCCCCCCGACCGGACCCAAAAAAAAAAAAAAAAGATTTTATTGAGCAAAAGTGCTGCACTAGGACCTCACCTGGAGTTGGGATCCCAGGAAACAGCCCACATCGGCTTTTAAGCATTTTGGGTTAGGGAAGGGAAAGGGAGAGGCTGGGTGTTGGTTTTAGCCAATGATTGTTACAAGAAATGCACACATTAAGTTTAAATTTCCCGCCAAGGTTTTGTTGGTAGGAAGCAGGGGAACAGAACAACGGGTGGTGATGGCCCTCTGGGTTAGTGCTCTCATTGCTCAGAAAACAGCAGAAGCGAGTTACAGAGTTACAGGGTTACGGAGTTACAGAGTTACAATTACAGTTACTAGCTAAAGTAACAAGTTACCAGGGAAGTCTGATCCACAGCACACTGACATTTATATCTTAAAACCGTTCATGATCCATTTTACACATTCCAAGTCAAATAGAATATTCCATCTTTACATCCTCCACTGTATCAATGTGAATGCCTAGAATCCTGTATAATTTATCATGTCCCAGTATATTTTAGATCTAGCTTCTGCATATGAGAGACAACTTGTACCATTTGTCTCTCTGAGCTTGACTTATCTCACTTAACATTATTTGTTCTAGGTCCATCTATTTCCCTGTAAATGATATATTATTCTTTCTAATGGCTGTGTAAAATTCCACTGTGTACAGGTACCACATTTTTTTGTTTTGTTTTGTCGGTTGTGGGGCTTGAACTCTGGGCCTGGGCACTGTCCCTGCACTTTTCAGCTCAAGGCGAGCGCTCTACTGCATGAGCCACAGTGCCACTTCCGATTTTCTAGTGGTTTATTGGACTTTCCTGCTTGTGTTGGCTTTGAACTGTGATCCTCAGATCTCAGCCTCCTGAGTAGCTAGGATTACAGGCTTGAGCCACCTGTGCACGGCCCACATTTTTTTTTTTTTTGATCCACTCATTCATTGTAGGGCATCTGGGATGTTTCCACAACTTGGCTATTGTGGCTATTGTGAATACTGCAGCAGTGAATGTGGATGTTCTAGTGTCTTTATAGGTCCCTGGCTCATGATGTTCTGGGTAGATGCCCAGGAGTGGTATGGCTGGGTTGTAGGGAAAAGCTCTGTTTAGTTTTTTGAGGAAACTTCAGACTGTCGTCCAGTGTCTGTCCAGCACAATAGGGTTCCTTTTCCCCCACATCCCCACCAGCATTTGTTGTTGTTCAGCTTCATGAATCTGAGTTGTTGTGATTTGCATATCCTTTATGGTCAGGGATGATGAGCATTTCCTCATGTGTTTCTTTGCCATTCTAACCTCTCCTTAGCTTGGCTTATTAGCTTTGTAACTTCATCCCTTTGACATGAGGAAAACAAGTCACAGAGAGGTTAGTTACTTGACTTGTCCATTTCCAAATAGTGAATGCAAAGCAGATTAGACACACAGTCTTTCTGATCTCAGATTCAGGCTCTTTGTTACCTGGAAATGCCTAGAAAAACAGAGTTGTTTGCTGGTTCTCAGAGCTGCAGGAAGCTATCCATTGCCTATCACTTACATTTCATACTACTGAGCTTACTACTGAGCAACCTTTCCTTGCTGTGATGGCTACTTTCAATTTGCTGGGCTAAGGGATAAAACATTACTTCTGTGAGGCTGTTTCCTGAACAGATTAGTCCTTGAATCAGCACTGAATAAAGAAAATCCACCTTGCTCAGTGGAGGGGGTAGGGTGAGGATTATCCGATCCCTTGAGTGCCTGAATAGAAACAAAAGGCAGAGGAAAGAAATTCTCTTTCTTCTTGAGCTGGGGCATTTATCTCCTGTAATCAGACATCAGAAGGCCTGGCTCCAGCCTTCAGACTGAATCACATTGCAGCTTTCCTGACAGCAGCAGTAGATTGTGAGATTCCTTGGTCACCTTAATTTGTGGGCCAATTTCCATAATAAATATCCTGTGCAGATAGATGCATGTATGTATGTATTCTATTGAATCTATTTCTCTGGAAAACCTTGACAAATTGGCCATCTGTGGTTCTAAATCAGCAGCAGCAGCAGCAACAGTAGCACCATCTCCTGGGAACTCCTTAGACTGGTAAAAACCAGAGGCCCTGCTCAGACTCACTGAATCAGAATCTGATCTTTCAAGCTTGGGAAACCCTGATCACTTTCCTCATTGGTACATTTGTTACAGGCCTTTAATAAAGTACTAATTGTCCTGTGTCAGATAGCAATTCTGAGAACCAGTTTTTGTACTTTCATCAAGTGCTTGATTTTCAAAGGAACCATCATTTACACCCACTCTTTGCCAAACCAAAAATCCCCATTGAAAAAGCAGGGAGAAGTAGAATGTGATGATGAATGCCTACTTAGGAAGCTGAGGTAAAGGATTGGAGAAGTAGCTGAAATACTAGAGCTCATGCCTAGCAAGTATGAGGCCCTGAGTTCAATTCCCAGTACCATAAGAATAGATAAACAAAGAAATTGGCTAAGTGAAATTAAATTGAATAGAAAATACTGGGCATAATGGCTCACACCTGTAATCCTAGCTATCCAGGAGGCTAAAATCTGAGGATCATTGTTCAAAGTCAGCCCAGGCAGGAAAGAAAGTCTGTAAGACTCTATCTCCAATTAACCACCAAAAAGCAGGAAGTGGGAAAGCTGTGGCTCAAGTGATAGAGTGCTAATCTTCAGCAAAAAAGCCCAGGGACAGTGACCAGGCTCTGAGTTCAAGCCCCAGGACCGGCACAAACAAACATAAAAATTATTTAAACTAAAAATAAATTTAAAAATAGAGAGGAGGGCAGATGTAGTAGTGTGCACCTGGAATCTCAGCTACTGGGAGGATGAGGCAGTAGGATCTCTTCAGCCGAGGAGCTGGAGGCCAGTCTGGGCAACACAGTAAGATAAGAATGGTTCAAAACAAGTAAGCAAGAAAACAAACAAATCACCACCAACAAAAGCAAACAAAGCAGTAGGAAAATGCAAGGAGACATTTAAAATTTTTTATCTATTTGCCTGTACCAGGGTTTGAACAAAGGGCAGTACTTGCTACGTTTACTTGCTCACAGTTGGTGCTCTACAATTTGAACCATGCCTCCGACCAACTTTTTGCTAGTTACATGGAAATGGAATCTCACAAACTTGCTTTGATCATCTATCCTCCAGGTCTCAGGTTTCTTAGTAGCTAGAATTACAAGCATGAGGCTTAGGTGCTGGCTGCACCAAGAAGCATTTTAAAAGATGTTGTTGATAGGAGTTAAGGCAGCTGTCCTTACTCTGCTGTAGTAGAAGGTAGTGCTAAATATTTACACACCTAAGAAGATTAGCACAGATTGTGGGGAGAGGATTCTCATTGGGTTAAAGGTCACTTGCTTGTAAATCAGTCCATAGGGACAGCCTCACAGTGAGAATGACAAGGCTGGAGGAAGCCCATAGTTTTAGGGGTTTCCTGTGGGATGAGTTCTGTTTTCTCTTCCCAGTTATAGGAATGAGATGAGGCTTTAGGAGATTTCTTTTTTTTTTTTTTTTTTTTGGGGGGGGGGGTCCAGTTGTGGGCCTGAACTCTAGGCCTGGGCGCTGTCCCTCAGCTCTTCAGCTCAAGGCTAGCGCTCTACCACTTGAGCCACAGCGCCACTTCTGGCTTTTTTCCCCCCTGCTTACGTGGTGCTGAGGAATCGAACCCAGGGCCTCATGCTTGCAAGGCAAGCACTCTACCACTGAGCCACCTTCCCAGCCCCGCTTTAGGAGATTTCTGAAGAGTATCAGAGTCAACAACAAAAAATGTAGCTATAAATCTCCAAAAAAGGAACTTTTATCTAGGAATAAATAACAGGATTGCAGTCCAAGACTCACCTAGGTGAGGATGGTCTCTGGTATATTGTGAGAACAAAGGAAATGTTTGGGGAGGGGAGCACAGAGAAATCTGCATAAGTTGCTATGAAAGAAAGTTCACTTGTACTCCTTGCACATGACCAGCTTTGATTGGTGAATAGAAGCAGAGACACTGTAAAATTCATCTTCAGTTCTTAGTTGGCAACTCTGCCATTGGTTCTGAAGTGAGATTAGTCTAAAAGATAGAGCAGGCTACCTGGAGATTCAACTCAGTGAAAGAGCATTTATTTGCCTAGCATGTGTAAGGCTCTAGGTTCTAGCCCCAGCGCTGGAAGTATTTAGCTGAGAGGTTATTCCTAGAGCAGGCATCAATGGTCTCAGTGATTCCCCTTCTCTCTGTGGCCTCTTAGTTCCTCTGTAGTGGGCTGAAACAGGAATGGACCTGTATTTGTCATGGAAAAGGTGAATGGGCATGGGAGGGGCTTCAGGAAACTCCTTGTTTCAAAGCAGAATGTGTGTGTGTGTGTGTGTCTGTGTGTTTTAAATTGGGTGCTGGTGGCTTACACCTATAATCCTAGCTACTCAGGAGACTGAGATCTGAGGATTGTTGTTTAAAGCCGGCTCAGGCAGACAAGTCTGAGAGATTCTTATCTCCAATTAACCAGGAAAAAAATCAGGAATTAGAAGTGTAGTTCAGGTGGCAGAGCATTAGCACTGAGCAAAAAGGGAAAATGAGAGCACAAGGCCCAGTTCAAGCTCCAGTACTAGAAAGCAAACAAAACAAAACAAAACAAACTTTTAGTCATTTTAAAAAAAGTTCTTTTGGGGGGAAGTGGGGAGGGAAACAGGTGAAAACGAGGGAGGGGATAACACTGTTCAAAAAGAAATGTTCTTGGGGCTGGGAAGGTGGCTCAGCGGTAGCGTGTTTGCCTTGCATGCATGAGGCCCTGGGTTGGATTCTTCAGCACCACATAAGCAGAAAAAAGCTGGAAGTAGTACTGTGGCTCAAGTGGTAAAGTGCTAGCCTTGAGCTGAAAAGCTGAGAGACAGCGCCCAAACCCAGAATTCAGGCCCATAACTGACCAAAAAAAAAAAAAAAAAAGAGATGTACTCATAACCTTATCTATGTGACTGTAACTCCTCTGTACATCGCCTTTACAATAATTTTTTTTAAGTTACTAAGGCTGAGAAAGTAGCTTAGTGGTAGAGTCCTTGTCTAGCATTGAAGTTCTGGGTTCCATTCCTCAGTGCCATATAAACAGAAAAAGCCAGAAGTGGTGCCGTGGCTCAAGTGGTAGAGTGCTAGCTTTGAGCAAAAGAAGCCTAGGACCTGAGTTAAAGCCCTAGGACTGGCCAAAAAAAAAGTTACAAAGAGAGGAAAGAAGAAGAGAAACTTAATATCAGGCTCAGAGGTAGGTGGAGAGAAGTAAAAAGACAAGATGGAATCAGGGCATAAAAGAAAAAAAGACTTTTTTTTCACCAAGATTGCAAACCTGCCCTTCCCTTACCTATTTAAATACCATTGACTCTGACTTCTGATTTCCTTGCAAATCTAGATCTCTCCAGAAGACTTCTTCAGGTTGCCAGGAGCTTAATTCTGTCCAGTTTACAGTTTGTGTATGATTCTGGTGATTGAGTCCCTTCTACAAAACCTGTGCAACAATGGTGCCAGTTCAGTGCCCAGAAAGATCCTGCCTGACAGGAATTATATCTTAGTAACTTTGTTCCTAAACTACTATTGCCGAAAAGCATTGATTTTTGTTTGTTTGTTTGTTTGTTTGGGGCTTGGACTCAGGGCCTGGGTGCTATCCCTGTATTTTTTTGTTCAAGGCTAGTGCTCTTCTGGATTTTTGGTAGTTAGCTACAGATAAGAATCTCACTTTCAGGCTGGGAAGGTGGCTCAGTGGTAGAGCGCTTGCCCTGCAGGCCTGAGGCCCTGGGTTCGATTCCTCAGCACCACATAAGCAAAAAGAAAAAAGCCGGAAGTGGCACTGTGGCTCAAGTGGTAGAGCGCTAGCCTTGAGCTGAAGAGCTGAGGGACAGTGCCCAGGCCCAGAGTTCAGGCCCCACAACCGGACCAAAAAAAAAAAAAAAAAAAAGAATCTCACTTTCTTCCATTATATTTTTTTGGCCGACTTATGGAAGATTAGGTGGCTATAGGTCTGTAGATTCATTTTTGGGTCTTCAGGTCTATTCTTCTGTTTTCTGTTTTGATTTACTATGGCTTTGTAGTAGAGTTTGAAGTCTGGTATTGTTATTCCTCCAGCACTATTCTTTCTGCTAAGGATTATTTTTGCTATTCGGGGTCTTTTATTGTTCCATATAAAGTTTTGAATTGCTTCTTCTATTTTATTGAAGAATGAGGTTGGGCTATTGATGGGTATTGCATTGAATTTGTAGATACTAAAGTTACCAGCACAACTATGTTTATCACAGCATTATTCACCATAGCTAAGATATGGAACCAACCCAGATGCCCCTCAGTAGATGAGTGGATCAAGAAAGAGTCGGAGGGCTGGGAAGGTGGCTTAGTGGTAGAGTGCTTGCCTTGCATGCATGAGGCCCTGGGTTCCATTCCTCAGCACCACATAAACAGAAAAAGCTGGAAGTGGTGCCGTGGCTCAAGCGGTAGAGTGCTTGCCTTGAGCTGAAGAGCTGAGGGACAGTGCCCAGACCCAGAGTTCAGGTCCACGACTGGCAAAAAAAAAAAAAAAGAAAAGAAAAGAAAAAGAAAAAGTGGTACATATATACAATGGAATTCTATGCTTCCATCAGAAAGAACGACACCACCCCATTTGTTAGGAAATGGAAAGACAGAAAAAATCATTACCTAGTCCGAAAGAAATTTAGGTCCTATGGTTTCCCTTATTTGCAATAATTAGTATACATATAGGATAATCGTATCAGGTGAGCTCAAAAGCTCAAAAACCATGTATAAATGACCATATAAGATGATGCTAAGTGAAATGAACCTCAAGATATGGACCCGAGATGTCTGTCTTTATTGTTACTATTTTAAATATACCATGTGATTTTATTATTTTTTGTTGTTGTTTTCTTTGTATGTTCTTTCCCCTATGGCATATCCTGTTATCACTGTACTCGATTTTTTTGGGGGGGGGGTCCAGTCGTGGGGCCTGAACTCTGGGCCTGGGTGCTGTCCCTCAGCTCTCCAGCTCATGGCTAGCGCTCTACCATTAGAGCCACAGTGCCACTTCTGGCTTTTTTCTTTTTGCTTATGTGGTGCTAAGGAATCGAACCCAGGGCCTCAGGCATGCAAAGCAAATGCTCTACCACTGAGCCACCTTCCCAGCCCAACTGTACTCGATTCTGATACCCTGCATCTTGTATATACATATGTCTAATCTGGGGAGGGGAAGAAGAATAACAAAATGCTGAAACAAGGACACAGGATAATCCATTGCAACAAAGATACCTACACAGGACAGTATATTGGAAATGAACTTCACAACTTTGTGTGGTGAGGGGTGGGGAAAGGAGGATAGGAGTGTGGGAGGTGGGGGAGGGAAGGGATAGTGGAACAACAAGAAGGAAGGGAAGGGATAACAATGACCGGACAAGTAATGTACCCATTGCCTTACTCGTGTAACTGTAACACCTCTGTACAACATCTTAACAATAAAATTAAAGAAAAAAAAAAGAATCTCAGGAGCTTTCCTGTCCTAGCTGGCTTTGAACGACTATCCTCAGATCCTCAGCCTCCTGAGTACTAGGATTACAAGTGTGAACCAGTGCCCAGCAGTATTTGGTTCTTGTCTCTCAAGCATAATAGCTTCTCAAATTTCTTTAAGGTTAAAGTTTTTGTTTTTAAAAGATGTAACTCCTCTGAACATGTAAATACTATTTATCCAAATGAATTCCTGGGAATGGAAACATGCCTTTGTTGTTATTGTTGGTGATGGTGGTAGTTGTGATGCCTGTTTTTGTTTGGTTTGCTTTGTCTTCTTGTTGGTGAGGGGGCAGAGAGGAAGCACAGAAATGGAAGGAGGAAGGGTGAACACTAGACACTAGTAGACACTATGTGAACTAGTAGAAGTACGTGGTAGACATGTCATAGGTAAACACTAGGTGGAAAATGAACTATTAAACTTGTAGGCAAGGATGGAAGGAGGGGATCAGAGGCAAAGGAAGGAAGCGTTGATATTTTCCAAAAAGAATTGTACTATGCCAGGTACTGGTTGGTGACTCATGCCTGTAATCTTAGCTACTCAGAAGGCTGAGGTCTGAGGATCATAGTTTGGTTCAAAGCTAGTCTTAGCAGGAAAATCTGCAAGACTCTTAATCTCCATTTAACCACCAGAAAACTGGAAGTAGTGCTGTGGCTTGAAGTGGTAGGGTGCTAGCCTTGAGCAAAAGAGCTCAAGTTCAGCAATCAGGCTCTGAGTTCAAGCCCCAAGACTGATAAAAAAATTTAGTAAACTCTCTGTACAACACCTTAAGAACAATAAAATTATATTTAAAAATTGTTTCTGTTTGCTGAGTTGTTTGCATTTCCTTGCCTCTTGTTCCTTTGACTTCTTTTTCATGCTTCACATAGCCTTCATATTTTTGGTAGTCTTTAGTAATCACATGTACCTAAGAATAAGACTACGTCAAGGTAATTGACAATGGTTTCCTCTTTTTGGTGGATGCATGCTCTCTTTCTGTTTGACCTCTCTCTTCACTAGGAGTTCTGTTCAAACAGTTTATTACCAGATTTTGATTTAGAGTCAAGGCCTATTCTGAGTCAACAAGAGAGTAGATCTCGAGGCCACAAAGTTGCCAAGATTCTAGAACAGGGAAGACTCTTTGGGGAGCTTTCTCCTGACAGTTTAAACCTGACAGTTTATTCAGAAAGGGTCTATGGGAGATTGTTAGCTATATGGTTCAATGAATCTCACTTCCCTGTGCACATGCTCCTTTTATAGTGTGACCTTGCAGCTCTTTAATCCAAAAGTGAAGTCTAGTTCTCACCTCTAGAACTCTTGAATCTGGTCCAGCCTGGTGACTTGTGTTGGTTAACTGAATGCAGCAGAGATACTGCTGTTTAGAATGTTGCAAATCAGGGAAGACTGGCTCACATCTGTAATCCTACCTACTCAAAAGGCTGAAGACTGGGGCTCAAAGCCAGGCTAGAGAAAAGCTTGTGAGACTCCATCTCCAAAATACAGAAAACAGGGCTGGAGGTATGGCTCAAGAGGTAAAGCATTAAGAAACTCGTGGTTCTAAATTCAAATCCCAATTACTGCCCCCTCCCCCCAAAGTGCTAATCACCATCTTAGGCTCTCCAAAAATGATTCTTTTTTTTTTTTCTTGTGTGTTTTTTTTTTGGGTCCGCTTGTGGGGCCTGAACTCTGGGCCTGGGCACTGTCCCTCAGCTCCTCAGCTCAAGGCTAGCGCTCTACCACTTCAGCCACAGCGCCACTTTCGGCTTTTTTCTTTTTGCTTATGTGGTGCTGAGGAATCAAACCCAGGGCCTCAGGCATGCAAGGCAAGTGCTCTAACACTGAGCCACCTTCCCAGCCCCCAAAAATGATTCTTTTGCATTGATCTTATGCTCTTGCATAAGTAGCTCCATGTGGGAAGAGTGCAGCTAATCCATAAAACCAAGAGAAACAATAAAGCACTGCTATTTTAGGCTGCAAAAGTCTGCAGTGGCATGTTTTGCAATCATAGGTAAAGGAGACTAAGCTTTTTATGTTTCGCTGTTATCTGGGATGCCTGTGTTCTTCACATGTAAGGTGGGAAAGAGATCTAGCTGATGCAACAATTCTGAAAAACAGAACTGAAAATAAACTGTTTCCTGTCACCACTCCAGCCCTATGCACCAGACATGCCTTGCTTGAATCTCCTGGTAAGGCTGACTACTGTAGACCTGTCTCAATCCTGTTCTTCCCCACTTACTAACACACCTCTGATTTTAGCAATGTACCCAACAAAAACAGTCTGTTTCTAAGTCTTTTTTTGTATCAAAAGGCATCCAAATGAAAAAGTTTATGAAAATGGGCTCTAAATGGAAGGCTTCTGTGAAATTTTCAGGACTGCTTAAGTGGAGTAGACTTACAAACTGAACTCTTTTTTTTGTTCATCTGCTCTTTCTTCCTCCTGACTAGAATGTGACTGTAATGACAACCTTTGATCCTGAGATGAGTAAGAACGAAATCTACGTACTCAGTGGAACAGGGCTGAAAGAGAAAACAGATACCTCTCATGATTCGGTGGAACTACCCTGTGGGTCTACCTATCTCCAGATTACTTTTCATTTTGGTCAGTCATGGGGCTTGAACTCAGGGCCTGGGCACTGTCCCTGAGGTTTTATTCCACTCAGGCTAGTGCTTTACCACTTTGAGCCATAGCACTACTTCCAGTTTTCTCGTGGTTAATTGGAGATAAGAGTCTCATGGAATTTCCTGCCTGGGCTGACTTTGAACCAGGATCCTCAGATGTCAGCCTCTTGAGTAACTAGGACTACAGGTATGAGCCACTGGTACCTGGCACACAATCGTAGTTTTAATATTTTTGTCTACTAACTCTAAATGTGTTTGTCTGCTAAATCTGTATCTGTTCTGCCTTTCCACGTCAGTTTTCTGTGCTTACTCTTCAAAGGATTATATTATCTTAAGGTTGGGCTCCCCAGATGCAGATTCTGAGGTAGGGGTCTTAGTTGGAGGTGATGTCAGAAAAAATGGTAAAGGAGTAAAAAAGTGGGATTGAGGGTGGAGGGGACTAATGCAGGCCATACTAATGCACAGGTTGTATGTACCTGGTACCCATCTATTGAGTATCTCTGAGCTGATACAAAATAAGAAATTGAAGATGCCCTGATTGAGGAAGGAAACAGGGATATTCTAACCCCAATTTGCTTTGGTCATTGATTGAGGGTAACTAATGTGGGGGCAGGCTGCCTATATTTCTAGTCTGTCTACCCAAATGGGCCTAAGCAAGGTTTCTACAGCCAGATCCAGACTTAGGGCAACTACTTAGGTGCTTACAGTGGGAATGGAGAATGCTGAGAGGACATAAGGACAGACCGACAATGTCTGCACAGTACACCTTGTACCTGGGAGTCCAGATCTTCATTGTGGGGTTTATTGACTCAGTCTGATCCAGTGGACTGGGTTCCCTCTGAAGGTTTATTTTGGCTCATAGGCACTCCACTAAACCTCATGGCTCTTCCAATTCTAGGAAGATATGGTCTATTCTATGTGTGGTCAGCTAAGGGGAAGAAGGTTATACTTTGAGGTTTCCAGGAATCAGAAGAACACAGCCTTCCTTCTGGCGGCACAGCTGTCTGGCCAGTATATCTTCTGTGTCATGATGTATTTTAATTTCTTTTTTTTTTTTTTTTGGTCCAGTCATGGGGCCTGAACTCTGGGCCGGCTCTGTCCCTCAGCTCTTCAGCTCAAGGCTAGCGCTCTACCACTTGAGCCACAGTGCCACTTCCGGCTTTTTCCTTTTTGCTTATGTGGTACTGAGGAATCGAACCCAGGGCCTCAGGCATGCAAGGCAAGCGCTCTACCACTGAGCCACCTTCCCAGCCCCTGTATTTTAATTTCTATAAACAATCCAAGTCTAGACTCTGATAGCCTGTAAAATCAGGTCTATTAGTACAACTCTCAGGGAGGCTTGTCAAGGGCTTTCCTAGGTTTCCAGGGGACGTGATAGATAATTGCTAAAAACAACAAGTGACTTAACCTCTTTGAAATTCAGTTTCCTTTTTTGAAAACAAGGAGAATGTAGGAGGAGACCACTTTCAGGGATTTTGCAAGCTGGAGGATTCTGACTTTACATTGGCAAGCCTGGCAAGCCACTGTACAGTCAATGAAAGGCATTTCCATGTCATAGATTTCCACTGAAGGAGGAATCTCTTATAATGGAGTCCTCATATTTTTGGACTTTTTTTTTTTTTTTGGTCAGTTGTGGGGCCTGAACTCTGGGCCTGGGTGCTGTCCCTCAGCTCTTCAGCTCAAGGCTAGTGCTCTACTACTTGAGCCACAGTGCCATTTCCGGCTTTTTCTGCTTATGCAGTGCTGAGGAATTGAACCCAGGGCTTCATACACGCAAGACAAGCACTCTACCACTGAGCCACCTTCCCAGCTCCTGGACTTATCTTTTGACTCTATGCTTCCATATATCTCAAGGGAACACTCAGATGTCAAATGATTGGCATAAACACATTAGATATGGTCATTGCAAATGGAAATTTGTCGTATAGCCAACAAACGGTTTATGGCATATTTAGGTGATAGAGTATAATTGACATGCAAAAAATATTTCAAAGAAACTTTGACATACAGAACCATACAGTATATGTATGCTATATGGAAAACAAGATGTAAAAATAATGTATGTTGAAGGATCCCAACTGGTTCTGATATATGATTGCATTATATGTATCTAAAATTTATTTATAATTTTATATTTTACCTCTACGCTTAAAAAGATCACAATGGTGTATGAGTGTGGTAGGTTCCTTTTCTCTGACACTATAAAGCCAGGAGCTGGGAGCTTGTGGCTCACGCCTGTAATCCTAGCTACTCAGGAGGCTGAGATCTGAGGATCACTGTTCAAAGTCAGGCAGGAAAGTCCGCAAAGACTTCTACCTCCAATTAACCACCAGAAAACTGGAAGTGGTGTCGTGGCTCAAGTGGTGAAGCACTGGCCTTGAGCTGAAGAGCTCAGGGACAGCACCCAGGCCCAGAGTTCAAGCCCCACAACTGACCAAATAAAAGAAAAAAACTGAAACAAACAAACAATAAAAAGAAATAAAGCCAGGAACAGCCAGTGCAGTTACAATAAAGCAACACAATTTATTTAATGACGAGAAAGTAAGGCTGCTCAGGAGAGTGAGTAGCTGGACAGATTTGTCTGAGGAGTGGTCCTTTGTCCAAGAAGAGGGTAGGAATGTCCCAAGACCCCTGCTTTTGCTGCCCCGCCCCCATTTCCATCCTTCTCTGTTGGACTGTGATTGGTTTGAAAGAGACAAGACCCTCCCCTGGGTGGTGGCCACAGGATGGTGGCTTGCCGGAGGGCTTGCTTGAGCTATGGCAGGATCCAAGACCCTCTCCAGAGTGGTGGCACTGGTGGGTGGTTGGGGGGTGGGAAGTGGGCATAAAGGTGATATGGCTAGCCTGGTCAACAAAAATAATTTTCTTCCTTTTAAAACTCATTCTGTATTTTCTATGTTTTCTACTATTACCTGAAATACGTGTTATTTTTTATAACCAAAAAAAATCAAAAGTGGTTTATAATTTGCAGAAGAATTAGAACAGTACACAGTTGACTGTTCTTGTTTGCAAGAACTCTAATGTGGGCACCAGGCTCCCTGAGGATCTTTTTTTTTTTTTTGTCAGTGTGGGGCTTGAACTCAGCCTGGATGCTGTTCCGAGCTGTTTTTGCTTAAAGCTAGTGCTCTAGTCCAGCACCAGTGGCTCACTCCTGTAATCCTACTCAGGAGGCTGAGACCTGAGGATCATGGTTTGAAGCCAGCCTGGGCAGAAAAGTTCCTGTGAGACTCTTGTCTCTAATAAACTACTCAAAGAAGTGCTAGCCTTGAGCACAAAGAGGCTCAGGAACAGTGCCCAGGTCCTGAGTTCAAGCCCCAGGACTGGCAAAAAAAAAAAAAAAAAAAAAAAAAAAGCTAGTGTTCTACCGCTTTGAGCCACAGCATCACTTCTAGTTTTCTGGTGGCTAACTGGAAATAAGAGTCTTACAGACTTTTCTGTCCCAGCTGGTTTTGAACTGCCATCCTCAGATCTCAGGCTTCTGAGTAGCAATAAATTCAGGTGTGAGCAAAGTGCCCAGCTCCCTGAAAATCTTAACTCACTGGAATTTATTGTCATGGTGTCACAGGTAATTAAAGTTGCTACCTCATTGTCTGCATATGATGATGGAGTCTGAGCCCTTGCTCTTCCTGCTGAGACTAACAAATGCTATTGTCTCAGTTTTCAACTAAGTGTCAATGGTGTCATCTGCCCAGACTTGTGTGCTGATTCTACAGAGAGAGGATGACCTCATTTATTCTCAGTATAGCTGCAGGTGGGGGATGGGAATTCTGGATGGTGAGTCAATTCCAAATTGTATTTATATTCCATAGCAATAGCTATTTTCCCCTATATTACTTAAAGCCACCCAGATTCTAAAACAAAAATGGTCTTTTTGAAGACCATATTGTAGATGGTCTGGCTCACGTATGAGCATGAATTTGATCCTTGTAGCAGATGCTGGCATTGTCTTCTCCCCTACTTGCAGATTTCTTGTGAATCTATGGAAGGAAATTCTCTGATCTTTGGGTAAGAGTTGTTCCATTTATCCAGAGATTTAGTGAATAAATACCCAGCCTTCTTCCCCCTGAGAGGACAATTTTTCAGCATGTTCTAGCCAATTCTCAAGTCTTTAGAGGATTAAGTCCCAGTTTTCCCCAGCAGAAATCTGCTCATTAGCAAACAGCTTTCCTCCCTGTCCACTCTCCTTCTGTAGCTGAGTAAACTGCTAGCACCCAAGGATCCTTTTCTCAGGGGAGGGAAAGAAACTGAGAGAGCCCTATTCTTTTTGTATTTGATGATACTTTGGGTCATTTGGAACAAAGAGAATTACTCTTATCTCCCAAGGCAGAATTAGGGATATTATTTTAATCTTAGTAAACAAAGGTCCCCAATCAGGAAGATGTCTTATATCCCAGTATTTTGAAACTCTAAATTGAAAATGTTTAACAACAGTGAAAACCTTTGCTGGGAGTGAGCTGTGAATCATTTCCTGTTTCTCAAAGAACACAGTCTGGACTCTGGCTGGAAATAAAAGGCAAATCATTTCATTTCCCTAAAGGGTTGAAGACATTTCCCTCAGGCTTCTACAAAAGCTTTTACATTACTGTGCCCTAAAAATAACATCTTTACTCCTGAATGAGTTATAACAGCTGAAATGGTAGGCTATTTTCATCTACCTCCAGGAACTCTAAATGTGAGAGGGAATTATGCAATGACATGCTATCTTCTGCCTTGGTAAAACAAATCATTGTTCTGCTGTGATGGGCTTTCAAAGTAATGTAATAAGACTTTTTGAGGATATATGCAAAGAGGGAAGAAAAAGAGTGGGAAAAATTAGAGAGGGTTAACACTTGGGAGGCTAAGGCTAGAGAATCATGAATTCAAAGCCAGCCTGAGATACACAGCAAAACCACTCTCAAGCAAACAAGCAAGGAAGAAAGCAAACAATTAAGCAAAACAACAAATTCAAGATACAGTGACTTATACCTATAATTGTAGCTATTCAGGAGTAAGAGATGAGACCAACCCAGGAGAAAACATTTCAACCAATAGCTGGGTGTGGTGACATGCACCTGTAATCCCAGCTACTTGGTAAGTATAAGCAGGAAAATAGAGGTGTGGGTTTGGCCTAGACCTAAGTGCCAGATCTTGTCCAAAAAAAAATAAAATAAAAAGGCTGGGATGTAGTTCAAGTGGTACAGTCTGCCTCACAAGCATCACACCCAGGGTTCACACCCAAGTATTGCAAAGTAAATGAAAAAAAAAAAAGAATACAATTAATGAAAGATTAGAATGTCTAGAAGGATGTAGAAGGAACAACTGGTGAGATTTAGTAAATATAATTTAGCTGTTCCTGTCACAATAATTAAAGAAGATGACAACTGTGAAAAGCATCTTTTCTATTAAAATTGTTTGCTTTCTGTTAATTTGAAGATAATTGTTTTTTTTTGTGTGTGTGAAAATACTGTACAGAGGGGTTACAATTACATGGGCAAGATAATTGTTTTTCTGAAGGGTTCCTGCTTTGGCAAGGTGGCTTGGCCGTTGATAGTTATACTTTAGTTTACATACATCCTCCCTTCCCTGGCTCCCCCCCCCCATCACTTTAATTAAGACATCTGTTAATTAAGCTGTGTCCTTTTGCAGATTGTGAATGGGAGCTCAGCCAATGGGAGCAGAGGGGCGGGGCCTATTGGGTTAGGAATAAAAAAGGGAACAGCCTGCTTGCTCTGTGTGCTTACTTGCCAGGTTTGGCTGATGGTGCACAGATCTGCAAAAGTAAATTTTGCCTGGCTGAGTTCCTTTCAAGTTGGTATCTTTATTCCTATGCGACACCCCAACATCCCAAGCTATTTCTAAAAAAAATTATGTTAACATGTTTTACTACAGTAACAAGTTTACTATTGACATGCATCCCCTAACATACTCAAATATGTACAATAAAATGTGTCCTTTAGGAAAAAAAAATGAATTCCAATAAATAAGGGAGAAAGAGATCAGTCAACTAACCAATCAGTCAGTCTTGGAGGGAACTGGCGGCATTGTGGGGCCCTAGGAAAATGATTGACCTGATTACACTTGTCATCTGGGTACAACTGTAACAGGTGCTTAAGAACTGCTTTTGCTGGGCTGGAAATGTGGCTTAGTGGTAAAGTGCTTGCTTAGCATGCGTTAAGCCCTGGGTTTGGTTCCTCAGTACCACATAAACAGAAAAGGCTGAAGTGGTGCTGTGGCTCAAGTAGCAAAGCAAAAGAAGCTCAGGGACAGTGCCCAGGCCCTGAGTTCAGGCCCCAGGACTGGCAAAAAAGAAAAAAAAATTACTTTTGCTGAAAAACATCAGCTCTTTATTGAGCCCACAAACTACCTAAAAGCAGGATACAAGCTAGGCATCCCACCTTTCATTTTGTGTCTATGTCCTTTGTCCTGAGATATCCTTTTCTGCAATCACCTTGGAAGCTAGGAAAGGGCTGAGGAGATAGAACCAGCCAGACATAAATGACTGTTATGCTTGTCTGATCAACCCTGAGTCAATGGACTATTAAACCACCTCTGGCTTTGAACATGCCTGTGACTAGGACTACTTCACCTATGCATACCTTTTGCTTCTGGTCCCTAATTCTTTGTCAATTTAAACGTATAGTTCATACCTATATCCTGAAGATGGGCCAAAGTGCTTTCTATGGCATGCATGCCATATAATAAATTTCTTCTCTGCCCTTGACCATGTCTCTCTCTCTCTCTCTCTCTCTCTCTTTTGCCAGTCCTGGTCTTGAACTCTGGTGGGACTATTCCACTTGAGTCATGCCTCCAGCCACCATGTCTCTTTATTTGGTGTATGTCCCTGGACTTGACATGGAATTCTTGGAATTTGGGCTTAGCAAAGTCCATGAGACTCTTATCTCCAATTAATAACCAGAAAATCGGAAGTGGTGTTGTGGCTCAAAGTGGTAGAGGACTAGCCTTGAGTGCAAAAGTTCAGGGACAGCATCCAGGCCTTGAGTTCAAGCCCCATGACCACCAACAAAAAATCGTAAATACTGGTTGTCAGTGGCTCATGCTTGTAATCCTAGCTACTTGGAAGGCTGAGATCTGAGGATCATAGAAGCTAGTCCAGGCAGGAAAGACACTGAGACCCTTATCTCCAATTAACCACTAAAAAAGCCGTAAGTAGAGCTGTGGCTCAAGTGATAGAGCACTAGCATTGAGCAAAAAGCTCAGGGGCAGTGCCTAGGCCCTGAGTTTAAACCCCAGATTGACACAAAAAAATCATCAGTCTGGTTATGAAAAATTGTTTTCTTGCTCAGTGATTTTTAAAGAAACTATGTAGTGGTAGGTGCCAGGGGGTCACTTCTGTAATCCTAGCTGCTAAGGAAGCTGGGATCTGAGGATTAAGGTTTGAAGCCAGTCCAAGCAGTCCAAGCAGGAAAGTCTATGAAATTCTTTTTTTTTTTTTTTTTTTTTTTTTTTTTTTGTCGGTTGTGGGGCTTGAACTCTGGGCCTGGGCATTGTCCCTCAGCCCTTCAGCTCAAGGCGAGCGCTCTACCACTTGAGCTACAGCGCCACTTCCGGTTTTCTGGTGGTTTATTGGAGATAGGAGTCTCACGGTCTTTCTTGCCCGGGCTGGCTTTGAACCGCGATCCTCAGATCTCAGCCTCCTGAGTAGCTAGGATTACAGGCGTGAGCCACCAGCGCCCGGCTGTCTATGAAATTCTTATCTCCAACCAACCACCAAAAAGCAGGAGGTGAAGCTGTGGGTTAAGTGGTAGAGTGGCTGTTTTATTTTGTTTTGTTTTTGTTCCGGTCATGGGGCCTGAACTCTGGGCGTGGGCGCTGTCCCTCAGCTCTTCAGCTCAAGGCTAGTTCTCTACCACTTGAGCCACAGCGCCACTTCTGGCTTTTTTCTTATATGGTGCTGAGGAATCGAACCCAGGGCCTCAGGCATGCAAGGCAAGCACTCTACCACTGAGCCACCTTCCCAGCCCCTGGAGTGGCTGGTTGTTTTAGAGCAAAAAAGCTCAAAGGTCCTGAGCTCAAGCCCCGGAACCCACATAAAACCAAAAAACAAGCAAGCAAACAAAATAAATCAAGTGTGTATTATATGGGAATATGCTCCTTTCCTCTTAGTTTAAAGGTAACTAACTGGACTTCCAAAAGAGTTTTTACAACACATTAAAGTTAACTTAGACCATAATAATTTGCTTTTACTTTGAGAGGCTTTTAGGTAATCATGAGACAGGGCATGAAAACCTGTTCTCCAGTTCCTACATAGAGTGCTGAGCTATGGAAGAGCCCCTTCTAGCTCTAATGCTTTATGAGATCCCAGATGACTTAGCTCTTTGTGAGAGCTTAGAACCCAGATCAGTTAGCCAGGAGTGAATTACTCCTGGCAAAAATCAAAAGCAGTTTATTTCTGTCCAGTTAGAGATAACTCAGCAGAGAAAGCTCTAAATACAGAGGACAATGTGGAGGATGAAATTAACACCTCAAGTTGGCAGACCAACAAGAAGCCAGCAGAGTCTAGAGAGGCTGAGGTAAGAGGCTGATAAGACTTCTACTCTCTTTGATAGCAACAATGTCTACAGAACAAGAGTACTTCTTAAGTATTAGGCTGTTTTGATTTTAACATGAATATTTCATTGTCTATAGTGAAAACTATATATATATATATATACACACACACACACACACACACACACACACACACACACACACACACACACACACACACACATATATTTTTATTATTTTTTTGCCATTCCTGAGGCTTGAACACACACACACAGAGGAAAAGGAAAGTGTCTGTATATGAACTAACTTTTCTGATTTATCCAAGTTTGCAGAAATTGAACCCATTGACCCAAGACACCACTGCTGCCTGAGGCATCTTACCAATTTGTTGGTACCATATCTGCTATTGATTTGCTTTGTCATGCAATGTCTGACTTTTAAACTATTGTTGATTATGCTCACTTCTTTGGCTTAATAAACTTATCCTTGGGTTAAAAACAATAGAAAAACTAAGAAAAAATGCTAAACTTGACTGTGTGTCCTGGGCTTTGAACTCAGGGCCAGAGTGCTGTCCTTGAGTTTTTGTTTTTTGGGTTTTTTTTGGGTCCGGTTGTGGGACCTGAACTCTGGGCCTGGGTGCTGTCCCTCAGCTCTTCAGCTCAAGCTAGCACTCTACCACTTAAGACACAGTGCCACTTCCGGCTTTTTTCTTTTCGCTTATGTGGTGCTGAGGAATCGAACCCAGGGCCTCAGGCATGCAAGGCAAGCGCTCTACCACCGAGCCACCTTCCCAGCCCTGTCCTTGAGTTTTTTGTTTTTTGTTTTGTTTTGTTTTTTTGCTCAAGGCTAGTGCTTGATCACTTGAGCCAAAGCTCCACTTCCGGTAATTTTTTTTTTGGTGTTTAACTGGAGATAATAACACTGTCTCAGACTTTCATATCTGGGTTGGTTTTGAAGTGTGAACCTCTGATTTCAGCCTTCTGAGTAGTTAGGATTACAGATGTGAGACACTGGCACCTAGCTAATGTGTGTTTTTTTTTTTTTTTAAATCTTGACAGAATTCTAATAAAGCTTTTTTTTTTTTTGTCGGTCATGGAGCCTGAACTCTGGGCCTGGGCACTGTCCCTCAGCTCTTCAGCTGTAGACTAGCACTCTACCACTTGAGCCTCAGCCCCACTTCTGGCTTTTTTTGCTTATGTGGTACTGAGGAATCGAATCCAGGGCTTCATGCATGCAAGGCAAGCACTCTACCACTGAGCCAACTTCCCAGCCCCTAATAAAGCTTTAAAGGAAATCATAATTCTTAGATAGAAGCTATCACTGTCCCCCATACTGGACAGATCAATAAAGCATGTCTCCCCACCTACCCCCAGGTGTGGGGTTTGAACTAAGGGCCTTGAGCTCTCAGGCTTGCACCCTACTTGAACTATACCTCCAATTCCCAATAAAGCATTTTTGATAGAAAAACTGAACTTAGATTTGTTAAGTACCTGTAACATGCTAAGCATCGTGAGTATACAATTTTTAATTTAATGAAAACTGATTTAATCAGACATAGATATTATTTTAGAGATGAGGAAATTTGACCTTGCCAAAGTCATATAGCAACCATGTTTAGAAAAAGCCCTGGTAGCTCACACCTGTAATCCTAACTACTAAGGAGGCTGAGATCTGAGGATCATGGTCCAAAGCCAGCCTGGGCAGGAAAGTCTGTGAGACTCTTATCTCCAATTAATCACCAGACAACCAGAAGTAGTGCTGTGGCTTAAGTGGTAGAGTGCTGGCCTTGAGCTGAAGAACTGAGGGACAGCCCCCAGGCCCAGAGTTCAAGCCCCAAGACCAACAAAAACATGACAACAAAACAAAAAGATAAAGCCTGCTTCTTTCTTTGGTCTGTCATGGGCCTTGAACTCTGGGCCTAGACACTGTCCCTAAGCCTCTTTGTGTTCTCAAGGCTCTACCACTTCTGGCTTTTGTTTGAGTGGTTACTTGGAGATAAGAGTCTCATAGGGACTTTTCTGCCTGGGGAATGGCTTTGAACTGCAATCCTCAGATCTCAGCTTCCTGAGTAGCTTGGACTATAGTCATGAGCCACGGGCATGCAGCTGAACTTTAGTTTTTCTTTCCAGTAAATACTTAGAGAACTGCTGGGTCACTGTTACTATGTTTAAAACTTTTAAGAAATGCCCGAAACTTTTTCAAAATACTGTATTTGGCTGGATGCTGGTGACTCATGCCTGTAATCCTATTTACTCAGGAGGCTAAGATCTGAGGATCACGGTTTGAAGCGCTCAGCAAGCCTACTTTCTATTCCATAATCTTCATTTGGGTACAGTGTATGGAGATACATCAGGAAATTTATTAGAGATGAAAATCAATTGAAGGCCCTACTCCAGTCCTCCTGAGCCAGAGTAGTCAAGTGCCTTCTTAGCAAGTGTGAGGTCCTGAGTTCAAACCTTAGTACCAATCCCCCCAGCTTTAACCTTAGTACCAACCCCCCCCCAGCTTTAACCTTAGTACCAACCCCCCCAAAGCTTTAACCTTAGTACCAACCCCCCCAGCTTTAACCTTAGTTACCCCCCCAGCCTTATAAATGTAAATATTTTTGCTAACACTTACTGGGTCTTCCCAATATACTAGACTTGTTTATTTCTCACAATAATGCTATCAGAGTTGAGGAAACAGGTGTCAAAACTTTAAATAACTCCTAGGTCACACAGCTATTAGGCTCCAGTGACTCATGCCTGTAATCCTAGCTTCTTAGGAGGTTGAGAGCTGAATGGTTCAAAGCTAGCCCAGGCAGCATGGTCTCTGAGACTCTTACCTCCAATTAACATCCCTCCCCGCCCCCTTAAAAAGCCAGAAGTAGAGCTGTGGTTCAAGTAGTAGAGTGCTAGCCTTTAACACAAAAGCTCAGGGACAGTGCCTAGGCCCTGAGTTCAAGCCCCAGAAGCAGCACACACAGACAAAAAAGATAAAAGTTACCAATATTCATCAAGCAATGAATCACTTTCTTCTTTGCAGTGATAAACATACTAAAGCAACAATAATTAAAAATGCTACTGTTTATTGAAAAATGTCTGAAGACATAATTAAAATATTTACAGGAAGCATACTCTCTTAGGTTAAAAGCTAAATCTATTTTCTTGTGCATTTCACTGTCTTGGCAAGCTATCCTAGGGTGGGAATTAATTTTACAGTTGTTACCCTTCAATCTCTCCTAACTTTCCAGGATGTAGATGTTGAATATTGTACTGAGAAACTCAACTTGAAAAGAAAGGCAATTCCAATTATTACCTTAACTTTAATTAAAATAAAAATATGCATGCCCAGGGCCCTGAGATTGATTCCCTAATATGGAGGTAGGATAGGGGTGAGGAAAAGCTGGACTTTGGTGGCTCAATCTGTAATTCTTGCTACTCAGTAGGCTGAAACCTAGATTACTGAGGCTAAAAGCCAGCCAGAAGAAAAGTGCAAGAGACTTCGTCTCCAATAGCCTAACAAGATGCTGGAGGTATGACTCAAGTGGTAGAGCACCAGCTGTGATCAAGAAAGCTGAGTGAAAGTACAAAGCCCTGAGTTTAAGCTCTGTTATGGAAACAAGAAAGGAACAATGAGAAAGAGAGAAAGAAAAAAGAAGAAAGGAAAGAGAGAAATAAAGGAAGACAAACAGAAAATTCAGAGACAAGGGATGAAAAATGATTCAGATGGCCATCATTTCATTCATTTAAGGAGGTACTTAGAGTAAGATAAGCATGACTCAGAAGAAAATGGGAATGAGCACTTTGAAGTGCTGCCTTCCCTAGTTGAGTCTTTTGGAAAACAATGCAAACAAGGATGCCATCAGTTCTAGCATTACTTATTTGTCTCAAATATCAGGGTACTTTTACCAAGAACACAAAAGAAGACATACATATTGTGTAGGAGAGGACTATTTAAATTGAGGACTATTTAAATTGACATGCTCATAAAGTCAAACCTGAGTGGTCCTTTTTCTTTGGATTTGGATTCTTTCACCTGACTGCCAACATTTGGCACAGTGGGTGGCACAGTCTTTTTTGAAAACCTGCAGGTGGCAGCCAGTGAGAGCTGGTACCAGAGGAAGCAGCTTGAGCTGTTTTGTTTCCATTCCCAAACACAGAGGGAGGCATCCCCAATGGAGAGAGGAAGTGGTTCTGTATCTCCTACCATAGACCTACAGAAGGTTCCCCTTCTAGCCAAACTAATTTTTTGCAGAGCTCTTATGTCTGACAACCCCCCTGCTTTTTTTCTGATCTTGCCTTTATTTAAGGTTTTGGTATTTTGCATTAAAAATTGCATTAAATCTTATGCAGCTTAATGGCTGAGTGCAGGGAACTCTTTTTTTTTTTTTAATTGTTATTATAAAGGTGATGTACAGAGCAAATCCACTGTGGCCTCCAAGAAGCTGATGGAATTAGAGGAGAAGCTGATGGAAGAGAAGAGAAAAAAAGAGAGAAGCAGAGAAGAGATACATAGATGCGGGGAGAGGAGCTGCCTGTTTGGCTACTGTTCAATTTCCCACTTCGAAGGCTCTTAGGTTCAGCTGAATTAGAAACCGAAAATTAGAAGCTGAAAAAGCAAAACTATCTGGGGCACATCACAATATCCCAGTAGGACCTGAGCATATCCCTAGTGCAAAACAGTACTACTACTAAGGAAGCTCAAAACCTTCAAGAAAAGTAAATCTGGGGCTGGGAATATGGCTTAGTGGTAGAGCGCTTGCCCAGCATGCATGAAACCCTGGGTTTGATTCCTTAGTACTACATAAACAGAAAAAGCCAGAAGTAGTGCTGTGGCTAAAGTGGTAGAGTGCTAGCCTTTAGCAAAGGAAGCTCAGGGACAGCACCTAGGCCCTGAGTTCAATCCCCAGGACAGGTCAAAAAAAAAAAAGTAAATCTGTAGTCTTATAATGAAATAACAAAGGAGCAGAGTAATATATTCTCACAGGATTGTTTTAAAATGGTTTTAGTATTATAAAAGAAAACTCCTGATAGGTACCAGTGGTCCATGCCTGTAGACTTAGCTATTCAGGAGACAGATTTGAGGATCAAGGTTCGAAGACAGTTTGGAGACTTATCTCCAATTAACTATCAAAAAGCTGGAAGTAAAGCTGAGGCTCAAGTGGTAGAGTGCTAGCCTTGAGCACAAAACTCAGGGACAATGCCCAGGTCCTAAGTTCAAGCCCCAGCACTGGCACATACACAAAAAAATCCACACATACACATGCCATCTTGAAATTTTAGAATCCTGGTGACAGAGGTAGATTTTTTCTTTTTCTTTTTTGTACCTTCCAAAAACTTTACTGATTATCTGCTATGTTACAGGCACTAAGTGCTTGGAGGATATTCCTAAAGAGCACAAAAATCTTCAGAGCTATAATATCAACAAATAAATCTTATGCCATATTAAGTAAATCATGAGCCGGGCACCAGTGGCTCATGCCTATAACCTTAGCTATTTAGGAGATCTGAGGATCATGGTTCCAAGCCATCCTGGGTAGGAAAGTCTGTGAGACTCTTATTTCCCATTAACTATCAGAAAACCTGTATTGGTGCTGTAGTTCAAGAGGTAAAGCATTAGCTTTGAGCAAAAGTGCTCAGAAACAATACCAGGGCCGGAAACAAGCCTTACAACGGGACCCCCCCCCCCCCCGCAAAAAAAAAAGGTGTAACAAGTGATATAAAAAGAAAAAGGCCAGGCACCAGTGGCTAACACCTGTAATCCTAGCTACTAGGGAGGCTGAGATCTGAGGATTGTGGTTCAAAGCCAGCTCAGGTAGGAAAGTCTGTGAGACTTATCTCCAATTAACCACCAGAAAATCAGAAGTGGCACTATGGCTCAAGTGGTAGAGTGTTCGCCTTGAGCTGAAGAGCTCAGGGACAGCACCAGGCCCCAGAGTTCAAGCCCCACAACTGACAAAAAATAAAACAAAAAGAAAAAAGTGCCTGGCACAGTGGTTTAAACTGTAATCTACTTGGGAAGTGAGAATTAGGGGATCATGGGTTCAATCCAGTACAGGCATAAAAGTCCTAGAGATTCTATGTCAAGCAATGGTTGGGAGCTGTGGGGTGCACCTTTCATTCCAGGAACAAAGGGAAGCACAAATAGGAGGATCAAAGTCCAGGCCAGCTGGAGTATATAGTGAGATCATATTCTGGAAATAACCAATGCCAAAAGGGACCAGGGGAGTGGTTCAAGATGTAGAGCACCTGCTTAGCAAGCATGAGGCCCTGAGGAGTGAGAGGCAAGCAAGGTAAGGAGACTTTGGAATGGGTAAAAGTTCTGGCTATAATGTTGCATGGTTCAATGAGATTTGAGCAAGCATACAGCTGAAAGAGAGGGAAGACACTGTCTAGATAGCTTTCTATAAGGTAGATAAAACATCTAGAATAAAGGCTTCAAAGCAAAAGATACAAAGAAGGGGACAGTGCAATGGAGCCAGATCCTCTATAGCTCTAAAAATAACTGCTAGGACTTCAGCTTTTACTCTCATTGAAATGAAGAGCCACTGTAAAATTTTGAGAAGAGTGACTTGCTCTGCACTGTGATAAATGTGATAAATGATCACATTTGATGTCATTTTGAAGAGCTTTTAAAGGTAATTCAGACAAGGGATAATAGCTCATACTAGGGATGAGATATACATTGATGATAGACAACAGGATTGCTCATGGATTCAATGTGTGGTTTGAGAGAAAATAGAGAATAGCAGATGGCTCAGGTTTTCCCCTGAGCAGCAAGGAGTTGCTGAGGAAACTGAGTGGAGTTTTTGTGGGGGAAGTTTAGACAGTTTAGTTTGGGGTATATTGAGTTTGAAATGCTTATTTAAAAAATCCAAATGAAGATGTAAAACAAGTAGCTGAGCCCATTAATTTGGAGTTCCAGATGGAGCTCTGGGCTGGGGAGAGTTTAGAAGTCATCATATACAGACATCCTTCGGTACCCATTGAAGTGAGCAGGGAGGAGGACAGGTTCGAGGACCCCTTTTGATACCAAGTGCTCCATATAAAATGGTGTAGTATTGATATATAACTTTTTTTTTTTTTTTTTTTTGCTGGTCATGGAGCTTGAACTCTGGGCCTGGGCACTGTTCTGAGCTCTTCAGCTCAAGGCTAGCACTTTTACCACTTGAGCCATAGCACCCACTTCCAGCTTTTTCTGTGTATGTGGTACTGAGGAATCGAACCCAGGGCCTCATGCATGCAAGGCAAGCACTCTACCACTGAGCCACCTTCCCAGCCCCCTTTTTTTTTTTTGATGGGGGAGCAGTCCTGGGGCTTGAAATCTGGGCCTGGGCACTGTCCCTGAACTTCTTTTGCTCAAGGCTAGCACTCTACCACTTGGGCCACAGCACCACTTGCGGCTTTTTCTGTGTATGTGGTACCGAGGAATTGAACCCAAAGTTTCATGCATATGAGGCAAGCACTCTACCACTAAGCCACATTCCCAGCCCTGATTATAACTTTTGCATATCCCTCAATAGTCTTTATTTTTATTTGAAAAAATTTCAAAATAGGGTGCTATAGAGTCCAAGCTGGCCTTGAACTTACCATCTTCCTGCTTTAGCTTCCTAAATGCTGGGATTACAGATATATACCATCATGCTATTCCCATACACTTTAAATCATCTCTAGATTATTACTAATTCCTAGTAAAATGTAAATGCCATATATAGTTGCTATATTGTTTACTAAATATGCCCTCCCCCCGCAAAAAAAGGCTCTATATGTGTTCAGTACAAAGACATTTTTTTTGTGTGTCTGTCATGGGGCCTGGGCCCTGTCCCTCAGCTCTTCAGCTCAAGCTTAGCGCTCTACCACTTGAGCCACAGCACCACTTCAGGCTTTTTCTGCTTATGCATGCAAGGTAAGCACTCTATAACTGAGCCACCATCCCAGCCCACAAAGACAATTTTTTTTTACCCCCTCCATTGTTTTCCCCCTACTATCCCTTCCCTCCCTACCTTCCCTGAGGTCTAAAGACAATTTTTTAAGATACTTTTCATCCTTGGCTCATTGGCTGAAGATGTAAGCTTTCAGGTACAGACCCTGTAGCTGTGGTGGGCTGATTTTACATGGAATCTGAATAAAGAGACTAGCATCATTATTAAGGGAATGAATATAGACAGAGAAAAGGACCAAAGCCAAAGAATAAGCTTCAGGGTCTTTGAGTATTAGCAAAGCAACCAAGGAACAGCTATTAGGGGAAGGGGGATCTGGTATCTGTAAGCCACTGAACGTTATTCAGAAGGAATGATCAATTGAATCAAAGACAAAGTTGCAAAAGTTTCTACTGGATGGAACAAAAGATAATCACTGGGCTGGGAAGGTGGCTCAGTGGTAGAGCGCTTGCCTTGCATGCATGAGGCCCTGGGTTCGATTCCTCAGCACCACATAAGCAAAAAGTAAAAAGCCACAAGTGGTGCTGTGGCTCAAGTGGTAGAGCACTAGCCTTGAGCTGAAGAGCTGAGGGACAGCGCCTAGGCCCAGAGTTCAGGCCCCATGACTGGACCCCCTCCCCCCCCAAAAAAAAGATAATCACTGGCAAGGATAAAAGCAGTATCTATAAAGTTGTGCAATGAAAACTTGAAATGGGTCATATGAGCAAAGGGCAAGTGGTATTTAAGATATCAAAGACAACTCTTTATAAAGAGTTTTAGTGTTAAGGAGAAAAAAACATGTAGTAGTAATTAGTGAAGGAATGGAGTTAAAAGAATTTTTTTTTTTTTGGGGGGGGAGGTAATGCTATGGTTTGAACTTAGAGTCCAAAGCTAGACAAATATTCTACCATTGAGGGCTTTACCCCTAGCCCTGCTTCAAGATGGATTATTATATGTGCTAATGGGAATAATCCAATTGAGATAAAGTTATTTAGAAAACAACAGGACAGGGGCTGGGAAGGTGGCTCAGTGGTAGAGCACTTGCCTTGCATGCCTGAGGCCCTGGGTTCAATTCCCTAGCACCACATAAGCAAAAAGAAAAAAAGCTGGAAGTGGCGCTGTGGTAGAGCGCTAGCCTTGAGCTGAAGAGCTGAGGGACAGCGCCCAGGGCCAGAGTTCAGGCCCCACGACTGGACCCCCCCCCCCAAAATAAAAGAAAACAGGACAATTGTTGGAACATATCCTTGACACCAGGAGAGAGGACTAGTGCACAGATTGCTCTACTATAAGACTATGGATTATTCTTGATACTTGGCAGGAAGGAAGAGTATGAAAATGCAGAAAATGGAAGCTGAGTAGATATGTGAGTGGGAATTGGTATAAATTGCAAAGGTATAAATTATAAAGAAAAAAAAGAGAATACATAGTTCAAGATTAAGAATCAGATTGGATTTCTCAACGGCAACATTAAAAGCCAATACATGAGAGATGAAAGCTTTTAAAAACTCAAGTAAAGATCATCTGCAACCTGACTTTTACATTTAGTAAGGGTAGATTAAATTTACTTTCAAATGTACAAGGTGTGCTGGACCTTTTGTTTGCCCCTCCAGTTCTTCCTCTGTTCTACTTTGTCTTGAAGCTAGACCTGTCTGAATTACTTCACTTGGTTTTTCATGCCCTTCTTCTGTTGGGTCTGGTCTAAATGCAACACTGACAGGAGGCCAGTGGGTATAAAGAGAGGTTGGTGCTGTGTTATTTTGCTGATGGTTGCAGATGTTGCTGGACATCTCTTTCCTATGGTTCCTGCTCTCTGGTTTCTAGAGAACACACCTTCCTCTTTTTTCTTCAGGTCCATAGTTCCTACTATTGCTAGTCTCTTCTCTTAACAGAAAACACTTAAGGATGTTATCTTTTTCTTGACTGGACTCTGACTGAGCAGGTCCCTAAAAATTTACATGTGGGCTGGGAAGTTGGCTCAGTGGTAGAGCGCTCGCCTTTCATGCTTAACGCCCTGGGTTCGATTCCTCAGCACCACATAAGCAGAAAAAAAAAGCCGGAAGTGGTGCTGTGGCTCAAGTGGTAGAGTGCTAGCCTTGAGCTGAAGAGCTGAGGGACAGCGCCCAGGCCAAGAGTTCAGGCCCCACGACCGGACCCAAAAAAAAAAAAAATTTACATGTAACTTGTCTCATAAAATTGTTGGAAGTTCTCCACTAAAATAAGGAACTAAGCTGGGTGCTGGTGGCTAACACCTGTAATCCTAGGTACTCAGGAGGGTGAGATCTGAGATCTCACCAAAGTTCAAAGCCAGCTAGGGCAGGAAAGTCCATGAGACTCATCTCTGATTGACTCCCAGAAAACCCGAAGTGGTGTTGTGGCTCAAAGTAGTAGAGTGCTAGCCTTGAGTGTCAAAGTTCAGGGACAGTGCCCAGGCCCAGAGATCAAGCCCCATGACTGACATATATACATACATACATAAATAAGTAAGAGATAGGATCTTGGATTACAGAGCAACCAATTCAGATTAGGGCTGACCAGAAAGGAGATAAAGTTATTAGACTGAATACTCAATTAGGAGTTTTACATAACTGTCACAAGAATTTGAGAGCTAGTGAGAATTAATGGCAGAGATATCTATGTAACTGAAGAATAAGGCAGTTGTTAAAAATAAAATAGCTGTTGACTTTAGATATAAAAATTGGGCTGGAGGGGGAGGGAGTGTAGTTGTGAAGGTGGGAGGGAAGGGATGGTAGGGGAAAAACAAAGGAGGCAACCATGCTTGATAAGAAATGTACTCATTACCTTACTCATGTAACTGTAATCCCTCTGTACAGTATTTTCACAATAAAATTAAAAATTGGGCAAGAAAAAGTAATCACAATATGAGAACTACAGTACCTTAATACTGAATAGTATTTATGAAACAAAATTTCCAAGGGAGTGCTGAATCTTTCTTTTTCTTCTTTTTTTTTTTTTAGTCTTTCCTTTTATAGCTTTCTTACATAAGTTCTCTCTCTATTCTTGTAGAGATTTTCACAGAAGCCGTTTTCCATAATGGCACCTAGCTTTCAGGGCATTTATTTTAACATGATTTGACCTATAGCATTTGACAGAGAAGCCAAAATCTTCTGAATAAGCCTCTGCTCTATGTGTTCTGGGGTAGGTTACCTAATTTTGCTGCACTTTCAAAGGATGAAAACAGCATGTCACCACTGGCATATCCTAGACATTCATAAATTACAATTTTTTTATCAGCCATAGAAGAATGCGGGATAGGGATATTATAAAACCACAGAAATCCAACTTTGACCTCAGCTTAAAGTGTGTACTTGGGTATCTTAAAGTCAAAGGTAACTATGATAAACGTGAAAACTCCTCAGAACAAGCCAATACCAAATGGAATGGCAACTCTGCATATAAACAATATTGAGGGGGAAATGCTCTGAGGAAAAAAGAAATCACGGAGGGAAATCAGTGACTTGGGGGATTCCCAGATTACCTGGCAACACAGAAAAGCCCAGGACTGACTGCAAGAGGGGTGCGGGTGAAGCGGGGAGAGGAGGGTTTGGTTCCTTCCTTAATCGTAACAAAATGAAGAATTTTAGCTGCAGGAGTTTGGCCAGAGGGTAAGTTTTTTTGTTCTGTTTTGTTTTTTTGGTTGTGGGGCCTGAACTCTGGGCCTGGGCGCTGTCCCTCAGCTCTTCAGCTCAAGGCTAGCGCTCTACCACTTGAGCCACAGCACCATTTCCGGCTTTTTTGTCTGCTTATGTGGTGCTGAGGAATCGAACCCAGGGCCTCAGGCATGCTGAGCCACCACTGAGCCACCTTCCCAGACCCGGATGTTAAAACTTTGAAAGGTCAAGGAAAAATGGTCATTAGTGATGAACTGTTTGGCACACCTGAGATTTTTCTAATCCTAGCTCCAAGCCTTTTACACAAATGTTATTCTTTCTTTTCCCCCCCTGATCTTCCAGATTAAAAACCTCCTGGAGACTCAAGAGAGGCGCCTAAGGCTACCTGACCAGTGTACTGGCCAAGCTGGTCCTGAACTCAGACGATGCTTCCAGACTTCTAACTGCAGTGTTAAAGTACAGCCGACCGTATTGTGCCGTGTGCTTTCCCACCGCGCCGCCGCGTCCCGCAGGGAGCACTTTAGCCAGGGATCTTCAGGACCTACGATGGCGAAAACGCGCACAGGCCGGACAGAGGTGCTGGGGGCGCAGGTGCTCGGTGCCCGTGCCAGCTACGGTCTAAGCGGAAGAGTTCCCGGAAGCTAGCTTCGGTTCTCGGGTCCTGCAGGCTTGCAATAAACCGGGGGGGGGGGGGGAGAGGGGGCGAACGGGCCGTTTCCAATCTCCCGCGGAGCATCTCAGACTAAACACGACCACCCGAAGCGCGCTCTGGGCGGCGTGTCGCCACCAGTGAACCCAGAGGCGGGGAGCGGGGGAGCCCAGAAACCCAGGAGCACCGGTAGGCCGTTACCGGTCGGGTCTACCTTGAGTGAGGCAGACCACCCGCGCTAATAGTGGAGGGCCACGGTGACAGACTGCAGGAATTCTCGACTGGACTGAAGGGTGGGACCCAACGCCGCTCACCTGACACAACGCGCCCGCACCGGCGGCTGCCGGAGCCCGGAGGGACGCGCTTCTACATCGAAGCACCTACCGAACGGGAATACCCCCCCCCCCCGCGCAAGCGCAACCCTGCGGCAGAGCGGCGCATGCGCCGAGCGACCCGCCAGCCCCGCCCCTACAGGCTCCACCCTCTCCGTTCGGCGAGCGACCGTATCCGGGTTCCCCCTGCCGCCGCCGCCGCTGCCGCCGCCGCCGCCTTGCTCATTCAGCCCGGCTGGGAGTGGTGTGATTCCCGATCAAGATGGCGGCTGTGGGGCGGGTAGGCTCGTTCGGTTCCTCTCCGCCGGGACTTGGCGCAGCTTACTCTGGCGGCCCCCTGGCCCACGAGCTGGCGTCGGGCAGTGGCGGCGCCGCAGCGGGCGACGACGAGGACGGGCAGAATCTTTGGTAACCACCCCACCCCTCCCGGGTCCCCGTGGGTTCTCCCCGCTCGGCGGACGTGTCCGGGAGCCCCGCGCGCGCGCGCGCCGGGCCGGCCGCTGCGTGCTCGGCCGCCGGACCCGCCGGTCCCCGGCCTCAGCCTGCGCCTTGCTCCCCGTTAGGTCCTGCATCCTCAGCGAGGTCTCCACGCGCTCGCGCTCCAAGCTCCCGGCGGGAAAGAACGTGCTGCTGCTGGGTAAGCGCCCCCGACCTCTCCCGGCCCCACCCCGAACCACCCCGGCTCGGGGGCCGGTCCTCCTACCGGCTCGCTCGCTCCCCTTCTTTTGTGCGGACGGCCCGGCGCGGCCCAGCCCGGCCGCGCCCCGCCTCCCGACCTGTCGCTGACAGCTGGGAGGGGGAAAAGGGCACCCGGCCACCCTCAGGCCTCGGCTCCCAGGGGTGCGGAGGGCGGCCCGTCCGCCTTCCCTGGGAGAGACGGAATGGGCAGCCCACCCGAGGGGCATGCTCAGTGGCCCCCTAGAAAACGAGGACAGTCTTTTTCTTTCTTAACAGAAGTCGGCCGGGGAGGCTCTCGATGAGTGCTCCCGGGCCAACGGCATGCCGTTAATATTTAATTGCTGACTGTGTAGATTGACTGGTGGTCGGGATACGTGGTTCTTATTAGATGCAGCGTTTTGGGGGGGAGAGGGTTCTGTGTACCCCTGTTGCAATGGCCTTTTTGACTGTCAGTGATCATGAATTTTGGAAGGGTCTGTGTGGTACACCGTTCTAGTTTCGTTCATCAGCCGGATGGATAGCATAATGAGAAATGGCCGAATGTCTCAGTTTTCCTTATTTTGTACCTCCTCAGTTCTCCGTTGTGTTGTTGTCTTTATTGACGGGGTGGGTGTGGGTGTGGAGAGGGTTTATCTAGGGAGAATTACTTAAGGTTCACAGCTTTTCAGGTTCAGCTCCTGAATCATTTATACAGGCAAAATTTCTTTATTTTTTTGCATGCAAGATGCTGGAGTTTTGCTTATGAAATACATATTTTAAAGCAAGACTATTGATATCTGAAGACTTTTTTCTATACATCTGAAAGCAAAAAACAAAAACAAAGACATGCTACTTGACAGAGTCCACATTAATAGGAGTGATTAGAAAGATATTACTTCTTTATTGTGAACTGCTACTGACGTATAGAATACATATCTGTAAAATGATGGAGAGCTAGTTGAAAAATTAGCTTTGTACCTTCCTTTGTAATGTGATCAAAAGCACCTAGTGCTTTGGATTAGCCTGGATTTGAGTTAAGGCCCTGTCACAAGCTCTATGATCTTAAGCAAGTCTTGTGCTATCTGTAAACTTCAATTTTTTTTCCTTCATCTTTTATGGAAATGTAAAAATAATAATGTTTGCCTCAGGATTTTGGGAAAGATTAAATGATTTAATAGTTGTAAAATGAAGATGATGCTATGATTTTGTGATGGATTTATCTTAACTAAATTTATCAGAACTCTTTAAAAAATTTTGAATTAGTGCTTACATAACTGATATTGATAAGACAGAAATTAGGATCCAAAAGCAAAAAAAACAGCAACAACAACCAAAACCCCAAAATAGAAAAGAAGTTCCAGAAAATGTTAATTATAGATTGCTAAATAAAATGGACTTAAGACGCTGTGATGTCACTGATTGTAGTTTAATTAATCCAAGTTAAATAAGACAGCAGACACTGTCATAGTGAAGATAAGAATGATGATTTTTTTTCCTTTGTGCCAGCACACCTTGGGTTTACCTTTTTTTAAAATTCATTGATTAGGTTTTTTTTCATTTTATAAATTTCCTACCATTATTGTTGTGCATAGGGTATTATATGGATGGTTAGGGATCGCTTGTGGTGAAAGCAACGGTGACACTTTTTGTTTATTTCTTGGTACATAATGTGTACTGAGGTTGCCCGTGTTTATTTTTTTAAAGTACTCTTTGACACTGGGTCAAACATAAAGACTAAGTGTACTTAGAAGCTCAGACTCCTTTGCTCCTCCATACTTAGAATAGATTAAATTTTCCCTTTTTAATTTCTTTTTATGAACTTAATCGTTCAGAAAGCTCTAGCTGGTGTCGAGTTATATAAGGCAGAAATTTAATACTTTCAGTACTTTTCATGAAGTTTCAGCTTTGGAGGAAGCTTTTCTTCCAGCTTTGGAGAAGCATATATATATTTTTTTAATTGTGAAAATACTGTACAGAGGGGTTACAATTACATGGGCAGGATAATGAGTACATTTCTTATCAAGCATTGTAGCCTTCTCCTTTGTTTCCCCTTCCCATCCTCCCCCTGCCCCCCCACCCAATCTTCCCCACTCTCCCCCCCCCCCCCCGCACCCCCCCAAAGTTGTAAAGTTCGTTTTCGACATAAGGACTTGTACATCTCATTGTAGCAATGGGTCCACCTGTATCCCTATTTAAACGATTTGTTTTTCCCCTTCTCCTCCACAAATTATACCGACATCAAATACAGTGAAAGCAGGGGTTATACTGTGGGGGAGGGACATACAAAGCAATGAAGAAATAATCTTATAAATGTGTTAGAAACAATCGCATAAAAGAAAAAAAACATTTGAATACATATCTTAGGGTTCATTTCCCTAACATCACCTTATCTGGCCTTTTCTGCTTGACTCAGACATATACTAGTTATTGCAAATAAGGGAAACCATGGGACCTATGTTTCTTTGGGCCTGGCTTCCTTCACTTAATATAATTTTTTCCAAGTTTTTCCATTTCCTAACAAATGGGGCAAAGTCATTCTTTCTGATGGAAGCATAGAATTCCATTGTGTATATGTACCACATTTCTTGATCCATTCATCTACTGAGGGGCATCTGGGTTGGTTCCATATCTTAGCTATAGTAAATAGTGCTGCAATAAACATAGTCGTGCTGGTAGCTTTAGTGTGGTCTTGTTTGTAAGCATTTGGGTAAATGCCCAAAAGTGGGATTGCTGGGTCATAGGGGAGCTCTATGTGGAGTCTTTTGAGGAACCTCCATACTGCTTTCCAAAGTGGTTGAACAAGTTTACATTCCCACCAACAATGCCGTAAGGTTTCCTTCTGTCTACATCCCCTCCAGCATCTGTTGTTATTAGAGTTCTTGATTTTAGCCATTCTAACTGGGGTGAGGTGGTATCTCAATGTTGTTTTGATTTGCATTTCTTTTATGGCTCTAGAGGTTGAGCATTTCTTCATGTGTCTATTGGCCATCCTTCTTTCCTCTTCAGAGAAGTTTCTCTTTAAGTCTTTAGCCCACTTATTTATTGGGCAGTTGTTTCTTTGAGGATTTGTTATTGGGGGATTTAATTTTTTGAGTTCCAAGTATATTTTAGATATGAGACCCTTTGTCAGTTGTATGGCTAGTGAAGATCTTCTCCCAATCCGTAGGCTTTCTATTGATCTTGCTAACTATGTCCTTGCCATGCAGAAGCTCTGCAACTTCATGCAATCCCATTTGTCCAACCTTTCTTTGATTTGTTGTATTTCCGGGTCTCTATTAAGAAAATTTGGGCCTGTGCCAAGGAGACCTAGGGTTTCTCCAATTCCATTCTGTAATATTTTCAGAGTGTCAGAGAAGCATATTTTTTATACTGATGATATGTAAATAAGGTTAATTTTCTAAAATTTCTCTATAAATATTCCTTGAGATATTTACCATTACATATTATGTCAGCATTTGTGCTGGCAGAAATAAACAGTAGGGATTGTGGTTTTCCTGTTAGGAGTTTGAGGGTTCCAGGTGTGGGGAGATGGTTGACCTTAATATGTCTTCCATGAATAATAGTGGTCTTTGGAATCCCATATTCAGAAAACCAAATCTGAGAATAAAAGAAGGTTTGTATTTCCAGAAACAATCTAGTACACTGGAATGATACAGGATTGTGTTTCAACTGCACATATACTGCAATTTAACTTAGCTTGCTGCATGGCCTTAGTTCCAATGGAAGAAAGAAGTGTAGACTAGTACTTGGGAGGCTGAGACAGGAGGATTGTAAATTAGAGGCCAGGCTGAGCTCCATAGGGCAACTTTGATCTTGACATGCTTAATCAGTTATTTAATTTATCTAGACCTGACTACTAGTGATATACAGAAAGACTTTAAATATTAGTGTTTAGGGGCTGGGAAGATGGTTCAGTGGTAGAGCGCTTGCCTTGCATGCATGAGGCCCTGGGTTCGATTCCTCAGTACCACATAAGCAAAAAGAAAAAAGCCGGAAGTGGCGCTGTGGCTCAAGTGGTAGAGTGCTAGCCTTGAGCTGAAGAGCTGAGGGACAGCACCCAGGCCCAGAGTTCAGGCCCCACGAATGGACCCAAAATAAATAAATAAATAAATATTAGTGTTTAAACAAAGTTCCTCCCTCCTTCCTTTTATTCCTCCACTGGGGAAGGAACCCAAGGCCTTTGTGAGTTTTAGGTAATCTTCCTTGAAAGAAAGCCCTTTTGTATAGGTTTCAGTAAAGTTTGTTTTAAATACTAAAAGTAAGCTTCTTTTTTTTTTTTTTTTTTGCCAATCATGGTGCCTGAACTCTGGGCCTGGGCACTGTCCCTCAGCTCTTCAGATCCAGGCTAGTGCTCTACCACTTGAGCCACAGCACCATTTCCAGCTTTTTCTGCTAATGTGGTGCTGAGGAATCGAACCCAGGGCCTCATGCATGCAAGGCAAGCTAAAAGTAAGCTTCTTATGCATGTATTTTAAGTAGGATCTAATTCATAAATCATCCCTGTAAGGACTGTTATTTAACTGCCTGGGCTATACAGGAAGACTGTCTCAAAACAACGAAAGAAAGGAAGGAAAGAACGAAGGGAGAGAGAGAGAGAGAGAGAATGAGAGAGAGAGAGAGAGAGAGAGAGAGAGAGAGAAAGAAAGGCTGAGCATTAGTGGCTCATTCCTCTAATCCTAGCTACTTGAGACAGATCTGAGGAGCCAGTCAGGGCAGCAAAGTCAATGAAACACTTTATTTAACCAGCAAAATGAAAACTAGAAGTGGAACTGTGGCTCAAGTGGTATTGTGCCGACCTTGAGAGAAAAACTAAGGGAGAGTGCCCTGGCCCTGAATGTAAGCCCTTGTATCCGGAAATAAAAGAAGTTAGAAGTGTGCTATAGTTAATTTTCTACAATACAGTGGGGTGACAGTAATTTTAGTTTTTTGGTTTTTTTTTTGTTGTTGTTGGTCGTGGGGCTTGAACTCTGGGCCTGGGCACTGTCCCTCAGCTCTTCAGCTCAAGGCTAGAGCTCTACAACTTAAGCCACAGGGCCACTTCTGGCTTTTTCTGTTTATGTGGTGCTGAGGAATTGAACCCAGGGCCTCATACATGCAAGGCAAGCACTCTACTACTGAACCACCTTCCAAGCCCAGGTAATTTTAGTTTTTAAAGAGACAGGGTTTTACTATGTTGCCCAGGCTGGTCTCGAGCTTTTGGGCTCAAGAGATCCTGCTATCTTTGCTGTCTCAGTAGCTGGGACTACAGGAGCAACTTGAGAGAATAGAAATGTTTGTGACCCTGATTTATTCAGGTCACACTATATACATGTATCAAACTCACACTGCACTCCAAAATATGTACAACTGCATGTTGACAAAAAATGTCATGGTGTGGTGGCCCAAAACTGTGTCTAAGAATTAATATTAATACGCCTTTGTTTTTTCTTCAATTGATTATAATACAGTTTTGAATTTTATTTTTGGGCTTGTGATATGAGGGAACTTCATTGTGATTTTCCATACATGCACACAGTGTGCTTAAACAGTTCAACTCTTCACCTTATTTCCCTTCCTCATCTCCCTTCCATTTTTTCAAATAGCATTTGATAGGTTTCATTAGAATATGTATTTATATATATATACATATGTATGTATGTAATATGCTTTGATCCTCTTCATCCCACAGTTTTCTCTCCTTTTTTTCTTCCCCTTATATATTTTATTTATTTTTATTTTTTGGGTCCGGTAATGGGGTCTGAACTCTGGGCCTGGGCACTGTCCCTCAGCTCTTTAGCTCAAGGCTAGCGCTCTACCACTTGAGCCATGGCACCACTTCTGGCTTTTTTTTTTTGGGGGGGTCTGGTCGTGGGGCCTGAACTCTGGGCCTGGGTGCTATCTCTCAGCTCTTCAGCTCAAGGCTAGCACTCTACCACTTGAGCCACAGCGCCACTTCTGGCTTTTTTCTTTTTGCTTATGTGGTGCTGAGGAATCGAACCCAGGGCCTCATGCATGCAAGGCAAGCGCTCTACCACTGAGCCACCTTCCCAGCCCACTTCTGGCTTTTTTCTTTTTGCTTATGTGGTGCTGAGGAATTGAACCCAGGGCCTAATGCATGCAAGGCAAGTGCTCTACCACTGAGGCACCTTCCCAGCCCTAAAGGTTGAATTTTTTTTGGGGGGGGGTTTCAGTTGTGGGGCCTGAACTCTGGGCCTGGGTGCTGTCCCTCAGTTCTTCAGCTCAAGACTAGCACTTTGCCAATTGAGCCACAGCACCACTTCCAGCTTTTTTTTTTCTGCTTATGTGGTGCTAAGGAATCGAACCCAGGGCCTCATGCATGCAAGGCAAGCACTCTACCACTGAGTCACCTTCCCAGCCCCCCTATATATTTTAATAGCTACTTTTTTTTTTTTTCTGGTCCTGTGGCTTGAACTCTGGGTGTGAGCACTACCCCTGAGCTTCTTTTGCTCAAGGTGAGCACTCTACCACTTGAGCCACAATGCCACTTCTGGCTTTTTTTTCCCCCTTGAGTAGTTTGGTAGAGGTAGAGTTTCATGGAGTTTCCTGCCCAGGCTGGCTTTGAACCACAATACTCAGATCTTAGCCTCCTGAGTAGCTAGGATTATAGGCGTGAGCCACCTGTGCCCAGCTTTAATATCTACATTTAAGTGGTTTCTCCATATCTTGATTAATTTCTCATGATTGATAACAAAACTCCTAAGGAAAATAGTGATACCCTCTAAGGTAATACACTTACATATATTAGTCATGTAAGAATTGCTTGTATATTCTTATCACCATAAAGATCAGCAAATAGACAAGTGTTAAGTAAAGTGCTGTAAGTTATACAGTCAGAGACAAAATCAGGATTCAAAATAGTGCAGCCTCATCCAGAAAGAGTACTCTTACTCTTTATGTTGCTGCTTCCCCCACCCCCACGAAAAATAAGATAGGGGTTAGCAGTTACTAAAGAATTGTATCTAATATTCTTGAGTTAGCACAAAACAACTCAGCAATATAGATTAGTTGGACTCATGTCAAGTAAGATATATATGTAGTCACTGCCTCCAATGTTAGCATTACATATAAGACAGCAATATAAGTTTCTGTTTGGCAGGCAGTGTCAGTTACTAAAACTAACTTCCCCTTTAGAGTCATCTAAGCCTCATCTTTCTCACTTGCAAATTAAAATATTAGGATTTAGTGTTCCCCAAATCTTTCATTAAATCTGACATTCTGTATTTTTAAATTTTAAATCTTGTGTTAAATTTTTTTTTAAAGTATTGTAAGGTATATTGAAATTAGGCTTAAATTAATAAGACATTCTCTTGGTTACTGCGCTGTTTAATTACATCCAGGAAAGAAATCTACAGTCTTGGGCTGGGAAGGTGGCTCAGTGGTAGAGTGCTTGCCTTGCATGCCTGAGGTCCTGGGTTCGATTCCTCAGTGCCACATAAGCAAAAAGAAAAAAGCCGGAAGTGGGCTGTGGCTCAAGTGGTAGAGTGCTAGCCTTGAGCTGAAGAGCTGAGGGACAGCACCCAGGCCCAGAGTTCAGGCCCCACGACCGGACCCCCCCCCCAAAAAAAACAAAAAAAAAAAAAAAAAAAAAAAGAAATCTACAGTCTCTTCATTGTGCCTGGGCTCTATCCCTCAGCTCTTCAGCTCAAGGCTAGGGCTCTACCACTTGAGCCACAGCACCACTTCCGGCTTTTTTCTTTTTGCTTATGTGGTACTGAGGAATTGAACCCAGGGCCTCATGCATGCAAGGCAAGTGCTCTACCACTGAGCCACTTTCCCAGCCCCCCCCGCCCCCCTGAAGGTATTATTAACTCAGGGTACTGTGCAGCCGCCTCCCCTCCTTCAACACAATGTTGAATATCGAGTATTGGTGTAATATATGTTGGAAATTGCTTTTTAAGCCCAAAAACAAAACTAGCTTCTAAAAAACAAAACCAAAAAAAACCAAAAATCAAAACTAGCTTCTATCAAGTTAATTGGAAGTAGTAAACCTCAAGATACATATATATATATATATATATATATATATATATATATATATATATATATATATATATATATATATATATACATACACACACATACACATAAACACACACAATGAAACTAAAGGTCATTTCAGAGAAGTAACATAGCTATCAATGGAGGGCATAGTTTTCTGTTTCTGTTTGACGCTTTTTATGTTAGTAGGTATGTATGTTTGGCAGTACTAGGGATTGAACTCAGCCTTGCACTTATTTGTTAGGCAAATAATGCACTATTCAAGTCAAGTATTGCCCTTTTCCCATCGTTGTGCTTTTTGTTTCTGTTAGACACAGAGACTTGCACTCTTGCCTGGCGTGGTCTTAGACCTTGATTCTCCTACCTTCTTTTGCTGAATAATTGGGACTATAAGGACATGTCAGTATACCTGATGTGTCTTTGAGGTAGAGTTGCTCTAAGTTTTGCCTGTTCTGGCTTTGAAATGCAATATTCCTCACATAGCCTTCCAAGCAGCGTGGCCATCATATTGGTAGGGTCAGTGAACTCAGGATCTGGACACTGTTCCTGAGCTTTCATGCTCAAGGTTAGCACTCTATCACTTGACCCACAGCTCCACTTCTGACTTTTTGGTGGTTAATTGTAGATAAGAGTCTCATGTACTTTCCTGCCCTGGCTGGCTTTGAACCACAATCCTCAGATCTCAGCCTCAGCCTCCTGAGTATCTGGAATTACAGGAGTGAGCCACCAGTGCTGGGCTGGTGGTTAATTTTTTTTAAAATGATAAATAGTGTTCAGTTTGAAACTATTAGCCCCATTGTAGCTGAGTTTGATTATCATCGAAATTTGATGACTTGTGAGAAACTTTTTTATTAACTGAATTATACTTTAGTTTAATTAGTTGATGCTATTTTTTTGTTGTTTGTCTTAGGGCATGGGTCAAATGTTCAAACCTCAGTAGTGCCAAAAATATAAATAAAATAGATTAAAAATTGAAAAAAAAAGTATACCTTTTAAGTCTTTCTATAGATGGTTAGTTTTCTAGGGCAGTTGTACCATTTTACATTTCTGCCATCAATACATGGAAGTACTTGTTTGTCTGGTACAATTCCCAACACTATTTTTTTTGCTTATTTAGTAAATCTTAATTTTTTTTTTTTTTTGGGTCTGGTCGTGGGGCCTGAACTCTGGGCCTGGGCGCTGTCCCTCAGCTCTTCAGCTCAAGGCTAGTGCTCTACCACTTGAGCCACAGCGCCACTTCCGGGTTTTTTCTTTTTGCTTATGTGGTGCTGAGGAATTGAACCCAGGGCCTCAGGTATGCAAGGCAAGCGCTCTACCACTGAGCCACCTTCCCAGCCCCAGTAAATCTTAATTTAAAAAGTGAATTTAGAGAGCTCTTCATTTAAAGAGTTAAATCTTCATTTAACAATTTAATTATAGGACATATTCTTTTTTTTTTTTTTTGTCGGTCATGGGGCTTGAACTCTGGGCCTGAGCACTGTCCCTCAGCTCTTCAGCTCAAGGCGAGCACTCTAAGACATATTCTATATTTATTAATAACCTTGGTCTAGTAGGGCTTTGACCTCCTGGAACATAGAAACTGTTGGTGACCATTGGAATTTTTATTGACCACAGCAAGTGTTTATTGAATTAATCTAAATTGTTTTTTAATTCATATCTAGTCAGTCTGTGAGAGTAAGGAGAATGATTAAAGATAATTTTAGTTTTTCAATGTGATGTGGATTGCTGAATAATTAAATCTAAAGGTAAGGTTTTGCAGAACCACAGGGATGGGAACCATTGTGTATTGTGCCTGTTACTTGTGTTAAGGATTCTGCTAGGAGATTTATTATGTAGTATGTTTACTATTTCACAAAAAAGTGTTTTGAGCCCAGATTTAACAGCTAGGATTCAAAGTTGGATTTGTCTTTCTGCTATTCAGGTACTGCTTGACGTTTCTGTAGTCTTGAACAGGTGTGCATAAACATTTTCTTAGAACCAGCAGACCCTGCAGCTGATAAACAGCTTCTCTCTTCTTCGACCCATTAAAGTGGGAGAGAAGATGCCCTCGGTGAGATGAGGAGCAGACCAAATCACTTTACCTTGCTGGCACCTCCACATAACCAATCAAAAGCCTTGCAGTGATTTAAGTTAGAGTTAAGTTAGAGTTCCCAGATGTGGCTCTTATCACATGGCACTTGTTAGCTTTCAGGTGGCATAAGATATATGATTTATTTTACATCATTCAAAGCCAAAAAAAAACTGTCACGTTTGTGTATTGTGAGACCTGTGACAGGCTGGAACTCTTGTCCTGATTATCATGATGCTGTGTGCCATAATGTATCCAACATATGCATGGAAATTGAGTCAATGCTCTACAGGAAACAACAGGAAACTTAAAAATGGAGAGAATGAAGAAGCAGGGCACAGCTTGATTTTTACCTGTTGAGTCTCTTTATCTTGAGCCAGAGGAGGATTACAGGAAGCTGCTTCAGAAACAGGGAGGTGGCACTGTGTTGTAGTTGAGGAGTACTAGCTGGGTCCAAGTCCTGACTTTTTAGTAAGCTGTTTTATCTTTTAGATAGTACTACTTACCCTTTAGGATTCTTGTGAGAATGATGGGCAATAATGTTTGTAATACACTTCAAACAGTAGCATACTTGGAAAACATTGGGAATAGCATTTATCATTAACATGTGTATGTAAGGAGTTTGCTTTTACTGTACCACTAATTTGCACATGTTTTCATGCTACCACTTTAAATCACTGCTGCTGTCTTATTATAGAGTTTTATTTCCAGAATGTTATCTAATCAAGAAGTAATAAGTGATACTAGTCCTTAAAGTTTAATCCTTCACCATAGAAGTAGTCTAATCTTACTGCCATCTGTTCAGAAGTTGCAGGGCAAATGGAGTTACTTAACTTGGCAAGGTTTATACTGCTAATGATGATACATTGCTCTGGTTGGCCTTGAATTCTTCATCCTCCTGCCTTCAACACCAGAGTGTTAGAATCATAGGCCTATACAATAATGCGTGAATAAAGATGACAAAGGACAGGGATCCTGAGTTTTCCTTTTTTTGTTTCCGAAACAAGGTGTTACTGTTGTAACAGTAGGCTGGCCTTGAACTGGTGATTCTCTTTTCTAGCTTCCTGACTGCTAGTGCCAGTCACCATGCCCAGCCATATATGAAGTTTTTGTTGTTGTTGTTGTTTTTGATGATACTAGAATTTGGATTCAGGGTCTTGCACGTGTTAAATAGGCACACTACCATCTGAACCACACACCCCTTCTTTGCTTTAGTCACTTTTTAGTTAGGTCTTGAGCTACCTGGACTAATCTTAGACCTCAGTCTTCCTAATCTTTGCCTGTGGTGTGGCTGGCTGGGATTTTTTTTTTTTTTTGTCGGTCGTGGGGCTTGAACTCTGGGCCTGAGTGCTGTCCCTCAGCTCTTTAGCTCAAGGCTAGTGCTTTACCACTTGAGCTATAGCGCCCCTTCCTGTTTTCTGGTGGTTTATTGGAGATAAGAGTTTCACGGACTTTCTTGCCCCTGCTGGCTTTGAACCGTGATCCTCAGATCTCAGCCTCCTGAGTAGCTAGGATTACAGGAATGAGCTACCTGCACCCGGCTTGGCTGGGATTTTAGACATGAGCCCATGTGAGGCAAGTTCTTTTCACTCCCAGCCCTTAGTTTTGTTTTGTTTTTTTGTTTGTTTGTTTGCTGTTGTTGTTGGTTGTGGGGCCTGAACTCATCTAGGCACTGTCCCTGAGCTCTTTTGCTCAAGGATACTGCTCTACCACTTTGAGCCACAGTGCCACTTATGGTTTTGAGTGGTTAATTGGTGATAGGAGACACATGGGAACTTTTCTGCCTATGCTGACTTTGAACCAGGATTCTCAGATCTTAGTCTTCTGAGTAGCTAGGATTATAGGCATGAACCGCTGGCACCCAGGTTTTTGTTTTTTGTTTTTGTCAGTTACAGGGCTTGAGCTCTGAGCCTGGGTTCTGTCCCTGAGTTCTTCAGCTCAACGCAAGTGCTCTACCACTTGAGCCACAGCATCACTTCCAGTTTTCTGGTGGTTAATTGGAGATAAGAGTCTCAGACTGGGCTGGGAAGGTAGCTTAGTGGTAGAGTGCTTGCCTCACATGCGTGAGGCCCTGGGTTCAATTCCTCAGCATCATATAAGTAGAAAAAGCTGGAAGTGGTGCTGTGGCTCAAGTGGTAGAGCTCTAGCCTTAAACTGAAGAGCTGAGGGACAACGCCCAGGCCCAGAGTTCAGGCCCCACAACCAACCAACAACAACAACCAACAACAAAAAAAGAGCCTCAGACTTTACTTGCCTAGGCTGGCTTTGAACCTTGATCCTCAGATCTCAGCCTCCTGAGTAGCTAGGATTACAGGTGTGAGCCACCAGTGCCTGGCTTTGCTTTGTGAATGCTAGATAAATGTTCAACTACTGAGCTACTCTTAATTGCTCTCCATGATGGGCAGGTGGACTGTTTTCCTTTCTTTCTTTCTTTCTCCCTCTCTTTCTTTCTCTCTCCCTCTCTTTCTTTCTCTCTCCCTCTCCCTCTCCCTCTCTCTCTCTCTCTCTCTCTCTCTCTCTCTCTCTCTCTCTCCCTCTCTCCCTTTCTCTCTGTCTCTCTCTCGTTCTTTCATTCTTTCTGTCCTGGGGCTTGAACTCAGGGCTTGGGTATTGTCCCTGAGCTTTTGTGCTCAAGGTTAGGGCTCTGCCAATTGAGCAACCGTGCCACTTCTGCTTTTTATGGTGTTTAATTGGAGATAAGAGTCTCACAGACATTCCTGCCCAGGCTGGCTTTGATCTGCATTCCTCAGATCTCAGCCTTCTGAGTAGCTAGAATTATAGGTATAAGCCACCTGCTTCCAGCTCCACTATAAGGTTTCTTTTGAAGGCATACTACTACTGGGGTTTGAACTAAGGGCCTTGAACTTCCTAGGTGGACCTGCTTGTTGGGCTGGTATGCCCTGTACTACTTGAACTATGCCTTCAGTCCTGGTTTTTGCTGGTCATGTTGGAAAGTCTCATAGACCTTTGTACCTGGGTTGGCTTCAAACTGTGATCTTCCAAACTTCAATTTCTAAGTAGCTAAGATTACAGGAGTGAGGCAATTGTGCCTGGCCATGGTTGAATTTTAAATTTCCAAGCTGGGCTGAGGCACCGCTGCTTCCATCTGACAACTCAGTTCAAGGACTGAAACAAAGCCTTAGTGAAGGAGAAATGTATAAGGAGTTTACACTATTAATTAACCTGTTACTGATAAGAGGTAGCCTCTTGAGCTTTATATAGGTTCTGAGTAAGGAATGATTTTATTAGATGTGATAAAGGTCCAGAACAAGCATTGAAAGAGAGAGCATGTTGTGAAAGTATAGATGGTAACTGTAAAATGAACATCGGTAACCAAGTCTATATGTAAGACATCATTTCTGGTTTTGGTGAGCAAGGAGGGACTAGGTCTGTTAAAGAAGAATAGTACAATTTCCTTAAAAAGTAAGGTCATGGGCTGGAAATGTGGTTTAGTGGTAGGGTGCTTGCCTTGCATGCATGAAGCCCTGGGTTTGATTCCTTAGTACACCATAAGCAGAAATAGCTGGAAGTGGCACTGTGGCACAAGTAGAGTTCTGTCCTTGAGCAAAAGAAGCTCAGGGACAGTGCCTAGGCTCTGAGTTTAAGCTCCAGAAGTGGCAAAAAAAAAGAAAAGAAAAGAAAAGGAATAAAGGTCATTATATCCTGTTTATGGTCAAGAGAACCTGCCCAAAGAACTTGTTTTTGAGACAAGGCCTTGTCATAGCCCAGCCTGCCTCTGCCTTTCCAGTGCTGGGATTATAGGCATACACCAACCATGCCTAGCTAGAGTGATGAAGGGGACAGACATGGAACAGTTTGCTGGACGAAACAAGTAATAGCATGCCCTTCTTCAGTGCAGTGTCCAAAGTGTATAGTGTGCTACTGGAGAACAAAGGATTGTGCTTAACTAAACTTGGCAGAGGCAGAGAAAGCTTCCTAGAGCAGAAAGATACCTAGGATTGGAATCCTAGGTAAGGGGATGGGAAGAATATTCCAGAGGGACATGATAACCCAGATGAATGGAGTTGAAATAAAAAGAAGCTTTCCCACAGCACTGGAAGAAATTGTTCAAGTCAGGAGTCTATCATATGGGGGATGAGACATGGTGAGAGAGGGATAGAAAAGGTAAGGGAGCCTTTGTAAGAAATGTTGACCTTTATATTTTGTTGTCCTTTTCTTACAAGAGCAGTAAAAAGACCCTGAAGGGTTTTCTCACATCTTAGGAAAATTCCAAACATACAGAAAGTTGAAGGAGTTTTGCATTTAATACCCATGTATTAGCTTCTGCCATTAAGATTTTTCTATATTTGTTTTATCAAGGAAGGGTGTGTTGGTATACTGCCCTCTAAGTGCTTCTATATACATATAATTAATCTGAACTCCTGAAGGATCTTAAATGAGAGGGGCATGATGAGATGCTTTGGGAAGATCAGCTGCAGGATGGAGAGTAGATTGCACAGTAATTACTTTGTGTGTCTGTATGTGCTGGTCCTAGGGCTAGAACTCTGGACCTGGGTGCTGTCCCTAAGCTCCTTTTGCTCAAGGCTAGCACTGTACCACTTGAGCTATTGCACCACTTCTGGCTTTTTCTGTGATTAATTGGAGATAAGAGTCTCACAAACTTTTTCCTGCCCAGGCTAGCTTTGAACCTCCAGCCTCCAATCTCAGCCTCCTGAATAGCTAGGATTACAGGTATGAGCTACCAGCACCTGGCAGTAGTACTAACTTTCTAGTAGTCTATTTATAGAATGTGAGAAAGAGAACTGAGGGAAAGCCATGGCTTAACAAACTTTTTGTTTAAAAAGAAAAACGATATTAATATGATCAGAAGATGCATATAATCCTAGAATAAGACATCTTTGCAAATAACTCAGGTAAAATTCCTATCAATCTAGGTAAAAATGATACTGGTTGGACATGGTAGTAAATGCCTCTAATCCTAGCACTTGGGAGGCTGAGGTAGGAGGATGGAAAGTTTGAATTCTCTGGATAGCAATTCTTGTCTCAAAACAAAAAAAATACGTTTACATTTGTCAAATCAGTTCTGATTGCATTAGGTGTATGGTGGAAGCTGTAGAAAATAATCATAATGAGGCTTAAGAGTTATGAAATATGGACATCCATTTTCATAACTTCTGGATATGGAAGTTGGCAGATGATAGAGCGGAAAACAGTATTTGGTAGAAATTTTTGCTCTTAGAAAGATCTTGTTTCAAAATAAAAATTAAAAAAAAAAAAGATCTTGTTTCAGTAAAGCAAAGTGCTCCTTCAAATTTCTTGTGGGCTCTATACCCAGCCCTGTGTTAGGTGGTTATAATATTCCTGGGGATAAAATACTCTTCAGTTTTTTCCTCATTTCATTTGTCCCTGAGCTCTAAATTCCTTTAGAGGGAGATGGACTAGGATTCTCCTGAGAGGCTTAGATTATTGCCATAGTACCAATCTTTGTTCTTACAGTTTTGACCTCAGTTTTCTCATCTGTAAGAAGAAATTTCATTGGAATCCCTTATAGCCCTCAATGCTGTTATAAAATCTTTTTTTTTTTTGGTCGTGGGGCTTGAACTCTGGGCTTGAGAACTGTGTGTGAGCTCTTCAGCTCAAGGCTACCACTTGAGTCACAGCGCCACTTCCATGTTATAAAATCTTTATGTTATCAGACATTTAAAAATCATTGGTTAGGGAAAATTCTTCTTCTTTTTTTTTTTTTGTCAGTGGTAGGTCCTGAACTCTGGGCCTGGACACTGTCCCTCAGCTCTTCAGCTCAAGGCTAGTGCTTGCCACAGCACCACTTCGGGCTTTTTCTGCTTATGTAGTGCTGAGGAATTGAACCCAGGGCCTCATGCATGCAAGACAAGCACACTACCACTGAGCCACCTTCCCAGCCTGGGAAAATTCTTAAGTTTCCATGTTTAACATATTACATTTATTTGGCCATATGCTTTTTTTTTTTTTTTTTTTTTTTTTTTTTTGTCAGTCGTGGGGCCTGAACTCTGGGCCTGGGGGCTGTCCCTCAGCTCTTCAGCTCAAGGCGAGCGCTCTACCACTTGAGCTACAGCGCCACTTCCGGTTTTCTGGTGGTTTATTGGAGATAGGAGTCTCACGGGTCTCTCCTGCCCGGGCTGGCTTTGAACCGCGATCCTCAGATCTCAGCCTCCTGAGTAGCTAGGATTACAGGCCTGAGCCACCAGCGCCCGGCTGGCCATATGCTTTTTATTTATTTTTTTTCTTCCTGTTTTCAGGGTTTTTTTTGGACGGTCATGGGGCTTGAACTCTGGGCCTGGGCACTGTTCCTGAGCTCTTCAGCTCAAGGCTACCACTCTGCCACTTGAGTCACAGCACCACTTCTGGTTTTCTGGTGGTTTATTGGAGATAAGAGACTCACAGACATTCCTGCTTAGGCTGGATTTGAACTGAGATACTCAGATCTTAGCCTCCTATAGCTACAATTACAGGCATGAGCTACTGGTGTCCCACTTGTTTTCAGTTTTTTAAAAAATCAGTAGTAGGTATTGAACTTCAGGCCATGCACTTCCTTTGCAGGCACTCTACCACTTGACAGCCCTGCCCATACTTCATATGCTCTTTGCTTTTTCAGATTTTGCTTTGTAATTAATGTTTACTTTAAAATGGGTCTACTAGGTGGTGAGTACAAACAGGCATAGCTATCATCATTTAGAATTCCAGAGGAGAAGAAGGTGTCAATATAGAAAAACAAACTTTATTCCCAATAGAATCAGGAGAGTATTTACATATGTACTTATCACTCAAAAGAAGCCCTCAATAGGGGCTAGGAAGTTGGCTTAGTGGTAGAGTGCTTGCCTTGCACACCTATGGCCCTGGGTTCGATTCCTTAGCACCACATGAGCCGAAAAAGCCAGAAGTGGGGCTGTGGCTCAAATGGTAGAGCACTAGCCTTGAGCTGAAGAGCTGAGGAACAGCATCTAGGCCCAGAATTCAGGCCCCACAACTGACCAAAAAAAAAAAAAAGCCCTCAAGAGCAGAATGCGTTAATTAATCATTTTTCTTTCTCTTCTATTCTCGAAATCTCAGTGACCATTAGAAGCAGAAATACCATTTTTCTTCATTGAATCATAATACAAAAAACAGTATCATGTTAACAGCTTCTAATGGCAGAAGTGCTATTATTTATTAGGAAGAGTGTGCTTAAATTCATATGAATTCAGATCCTGGCTCTGTCACTCATTCATGCCTGTGTGACTTTGGGTATTTAATACTTTGGTATTTAACTGCCAAATAAGATAATCATCCCCTTCCCCTTGTGGCTGTGTTAGAGCTTCTGGAGGATGCACGTGGTAGGTGGTAGTTACTCTCTGAAAGTGTCCCTGTTGATGCTGTTCTTTTTTTTTTTTTTTTTTGGTCAGTCGTGGGACTTGAACTCTGGGCCTGGGTGCTGTCCCTCAGCTCTTCAGCTCAAAGCTAGTGCTCTTCCACTTGAGCCACAGCGCCACTTCCCGCTTTTCTATTTATGTGGTGCTGAGAAATAGAACCCAGGGCCTCATGCATGCAAGGCAAGCACTCTACCACTCAGCCATCTTCCCAGCCCTTGGTGCTGTTCTGTGGAGATGGATGGAGATTGACTATGGACAAAGGATGGGGAATTATAGTCTTCAACTTGAGTTATTTGAAAAGATGTTAACATTGGAAATTCCATATTGTTTTCTATTTCAGTTTCTTAGGACTTTGTTTTTTAGTACTCACAAAGTAGGTAAAAAGTCATTTGTATTTTTCATTCAAGGACTTATGAAACTCAGTTGAAACTTAATGAAACTGAGTTGGTAGCACATTTTATTGATTGAGATAAGATCTGTTGGTGGCTGCTCTGTAGAATGCTAGGAATATGTTTTGTTATGGTAGAGCTAATTGTCAGATCACTTAGCAGACAAAACACACAAATAGCTGGCCACTGGTGGCTCATGCCTGTAATCCTAGCTACTCAGGAGGCTGAGATCTGAGGATCACAGTTCAAAGCCAGCCTTGGACAGAAACATCCTTGAGACTCTTATCTCCAATTAACCACCAGAAAACCGGAAGTAGCGCTGTGGCTCAAGTAGTAGACTGCTAGCCTTGAGCTGAAAAACACAGCCATAGTATAGTGCCCAAGCCCAGAGTTCAATCCCTATAACCTACCTCCCCCCAAAAATAAAATAAAATCACACAAAGCATCAGAAGTAATTCTCAGTGATTATTTCTAGGTGATATTATATCTTTAGTTCTTTTGCTTAAATTTGAGAAACTTACGGCTAAAATATATTTAAATATATAAATGTATATTTTATATAAAATATAGTAGATAAATATAAGTATATACTTTTTTCAAGTACATATATTTATTCAGAAATGTTCACATTTAAGCCATTTGAAATATTAAACAAGTAGAAATAAACTCAATTGAATTTCTTAGCTTCTACAAAGATTTTTTTTAACTTTTTTTCAAATCCAAAAATAAATTACATATATTTTGTACAACATATTTTGAACTGTGTATAAATTGTGGGATGGTGTAGTCAAGGTATAGTACCTTTTTATTTTCTAACATTAAAGTGAGAAACATCTTGTAATCTGAAGCTGAAGGATCCCTTAGCGGCCATCTTGGCCTTCATAGTAGGATCCTAATCTCAGGAAAAAAAAAAAGTGGAAATTAAAGAAATAAGATAAATTAAGATAAATCCTGAGTGTCATGAATATATTTTTACATAACTCATTTTTGTAGTTGGTTCTATATTTCTTCTTTTCCTTTTTTAAAATTATTTTTATTTGAAAATGCTAAAAACAAAGTGTTTACAGTTACATAAGTACATTTCACTTGAGGCAATGTCACCCCTTCCTTTGCTCTCTCCCAGTTTTTCCCTCTTTTCCCTTTTCTTGTGCAATTCACCTATCCCTGACTTTCCTTCTCTTCTCTGCTATATATTTCTTGTGGCTTGACAGTTGTTTTTGTTTTTGTTTTTTGTTTTTTTTGGTTCCGGTTATGGGGCCTGAACTCTGGGCCTGGGCGCTGTCCCTCAGCTCTTCAGCTCAATGCTAGCGCTCTACCACTTGAGCCACAACGCCACTTTCGGCTTTTTTCTTTTTTTGCTTATGTGGTACTGAGGAATTGAACCCAGGGCCTCATGCATGCAAGGCAAGCGCTCTACCACCAAGCCACCTTCCCAGCCCCTGGCTTGACAGTTTTGGTGAGTGTCATAGTTCCCCGATCTGATCAGTCTTGATGTACGTACCATTTAAGGGTGTCAACTGGGCTGGGAATGTGGCTTAGTGGTAGAATGCTTGCCTACCATTCATGAAGCCCTGGGTTCCATTCCTCAGTACCACATAAACAGAAAAAGCTGGAAGTAGTGCTGTGGCTCAGGTGGTAGAGGGCTAGCCTTGAGCAAAAGCAGCTCAGGGACAATGTCCAGGCCCTGAGCTCAAGACCCAGGACTGCCCCCTTCCCTCCCATCCCCCAAAAGATCTCAACCAAGATGAGCATCGTAGCATGCTTGTGTAATTCCAGCACTAAGGAGGCTGATGCAGGATCATGAGTTCAAGAACAGACAGAGCTACATAGTCCTGTCTCAGAAAAACAAAACAGGTCTTTATTTTAGATTCTCCAGACTGAAAACCAAAAGTGCATCTTAAACATAGGGCCCTGCACTTGCTCAGCTTGTTTGTTCAGCTGGTACTCTATCACTTGTGCCACTCCTCAGTCTGAGATGACATACTATGGCACTTACTACAGCTGTGATGTTTTTTATCTCCCCATCCCCCCAAAATTACCCATAGTGAGAGGGATTTGTACAGAGCAGGACTAGCAAGAGGAGCTGTGGCACTGGGAGAATCTGAATGGCAACGGCGTCTATATCATCAGTTTTGCAGCTCTCTTGTTATCTCTACTCAAATTACCTTTTTTGTTGAAGCTAGTTCCAGCTGAACTGTTCATACAGTGCCAGAAAGCTCTGTTAAATCCATATGAGAAAAATAATTATCTATTTTTTAATGTATCTAGGTGAAGATGGAGCTGGAAAAACAAGCTTAATAAGAAAAATTCAGGGAATTGAGGAATATAAGAAAGGAAGAGGATTGGAATATTTATACTTAAATGTGCACGATGAAGATAGGGATGGTAAGTCACGTATTTGTATTATTAAGTTTCATGAAGTTTGTTATGAAGGGCTCAGCTGCTCATCTCTGCCTTTCTTAGTGTGTCAATATTAAGAGCTCTTCCATGTCTTGAGGGTAAATATATAATTGTTTAGGTATACTTGTATTGGCATTTATATAGTGATATTTCAAAGCACTTTAGGGAATTCTGGTGTGCTTTTATTAGTCTACTTAACATCCTTAAAGAATTTCAGTTTTTAAAGACATTCTTCTTCAGGTAGTCATTGTTTTCCTAAGTACCATTTTACCTTTTTAGTAGTAATATAATCTGTTCCCCAGCTGTTTCCAGCCAGTTTTTCTTCTGTAGAACACTAGCCTTCTTGAGTATGCATGGTTCTGTCTGCTGATGGCAAAAAAAGAAAAAAAGAAAGAAGGAAAATCATGTTATTTAATTTCTTGTCTTTGGATCAAGAAGTATGAACTAGGGCTGGGAAGGTGGCTCAGTGGTAGAGCGCTTTCCTTGTATGCCTGAGGCCCTGGGTTCGATTCCTCAGCACCACATAAGCAGGGGGAAAAAAAGCCGGAAGTGGCGCTGTGGCTCAAGTGGTAGAGTGCTAGCCTTGAGCTGAAGAGCTGAGGGATAGCACCCAGGCCCAGAGTTCAGGCACCATGACCGGACCCAAAAAAAAAAAAAAAAAAAAAATGAACTAGAGATTACTTTGTGCTTTGCTTGGACACGAAATCATTTTAGGCCTCTACTAAACTGGTAGTTGTGACCCTAAATAGTTGAACTCTATCAAAACCAGCAGACACCTCCTACAGAGAGGCTCTAATAAAATATACGGAGTTGTTAGTGGGATGATGAAATGACTTAATACTGTTGCCTTGGTGGATTTCTTTTGTCTGTTGTAGATCAAACGAGATGTAATGTATGGATCTTAGATGGAGACCTATATCACAAAGGGCTCCTTAAATTTTCACTGGATGCCATTTCTCTAAAGGACACTCTGGTTATGCTGGTCGTTGATATGTCAAAGCCGTGGACTGCTTTGGATTCTTTACAAAAATGGGCAAGTGTTGTGAGGGAACATGTTGACAAGTTGAAAATTCCTCCTGAAGAGATGAAAGAAATGGAACAAAAGTGTGAGTAGACATATTAATGTAGATATCAGATACAAATACCTTAGCTGACTAAGAATCACTTAGAACTCCTTATTATGAATAAGTTTTAATGAAGGTAACCTAATGTGACTACTATTTTGGAATTTAGTTTGAGTGATGTTCTAGGTATTAATAAAAATTTAATTTGGAAACCTGTAAACTCTTTAATACAGGCACTGTCTTTTGCCAAAAAGCTGTATGTATTCATTTTGAAAAACAGATTTTAAGGGTCAGAAAATTATTTATCTTTTTCAGTTGCTTGTTTTCAGCAGTTTCTTGGTTGGTAATCCTGTCAACTTTGTCCAAATGAAATAGGCCTAAAAATGTTATATAGATAAAAAGAAGTTATGCTGAGTTTACTATTTATAAGTACAGTGTGTATGTGTTTACATATGTTTCCTTTTGAGACAGTCTTACTTTGTACCCCAGGCTATCCTTGAACTTGGCATTCTTTCTGGCTCTACCCTTTAAGTGCTTGGGATTACAAGCATGTGCCACTGCACCTACCACTACCTGTTACTTTGTACTTGCTCAAGTGAATTAGACATTTTCATGGAACTTAAGAAAATAATTACGGGGTCATTTCTAACAGATTGTAAATCAATGACATTTTAAACTTCACTGAGAGCGTCTTCACCTTCCAGAGTTTTACTTTGTATAAGAAAATACTTAAAGGCTTTGTCACTGTTAGCTAGGATTTTTACATAAGGAAACAGTTAAAACTTACAAGTTTATGTTCTAAGCCGTTGGAAATTGGAAAAAAAAATTTTTTTAATTTTTTTTTTTGGTCCGGTCGTGGGCCCTGAACTCTGGGCTTGGGCGCTGTCCCTCAGCTCTTCAGCTCAAGGCTAGCACTCTAGCACTTGAGCCACAGTGCCACTTCCAGCTTTTTTTCTTTTTGCTTATGTGGTACTGGGGAATCGAACCCAGGGCCTCAGACATGCAAGGCAAGTGCTCTACCACTGAGCCACCTTCCCAGCGGAAAAAAAAAATTTTTTTGACACAACTTTATTCTGCAGCTCAGGCTGACCTCAGCATCCTGAATGCTGAGATTATGCCCAGTTATTTCTAAACACTTTCAATCTGTAGTTTTCCTTCTTTGGTGACCATGGCTTTGGCTTTTTTTTTTTTTGAGGGGGGGGCAGTCGTGGGGCTTGAACTCTGGGCCTGGGCACTGTCCCTGAGCTCTTCAGCTCAAGACTAGTGCTCCACCACTTGAGCCACAGCACCACTTCCAGTTTTCTGGTGGTTAATTGGGATAAGAGTCCCATGGACTTTCCTGCCCAGGCTGGCTTTGAACCATGATCCTCAGATCTCAGCTTCTTGAGTAGCTAGGATTACAGGCATGAGCCACTGGTGCCCGGCTGGAGTTATTGTTTTGTTTCCCCAGTGCTTCTGAACCCAGGGTTATACTAGAACAGTGGTTTATGACCTCTGTACCTGCATGTGAATGTGTCAGAAACACACTCCAAACTACTTAGTTGAAAACTCTCAATCAGGGTGGTGGTACAGATCTGTAATCCCAGCCCTCTGGAATCTAAGGCAAGAGGATAGTAAATTCCAGGACTATATAGCAATTCCTGTTTGGAGGTAGTAAATAGAGGAAGCCAGACACTGGTAGTTCATAGAAGATTGTGGTTCTAGTCTAGCATAGGCAGAAAAGCTTGCCAGACCCCTTTCTCAATTCATAGCTCAGTGCAGTAGCAGGCATTTGTTGTCCTAATTATGTGAAAGCCTGAGATTAAGAGGATTGCAGTTCCAGGCAAGTCTGGACAAAAGTTCATGAAACTCCATCTTAGCAGAGGAAAGCTAGACACTGTAGCCCAAGCTTTTCTACTCAAGCAATGAGTGAAACCCTAAAATAAACACAGCTCAGTCATGCCTGGCAAGATTGGAGACTCTGTTGGGCTGGACACTAGTGAGTAGCTCACGCCTACATTTTAGCTACTCAGAAGGCTGAGATCTGAGAATTGAGTTTCAAAGCCAGCCCAGGCAGACAAATCCAAGAAATTCTTACCTTCAATTAACAATAAAAATATAGAGGTAGAGACATGGCTCAAATGGTAGAATGCCAGCCATGAGCTTAAAAGCTGAGTGAGAACAGAACATCATCCTGCATTAAATTTCCATTGTCACCAAACAGAAAAGAAAAGAGAATAACAACAACAACAAAACCACCAAAAAACAGCTCCTGAAGGTATAGTTAGTAATAAGACTTAATAAACTTGTTGGATGTTTCTGGTACATACTAAAATCTGAGAGTCACTGTTAGATTTTTCTTTAATTTTTAATTGTTATTATAAAGGTGATGTTCAGAGGGAATACAGTTACATAAGTAGGTAATGAGTACATTTCTTTTTGGAAACAGTGTCACCCATTCCCTCCTACCACTGTTAGATTTCACACTCTGACCTTCATTAAAGGTAGCCACTAGAGCTGGTAATGGTGCATACATGTGCCTGTGTTCTGGAAAATTCATACTCAGCTACCTACAACTCCTTCTTCTTCCACCGAATATAAATTCACAAATTTTTCTTTACAAGCCAGTCAGGATTTATAAGCCAAAAAGGATCTGGCCTATAATTACTTTTTAAAGTACTTTTCTCCCCAATTTTGTAAGTAGAAAACATATATACATTAATATACATAAAATCTTCTTTGGTATATCTTTCCTATTTTCTCTCTCCCTCCTTCTCTCCCTCCCCCCCACTCCCTCTCAATATTAATATTTTCCTATTAAGTATTTTTTGTAAATTTTGAATTTATATCTATATAACATTTCCTCATACTCTATTTTAGTTCTATGCCATGGATAAGTTGTTTCCTGATTTGTTGTTATTTTGCTCTTAAATGTGAAAAACTTGTTCAGAAATTCTCATGTCTGTACATTTCTGTCTGATTGTGTCCTTGAGAATTCTTGGAAAGGTAATTACTCCTAGTACACACTATTAAAGCTCGAGATATACTTATACCTACTTTTTTTCAGATGATGGTTTTGACAAGTCACAAGTGACTTGTAAAAGTTTATCATTAGTGCCAGATGCTGGTGGCTCATGTCTGTAATCCTAGCTACTCAGGAAGCTGAGATCTGAGGATCACCATTCAAAGCCAGTTTAGGCAGCATAGTCTATGAGACTTTTTTTTTTTTTTTTTGGTCGGGTCGTGGGGCCTGAACTCTGGGCCTGGGCACTGTCCCTCAGGTCTTTAGCTCAAGGCTAGCACTCTACCACTTGAGCCACAGCGCCACTTCTGGCTTTTTTCTTTTTGCTTATGTGGTGCTGAGGAATCGAACCCAGAGCCTCATGTATGCAAGGCAAGCGCTCTACCACTGAGCCACCTCCCCAGCTCTATGAGACTCTTATCTCCAATAAAACACCAGAAAACCAGAAGTGGCACTGTGGCTCAAGTGGTAGAGTGTTAGCTTTGAGCTGAAGAGCTGAGGGATAGTGCCCAGGCCTAGAGTTCAAGCCCCACTACCGACCAAAAAAAAAAAAAAGAGAGTTTTGCATTGGTAATGTCTTTTATAACTTTTACCAGTGTTAAAAAATAAATATGGCTCCAAGATTGAATCTAGGTAATAAAAGACTTAGAGAAAGGAAGCTAATATTAGAAAGTAGCAATATGTTTTAAATGGTGGGATCTTTTTACTTCTGTCCTTGCAGTGCCTTTCCTTCAGTAGAGGACCAGAGCCACAGTGTACCTTGCCCAAAGTCATTCCCACAGGTTAAACTGGCACTACCTAGAAACCTACTCTTTTAAGCTATCAGTACAGTATTGAGCCTGTTACTAATGTATGTCTGCTGCTCATAAACTCCCTTGAAACATTTCTCAAAAATTGTTTCTTCTCTTACTTAAGCCTAAGCATAAATTCCGGTGATACATATATTTAGATTATGGCTACTTGCTGAAATAAAACAATTTCTAAATCTGTTTACTTTGATTTTCAGTGATTAGAGATTTTCAAGAATACGTAGAGCCAGGAGAAGACTTTCCAGCTTCTCCTCAGAGAAGAAACACTGCAGCACAGGAGGACAGAGACGACAGTATTGTTTTACCTCTGGGTGCGGACACCCTTACACATAACCTGGGCATTCCAGTACTAGTAGTTTGCACCAAGGTTAGTTTGCTTCTTGGAAATACTCATCAAGGATAAACAGATTTTTGTTTTTATGGGGTTTTTGTTGGAGTTACATTAGTTTTCTTAGATAACGTGTTTGTTTGTTTTTCTCATTTTTTAGACAGGATCTTGGTGAATAGCTTATGCAAGGCTTGAACTTACCATCTCCTGCCTCAGCCTCCCCAAGTGCTAGGATGATAATTGTTTTTAATTTTTAAAAAATCATAGATAATATGGAATGATGCTTAGTGTTACTTTGTGATTTTTTCCACCTTGTCCTTCATAGTTGTTTATTTTACCTATAGAAATACTGTCCTAAGTTGCTTCTGTCTATGCACGGTAAGTTTAGAGGCGAGCTCTTGCTGGGTATATCTTTCAGGTCTGATCGCCGTAATACCCTAGCTAATCTGGATGCAGCAGATATCAGTGTTTAGAGAAAGAACATGAGTTCAGAGTCCTTGAGCTGCCCTGGTGTCACTTATCCAAACCACAGAATTATATGCTTCGGCTGGTACCTCCAGCCTATTAGTGACCTTTTGAATTTTGCCAGAGTCCAATCATTTCTACATCAGGCTGCATGTATCTGAGTGTCTTAAGTACAGCCCTGTTGTTATCCTACTCTATCTTTAATCTATGGTGATTACTGGATTGTTTCTGTTGTCTGACTTCCTACTTGTTTAGAAGATTTCTTTTTGAAGAGGATGAAGCTTCTCAGTCTTGGCTGGCAGCTTTTTTTTTTTTTTGGTTGGTTGTGGGGCTTGAACTCTGGGCTTGGGCACTGTCCCTGCACTCTTCAGCTCAAGGTGAGCTCTTTACTGCTTGAGCCACAGCCCCACTTCTGATTTTCTAGTGGTTTATTGGAGATAGGATTCTCATGGACTTTCTTGCCAGGGCTGGCTTGGAACCATGATCCTCAGATCTCCGCCTCCTGAGTAGCTAGGATTACAGGCGTGAGCCATTGGCACCTGGCTTGGCTGGCAGCTTTTTGTGAAAAAATTATTTTTGGACAGGGTCTCACTCTGTAGCCCTGGCTGGCCCCTCTGCCTCAGCCTAAGTGGTTAGATTACAGGTATTCACCACTATACTTGACAAAGCTATTATGGTATGAATCCTAATTTCTTTGAAACAGAATGTTATTTTGAATACTTTGTAACTGAATTTCATTTTTGTAATGTAGCTAATAAACTTCATTTGTATACAAATATGTATACAAATTTGTATACAATACCTTTCAACATTACATTTTAATATATTAATAACATTTTTCTAGTATCAAAAAATTATGTACTTAAAATGAAATCTAGGACCCTTGATTTGTTAGCTGGGAGTATCATAGCTGAGCCATATCTTCAACCCTGTTTTCCATTGGTTACTTTTGAGATAGAGCTTCACTTTCTGATTGAGCATACTTTAACCTTCATTTGTCTATTTTAGGCTTCCTTTTTTTTACTTGAATGACAAGCATCCAATTTCTCTCCCTTACGATGAAGTCTGTGGATCTTTTTCTGTCCAGACTGGCTTGGAACCAAGATCCTCCCAATCTTAGCATACTGTGTAGTTTAGGATGACAAGTGTGCCCAGCAGTGAATCTTCTCAATCTTTTCTGCCCAGACTAGTCTTAAACTGTTGTCAGCCAATCTCCAAAGTAACTAGGATGACAGGTATGAGCACTGTTTTGTTTTTCTGTAGTGCAGAACCCACCCCAGGACTCTTGCATGCTATGCTAGGTAAGTGTACTACTACTGAGTTACATTTCCAAATTAAAATAGACTATTTTTTTGTGGTACTGTGTTCTGAACTTAGGATCTTGTGCTTGGTCTCCTTCTTGCTTGTTCAGTTGGCTGATGTTCTGCTACTTTAAACATGTTTCCAGTTCTGCTTTTTGCTGGTTACAAAATGAAGTGATAAGTATTTATTAAGGATTTGTTTATTGAAAGATGCTGATTGGATCATTATTATCAAAATTCTGGGTATGATGATACATTTCTCTATAATTACAGAATGTAGGAGGCAGAGGCCAGAGGTTCTCCAGTTTGAAGCCAGTCTGAGCTATCTAGCAAGATCCTGTCTTAAAAAAAAAAAAGGCTTAGTTGTTACTCTGTGTATATTTTGTAGTAAAATCACGTTTTCTTTAAAAATAATTCAGAGGGGGCTGGGAAGGTGGCTCAGTGGTAGAGCGCTTGCCTTGCATGCCTGAGGCCCTGGGTTCGATTCCTCAGCACCACATAAGCAAAAAGAAAAAAGCCAGAAGTGGCGCTGTGGCTTAAGTGGTAGAGCGCTAGCCTTGGGCTGAAGAGCTGAGGGACAGCGCCCAGGCCCAGAGTTCAGGCCCCACGACCGGACCAAAAAAAAAAAAATAATAATAATAATTCAGAGTCTGAGTGCAATTGGCTCATGCCTGTAATCCTAACTACTTAGGATGAGATCTTTAAGATCTTGATTTGAAGCCAACCTGGCTAGGAATGTCCTTCAGACTGTTAGCTTCAGTTAAGTACCCCCCAAAAAAGTCAGAAGTGGAGCTCTTGCTTGGGTGATAGACCACTAGTCTTCACCACAAAAGCTCAGGCAGCACCCAGGCCCTGAATTCAAGCCCTAGGACCACCACAAGAAATAAAATAAAAATTCACAGAGCTGGATACTGATAGCTCACATCTATAATCTTGTCTACTTGAGATGTTGAGATTTGGAGAACTGGTTCAAGGCTAGCCCATTTGTACACAAGAGACCATTTCTGAACTAATAGCTGGAGGTGGTAAAGTGCACCTGACATCCTAGCTATGTGGGATAGCAGTTCCCTGCTAATCCCGGCAGAAAAATCTAGAAGACTGTCTCAACTAAAAAAGGCAGATATGATTAGTGAGAGAGAAAAATAGAATTGCAGTTCAAGTACATGCCTAAGTAGGAAAATAAGCAGTGCAATGAAAGGAAGAAGTGGAGTTAGAGGAATAGTTCAGCAGGAGAGTGCCTGCCTAAGAAGTGTGAGGCACTGCATTAAAAAAATCATATAACAAGTTCATCTTCCCAGTTGGTCTCAAGCACTGTTTTTGTTTTTGCTGTTTATTTGTGTATGTGAAGCTGGTGCTGTAATTGGCACCCTGCTTCTTCCCCTCCCCCCCCCCCCACACACACACTTAAGGCTGGTATTTACTACTTGAGCCATACTATACTGGGGCTTTAATTCAGGACCTGTGTTCTTGCTTGTTGTTTTTTGCTCAAGGCTGGCACTCTTATTACATGAGCCATACCTCTCAAATTCTCAGCCCTGCTTTTGTTGGTTACTTGGAGATGAAGTCTACCAAACTTTTCTGCCTGTCCTCAAACAGCTCCTTCAGATCTCAGCTACCCACATAGCTAGGGTTATAGGCACTTGCACCTGCCTATAATTACTATGAATAAACCATGGGATACTTAAGAAAATATCAGAATATAAACCCTTTTTAAATTTTTTATTTTTTATACTGGGAAAAGTCAGGACCATGTCCCCAGCCATTATTTTATTTTATTTATGTTGGTAGTGGATCTTGAACTCAGGACCTGGGCCCTGTCCCTGAGCTTTTTGTTCAAGGATAGTGCTCTACCTTTGAGTGACAGTGCTACTTCCTGTTTTCTGGGGGTTAATTGGAGATAAGAATCTCCCAGACTTTCCTGCCTTGGCTGTCTTTGAACTGTGATCCTCAGATCTCAGCCTCCAGAGTAGCTAGGCTTATATGTATGAGCCTCTGGCCCCTGATTTGATTGATTGATTGATTGATTGTCAGTTGTGGGGCTTGAACTCTGGGCTTGGGTGCTGTCTCTGCACTCTTTAGCTCAAGGCAAGTGTTCTACCGCTTGAGCCACAATGCCACTTCCAGTTTTCTAGTGTTTTTTTGGAAATAAAGTCTCATAGACTTTCCTGCCCGGGCTGGCTCTGAATTGTGATTCTCAGATCTCAGCCTCCTGAGTAGCTAGGATTACAGGTGTGAGCCACTGGCACCCAGCTCCCTGATTTTATTTTATTTTATTTATTTATTTACTTTATTTTTTGGGTCCAGTCATGGGGCCTGAACTTTGGGCCTGGGCGCTGTCCCTCAGATCTTCAGCTCAAGGCTAGCACTCTACCACTTGAGCCACAGTGCCACTTCTGGCTTTTTTCTTTTTGCTTTATGTGGTGCTGAGGAATTGAACCTAGGGCTTCATGCATGCAAGGCAAGTGCTCTACCACTGAGCCACCTTCCCAGCCCTGATTTTATTTTTTATTTATTTTTACTTTTGCCAGTCCTGGGGCTTAATCTCAGGGCCTGGGCACTGTCCCTGAGCTTCTTTGCTCAAGGTTAGCACTCTTCTACTTGAGGCATTTTTTGTCTATGTGGTACTGAGGAATTGTTTTTTTGTTTGTTTGTTTGTTTTTGGTTTTTTTTTTTTTTGGGTCTGGTCGTGGGGCCTGAACTCTGGGCCTGGGCGCTGTCCCTCAGCTCTTCAGCTCAAGGCTAGCGCTCTACCACTTGGCCACAGCACCACTTCCGGGTTTTTTCTTATGTGGTGCTGAGGAATCGAACCCAGGGCCTCAGGCATGCAAGGCAAGTGCTCTACCACTGAGCCAACTTCCCAGCCCCAAAGGTAATGTAGAATGTCAGCTTTTCTTTTTTTTTTTTTTTTGAGTCCGGTCATGGGGCCTGAACTCTGGGCCTGGGCGCTGTCCCTCAGCTCTTCAGCTCAAGGCTAGCGCTCTACCACTTGAGCCACAGCACCACTTCCGGCTTTTTTTCTGTTTGCTTATGTAGTGCTAAGGAATCGAACCCAGGGCCGCAGGCATGCAAGGCAAGCAAGAGTGCTTGCCACTGAGCCACCTTCCCAGCCCGGTACTGAGGAATTGAACCCAGGGCTTCAGTCATGCTAGGCAAGCACTCTACCACTAAGTTACATTCCCAGCCCTAATTTTTTTTTTTTTTTGACAGTATAGAATTTTAATTCAGAGCCTTGGGCTTGCAAGGCAGGTTCTTTAACACTTGAGACTTGCTCCCTACCATACATTCTATTGAGATAAAGTTATTAATATTTATTGTATTATATAGGTTTACATATAATTAAACAAGGATACAGGTTTTTTTTCCACTTTGTGCTTAAAATGATAAAATGTTTAAAACCAGACTTAAATTTTACTCTGAATTCTATAAAAAAATTATCAGTAACAAAAGAATGCGGTGGCATAACATTGCCTATTTTTCAAATGGTGACTGACGCAGTCCATTGTGATACCTTTTCTTTCTTTCTTTTTTTTTTTTTTTTTTTTTGGTCGGTGTGGGGCCTGGGCCTGGGCCTGGGTCCTGTCTCTCAGCTCTTCAGCTGAAGGCTAGCACTCTACTACTTGAGCCTCAGCCTCACTTCTGGCTTTTTCGGCTTATGTGGTGCTGAGGAATCAAACCCAGGGCCTCATGTATGCAAAGGCAAGCACTCTACCACTGAGCCACCTTCCCAGCCCCTGTGGTACCTTTTTTTTATAACAATATTTTAAACTCTCACTGACTCCTTGTGTGTGGTTTGTTTTTTGGGCAAAGAGCTATTTATTGACAGATATTTCTGTGTTTTAGGCCACAGTTTATTTTATAAAAAGCAGTCCTATTTTCAAAAAGAAAAATTTAAATTTTAAAGGAAATCAGTCATAAAACTCATAAAATGTTCAAGCCAGAAGATCTCATCCACTGTATTTCATAAAGTCTTAAGAAGACCAATGGAGAGGCTGGGAAGGTGGCTCAGTGGTAGAGTGCTTGCCTTGCATGCATGAGGCCCTGGGTTCGTTTCCCAGCACCACATAAGCAGAAAAAAAAAGCCGGAAGTGGCGCTGTGGCTCAAGTGGTAGAGCGCTAGCCTTGAGCTGAAGACTGAGGGACAGTGCCCAGGCCCAGAGTTCAGGCCCACGACCGGATCCCAAAAAAAAAAGAAGACCAATAGATGTACATCAGTTTATAAGCTTGTGTCTAGGGACAAGAGAATATGTGTTTCCTAATAGATAAAATGTGGTGAATAACTCCCCATCAGTTTATGACTGGAAATGGAAATTCATACAGACTTAAGTTTCTTGCTTTAGGTACAGATCCTATGATTTCAGCCAACTTTTCTTTTGAAAGGTTGGAGGTGTTGAGAGGGTGAAGGAAACTGACAAGCCCAGGGCCTTGCACATATTAGGTTAAAATATAATTACTAAACAGCCATGCTTTACAAAGTATCAACAGTACAGTAGTTAATTATTAATAATTAAAAACACTCAGTATTCTATAAAATGTGCAAAGCAGTGTTTGTCATGACATCTTGAGAAGCCTATTTTGTGTGTGTAAACAGAATCTTTAATAATCTCGTCAATTCAGGTCAGGTTGTCCCATTAAATGAGCGCTGATCAAATTGGGTTTTGTTGCAAAAAAAATACTGAAAAGAAACATTTATAGCTTGTTTTGAATTTTGGAATTACAGATAAGGGATTGAAGACCTGTAATAGTAACAATAAAGAGGAGAAAAAAAGTTTGAATAGAAGTCAAAGTATGCTAAAAGGCTTGCCTATGAAGAAAACATGGACAGAATAAGAATTTTCTAAAACATACAAAACTAGAGGAAGTATGACAGAGAAATCTCAGCTGAAATAGTTGTCTTAACTGATTGAAGTTGCATTATTTTACTTAAGCAAATTTGCAAAAACATATGACTACATGAACACCAGGGTCTTGAGAGAGGTTCGTTCAAGTTGGAAGCCCTGGAGCTTAGATTTCATTTTCTTCATGATATTTCTGACTCTGGGTAGAAAAAAGCATATTATTAAAGTAACAATAGCTCAGAGCTTGGGTCTGTCTGCCTCCTCCTTGAACAGCTACTGATATTCTTCTGTAAAACTCTCCAATAAACTCTTCATATTTCATAGAGAACAAGACCGTAATATGAATATATTTTAATGAGAAGCCTATTTTAGGATTGGTGTGTGGTATAACTGGTAGAGGGCTTGCTGTGAGGCCCTGAGTTCAGCCCACAGGATCACTGGAAGACTATAACAAAAGACTATAACAAGAGCTGGGAAGGTGGCTTAGAGGTAGAGCGCTTGCCTTGCATGCATGAGGCCCTGGGTTCGATTCCTCAGCACAACGTACACAGAAAAAACCAGAAGTGGTGCTGTGGTTCAAGTGGTAGAGTGCTCGCTTTGAGCAAAAGAGGCTCAGGAACAGTGCCCAGGCCCTGAGTTCAAGCCCCAGGACTGGCCCCCCCCCCCCAAAAAAAAAAAGACAAAAAAGTTACCCATGCCAGGTGCCTGTGGCTCACGCCTGTAATCCTAGCTACTCAGGAGGCTGAGATCTGAGGAACATGGTTCAAAGCCAGTCTGGGCAAGAAAGTTTGTGAGACTCTTATCTCCGATTAACCACCAGAAAACTGGAAGAGGCGCTGTGGATCAAGTGGTAGAGAGCTTGCCTTAAACTGAAAAGCACAGGGACAGCACCCGAGTCCAGAGTTCAAGCCCTACCACTGATTAAAAAAAAAAAAAAATTACCCAAGGACTGTGACTCCAAACTAATCCTAGGTACAATGAGCATCCCTCAGGATATTTCATGTTTCACACCTTCAATTTAAAAAAATTTGGTGACAGAGCTGGGAATGTGGCTCAGTGGTAGAGTGGCTTGCCTAGCATGACGGAAGCCCTGGGTTTAATTCCTCAGTACCACATAAACAGAAAATGCCAGAAGTGGCGCTGTGGCTCAAGTGGTAGAGTGCTAGCCTTGAACAAAAGAAGCTCAGGGACAGTGCCTAGGCCCTGAGGTCAAGCTCCAGGACTGGCAAAAAAAAAAAGTTTGGTGAAATTATTTGGATATCATGATGCTTGAATGTGACTTGTATTTTCCTTAACTATCTCATTAACTGCACAGGTGGCATTTCAGATACAGTCATATTTTGATACAGGGGGACTAGTGAGAGCGAGAGAAGTTGCAGGAAAGAACTAGGTGGTAAGGATCCAGATAGCAGCAGAGAGGATGGTAAGGGGGCACAGGATATGCTGGTGTGTTTTACAAAACTGGACTAGAGTCTAGACTTAAAAACACTTTTTAGGATGTACTTAGTTGAGTAGCAATTAAGTTATTTGACCTAAGTTTTGGGGCTGGAGGTGTGGCTTAGTGCTAGAATGGCTGCCTGAGTTCAAATTCTTGAAAGACTTGTTTTTCAACCAGAAGTGTCAGTTGACGTTCCAGGTTCTGCTCGATCATCATAACATAGCAGTAGCTTTGTGACATTTTCCATTTAAAATTGAACTGTTTAAATTATTGTATGTAATGTTAGTTATTTTAAGGTACTGTAACAGTATTTTTAATTTTTTTAACTCAACAGTGTGATGCCATTAGTATATTGGAGAAAGAACATGACTACAGAGATGAACATTTTGATTTTATCCAGTCACATATCCGGAAATTTTGTTTACAGTGTATCCTTTTAATGCATTTATTTTTGTTCCAATCTGGTTTGTTTTTAAAGTAAAGGAATTGTAGTGATCTGTATAAATTTTGTGCACAGGATTGCTTCTATTCCTAGTTGAAAATTCATTTTAGCTCCTAGTTCATTTGTATCTGGAAAGTAAGATTTTACTGCTCACTGCTTTATCAAATACTTAAGGGAACTAGAGGAGATGTTCCTGTTTGAAATCTTTGTGAGTGGGAGAGGCTGAAGTTGTTAAGGACTTTAATGGGACACAAAATGGGGAAGAATGAGTTAATGGGCCCATATGGGATGGGTTATTTTTTGTTGTTGTTGGTCATGGGGCTTGAACCTCTGGCCTAGGCACTGTCCCTGTGCTCTTCACTTCAAGGTGAGCGTTCTACTACTTGAGCCACAGAGTTACTTCCAGTTTTCTGGTGGCTAGAGATAAGAGTCTCACAGACCAGCCGGGCGCTGGTGTCTCATACCTGTAATCCTAGCTACTCAGGAGGCTGAGATCTGAGGATCATGATTCAAAGCCAGACCTGGCAGGAAAGACCATGAGACTCCTATCTCCAGTAAACCACCAGAAAACCGGAAGTGGCGCTGTAGCTTAAGTGGTAGAGCGCTCGCCTTGAGCTGAAGAGCTAAGGGACAGGGCCTAAGCCCAGAGTTCAAGCCCCACAACCGACCAAAAAAAAAAAAGTCTCACAGACTTTCCTGCCCAGGCCGACTTTAAACCATGATCCTTAGATCTCAGCCTCCTGAGTAGCTAGGATTACAGGTGTGAGCCAGCATGCCCAGTGGGCAGGTTTTTTGTTTTTTGTTTTAATAATTTTTTAATTGAGATTTAGTGATTACATTAGTTTCACAAATTTCACTGTATTGTGGGATAGTGATACTTAGTTAAAGTCACAAACACATTTTAACCTTCACAAGGCAAATTGTCATTATCATGGTCTATAAAGTTTCTGAATTCTGTGAGCTTTGACAATACAACTTTGGGTAATATGTACATTTCTGTCCTTTTGCTTAGTGTAAACTATTCCCTCTTTCCCTCTTATTCCCTCACTCCCATTGCTGCCCTTGAGTTGCTTAGTTCGTTTTCATCAATGTCCAGTGTAGCTGCTGGACCCCTTTTGTTGTATATTTTCCCCTGTTTCCCTCTGATTCTGTGCCTTCTTCCTAGCTACCCTCAGATACCACCCCCCCACACACACACATCATATATGTGGTCAAGAACATCAAGTCATTTAGAAATGATAGAACAAATTGAGTGGAAGTCCTTTGTTTCTTGAGTCCTGTTTACTTTGTCATATTTCCTTCCATTTTGGATTTAATATCCACACATCAGGGAAGCCATGTACTATTTGTCTTTCTGCTCTTGGCTTACCTTGCTCAAAATGATTTGTTGTAGTCCCATCTAGTTCCCTGTGAATGCCATTATTTTGTCCTTTCTAATGGCTGCATAATATTCCATTGTATATAGGTGCCACAGGTTTTGGTTGTTTCCATATCTTGGCTGTTTTGAACAGTGTTGCAGTGAACATGGAGGTGCATGTGTCCTTGTATCTTGGTTCCTGTTGTTCAGAGTAGATGCCTAAGAGTGGTATGGGTGGGTCATAGGGGAGGTCTATATTTAGCTTTTTGAGGTACCTCCAGACTGCTTTCCAAAGTGGTTGTGGGGCAGGTTTTAACAGTGCAGGTAAGACCAGTAGTAAGCAAGGTTTTAATTTAAATTAATTTAATTTTTTAAAGACAGGATCTCCTATGTAGCCAAGGCTGGCCTTGTACTCAGAATCCTTCTGCCTCAGCCTCCCCAGTGCTGGTATTATAGTGAGTGGTGAATCACCATACCTGGTGGGATGAATTTCTCTAGAGCTTACATTTTCTTGGAGGATCATAAGGACCTCTACTTTCTGGGGCCAGTATCTATATTTCTATTCACATGCATACACTAAAATTCTTTCTAGGTTGTTTTTTATGATCACAAGGTTGGAAAACCTGTCTCAGAGAGTGTTTAATTTCGGTTGCCAGGATTAAGGGCTGCAGTGCTTGTGATGAGATCTACATTAATCCAACCACAGGTGGGACAGCACTCCAAATTTCACAAGACTAAAAACTAGTGTGGAGGGGAGAGGGTTGTAACAGGTATGAGAGTAGCAAAAGGGGGAAGGCCTAGAAATTAGGATTCCTCTAGGAAAAGCCCTTGGCTGGGAGGCAAGATGAGTCACCTACAGGACCCCTGATGCCAACACAAATACTAATCCAGAAAGACTATCTGTATAACGTATTTCCTGACTGGTTTTATCTTCTTTTAAAGTTAAATAGAAAATAGTGTACCTTACATCTTTTAGAGATGTTTTAAATCTGTTTCTATAGGCACAGAAAGATTTCTATACATTTGATCAAACTCATGCATGGTTTGTGTGTCACCCCTTCAGCATCCACATGTACTGAGTTCATGTCAGTGTATGGTAAGAGTTTACTCTTGTTTTTCACATTAATAAAACCTCTTCCTCCATGCAATAATATAATTATTTTATATAATTATTTTATTTACTTTAGTGCCTTTGCAAGCATTTTGTACTTTTGAAATTCTTTTTTTTTGCTTTTTATTTTATTTTTTAAATTATCTTTAAGTAGTTGTACAAAGAAAACTTTTGAAATTCTTGATAAATATATTTCCTTGAAAACTTGTTTTCTAAACTATTTGTAAACATCTAGATGTAAAAATTAAAATGAAAGCATGCGGTTCTATAAGGTCTGTTTGTGAATTTGTCCAAACTTTTCTTTAACAGTTTTATTCAGATGGTGCAGCACTTATTTACACTTCAGTAAAAGAAAACAAAAATATAGACTTAGTGTATAAATACATTGTTCAGAAACTCTATGGATTTCCTTATAAGATCCCTGCTGTTGTTGTGGAAAAGGATGCAGTATTTATGTAAGTGTGCTTTTCTGCATATTTGTCATGTAGTATTGCTGTGATCATGAATTATCATGTTCGAATTTTTTCTGTGAGACTCTTTTCTGTGAGGAAAGTCTGTGAGACTCTTATCTCCAATAAAACCACTAGAAAACTGGAAGTGGCGATGTGGCTCAAGTGGTAGAGTGCTCGCCTTGAGCTGAAGAGCACAGGGACAGCACCCAAGCCCAGAGTTCAAGCCCCACGACCGACCAATTAAAAAAAAAAAAAAAGTGCCGGGCGCTGGTGGCTCACGTCTGTAATCCTAGCTACTCAGGAGGCTGAGATCTGAGGATCGCGGTTCAAAGCCAGCCCGGGCAGGAGAGACTGTGAGACTCCTATCTCCAATAAACCACCAGAAAACCGGAAGTGGCGCTGTAGCTCAAGTGGTAGAGCGCTCGCCTTGAGCTGAAGAGCTGAGGGACAACGCCCAGGCCCAGAGTTCAAGCCTCACGACCGACCAAAAAAAAAAAAAAAAAAGTCTCATAGACTTCTTGCCTGGGCTGGCTCTCAACTATGATCCTTAGATCTCACCTTCCTGAGTAGCTAGGATTATAGGTGTGAGCCACCAGCATCCTGCTCATGTTCTGTTTTGAGATAGAACCATTACATTAGATTTGTCTGTGATGAGTATGTTCTTAGATTGTTTATAACCTGCCTCAATGTGTTTATCATTCCCTTTTAGTTTTATTGCTTGTCTTTTCCAAAGATTTTTTTGCTATTTAGGCTGAATTTTCTATTGAGTGTCTGTACTAATACATCTAACTTATACTTTAATTATGACATATAATGACCAAATATGTACTTTGGACATGTTCTAAATATCTTCTTAGGGGCTAGGGACATAGCTTATTTACTACTGAACTCCTGTCTAGCCTGCATGAAGTCCTGAGTTTAATGCCCCTTGCATTGCTAAAAGAAAATTACTTAAATAAAATGGAGAGGTAATGAATGGTTACTGCCCTCCTCTCAGGAAAATAAACAAAAAACCCAAACCTCTAATGACATTTAAAGATGAGAAATATTAATAATCATTTTAAGTAGAAATTGAATATCATAATAAAGAGTTAATTCATTTTCCACAATTGGTCAGATTGACTTCATTAAATTGTTTCCTTTACATGGTCATGGATTAATATAAAATGATGACATAAATGCTTGAGATTTTATCCTGTGTATTTCTTTTCAGTCCAGCAGGGTGGGATAATGATAAGAAAATAGGAATATTACATGAGAATTTCCAAACACTGAAAGTAGAAGATAATTTTGAAGACATCATAACTAAACCACCTGTCCGAAAGGTAACAATTTTAGTAAATAATCTCAAACTGATGGATAGTCCAAAACACTAAGTTTTATAGGAGTTTCTGATTTTGGTGTTTCTAATGTACAGTAAGGATTTGTTTCAGCAGACTTCAGATCAGCAAACCTTAGTGTTTGGCATATTTACATTAGAAATATTATTGCTAAGTCAATATTCTAATATAGTACTTTCCCAGGTTGGCATAAATGAGTATGTGGATCTTAAACAGTGTAACAAGTTAGAAGCTGTGAACTTCCAGTTTATAGTTCAGCCAAGAACCAAGAAATCATTACTAGGATAATTCCTTAGTTCAAGCTCCCCTTTGAGGCAGATTGTGGATCATTTCCATTTATTAGTTACCCACATCATCCTACAACTATTCAAGAGCTCCCACTTTTTTCATGTTTAGTCTTGACCTACATGTTATTTTGTGGCTATTAAGTCAGGTTCCAAAAGGTAGTCTTCTTGCATATATGTCTTGATTTCATGTTAGTATAGTACTCTGTAGCTATAGATGTTTCTAAAAAGTTGTATAAAGATATTTATATGTAACATTCCACTGACTTTTTGTTTAGAAATATTTCAGGAAAAGTAATTTTAAACCAACACATATTAAAAACTTAAGAATTCAGACACCATGTAGGGCATCTGTTGTCTATTGTGGGTTATTAGTGAGCTCCAGTAAAAATTCAGCTGGCATGTTATTTGATTTGAATACCTATTAAAAGAAAAGCACACTTTAAAAGAAAAGCACACTTTAAAAAAAACAAACAACAAGAGGTTTCCCATTCTATTACCAACAAAATTATGCTTTCTTTAAGCTGTCTTCTCATTTCACAAATATTTATTGAGAATCATCTCAGGCACTGTTTAGGATCAGGGAGTGGATAAGAAAAATGTTAAGGCTGGTGGTGCACCATGAGTTCAAACCCCAGCACCACAAAAAGGAAAAAAGAAGAATGTTAAAGGCAGAGGGATATGAGAGTGCGCATGTCCTGGTGCAGGAATATGTGGAGAACACAGAGCAGAAAAGAGCTGTGAGGAGAGTGGCCATGTAGGAGACTGTTTAAGATCTTGAAGGGTATCATTAGCCTACAGTAAGGATTTTGTATTTCATTCAGAGTGAAGTGGAAAGTGAGTTGGAGCAGGGAAGTCAGATCTTGGGAAGACAATTGAGGGTGTTGTACAGGAAGACTAGAAGCAGGAAACTTTGCAGAGCTTTTTGTAATTCCTAAGCTGATGAAAAAGCCATTATATTTTTATTTCAGGAAAGTTGTATTCACTCAAATATTCCTGGCCATTATAAAATACCCAACTGGGGTGAGGCCCTTATAAAATACTTAATTGAGGCATGGTTCAGCAGTAGAGTGCCTGCCTAGCAAGCCTGAGGCCCTGGGTTCAAATCCTAGTACCACCAAAAAAGAAAACATTAATACCAGTAAAATAAAACAGCCAAATGTTGTTTAGCAAATTATACAGTTGTGATTACTATGCCTGTGGCTTTAGGGTTGAGCTGCTAAGCACAGTAATGGCTAATCCCATATGCTTTCTAAGTGTAAAATTTAATAAAATTAAAAACTCTTTACCTCAGTAATATTGGCCACATTTCAAGTGCTCATTATCCACTGGTGTCTGTTGACTGGTTTGGTAAGCTACAAGGAGGTAGGCCATTTATGTCATTTCAGGTAGTTATTAGATAGCACATTCATGTAATCTATAATACAAGTGTGGGTGAGGTTCTTCCTTTTGAGCTGTTTTTTAATAAGTCTAATCCAAAGAGAGAAGTTATTAATGGTGTTTGCAAAATATATTAAATGTACTTGTTTATGCATTGTTCATTTCAGTTTGTACATGAGAAGGAAATTATGGCAGAAGATGACCAAGTGTTTCTTATGAAGTTACAGGTATGCAATTATGTTAGAAGTAGACTTACTATGGCTGAATTGATTACTTAAAAATTATGTGTCTTATACCTCATAAGATTTTTTTTGGGGGGGAGGGTCCAGTCGTGGGGCCTGAACTCTGGGCCTGGGTGCTGTCCCTCAGCTCTTCAGCTCAAGGCTAGTGCTCTACCACCTGAGCCACAGTGCCACTTCTGGCTTTTTTTCTTTTTGCTTATGTGGTGCTGGGGAATTGAACCCAGGACCTCATGCATGCAAGGCAAGTGCTCTGCCACTGAGCCACTTTCCCAGCCCCTCATAAGATTTTTATGCTTTTGAAATTCTTTTTTTTTGGGGGGGGGGGGTCTGGTCATGGGGCCTGAACTCTGGGCCTGGGCGCTGTCCCTCAGCTCTTCAGCTCAAGGCTAGCGCTCTACCACTTGAGCCACAGTGCCACTTCTGGCTTTTTTCTTTTTGCTTATGTGGTGCTGAGGAATCGAACCCAGGGCCTCATGCATGCAAGGCAAGCGCTCTACCACTGAGCCACCTTCCCAGCCCCACTTTTGAAATTCTTGATAAACTGCATTATATACTTTTTTTTGTCGGTCACGGGTCTTGAACTCTGGGCCTGGGTGCTGTCCCTGAGCTCTTCAGCTCAAGGCAAGCATTCTACCACTTGAGCCACAGTATACTTCCAGTTTTCTGAGTGGTTTATTGGAGATAAGAGTCTTATGGACTTTACTGCCGAGCTGGCTTTGAACCATGATACTCAGCTCTCAGCCTCCTGAGTAGCTAAGATTATAGGAGTGAGCCACTGGTGCCTGGCTGCATTATATACTTTTGAAAGTTGTTTTTTAACTAATGTACATATAGGTACAAAAGTTGTGGTACTTTTTTAAAAAACGATACAAAGCTCACACCTGTAATGCTAACTACTCAGGAAGCTGAGATCTGAGAGTCACAGTTCAAAGCCAGCCCGGGCAGGAAAATCCATGAGACTTTTTATGTCCAATAAACCACCAGAAAACTGGAAGTGGTGCTCTGGCTCAAGTGGTAGAGCACTCACCTTGAGCTGAAGAGCTAAAGGATAGTGCCGGGGTTCAGAGTTCAAGCCCCACTACCAACAACAACAAAAAAAAAAAAAAAAAAAAAGACTGTCAAAAAAAAAATGAGGGACAATGAGGGGCTGGGAAGGTGGCTCAGTGGTAGAGTGCTTGCCTTGCTGGTTCAATCCCTCAGCACCACATAAGCAAAAAGAAAAAAGCCGCAAGTGGCGCTGTGGCTCAAGTGGTAGAGTGCTAGCCTTGAGCTGAAGAGCTGAGGGACAGCGCCCAGGCCCAGAGTTCAGGCCCCACGACTGGACACCCCCCCCCAAAAAAAAAGGAAGTGGCGCTGTGGCTTAAGCGGTAGTGCGCTTACTTTGAAGAGCTCAAGAACAGCGCCCAAGCCCAGAGTTCAAGCCCCATGACCAACCAAAAACAAAACAAAACAAAACACAAATTCATTCAATGAATATCTAAACTTAGGGCTCTCTTGTTTTTCTTTTCTTTTCAGTCCCTTTTAGCAAAGCAGCCACCAACTACTGCTGGAAGGCCTGTGGTCAGTATTACCGATTTTGACAAAATTATTAAAATTAAGTATATACTGTTTTAGTTTTCTTAATCATATGTCTTGCATGGATATGCTTCAGTATAAACTAGAATTCAACATTCTTCTGGGATTATGAGACTTTTCAAACAAAGTATACTCCTTTCTAGAAGATTTGAATCACGTAAGGATCTAGTTTATAAATGTTTATTATGTGTCAGTTATTATCCTGAGCTGTGTATGTGTGTTCTTTTACTAGAGTTTTAGATGGGAAATAGTGTAGCTTCATTCTGTGGCTTGTCAGGGATTACACTTGTAGGATACAAGTTCAAATTCAAGCTCAGATCTGACTCCCAGGATTCTGCCTACAGCCAGAGCTATTTCTTTATACTCTTGCTTTTTCACCAAAGAAAAACTTGATATTTTTACTATGATGGTTCTTTTTTTTTTTTTTTTTTTTTTTGTCGGTCGTGGGGCTTGAACTCTGGGCCTGGGCGCTGTCCCTCAGCTCTTCAGCTCAAGGCGAGAGCTCTACCACTTGAGCTACAGCGCCACTTCCGGTTTTCTGGTGGTTTATTGGAGATAGGAGTCTCACAGTCTCTCCTTGCCCGGGCTGGCGGCTGGCACTATGATGGTTCTTTAATAATGAGGACATAATTGTTGACATCTCTGTCAGTGGTGTCTGTATAGCCAGTAGGAGAGGTAGGGGATAGTGGCAAAGTAATCTTTTCATACGTAAAGTACAAAGTTTGAGGTTTTAATATTTGAACTTTTCTTGTTTTCCACCTAGGATGCATCACCAAGAGTCCCTGGAGGCTCCCCGCGAACCCCAAATAGATCTGTGTCATCCAATGTTGCCAGTGTGTCACCTATCCCTGCTGGCTCAAAAAAAATTGATCCAAACATGAAAGGTATGTCTCTCATTCGTGGAGAAAACAACACAGCACATTTTGTAATGGAAAAAAAATTCTATGTAAAATCCCATCTAAGTAGAATTATTGTCCTTTTTGTGCAGTTCCTTCTAAGTAAACTTTGTCTCTGTCAATACAGTCTTATAATAAATATCAGATGGTAGGCCATCCATCATACAGTGTTTTCTTCATTCATCAATTATGTCGATGTTGGAAATTTTGTTCTATTTAATCATTCTTCTGTGATAAGCCATTGGAGAAAGTAGTTTTATATTGTATCCAGCAGTCTGCAATTAATATAAAACTATATGTGTAATTGCTTTGTATGATTAGGCAAAAGAATTTGTACATTCAAATGGATTACTCACTTTCACAGATCATCACCATTTAATATTGTAGTTTATTTTCTTTTTAAAATTTAATTTTATTGTAAAGGTGATGTACATACTTATATAAGTAAGGTAATGAGTACATCTCTTGTCAATCATTGTTACCTTCTATTGTTTATTTTGTTTCTTTGAGACAGCATCTGGCTATGTAGCTTGAGCTGTCCTTTTGTGCATTTACTATGTACCCTTAGCTGGTCTCAAAATTCCCATCTTTTCTCTCAGCCTCCTAAGCGCTGAGATTACAAGTGTGTGCCACTGTACCTAGCTGTTACAGTTTTATCACAATCTGATTAGCATTCTTTTAATATTAGAGACTTTTCCTTATTCCCTTCTATAAATTGTTGATTGCCATATTTGGTCTTATTTTATCTCTTGAAACTGGTTTTCATATAGGATTAGGTAAATTTTTAAATACTCAGGGGACAGTTTTCAACAGTTGAAGATTTAGTTTCCCCTCTCCTCCGTGTGTGCGTGTGCGTGTGCGTGTGCATGTGCGTGTGTGCGTGTGTGTGTGTGTGTGTGTGTGTACTAAGTGCTGTCCCGAAGCTTTTTTTGCTCAAGGCTAGTGCTCTAGCACTTGAGCCATAGCTCTACTTCTGACCTTACATATATATATATTTTTTGAGATTAAGTGATTACATAAATTTCACAAATTTTACAGTATTGTGAGATAGTGATACTTAAAGTCACAAACACATTTTAACCTTCACAAGACAAATTGTCATTATCATGATCTATGTGAATTCTATGAGCTTTGACAATACAACTATTTCTTCTACATTTGGTTATATGTATATTTCTTTCCTTTTGCTTGTAAGTGTAAGCTGTTCCCTCTTTCCCTCTCATTCCCTCCCTCCCATCACTGCCCTTGAGTTGCTTAGTTCGTTTTCATCAATGTCCAGTGCAGCTGATGGGCCCCTCTGCTGTATATTTTCCCGTTTCCCTCTGATTATGTGTCCTCCTAGCTTCCCTCAAGTGTGCACATATATTTTTTTATTATGAAAATACTGTACAGAGGGCTGGGAAGGTGGCTCAGTGGTAGAGCACTTGCCTTGCATGCTCAAGGCCCTGGGTTCGATTCCTCAGCACCACATAAGCAAAAAGAAAAAAGCTGGAAGTGGCGCTGTGGCTCAAGAGGTAGAGCACTAGCCTTGAGCTGAAGAGCTGAGGGACAGCACCCAAGCCCAGAGTTCAGGCCCCACTACCGGACCCCAAAAAAAAAAAAAATACTGTACAGAGGAGTTACAATTACATGGGCAAGATAATGAGTACATTTCTTATCAAGCATTGTTGCTTCCTCCTTTGTTTTTTGTTTCCCCTTCCTATCCCTTCCCATATCCCCCCCCATATCTCCCCCCCCACCCCCCCGCCAAAGTTATAAAGTTCGTTTTTTTGTTTGTTTGTTTGTTTTGGGGTTTTTTTGGGTACGGTCGTGGGGCCTGAACTCTGGGCCTGGGCACTGTCCCTCAGCTCTTCAGCTCAAGGCTAGCACTCTACAGCTTGAGCCATAGCGCCACTTCCGGCTTTTTTCTTTTTGCTTATGTGGTGCTGAGGAATCGAACACAGGGCCTTATACATTCAAGGCAAGCGCTCTACCACTGAGCCACCTTCCCAGCCAAAGTTCGTTTTTTGACATAACGACTTGTACATCTCATTGTTGCAATGGGTCCACCTGTATCCCCATTTAAATGATTTGTTTTTTCCCTTCCCCTCCACAAATTATACCAACATCAAATACAGTAAAAGCAGGGCTTATACCGTGGGGGATGTGCATATATATATATATATATATATATATATATATATATATATATATATATATATATACACCATATATGTCACTTCTGACTTATTGGAAACAAGAGTCTCATTGACTTTCCTGTCTGGGCTAGTTTTGAACTGTGATCCTCAGACCTCAGATCTCAAGCGCCTGAGTAGCTAGGATTATAGATTGTGAGTTACCAGTGCCCATTTAAAGAATCCCTTTTATAGGGAAGAGATACAGTAGCATCTAAGATATTGTTTAAAATGTTTGGGGCATTAAAATAAGTAAGATTCTTATTTTGTATATATATGTGGTGCTGGTCCTGGGGCTTAACCTCAGTGTCTGGGTACTGGTATGAGCTTTTTTGCTCAAGGTAGTACTCTACCACTTGAGCCCCAGCTCCACTTCTGGCTTTTTTTGGTTGTAAATTGGAGATCAAAGTTCTATGGACTTTCCTGTATGGGTTGGTTTCAAACCATGATCTTCAGATCTTAGTCTCTTGAGTAACTAGTATTATAGTTGTGAGCCACTGGTGCCTGGATTAAGATTCTGACTTTTAAATAATTTTTATTTCTAAACTTTGCCCATTATTTTGTCTGAGTACAGCAGACCCTTACTATGTGTGGCTTTAGGGTTTGTAAGAGGCCACCACTGAAGAAGAACTGTGCATGCCCAAGTTGCATGGAGTTCAGCACTGTACCATGGATGTTTGATTCGTTTTTCCCATATATCACCCAACTTCCACTAAAGACATGCCTCCTTCCAACAGATCTATAAAACTCACTTTATCACTTAAATTATGCACATTCATTTTTGCTTTGGGGGAGGCAGATCCTTCCTTCCTTCCTTCCTTCCTTTCTTCCTTCCTTCCTTCCTTCCTTCCTTCCTTCCTTCCTTCCTTCCTTCCTTTCTTCCTTCCTTCCTTCCTTCCTTCCTTCCTTCCTTCCTTCCTTCCTTCCTTCCTTCCTTCCTTCCTGTCCTGGGGATTGACCTCAGGGCTTCTTTTGCTCAAGGATAACACCCTACCACTTGAGCCAAAGCACCACTTCTGGCTTTTTCTGTTTTGTGGTACTAAGGAATGGAACCTAAGGCTTCATGCATGTTAGGCAAGCACTCTACCACTAAGCCACATTCCCAGCCCCGGAGGCAGATTTTCACAAAAGGACAGGCAGGGAAACAGCAGATCGCACATGGATTTAATCAGAGTTCAGAACCAACTGAGAAATTCTCCACATCAATCAAGCTGTGTTAATGCATGCATAAGAATTTTTTTGTTTTTAAAATTTTCAATTCTTGGGGCTGGGAAGGTGGCTCAGTGGTAGAGGGCTTGCCTCGCATGCATGAGGCCCTGGGTTCGATTCCTCAGCACCACATAAGCAGAACAAAAAAGCTGGAAGTGGTGCTGTGGCTCAAGTGGTAGAGCGCTAGCCTTGAGCTGAAGAGCTGAGGGACAGCACCCAGGCCCAGAGTTCAGACCCTACGACCGGACCCCCAAAAAAAGAAAAAATTTCAGTTCTTGGGGCTGGGAAGGTGGCTCAGTGGTAGAGTGCTTACCTTGTATGCATGAGGCCCTGGGTTTGATTCCTGAGCACCACATAAGCAAAAAAGAAAAAAGCCTGAAGTGGCGCTGTGGCTCAAGTGGTAGAGTGCTAGCCTTGAGCTGAAGAGCTGAGGGACAGCGCCCAGGCCTAGAGTTCAGGCCCCACGACCGGACCCCCCCCCCCAAAAAAAAAAGAAAATTCAATTCTTGTTATCTATTTTGAGCATGCTTGTTCAAAACTAAAAATTCTGAATAAGGTGGGCTTGCTGTATATTAGCAAGGTTGAAGAGTTTACTGAACCTCAAAGATCAGATGCACTCGAATTTGGGAAAGATAGCTGTTAAATTTCAAGTCTGTTATCTTTTTCTATGTGTGATCATTGTTATTATAGCAAAATTAATATAAACAATCTGATATTTTGAATAACAAGGTTTTTTGTTTCGTTTATTGATAGCTGGAGCTACCAGTGAGGGTGTTCTGGCGAACTTCTTCAATAGCCTGTTGAGTAAAAAGACTGGCTCTCCTGGGGGCCCTGGTGTTGGTGGTGGCAGCCCTGGGGCTGGAGGCGGAAGCAGTGCTCTACCACCATCTGCCAAGAAGTCAGGTATGTTAACCTGGAGCAGGTGACTTTTGCTTATTTTATTGTTATTATGAAGGTGATGCACTGAGGGGTTACAGTTACTTAAGTCAGGTAAAGAGTACATTTCTTTTTGAACAATGTCACCCCTTCCCTCGCTGTAAACAGAGTTTTATTGAGGAAAACTTTGTAGACCATGAAGTGTACTTATTACAAATGTACAGTTCCATGTTTAGAACGTTCACATAGTTGTGGAAACCATCTCCGTAATCTAATTTTAGGAGATCTGCCTTTTCTCCACTTTTCTCTTTTCTAGCTTACCAAATCCTAGGCAATTGGTAATCTAAGGATTTGCCTATCTAGACATTTCGTATAACTGTAGTTTTACCTCATTTAACACGTCTTTGCGGTTGATCGTGTTGGACCTTTGCAGTTGATCGTGTTGGACCAATACTCAATTACATGGATAAGGCATATTTTGTCTATTTATTGGTTGATGGAGAATTGGGTTATATCCATTTTTTTGGTGACTAGGAAAAAATGCTCCTATGAGCATTCATTTTGTGTGAACTTTAGTTTTTCTTCCTTTTCTTTGTTGGTCATGGGGCTTGAACTAAGGGTCTGGACACTTTCCCTGAGCTTTTTTGCTCAAGGCTAGCACTTTACCACTTGAAACAGCTTCACTTCCAGTTTTCTGATTATTAATTGGAGATAAGAATCTCACAGACTTTCTTACTCAGGCTAGCTTCAAACCACAATCCTTACATCTCAGCCTTCTGAGTAGCTAGAATTACAGGTAGCCACAAGCACCCAGGTTAACTTAGTTTTTCTTTCCACTAAATACTTAGAGAATTGCTGGGTCACTGTAATTGTGTTTAAGGTTTTTTTTAAGAAATGTCAGAAACTTTATCAAAATATTGCATTTTGGCTGGGCGTTGGTAACTCACCCCAGCTACTTACTGAGTAGCTGGTAGCTACTCAGGAGACTAAGAACTGTGAATCACAGTTCAAAGCCAGCCTGGGCAGAAAAGTCCCCAAGAGACTTATTATCTCCAATAAACTACTCAGAAAAGGCCAGGAAGTGGCACTGTGGCTCAAGTGGTAGAGTGGTAGCCTTGAGCACAAAGAGGCTCAGGGACCTGTGCCCAAGCCCAGAGTTCAAGCCCCAGCACCAGGAAGTGGGAGAGGAGGATAATAAATTTAAATGATTACCTGAGAGTTGAGTGCAGGAAATTGACACCTTTAATCCTAGCTATTCAGGAGACTGAGACCTGGAAGATCACAGTTCAAAGCCAGCCGAGGCAGAAAAGTCCTCAAGATTCTATCACCAAAATAAACAACAAAATGCTGAACTGGAAGCCTGGCTCAAGTAGCCAAGCAGCAGCTATGAGCAAGACCAAACAAGCTGGCATTGCTGAGTTCAAGTACCAATACTGGCAAAGAGAAGGAGGGAGGGATTGAATGATTTAGGTTTTGTTTTGTTTTCTTTTTTTTTTTTTTTTTTTTTTTTTTTGGGTCCGGTCGTGGGGCCTGAACTCTGGGCCTGGGCGCTGTCCCTCAGCTCTTCAGCTCAAGGCTAGCACTCTACCACTTGAGCCACAACGCCACTTCCAGCTTTTTTCTTTTTGCTTATGTGGTGCTGAGGAATCAAACCCAGGGCCTCATGCATGCAAGGCAAGCGCTCTACCACTGAGCCACCTTCCCAGACCCAGAATCTCAATATTTGTACCTGGACTGGCCTTGAACCATGATCTACCCCATTTCTACCTCCCAAGTAGCTAGGATTGTAGCCATGCACCACCACACTTGACTGATACTTTTACCTCTATATGGTGTAACAAGGTTTCTCAATTTAAAACGAGGGAATTTTTCATGTGTGGGCCAATACTGGGGTCTGAACTCAGAGCATCATGCCCTGCTTGTCTTTTTCTAGTATTTTGCTGGTTCATTGGAGTTATATAAGATTGTCACGGACTTTTATGCCCAGGCTGGCATAATCTCAGATCTCAGCCTTTTGAATAAGCAGTGAGCCACTGGTATCTGACTTAAAAGTGAGGAAATTTATTTTAAAATTAAGGATGTTATATAGCTTAGTGTGCTAGAAAAGGTTAACAAAAGCCTTGGCAGTTTTTAAATGGAGAGACAGATGTTGGTGAAAAGGGCACTGACTATATCTAAATGTTGTTTCTTTTTCTTCATTGTAGGTCAGAAGCCTGTGTTATCAGACGTTCATGCAGAACTAGACAGAATTACACGGAAACCAGTTCCAGTTTCTCCTACACCACCTACATCTCCAACAGAAGGAGAAGCTTCTTGAAGATACCAAATAAAGCCATGTACTCAGTTTTCTGGGATAATGTAAACTTGCCTCTGCCTTTTCTTTAAAGGTGGAATTAGGGAGCTGGAGTGCTTTACAGACAATTAAGTTTGTGTCTGTCTTTTTTTTTTTTTTGTGGCTACCCATTTTTGTAAAAGGAGCTATACAAAGAAACCTTATTCTACATTATGTGGAATTATTGTTTGCATTGCCATTTTGCATAAGGAAGTAATTTGGGATTTTGAAAATGTCCGAATTTATAGACCTGAAATAGAACCATGTGATCATATTCTAAAGGTTATATAAACCATACACAAGGGTTTGGGGAAGGGCAGAAAATATATAGTTTGGGCATTTGACTGACTTGGAAGTCCAAACTTGTATTAGTTAAGACTATTAAAATCATTTTAAAAAATAATTGTGTGTTTTGCTGAAAAAGAAAAAGTGATCAATTCTCAGATTTTGCACACCAACAGTGTACCCATACATAGGGAAACTATTGAGAAAACTATCAGATAGTGTTCAACAAACTAGTCATTGTCTCAATCAGTGAGGAATCATCAAAATATGATTTAGGATTATTGGCCAAGACATTTCTTTAACTGCGAAGGACAGAAAGCACACTGCCTAAATGTGTAAAAGAAAAATGCAGAGGTTATAAAAATGTAAAGAGGTAATGGTCTTTGGATTTGTCTATACATATATATATCTATATATCTATATATATGGCTCTGCCTTAATATACACCTTTTTTGTTTGTGACTTTCAACTGTAATCAGTTAATAAAGTATTTATTCTCTGCATTCAGGTTCAAATAACTTGTTGCATTTTCTTACATTTCAATTTGTCACCTAAGAAATAAGATTTATTAATAATTTGAAATGTTGGATTTAATGGAATTTCTCAGTCCTAATTGGTCTCTGAGACAAATGAGAATGTGAGACTTGGTTCTGTAAGTTTCTTAATTTGGGGTTAGCCTTGATCAACAGTGCTGTTCCCCAAAGGCATGTCTCCCAACTACAGAATCTCATATCAGCATTTCTAGCCTTTTATCATAGAATGGTGCTTCATAAGCTTGGTGGATGCACTGCCAGCTCTTCTAATAGGTGAGAATAGTCATTACTAGTTCCACCTTTTAGAACATTCAGAAGAATAAGTTGCTCTATTCATTAAAGTTTGGCCAAACACATCCATAGCTCAGGCAGTAGAGCTTCTGCTTAGCAAGTCCTGAGTTCCAACTCCAAAAAATAAAACCAAACACATCCTCATTTGACCTATAAGAAAAATGGCTACTGCTTTTTAAATCAGCCTTTCTAACCAGTTTAGAATGAAGTGCCCTTCCCTCAATTCATATGTTGAAGGTATAGTCCACAAAATAGTAATCAGAGGTGAGGCTTTGGGGAATTTATTGGATCATGGTTTTTATGCAGCACAATTTTTTTCTCTAAAACTTTAGAATTTGGTGGTGTTGATCTATATATCATACATAGTGATGTACATGTGTAATCCTAGCACTTGGAAGGCTGAGACAAAAATCTTAAGCTAGCCTGGGCTATGTAGAGAGACTAACCAAAACAACAACAAAAGACAAAACTTTAAATGTGTGCCACAAATACTGGGCACTTTATAATTTAATATAAATGTTATATGAAAGAACCAGATGACTGGCTCTTGCTTGTAATCCTAGCAACTTGGAAGGCTGAGATTGGAAGATCATGGTTTATAGATTCGTGAAATACCTCCAACTAACCACCAAAAAGCCAGAAGTGGGGCTGGGATGTAGCTCAGTGGCAAAGCACTTGATTGGCAAGTGCAACATCCTGGGTTCAATCCCCAGTACCAAAAAAGAAAATATAGTTAAAAAGCCAGAAGTTGAGCTGTTGCTCAAGTGGTAGAGTACTAGATTTTAACACAAAAGCTCAGGGACAGCACCCCAGACCCTGACTTCAAGTCCTAGTACCAGCACCAAAAAAAAGATGCTTGACATGAACAACTTCAAGGACATACTGATAAAAATGTGTATATGTGGCATATATATATGGTATTTGTATATGAATGTGTGTGTGTGTATATATATATATATGTGTGTGTGTGTATATATATATATGTATATATATATATATATATATATATATATATATATATATATATATATATATATATATATATATATACATATACATATGGGGCTGGGAAGGTGGCTCAGTGGTAGAGTGCTTGCCTTGCATGCATGAGGTCCTGGGTTTGATTCCTCAGCACCACATAAGCAGAAAAAGCTGGAAGTGGTGCTGTAGCTCAAGTGGTAGAGTGCTAGCCTTGAGCTGAAGAGCTGAGGGACAGTGCCCAGGCCCAGAATTCAGGCCCCACAACAGACAAAAAAGAAAACAAAACACGAAATTATATATATATATATATATATATATATATATAGTGTATATGTATACACTTCTATGTCTACTGAAGAAAGGCAGGGAAGATAAGAACTAGTCACCATAACTCAGTTCTGGGGTGGGTGGGCAGGAATGGAATGAAAGGGATAGAGGGTGAGCCACATTTCCCCAAGTATACATCTTTTTTTTTGGGGGGTGGGGGGGGTCCAGTCGTGGGGCCTGAACTCTGGGCCTGGGCGCTGTCCCTCAGCTCTTCAGCTCAAGGCTAGCGCTGTACCACTTGAGCCACAGCGCCACTTCCGGCTTTTTTCTTTTTTGCTTATGTGGTACTGAGGAATCGAACCCAGGTACTCATGCATGCAAGGCAAGCGCTCTACCACTGAGCTACCTTCTCAGCCCCCATCTTTGTATTTTTCTAGTATCTTCATCAATGCCCATTTTCAAAACCCTAATACTACTTAAGGAGATCCCCACATTGGTGGAAGTATAAGCTTGCAAACAAAAGGCCTTCAGCATTTCTTTCCCTTTGTTGCCCTCTGCTGGTTTAAATGGGCTTTAGTGTAGATTCCCATCCATAGAGTTGTGATCCCAACTTCGCTTATCTTGCTCATTTTATCTGTTCATTTCTATGGAGTTGAAAATAATGATTAAGCCTAATTTTTTTTGTTTTTATTATTTGTACTGGGGTTTGAACTCCCAGGCCTCAAGATTGCTAAGTAAGCTCCTTACATGAGCCAACTCTTTGTTGTGTTTATTTTTCAGCTAGGGTCTTGTGTTTTTACTCTGGCTGGCCAGAGATATGGCCTGAGAGCAAGATCCTATTGCTATATTTCCATATAGCTGGGATCATAAGTGAATCATTACATCTGGCTTGTCAAGTAAGATTGGATTTCACTAACTTTTTGACCTGGTTGGCCTCAACTAAACTGTGGTTTTGATCTCTGCTTTCCTAGTAGCTGGGATTATAGGAATAAGCTACTGTGCCTGGCCCTAAGACTTTTTAAAACTTTTCACAGCACTGTTGTGTGTGTGTGTGTGCGTTCACCCCTTTTTATGTATTTATGGCTCTAGTTACTTAATACTATATTTCTCAAATGCTTTCTACCAACATTCAAAATGAATATCTGAAACTATTAACTACAGACTCCATGTCCTGCCACTGCTCCATAAACCTCAGTATGCTCTAGTCTGTGTTCTTTATCTTCCTTTTCTTTGTTTTTTGTTTTTGTTTTTGTTTTTGTTTTTTTGTTTTTTGTTTTTTTTTGGTCCGGTCTTGGGGCCTGAACTCTGGGCCTGGGTGCTATCCCTGAGCTTTTGTGCTTAAGACTAGCACTCTACCACTTGAGCCACAGCGCCACTTCCGGCTTTTTTCTTTTTGCTTATTTGGTGCTGAGGAATCGAACCCAGGGCCTCATGCATGCAAGGCAAGCACTCTACCACTGAGCCACCTTCCCAGCCTCTATCTTCCTTTTCTTGAAACAAACAATCCACCATCTGGAAACAAGGCAAGAGGTAGCTGGGTACCTTTCTGATGTCATTTAGAAGCCATGGTCATGGGCTAGCAGCGTCATCCCCAGAGAACTTGCTAGAAACAGATTCTCAGGTGAAGATATGATGAAACACTGGGGTAGGACTTTGAAGTCTTCCAGGAGATTGAGGCTTCTGGGTGATTCTGCTGATCACTGAAGTTTGCAAACTACTAAACCAGATCGGTGGCCAGCAAACTATGGTTTGTGGGCCAATCTGTAATGGGCTTAGAGGTTACTTTGGCTAAAAGCTCTGAGTCTTCACTTGGGTCAGCAGAGGTCTAATGAGTAACTAAAAATGTAAAAGCTTAGCATTTTTGCCTCCATTCTGTGTCTCCTTTATTACCTTTAACTCTGGGTCAGATTCCTGCACAGCTCTGCACATAGACATGTTAGTCACTTAAAGTATGTCTGTATAAAAACTAGGAATATTGCCAAGTGTTGGTGGCTCACACCTGTAATCCTAGCTACTCAGGAGGCTGAGATCTGAGGATCACCATTCAAAGCTAGCCTGAGCAGGAAAGTCTGTGAGACTCTTATCTCCAATAAATGACCAGAAAACCAGAAGTGATGCTGTGGCTCAAGTGGTAGAGTGCAAGCCTTGAGCTGAAGAGCTGAGGGACAGCACCCAGGCCTAGAGTTCAAGCCCCACGACTGACAAAACAAAACCAAACAAAAAACTAGGAATAGAAAGTAGCCAGGTGAAAAAAAAAACAAAAACAGAAAGTAGCCAGGTGTCGATGGCTTACACCTGTAATCCTAGCTACTCAGAAAGCTGAGCTTGGAAGATTGAAGTTCAAAGCCAACACGGGCAAGAAAGTCAATAAGACTTATCTCCAAGTAACCACCAAAAAGCCAAAAGTGAAGCTGTGACTTAAATGGTAGAGTGCTGGCTTTGAGTAGAAAAAGCTGAGAGACAATGCCCAAGCCCTAGTTCAAGATTTAATACTGGTACACACACAAAACCCACTATTAACACAAGGCGATTAGCCCTAAACTTGCTCTTGTTCCCCATGAGATTAAAAACACCTGTGTAAAAGTAACACCTTTTCAGGATTCTAGTAACAGTGAGTCTTACAGACCACCACAAGAAGATCGGATGGCTCCCTAAGTGGGAGCAATCATTTCCTGATGAGAACTGGATTGCCAGCCCCAGAGAAGATAATGACTTTTCCCCACCTTCTTCCAGCCACCAGGGGTTTCCAGAACCAGATATGAATAATGATCAGCCAGACCACAATTCGACCGAGATGGCTCAACATGCGCTTTTTGCTCCAATTGTTCCCTTATATAATCTTGGGGTCCCAAGGCCCTTCCCGTGTAGCTGTACTGAATACATCCTTTTCCTGTCTAGTCTGTAAGCAATTTAGGAGGCTGAATTCTGAGAATTGAAGGTTAAACTAGCTTGATCATACAAATCTAAGAGACTCTTATCTCCAATTAACCAGCAAAAAGCCAGAAGTCAAAGTGTGGAGCAAGTGGTGGTGCACCAGCTTTGAGCAATAAAGCTAAGGGCGAGCTCAAGACCCTGAGTTCAAGCCTCAGTATCAACACACACACACACACACACACACACACACACACACACACACACACACACACACACACACACACACACACACACACACACACACACACCCTTTCACATTTTTCACCAATCCCTTTGGGATTCCTCAGGGCTAGGACTAATCACAAATCCAGCCCTCTACATTTTTGTTGGAACACAGCCATCCCCCATATATCATCTATAGCTACTGTCCTTTAACAATACAACCTAGATAAGGAATTGCAACCTAGATAAGGAATGTGTCCTCAGTCAAAAGTGTCCAATGCTCCTAATATTTACAGAGAAAGCTCCTTTACCCTGATCTAGAGCAGGGGGTGAGGGGATGGAGGGTGTTAGGAAAGATCAAGCAGATGACAGCAAAGAAGTAGACAGCTCAACAGATCATATCAGGATTTAATCATTACTGAAGAAGAATGCCAAGGAGAACCAAACAGAATGGGAGATACAAGGGGTAAGGGGCATGGGGGTTTTAGGGTTTAAATACGGTTCAGTATGAGAGTTTTGTATTTGTAATGTAGCTATAGCAGAAGGTCCTGTTTTGGATTTTTGATGTCTTTACAGTTCTGGCCAAAGGCCCTGTACCTTCAGATAAGGCCTGAGTGACATCTTGCTTAGCATATGATGGAAATTCTGATAAGATTCCTGGGAGAAGATTGCAGGGAAGGGTGGTGAGAGGACCATACAAGAATCATGGAGAGGTGGGGCTGGGAAGGTGGCTCAGTGGTAGAGTGCTTGCCTTGCATGCATGAGTCCCTGGATTCGATTCCTCAGCACCACAAAAGCAGAAAAAGCTGGAAGTGGCACTGTGACTCAAGCAATAGAGCACTAGCCTTGAGCTGAAGAG